>NC_137586.1:2057500-2741666 GCF_963210335.1 Falco punctatus
GACCGGAAAAACCTTGAGGTGACATTTAACTGTTGGATGGCTGGGACCTGGGGGAGAGGCAGCATCCCCTCACGGCAGACGCTACTGCCGCTCACAGGGATCCCACATTTCTTCGGAAGCGCGAACGCAGCGTGCAAGGCAAGAGGAGCCCATGTGGCCTCAGGTTGATGAACTCCTCCACATTTCCCCTGCCTGGTTTAGGCAGGGCAGTCCACAAGTTGGCTGCTGCTCCTAGATCTGGAACCCTGTGAGAGGCTCATCAACGCTTTGCCGCTGACGTTGAAACGGGCTGAGCCCCCACGGGGGAGGCCGGCTGCTCCCCCATGTCCGAGCCCGCGCATCCATCACCTGGGACATGCCACCCTTGGCTCTGCCCTCAGGGTTTCTCAGCATCCGCCGCCCTGGTCCCATGGCAGGACTGCTTGATAAATCCAACCAGAGGTTCCGAATCAAAATGACAGCTTCAATCTTGCCCATCCCGACGCCTGTTTCCAACATGCTTGTTGCAATTACGGGGGAATCCATAGCTTTGCTCCTCAGCACTCCACTTTATCGGGCATTTCTCGCTTCAGTTTGTCCATATTGATTATTTTGTTTTATAAAGCGATTTCAAAACACACGTTGTGAAAAGTGCTGTAAAATCAAAGTGCGGTATTACTCTTTTAATGCCTGCGGTCCAAGAAAATAGGGCAGAACCCTAATATTTTCTACTTCAATACCTTGACAGTCTTAAATACAGATCAAAAAGCTATAAGTAGTGGAGAATTAACTCTTTCCAGCCTCAACCTAACAGTGTACACTTAAAAACAAGTCTAGTAAGTTCCAGAGCTGGAGAGCAGTATCTGGAAAAGTGAAGCTGTAAGTAGGACATCACTGTGTCAGGAAAGAATTCCAGATGCCCGAAACAAGCAGGAGTATTACTGGATTAATTAAAACCACGACTGCCCTGATCTTCAAAATGTCACAGGGTTGTTTTTTTCCCCTGCTGAGGTATATTGAGCAGTCTCCCCAAAAACTCTATTTTTAAAGTCTTAACACCCCTAAGCCAAATTCAGCGATATTATTCCTTTCTTCTTCTAAATTTTGCCCGTGTATCCTGCCTCCATAGCTTATCTTGTTCAACAGAGCTACTCACATAGTATTAGGACACTTTTCAGCCTGAGTATATGGCCCACAATCTGGCTATTAATTTGGAATGATCTTGCACATTAATTTATTATATTAATACTTTGTGCTTTTATGGCATTTTTCCATTTAGGAATCACAAAGTACTTTACAAAAAACTAATAAATTAAATCTCACTGTGCTCTTGAGAGACAGCTATTATTAACCAAATTACTTAAAGGGAGGGCGGGGGGAACCTTCTAGAAATGCTAAATGAATTACCCAAGGTCGGATAAGGAGTCCTGCACAGAGCACAAAATGAAAAAGTAAATTTCAGCTCGTGCTTTTGACAATCCCTCTCAAAAATAATGAGTACATCCCGGAGAAACCAAAACACACAGGAGTGAATCCTGCAGATCTTAACAAATCAGTCGGGATTTTCCCTACGTAACAGATCGACTAAAGCTTTACTAAGGTGAGGATTGGTATCTCCTTAAGGACAGCGCACAGTCCGTCCCGTCCCCCCCAAAGGAAAAACAAGTGGGGTTTGAGTCACCACCACAAGAAGGGATCCATATTAGTTGGAGCTGAAGCACTCAGCTAACATTGACAGTTCTGGGGAAAAAAATCCAGTGGCACCAGTGCTGATCCCCACACTACTGCCAGCTAGGAGTCAAGGTTCTACTCTAACGCAAGTTTTTCTTAATTAGATACACTGGCATGTCTCCCACTGACGCATAAAAAGGACGTGAAACTCCACTTAACTCTGCTGCAGTAACTTCAGCTTTTAATCATGTCACAACCTTGCATATGCATGTGTATTTTCATATATATATATATATATATATATATATATATATATGAATGCACACACACCTCCCAAATATACCTGCAATTAAGCATCTATCTTACCACGTGCTTTGCTCAAGCTTAGTAATTCTAGCAAGTAGATGCTGGGATTAAATCCAAAAACGCTGTTCCTTTTTTTAAAAAAACATTTAAACCATGCAACACTAAACAAAAATCCCAACTTTCTATGATTAAAATGTCATTAATATTTTTGCAAGAGCAGTTATCTCTTGCAAGGCTTCCTGCCCAGCATTAAAGATTTGAGAGGGCCAGAGGAGCGCTCAACGTTTTCATGAGGCGATACTCCCCTGTACACTAGAAATATTTAAGTTGTTAACAGAAAACAATTTTTAAATGTTGACAGATGGAGAAGGGTCACCGACAAAATTGGCAAGGAAAACCCAAGATGGAATTCTCTTCTGATTTAAATACCATTTAAACAATTCAATTAAAAAAATAAGAATATCATTTAGTATACCATACTATAAGCGCAATGGAGAAAGAGAAAAAAAAATCCATAATCCAATTATTTTGATGGCCAGTCATACCTCAAAGAAAAAAAGAAATGCAACACATTATGCAAATAATACCTCTAAGAGTAAGATGAAGCCTGTAATTTGGGACACAACAGAAGAAAATTAAGAGTCAGTTACCTGAAATTTGCAATTCTTTGGACAGCTTTACCTCATACGGTTTTTCATTAGGTTTAATATTATAATCCACTGCAGGATCCACAGAAAGCTATTAGTAAACCCAGACATTTCTAAAAACATATGCTGCAAGCAGTAAACAGACTGCTTTTCACAGTGAAGCAACGGTTAACCTCTACCCTTTACCTAAAAATGTACCGTTCAGTCAATCAGATGTTTACTCAAAACAGACTTTCATCCAATTTTTCTAGAAGTTGGATAATCCCACTGGTTGGGGAAAAAAAAACAAAACAAAACAAAACAAAAACACAACACAACCAAAAACCAACAAAACCAGCCAAAGGTGTTTCTCGGTTAACCAGAAACGCTGATGACCTTTCCAAGCGTCACCATTCATCGCATTCCCTTTACAACCACCCTCGGGGATGCCCAGCGCCACTGCTGGCATCCCCCAGCGCATCCCAGGCAGCACCCGGGTACCAGCTGCCAGCTCTGTGCGCCACCGCCAGCCACCAGGTAAACCCGCTGCCTGCCTCCCACAGAGCACGCCATCAGCACCGCCGTAACCCCTAAGACACACCGCCCTTGGGTTTTCCCCCATCTGATAAACACCATTTTCTATTTATTAGTGTTTGCACACAGTATTTACAAAATACTCCAGTCGTACTAACTACACAAATTCTCCTCTGAGAAGGAAGATGCACACAGACAAGAGATCCCCAAGCTTGCAGCAAGACAGATGTTTACAGATCCTCAGCCCAATTTTGTTCTTACTACTTGCAAACCAAAGACACATCAATTGATGCAGAATTAGCTTCGTGCCTGGCTGTATGCACCGAGACACAGCTTTTATCTAAGCTAATCCATCAATAAATCCCAACTGCGGTCAACCTTCTGTGTCTTTATGCCACAGCCATGTCTATTTATCACAAGTTTTTTCACAGCCAGAAGGGCAACCTTCCAATCAAGCAAAGCAGATGCAAGATACAACAAGGAGGATGTATAGTTGGAGTGTTGCTAGAACACTGTGTAAACATACAGCTGTATGTAATGTCTTTGTTGCTGAGAAAGCCTGTGGCAAACCTAAACCAAGAGGTACACAAAACAAAGGTCCAAATATACAAATTGTGTATTGCATATTATATATGTATTTTATATATATATATATATAAAATACCAAAAAAAAAATATTGTATATTTGCGATGCAAGAGTCAATCTAATTAGCAGCTCAGACCACAGCAGAGGTCTTCCCTTCTACCTGCCACCCCCTATCTTGTGCACACCATGAAGGCGACTTCTAAATTCCCTGGAAAGGCTCTCCACCCTTCATGGAATTCTTACCTAGTATATCTATCATGCATTAAACAACTCTACAGCCAATGACAGAGAATGAAAGGGTGCAAAAGTGACAATGAGGAGACACATTGACATCGTGGCTGGGCAACTGAGGCAGGATGAGACCTGGAGGAGCAGCAACGCAATGCACAGAGGTGGAGGAGGAGAGGTGGGAGCATGTGGTTTGTTCTGAAGATCTACCCCAGCAGCACCAGCACACAAGGGATGGAGTGTCGGGTCCCACCCTGGGGAGAAACAGCCCCCTGCACCAGCACAGGCCACGGCTGACCTGCTGGGAGAAGGCCCTGGGGGTGCTGGGGTCCAGCAGGTTGCCCATGGGCCATGACCTCGTGGCCAAGGGGACCCTGCGGTGCATGAGGAGGAGCGTGGCCAGCAGGCGGAGGAGGGGATTCCGCTCTGCCTGGGGAGGCACGTCTGGGGTGCTGTGTCCAGTGCTGGGCTGCCCAGCTCCAGTGAGACTGGAAGCTACTGGAGAGGGGCCAGCAGAGGTAACAGAGATTATGAAGGGATGGAGCATCTCGCTGATGAGCACGGGCTGAGAGCTGGGCTGGTTTAGCCTGCAGAGGAGAGGACAGAGGGGATCTCATCAATGTCTACAGAGATCTTCAGGGCGAGTGCCAGGAGGACGGGGCCAGGCTCTTCCAGTGGTGCCCAACGACAGGACGAGGGGCAACGGGCACAAACTGCAACACAGGAAGGTCCATCTGAACGTGAGGAAGAACTTCTTCACCTTGAGGGTGGCAGAGCCCTGGGACAGGCTTCCCAGAGGGGCTGTGGGGTCTCCTCCTCTGGAGACGTTCAAAACCCGCCTGGAGATGGCTCTGTGCAACCTGCTCTAGGAGGACCTGCTTCAGCAGGGGGTTGGGCTAGATGGTCTCCAGAGGGTCCTTCCAACCCCGACCATTCTGTGATTCCGTGAGTGGCTCATCCCTCAGATGCATTTATCATCTATTTCTCCACTCCACCCGTGTCAGGACCTACCCGAAAAACATGAATCCACAGCAAAATTATCATGAAAATGCAACAAATGGTTCAAACCATAAGCCTCTAAATTCAAATTAAAAAAACCCACTTTGCAGAAAAGATCAGCCTGTTCCCTCTGGGGAAACAGGACCCTGTGCGGCACTTAGGGGAGTGCTGGAGCCCCAAGGAAATGTCACCTCCTGGAGAGCCCAGGCGGTCCCCTCCCTGCCTCGCCTGCAAGCCTCCTAATTAACGCCACTCATCTGAAAATGGGGTTTGTGTTTAACAGATACTTCTCTACCTGTGACGCTGTACTCTGCCGTAAGAAGAAGAAATCATTAAGTTATCAGAAGCTGTTGCTTTTAATGCAATTGCATTTTCCTGAACCCAGAAATATCACTTCAGGTGTGAGATAAGCAGCGTGGGCAAAGAGACGTGGAAAGCAACATCAGGTTGCATCCAGATTTGTTAAATATAAAAAATAAGGGGAGGGGGACCAAGAAGAAAAGGAAGAATATAAAATGTGAATTGTTTCTAAACGGAATGTTTATTGAAGAATTTTCAGAGGAATGAGCAGTTCTTTAAGCGGCAGGTTATTGCTTTCTTGCAGATTATATGTTATACAATAAAATTGAATTATTGAAATGCCTTCCATCCACCAATCTATTTACATCAAAAATACTGTGTGATTTTTCACACTGTGATCCTGGCCTTCACAGGAAGTCTTTCCAAAATGTTTTTTAGTGCATTTTATTCATAATAGTGACATTTTTACAGTCATTTAATAGATGGAATCCAGCCTATTAATGTTATTTATCCTGCTCCACCACAGTTATTAAATTTTTGAAGCCCCAAGGGGTGGGTTGTTTGGTGGGTTGGTTTATTTTTTTCCAAGACAGTAAACCAAAAGCACAAGACAAGGAAAACCAAGAGACGATACACTGGCATGCTTGTTGAAGGGTATTCTGAAAGCTGGCAGGGTGGTCTGACCAAAGCCTTGCCGAGAGCCTTGATACTGCGCGCGACCGCAGGGGACACGCTTACGTTCCAAGGGTTCAAACGGGCTCCACCGGAGCTCTCAGTACGCTGTGGCTAAAACACCAAGCGTGACCCTTGGGATGTTTAAAAAGAAGAACATCAAGGTAAAGCAAGGGTCTGATCTTGCCTCAGTACGTCGCCTTTCTGAGACTGCTACTATGAGTCCTGGTACCCACTTGGAGGGAGATATGGAGATACCGGAGGGAGGAAGCACGAAGAAAAGCCATAAAGATGATCCAGGAGTGAGGACTACGAGACTTCCCATGTTTAATGTCTTCACCATACGCTGAGAGGTGACTACGTTGTTGTGAAGAGGGACTCTATTTGAATGACTTGTGGCTCACCTAGAAGGCTGATAACGCTTCCTGTCTCAAGCAACCGGCTGACTTTTTTTTTATTTTTTTTTTCCACATCATCTCAGAAATGGTTCATAACTGAAAGACCGCGGAGATGCTATCACAGGCTATTTACTTGGATGCTGCTGCAGAAGGCACGCGACCAGCATGGTCCCACATGCAGCTACACGTGATGCTAAGCAGCCAGCGCAGCCAGGCTGCCCCTCATCGCACACCCTGCCAAAGCTGCTGCGTTTTGCTTTCTGTCATCACAAGCTCAAACCTGAATTAAGTGCATTAAACACCAGGCCACTGGCTCTTCATGGAGCCCTTTTTGACTGGAAAGAGGCGAGGAAGAACCATTGTTGGTGGGTACCCACAGAGAACAGGGCTAAGGAGAGAGAAGGAGCACAACGGCAGCAGGGTGGGAGGGATTCAAATGGTGGTTAAGATTTGATTTGGTGACTGATCAGCAACAGATCAGCGCCTGACCAACACACATGGGAAAGGACCAGTCTAATTGCCTAATTGTTAGTTACTGACTTGGGTTCATTTCCAACTCCCAGGAGCACATTCCTGCTGCTAGATGAACGCTAAGCAATCTTATTTCACCTAAACCACAACAAGTATAAAAGATTGTATTTGGGCACCAGAAATAATTAGATGTCGGGGCTGCATTTATTCCACCAGTTCATTCAAGAGAGGCACTGGCTCTTTCTGTCAAAGTCAAAGATACTACTCATTAAAGCCCCCCATCCATCACTCAGGCACTCGCAGCAGAGCAGTAGCGCGTGCTGCGCCATGCATGTTATCCCACAGCCCCCCAAAATACCACCAAAACAAAAGTAACCAAGGTTTGTCACTGTCCGATCAGATACTTATTCTTCCAAACGATAATTAGATTAATTATCCCAAACTTGGGAAGACATGATTTTATTACTCTGTAACACATCTCTACCAACCTGCTGTTACTCTAAATCAAGATAACATATCTGATTAGACAGGGGGGGTGTTGCATTAGATTGCCACAAACTGATTGTGGCATGAAAGCAGCCCAGGGATGAATTAGATTTTTGCTAAGATTAATTGCAACATTAACAAAACAAAACCAGTATGAGGCAACATCACACAACTGGGCCTAATCACTTTCTAAGCAAATTTTAAATGGTAATACTTGATGTATTTGATTAAGAAAACATCTGTCACAGATCCTTTAAAGAGACATTCCTCTGGCCTCACTGCATCTTCCCACTCGAGGGGGGAAAAAAACCAAACAAAACACAACAAAAAAAATGCCAATGCCAACATTACCAACATTTTAAGGTATCATTGTTGGGCAGGTGAATATAAGGACACAGGTTGGTACCCATCAGAGTTTTGGGAGGACTGGGAGTATTTTACTTTCTTCATTAAATCAAACCCAGCACAAACCAACGTAACTTCTCTTGCCCTTAGAGTCCGTCTATAAATCAGAGCAGTTTAAGACTACAGTTGCTGTCATCAAATCGCGATGCCAGCACCACGGCAAAGGAGTATATTCCTGATGATTTTTATTTGCTTTCACTTTTAATATTTCCTTGTAGCTCCACAGCCCATGGTATCAAAAAGGTGATAAAAAAGAACAAATTAAACTGTTAGAGCAAGGTCTGTAAGTGTCTCTTTCCATCCATACAGGAGGAAAAAAAAGAAAAAAAAGTTTTATAGTGACAATGCCATCTCTGTTTTTATTATACTCTGGATAATGTGGGGAATTTTGTGCATAAGGTGAAAGAAATCATTTTTTCACATTAGTTGCCAGTTCCGAGATATTTTACTAACAGGAAAAGAGCAGGAGGAAATCTATGATTACCCCATAATCTCTGTTACTCTCTAGCATGGCCTTTAAATCCAAGCCTTTCCGTCAGGGAGCAGGCAGGTGCGCTGGAGGAGATGGAGGGAAGGACCAATGCGGGAGCAACCTCAGGGACACGATTCCTCACCGGATAGCGCTGTGCCAAGGACCAGCATGGCTTAACCCCAGGGAACCCCTGAAAAGCTTCCAGAAAAATGGCTTTTTAATTCCCAAATCAAATTCTTCAGGATGATGGATGAGTAAAGAACAACAAAACAAAAAAAAAGGCGACTTGCCAATGCTGATGAGAAAAGGGAAATGTCCTTCCAGCCTACCCTCCAGCTTTGGAATATTCACACATATGCATGAAATTCCCCCCAACTCAACAAAAATCAGTGCAAGAAATATGGCAGTGGGGCTCAAACTGGAAAGTTGGGCAAGTCCCAGCAGGTTTTCGTTTTTCATCAGTGGCTTGTGGCTAGAACTGTCCCCGCAGGGAACGCCAGCCTGCTCCCACCTTTCCCACGTACAACATCCCTCCAGCCTCTGGCACCACCAGGGAGCGAGGGCAGTGGCTGCAGGCGACACACTGCCCTGCCCCACGCTCATCCCTCCCACGCCGGTGCCTCTGCCTGAGGAAGGGAATGGAATCGTCCTCCTCCTCACCCCGAGGATCCCTGCTGCTGCCCAGCCGAAGAGCAATGCTGGCTCCTGCCAGGAGCACTCCCTGGATGCAACATTTCCATTTGGCACTGCTGCCTGGTATAAACCTCGTTGGAATTTCTTGCAAATCTGATCTTTGCCATCTCATACATCAGCACAGAGACAGTTTTACAGCACCTGATGTGGTGTCATTGCTCCCAAGCTGCGCTGGACCACAATCCTTTAAAAATAGGAAAAAAATCACAATGGATGTCATTTTGGGGGTCTTTTGGCTTTTTCTTTCTTTCAGCAGCTTCCACTGGGAAGGCTCTCGGCTAGGGCAGGCTCCCAAACTGACCCACCTCCTCGTGCCTTGATGGACGCCTGCATTCACTTCCCAGCTTTTTCCAACTAAGGGAACAGGCTCCGAATCCAACCGATAGCTCCCCGCAAAGGGATCGCCAGGCTCTGGTGGGATCACCGTACCTGCCTTCTGCGTATTCACCGGGCGGCACCCACAGCCGACCATACTGCACCTTTGGACTCCTATTTTTGGTGCCAGTTTTTCCTACTACCCCCACAACCTTACGGCTTCAAATGATTGTATCCATCTCTACATCCCCTCTGGTACCCGCAGATGAATGTGCTGTCCAACCGTGCTGCCTTGTTGCAAACAGCAGCTGAAGTACAACAGGCTCTATTTGTGAATATTATGATGTTTAATTTTTATTTTTTTTTTTTTTTTTTTGGGGGGGGGAGCATCTGCGTATAAAGCAGACAACTCGCCTCTATCCACGTGCGTTCAGTAACCCTGCAATAACCCCACATTTCCACTGAATTACACCCAGGCATTACGGCAGCACTGCTGGTATGCACTCACTCCACCTGCACTGTCATCCAAAGGATGCTAAATCATCCCTCCAGCTCTCCGGGGTCATTATTATTTGTTAGGGCACAGCATAATACCTAACAGAGACCGTGTCAGGCCCCGACTGAACTCAAAGGGCATTTATTGACAGGGCCCATGACTTCAACCTTTCCCCACCAGAGCTGACAGGGTCAGAGCAGCTCGCTGGTGCTAAACTAGCCGGCCAGAGTGGCTGCAATACGAGACAGCTTTGCTAACGGGCTTGACTTCTCCAATATAGTTCCTCTGACATAGAAAACATCTTTTTCCAGATTAATTTCTCCAGTTTTGGGCAACTTCCAGTGAACAGGCTCTGGATACCAAATTTGTTAGAGAAATACAACATCTGCCGCAGGGATGCGCACATACTACAGCCAATTGTTCCTTCATTTCAAATCTTCTGGTGAAGTTTAGTCCTCCCTGAGCTTCTCTTTCCCTGGGGCTCTAACATACTTCTTATTTCAAAAAAAAACCCACACTTCCTTTAACCTTGCACGGGCCCTTTCTTTTCTCTTAAGAGAGGAGATTAACTTCATTCTCTCGGGGTAAGCCTTTTCAGGAGGCAAATGACATCATTAAGGAAACTTCAAAGCCACCTCTGCTTTGCTCTGACCTGGGGAACTGTAGGGGCTGGAGCATGCTCCAGGGTAACTTGCAAGTCTACAGCTGCTCAGTAAAACCCCATTTGTCAACTTTAACCAAACCCTACAAACGTCTTATTTTGGATCTGAAAGCACCTCAGAGGCTGATCGTCACTTTTAGCCCAGCCCACGTGGATATTCCCTTGTATCCTCTGTGTTATCAAAAAGTCTCGTGTGCCCAAAAAATCAGCTAAGAGATACCAGGGCTGAGAAAGGCAGAAGTGGTCATTCCTCTAGCCTGGCAGAAGGAAAATGCAAAAAATAGCAGCAAAGCCAGGCTATCCCTTGTGGAACGCCCTCCATGGGGATGTAGCATTATTTTCACTCCTTCTTGCTGACATTTAAGGGACACCGGGCTTTGCTGGCGGGGGCAAAGTGGAACAATAACCCCTGCAAGCCACCTGGGAGCAGCGACCTCGATACAGAAGAAAATGAAAAGCTACATTTCAGCAACTCAAATCAAACCCTTCTCCAGGACCAAATATGATTTTTTCCTTCCCAGGATGTTTTATTTTATATGAAACACTGACGACTGCGTAGGTTGGTAATTAAGAATGTCAACCAGCAAGAAGCAGTGCCCCAGCAATATGTGGGAATTGCAGGTATCCGACACCGCTCCCTCGTTTGGAAATAACACCTATTAAAAACAAGTAAGGTATAAAAGAGGATTTCAGCATGTAACTTTACACACATTAAGATAATACGTAAACAGCACTTACTTCAAACTGTGGTTTTCTTTCAAACACGCACACATCCAACCTCTCTCCACTTTCGTTAAATAATAAAACACATTTAGATCCACCAGTAGGAAACACCTGGCTCTGTTACTCAAGCAATTTCTCTCAAAAGAAACAAAAAGCCACCAGCACTGCAGCCACCCAGACCCCCAGCAGCAGCCTTGGGGGGACGCGGTTCCCTGCAGCCCACCCCAGGAGCTCACACCACCATCTACCGAAGCCCATCAAAGCCTATTCTCCAAGAAACACTCTTGGCACTGCGGAAAAGATTGAGAAAAACAACCCTGCTGCTTCAACAAGAAGCACAGGGCTCTCCGTGGAGAAATCACAAAAGCAGTGCGAACACGGGTGGCCACGTCGCACTGGGGGAAGTCTCTGCATCGCTTGTGTGATGGGGTTAGCGATCAGCTGAAAGCCAGATCAGCCGTGTCTACCACCATAACCCTCAATAACAATAAAAAAATTAGTAAATACAAAACCACCAGCCACAGAGTAATTCGAGCAGGACTCACGTTATACATGAAGCGCCAGGGAGCCCTGGGAACAAAATCCTTTCATTCCTCTGTTGCTAGCTTCTTCTGGCATCCTCCATCCCAAGACATCCACTTTCTAATTATGAGGTGTAAACAGAGATAGGCATAGAGATAACAGCACGAAGACCCTTTTTTCCCCCATTTCTAGATGCTAATAGCAGTGAGATTATTGCATCTGACGCTCCCGGCTTTTTACCCTCATGCCAGGTGCTAACACCTTGGCCACACTCAAGAGCAGCTTCTTCTGTCTCCTGCTGACCGACCCTCACATGTGATATAGCCATCGGTATCACAGGTAAATTTCTCAGATCATCCTCCATGAGAGATTTTCCCTTTGTTTGTTGGTTTTTTTCTTTCTTTTTTTGTCTGCATGACACCATAATCTGTATTTCAGTATCTTCCCACAAACAAGATTATTATTCATAAGCATCGTTTCTTTCCCTCAGATTCATGCAGAAGTTAATTAACCCTAGCAAAAAAACAGTGCAAAATTTATTAGCGTGGTCACGATGACCATAATTATAACGTTTGAGTGTTTGAACTTCCCATGAAATTTGTTTTCATGTGTTCAGCCTGTCTGGCTGAGATACAGCTGGGGGGGTGCAGGGGGAGCACAGTTAAGACTTTTTCAAAGGCAGAGCCTGAAAGAAACGTAAAGCAAAGCATCGTGCCTTCCCTCTCAGACAAGAGGCATTCCTCTCAGCCCCTTTTCTTCTGCCTTATTTTTATTCCCCCCCCCCCCCCCCCCCTCTGTTCTCCTGTATTTTCATCACCACAGACCATTTTCAGAAGAAAACCACTAGCGACACACATCCCCTTCTTGCTCTTTGCTGGGGCTGAACACATCCTCTTCCAGTAGAACCGGCTCCTGGATGTCCCTAATGACAGCACGAACATCTTGAAAATCCTTTTTCTAACCTTTTTTTTTTTTTAATATTTTATTCTATTTTTAATAAACCCCAAATGAAGAACAACAGAAAAAAGCCCTTGGCACAACAGCAATGAGAACTTCCTGCCTTCCTTCACCAAACCAGTATTTGTTTCTCTCTCTACATGACACAGTCTTTTATTCCACAAATTTTGGATGGGTACCAGAACGAGGAACTGAAACCTCCATTTCTTACCTGACCTTTATCTTTTGAAGACAACTGCAATGAATTGTGAAGCTACACACTGTACAAGATTATTTGCAAAAGACATGTCAAGGTTAAAAAAAGACATCCTTCGTTAAACTTTAAGAACACTCAATAAATTAACAGAAAGAGGCAATCCAGTCTGACTAGAACAAAAACCAATACAAGGGGGATTTTGTGGGTTTGCTTAACTCCAGGCTAACCTGGTTTAAAAAACAGTACGCCAGCAGTTAGTCCTTTTCTGCTTTTAAGCAAAAACAAACAAACAAACAAACAAACAAAACGAAGCAGGACAAAGTTGCTCTGGGTTTTTTTCCACAGATTTGGAAATCATGATCGATGAGAATAAACACATGCAACTGCTAACGGCTGATGTGGACCATAAAGTGTAGGTCTTATTTTAAATTGCAGTTTGTCAGCCTTCATGCCGGTTTTTACACGGAGGGGATGGGATTCTCTTGACACGGCTCATTCAAGCCGGGTTCTATTTCTAACACATTTATTCTAACCCCTTCAGAAGTTGTGTGTTTGGCACAGAATCACTTAATGGAAAGACCATGATCCGTGCTATGCAGAAAGTCAGCTGATTAAATCCTTCTCCACACCGTGAATTTCCCTGATTTACGAGCTGTGTCCTTGACAAAGACAATAGAGCCTGCCATGGACAACCCATTCTACAAGCTTTCACCGGCCTCATTAGAAAAGCAAGGCATTAATTCACAAATAAATAATGCAGGAAATTATGGTTTAATATCAAGCATTTTCCTTTGTCTTGAAAAAACATCTAGTGCTCGCCCCAGACCCAGCTCCTGCCAAACAGACACCCCCGCCCTGGCTTCTGCTGACCAGCCTTTCCAGTCATGTAGCGATACAATTCTTTCAATAATCGACTATTAAACTAATGATTCTTTGTAGCGTTTCTCACAAAAGCAAATGGCTGGCATGGGTTTCTCATGATGCCAAGGAAAACCCCTGGGCAAGCTGACTTAGTATCGCACGGTTTTGGACCAGAATTGCTCAGAACACTAATCTAATGTCGTTTTAGATAAATACCAAGTCCAGCATCACACGTATTCATCTTGTCTTCTCGGTTTCGACATCCAAGTTTCAAACACAGGCTCCAAAGGCTGCGCCTTATGCAAGAGGGGAAGGGTGCACAGGGGCCCCATCCATACGGACATCAGCTATAAGCAGGGCAGCAGATGAAGCCTGGGCTTGGCATCATCTCAGTCAGAAGAAACTGCTTGGGTCGAGCGTACTCACATGGTTAGGAGCGCTCTGCTGAACCAGCACCGCTGCCTATACAGATCTATATGGCACTTAGGTTTGCTCCTGAAAGGAGCCATGTGCCTGTTATAGATTTGCTAATAAGTTAAGATTGATTGACTTTATTTGATCGATTATTTGATTTTATAAAATCAATCATGTAATAGAAATATAGAAGGATAAGAAATATATTTTAATGAAACTTATAATTATAGTAAAAAGCTGCTATAAAAATCCTCTGTACAGCCCCGTACCAAGGCCGGAGGAATTGGTCAGAATCGCCTAGTAGGAATGTTTAGAACTTAGATAACAGACTTAAGATTTGAGATGATTGTTTATATGTAACCTAGGAGGATGTACTAAAATGTCAAAATGAGAATTTATGTGAACTGGGAAGAGTCGAGTGAAGCAACCCGTAGTTGCCAGCCAAGAAACAGTTACCTTAAGTGAAAGGTAATTCCGGCAGGGGGAGATCGAGACCACCGACTCATATACCACCCACCCAAATCGTACCCCAGACCCATTTCCGGACCTTTCTAACCTTTATTGCGCAGAATCGGATATGGGAGGAAAGTATGTTAATGATTTATGGGAAATCTTATGATTATGCATGAATACTTAATGAATATGTATGAATGAGTTTTATATAAGGTGTACGATTTTGAACCATGGTGTGCGTCGATCATGAGGGGACTCACTCACGCACCCGGCCGTCAATAAAGAAGTGTCTGCTTATCTACATCACATTGGTGTCGATAAGTTCTTCATTCCAAGATTTCGGTAACATGCCCGTCTTCCAAAGTAGAAGTAACATACCAAGACAAGCAAGAAAAATATTGCAATGTTCATGTGCAGGGTGAAGGTATGCAGCCCTCCCCCATGTAAATTAAGCATTAAATCCATCAATGATGGACATCACTTAAACCAAAATTACTCTCAGAAAAGAATAAATACAGGGGGAAATGGAGATTAATGCATACTGGCAGCTTTAGACTGATGGCACTCATTAAGACAAGTCACTCAGCATGCAAATTATTGTCTTTTTTTTTGCCCCTAAAGATTATTGTATTAATAACAATATTAATATGAAAAATAAAAATCTTACTGAGAATTATAAATTTAACAGGGCTATAGTTATTATAGCTACAACTATCACAAGATACCAAAATACATTTATTTATGCATATGTGGATAACTTTATAGCATCTTTACAAAAACAGAACACCAATTAAAGATGCTTAATAAGACTAAGCCATCCTCCTGCTATTATATAGCATCCTGCCTTGTTTATTTTTCTGTGACAAAAAAATTCACTCTTGCCATTCATAATCGCTGTAGGTCACCGGGGAAAAAGCTGTGTGTTTTACGCTGAGCAGGAGAAATACTGCTTACATGAAGGTTAAGGAGAGAGTTCTATTTTTCCTAGGAGAATCACACACTGGGAAAATGCTTTTTTCAAAGGGAATACTTTACTCCTTTCTGTAGGTACCTCCATAAGAACTCCCAAACTGAGACAATTTTGAGCACTACTCGGTCTCGCCCTTCCTGGGAAGAGCCCAAACCTAAACTGGCATTATATCATAACACTAAGTCATACACCAAAACTACCCAAAGTGAAAGGTTAATAGGTTGCACCTTCTCATTGCTGGAAAGCCTTAATTAACAGCCAGTTCAAAACCAAATGTGTTTCATGTTTTACTCACACTGAAATTGTCTTCCCATTGAGTTGTACCCTGGATATTGTGGGTAAAAAGGAGATGAACACTTCTTCAGCTGCCCTTCGATTCCATACCATGTATGTGTCTTGATTGTACGGTAGAGCCAAAAGATACCCAAAGTATTTGCAGGGTAAAAATGTATTGCAGCCCAGGGCACAGCTGGGGTCCCTACTTCCATCGTGACATCCCTACTTCCATCGTGACATCCCTACTTCCATCGTGACATCCCTACTTCCATCGTGACATCCCTACTTCCATCGCGATAACCAAATGCTCTGGAGACCAATTTCTCAACTACGAGCTAGCAGAACAGGAGATAATTCATCTACATTTACTTGAGGGCAAAACTTTAATTAAACAAATTAAAGCATGCACTCTGAACACAACGTAGACTTCTTTCAACCCACTGCTCTAAACTGGGAAGGAACCAGTTATCTCCAAAGGAACACAGGTCAAAATTTGAGCTCTGTACAATGAGCAAAAATCATGGCTTTATTGGAAAGAAAGTATTTAACACTGGGAAGATTCAGCTAAGAGCCCCAAAAGCTTGTTTTCAGCAGAAGCATCTCAGTCCGTTACGGGATTAGACTCAAACCTCAATATTTGAGTGCTTCCCATTCCAAATTCACAGGGAATTCTCCAGACAGCCAGACCCAACATTTCCATTTATCTACAAAAGGCTCCACAATTTCTCGTTTCCTTTTCTAAGAGGTAATTATTTACTCTAAAGGGAAAAAGAAAGATTTCAAGTCAATCTCAGTATAACTGCTGAAAGCTGTTTTCCCATCTATCCAGATCAGTGGGACATCCTCAAGGATCCTTTCATCCTTTCTCTGTAGAACTTTAAATAAATAAATAATAATAAAAAGAAGAGAAAGGAAACTACACAGATTATTACAAAATACCCAGAAGAGTTTCAATGGACTATTTTTCCCCTCTGAAACAGAGGCACCGGGTATTAGCAGGCTACTGGAAAATATACCATAGTACAAGCTATAGGAAGCACGCACCCTGAGTAAGAACAAGCTAAATCCAGCCTAAAATACAGCAACTTGCTCGACACAGCTGGTGCTGCATTTTTACCTTCACGTTTTCGGCTTTAAAACATACTCCTCTGTAGTCCTTTTATCAGAATATGCTTAGTATACAATTGTGTGAACACAAAAGCCAGCAAACAGAGGACAGCAGCAGCTCAGACCTCATATATGATCATTCCTTCAATCCATCCCCAATCCGGACTCAAAGGAAAAGTCAATAAATGATGCAAAAGCCCAGAAGGCATGGGCTGAATCCGTCCTGTCGGCAGGCAGTTTTTTGGAAGGGGGTTCCAAGACGTTTTTTCACCTTTTATGGGTTAGAAGAAGAGAACTACACCTGACTGGAAAGGTCTGGAAACCTAAAAGCATTGTCTTCAGGGACAATTGTCTGCAGGGAGGAGAACAGAAAGCTTGCAGCAAAAGCCACCGAGGCCAAGCTGTGTCAAAAATGGTTTTAATAAATTACAAGAAGTGGGGTTGGTTTTTGTAGATCGTAGACGAACAGAGATGATTTTTGTGTGTATACACGCTCCAGCAGTTCACAGAGATACGGGGAGGATAAAACCGAGCCAAGGTTTTTGACAGAGGATCAACGGCAGTGCTAAGAGAAGGCAGGAATCTTGTGTGCCCCCACCTTCTGGCACCGCAGGGACTGCGGTACTTTCCTCCCTTTTTTCTTCCTGGGCTTCAGGTGGCCAAAACAGAAACAAGGCAAGAGCAGAGCCCAAGCAACCTCCTTCTCCACAGGGAAAATCATGTCTGTCACCCCCAGTCCCAAAACACTCCCCAAGGCGGAGTGGAAGGTGGCCGGTGCCTACGTTCACAGCCCAGGCTGCGCATCCCAACTCCTCCCCGTACCTGCTATCAACCCCCAGTTCCCTACAAATCATCCAGGAGATCAAACCCTAACAGAGGAGCAGCTCTCAAGTTCCCCGGAATATCTGGCACTGGCAGCTTCTGCTTCCGAGGGCAACGTGCTCCTCGCTTGGGAAGATGAAGGCACTGCTGGAAGAGGAGAGTAGCTGGTACTCGCTGCTGTTTAACGTGCTGCTCCACAGCACTCAGGCAACATAAACGTTACCGAGACATCTGAATTCCTAAATGATTTAGGCTCTGCCTTCGAAGAGGATGGCTACAGCTTTAAGTAGAAAATGGCATACAATCAAGAAATTCCAATACATCGGAACAAGTAAAGGATGCTAAACTGACCTTGAGCTGTAGGGTAGCTTGCAATATCCTGATGCAATTATTTTGTAAGAAAGTATAGTGAAATATGTTGCCAGAGAAATTTTAAGGTAAGCTGTGTGGTACAGACCAAACCTTTTACTCCTCAGTAATTCCAGCAAAGATGGGCTGCAGAAAAGATACACCAATGGAAAAAAAAAAAAAAACAAAAACAAAAACAAACAAACCACCAAACCAATCCAAACATCCATACTATCCTTACCTCCAGTGGTACACTACAGCTATTCCCTAAAAGAAAAATAAAGCAAAACAGAAAGAAAATGCTCAATATCATCAAATCAAATAAATACATACAAAGGCTGCTAAAAGCTCAAATCCAACATCCAGGATGCGCTTTTAAAACAAAACATATGCCTTTGTTTTCAGCTTTATCTAAAATTTGAGCATGTTTGCAGAAAGCATTAGTCTTTTGGAAGCAGAGAAAAAAAAACCAAACAACCGAGCAACCAAAATGCTAGGAACACAGGAGAAACATTATACTGAACATTCCAGAATAGCTCTGGCTCGAGTCATCTTGCAAGACCAAAAGCTTGCAAAGACAAATCCCCTTCTCTTGGGTCGACTGTCCAACGTAAGAGCCAAGTCATAAGAATCCCTTTTGTCAGTATAACGTCTCAACACGAAAGGACGTAACAGCTCCTCAGCTGGAAGATCCACAGTACCTGCCATAAATTCATACAGCGTAACAGTCATTTTGAAAGGAGGAGTTTTCATGCCAGTAAAATCACCTATAGATACCGAAAAATGTTCTTTCTGGATACTTGGCTCTTTGATAGCATTTGTAAGAACCTAGGGGCGCGCTTACAAAATGAACAGGCAGCAGAGCTCAAAAAGTCCCATCAATTTTCCTGAGAATTCCTAGACTGAGGCAGCAATAGATTTTCATCTCATACATTAAAATCTAGAAATGTCCTGACAACAAACACATCATAGCCAGAACTGCAATGTGAAGCCACGTCATACATAAGCAATACACTGATCGTGCTAGCCAACCATTTCTGCGCCATCATTGATTGAGATGCATAGATAGATGATCATTTGTCACGATGCAAACCAGACCGTAAACACCCATTTTCTTGGTTGTCCCACAAAGAGAGGTCAGGCATAACTCCAGTGTCTCTATCTACAGGGGTAGAAGCACTACCTTGCCAAACATCTCACGGCTCCGCTTCACATCAGCCAAAGCAGTCTGATTTATTTCCAGCAGAGATTTCCATGGTGTCCCAAGGCAGCTCTCCAGTCCCCAGCAGCAGATCATCACGATGGGACACAAAATAACCAAACAGCTTGTGTCCACCACAGAAGGGAAGGGACTTCCAAGCCTCCACCTGCTCCAGCAACACGGTTCCTTCAGCCCAGACACCATCACCGTGGCATCTGCAGAAGTTTTCAAAGACATCCAAGCATGTCTGATCAAGGAATTCCCCAGTTGTCAGGTTCAATGCACCATCTCTCAAAGGATGGAAGAGAATCATGTAAAGGATAAAAAGCAGACTACAGACATCACATCTTTATCGGCTCCACCCAGGCTCACGTTATCCCTTTGTGGTAGCTTCTCTGTTCCCTAGGACGTATCACAAAACAATTATGTTTAGCTCTAGAAACATTTATTCATAGTCAGTCCTTATCAAGCCAGATGAGAAAAGACACCTATCCTTGGGGACACACAATAATTTAATTCCATGTACTAACAAACCTTTCTCTTACACTGTGATCTTAGGACAAATATTTCAGAGCAAAGGAAAACAACAAATAGAAGACTTAAAGCAGCAACAAAGTCAGAGCTGGTATCTTTGCAAGGAGCGTGCATCCTGGCATCACTCACAGCAGGATCTGCATCATCAACCAGATTATCCAGCCACTTCTTTAGGATTCCCGGGAGTCATTAGGTAGAACAAACCACATGCACAAGTGCAAAGCAGCCAACAGAAGAATGGGTGCCTTGTAAGAAAGAGAAGTCTAAAAGAGAACCACTAGATCACTTCCAATTGAAACAACAAAACAATCCCAACTGAAACACAAACAAGCAAAAAAAACCCAACCACCCACCACAAAAAAAAATATTTCACAAATTACTGAAAATCTGTGCTCTGAAATCTTCTGGCTTTGTTTTCACCCAAAGGGAAAAGGACATAGGCTACATTCAGAGCAGCAATTGAATAATAAATATCAATACAGCTTAAACCAAGATGCGAGCACATACTCAGTCTGACTCACCTCTTCATTCACTTGGTTTCATACCCAGCTTGCCCTCACGTGAAGAACTACTAGTTTGTTAGGCAGAAAAAGACAAGGCGATAATAAAGGGGAAACGTGAAAAAACGTATCAATAAAAGGTTGGAGCTATTCAAGGACCGAACTCGCTGTGACACCCCGGGTTTGCTTTTCCGACCTCCCCAAAGGAAATACGTTTGCAAGAAGGAGCTGAAGTCATGGAGGCTGAAAGTGGTTTGAAACATCTGCGAGAAGCCAGAAAGAGAATTACAGAAATTACCCGAGTGCTCTGGCACTTCATTGCAATAAAAGGGACAAAGTAGGACATTTTGGGGCAGAACAATACAGATGGAGACATCATCATGCAGAATGATGAAGATAATTTCATTTGAAAGACGGAGACAACCATGGTAATTAACCATAGACGAGAGTAACACAGCCTGAGAAATGACCTAGGTAGGTGGTTTGGACAATTGCCTTTGGATTTGACTGCTGCCTTTGGGCTTCACTGGAAGGAAAAGCATGTTCGGATGATGTTAATTAGCATCATACTGCTGGAGAGTTGGTCATGTTTCACACTAACCACTTAAAAATCAGCAGGAAGCCAAATCTTGCAACCACATCAAAATTAAATTCCCACTGGATTAGCTGTTTAGATCAAAGACAATGAAGGTCAGAACTCGGGGGTTTGAAAGTAGGAAAATTATTATTATTTTAATCACAAAAAAATAATCCTCTCAAGACAAGTATGTAGGACATGATTTATTTTTTTTTTCCTCATAGACATTTTTGGAAGAGGGAAGAATAATCTACATGGTGGATTAGAAGAAAAATCTCTAGGATTGCCAAATGTTTTTTTTGGGTTGTTTTTTTTTCTTTCTTTTTAATATAGTACTCCCACTGATCTGAAAGAGTAGGATGTAGTAATTCTAGGGCAGCCATAAGGAATACACACATGGTGGAAGTTATCTGCCAGCTTCTCGAGCCTTCATCTGTTCATCTGCTTCAAGAGCACCCGGGAAAGGCAGACGCTGTGCCACGGACCCATGTGGCAGAGGACTGATGTTCAACACATTCGCAGTTTCATCCACAGTGACAACACAGTCCTGTCCGCATGATTCCCCCCTCCTCCGGGGAAAGAGGAGTCGATCCATGCCATACACTGCTGCTGCTTGCATTGGTTCCCCCAGGGCATCCAGATCATTCCCTGGTTCAGCCCAATAAGCCTTCTGCAATTTAGAAACTTGGGAACATGTTAATGGCAGACCCTTTTTCTTACAGGTCTTATCCCTTCTGTTCTCCTGCAGGGCATGCAAATCCTTCCAGAGCCGGACGGCTCTCCAGCCTCACAAGTTTGGTTTTATTCCCAATGTTGGCAGGCGGGAGCAGACCCCTAACTGGTTTTATCAGGAGAGAGAAAAATACTCATCCAACCCAAAGCAACAAGAGTCACTTTTGGATCCTCGTTTTCCCTTAACGATACAATGGAATTATAACCCCCAGGACCTCCTGTGGTCCCAGGTTGGCCAGTCCCATTAGGACCCAACATGGGTCACTCACCCATAGTTTAGACCCATTTGCTCAATGGCTTGTGCCATCTGGCTAACAAGAGGCTTCCGTGCGGTCAGAAGCCATAGGAGCACCGATGGACAGAAGCTGATTTTCTGTTTGGAGAAGAAGAGAACACGGAGGGTTTTTGGGAAGTCCTTGACCTCCTTTTATTCTTCTCCAGCTAGCAAAAAATAAATCCCTGGAGATGACCTGTTAGCCTAGTACGTTATCCACTTCTCCTTTGAAGTTGTTATGATGAGTGTGCCCTAAAGGTCTGCCAGAGGACACCCCGTGGGCTGTACAAAAAACACAGCAGGTCCACTAAGGCTACGCCTCAATGTTAAAATCCAAAAAAAACTGATGCGACTTGCTAGCTGGGCAGCTGCAACCAATGGAGAAAAGGAAAAAAAAAAAAAAAAAAAAAAAAAGACATGACTTAAGGTATTTTATTTTAAAAGAAAGTTCAAGCAACAATGCTTTGTCAATGGATATATAAATAACTGTGTGAGGGGAGGGAAAGCTTTCCTGCTTGAGGGAAAGCTGCTGCAGGGGCAGCAGAGCTGGGCTCTGGCACTGCTACCCAAAGCCTACGGGCTTTTTCCTTCGCTTTTACATGCTCAGTCACAACCACAAACCCTTTAGGTCGCATCTCCTTATTTTTCACATGTCTATCATCTAGAGTACCACAGGGTGTTACTCGCAGGTGCTACTATTTTGAGGCTCTACTATCATGACAGCAGCAACATCAACCCTAATCAATCTTCAGTGGAGTTTTTGGGGGTTTTTTGTGTTTTTTTTTTTTTTTTAAGTTATCAGTGGAAATACTACTTTTTTTTTTTTTCCTCCAACCACTATGAAAAACTTCCACAGAACCTGAATCAAGTCCAATGTAAATCCAGCCATGCTTACCCAGGCACCAGCTCCCATTAGCATCAGAGCAGCTTTTGTAGAACATATATTTTAGAAGCCAGACTTCAAAAACCTACAGTCAACTGTCCAAGCCATACAAGAAGCTACTCTTCGCCTCCTGCTTTCAAGGAGATCAGCGGACAGATCATGTATGTGGTTCCTTTAACTTGTGCTGTGCCCCTGGTGTTTTTTGAGAAAAGACTTCTACTTTTACAATGTGTTTTCAATTTAAATAACCAACTTGCTCAATCGGGGCTAGCCTTTAGCTGCTGCAGCTCGATAGGGAGCAAACAAAACAAGACCAGTATTGCTCACTGCACCGCTAGAAAATATAGCGCAGGAGGCAGTGAAAAACGATCAGTCACTTCTTTTCTCCCAGCTGATACATATCTTATTTATTCTTTCTCATAATGTGTGAATGCTGTGCCATGCCCTATTTTGTCTTCTGCCTCAATTAAAATGTAAATTTCTGCAGCCCACCTCTGTAATTCCAAACTGCTCCAGGCAGGGGAATTTAAAACTGCTTTTAATAAAACCAACTACAGACGCGGCAGTAAGATTCTTTTCAGAACATCTGAAATCTGTATTTTTAATAGTGTTCCGTGTATTACAGTTATGTCACTGCTCTGAACTTTCCCACTAAACCAGGATCTGGAAAGAATATGCACGACCCAAGAAATAACAGGCAGGATCCCAGTTGCCCCCACGCACACACCCAAACACATATATATGCCTCCCACCTCAACAATTAATAGAAATAATTGCCGTTTCTTTGACTTTCAGCAGATGCAAAGTAATAACCTGGTAGTCTGTGCGTTTGAGGTTGGCATCTTAGAAATTCTCAAAGCCTTTGCACCAGCCAAGGCCTGCAATTAAACCCTGGCAAATGAACTTTGCAGTTCAGAATCCACAAACCTGCAATGGCAAAAAGTTGTGCTGGGAATTCCCCAATCTTCTTTTTCCCTCTTCTGGAAGTTCTGTTCAGATGTGTCCTGCTGGATTAAGCTGGGTTACTTAAAAGGGCAGGGGTCACACTCAAATTTGTATTAATATATGAAGCGCTCTCAAAGGGCTTATTTCTGACCGTGCAGTGGGACTGCCCACCTACTCTAAGGACCAGGACAGTCCCAGCCCAGGATAAGCCCTCACCCATCACACAGAAATCCCCAGCGAATCCTCCTCCTTCCACATCACGGACACAGTGTTGCCTTTCTACAAGTGGTCTCGAAGAAAAAGAGGAGTTGCAAAAGTCCTATACAAGAAAAAAAAAAACCAACCCACAAAACCAAAAACCAACAACCACCCCCCTCCCCGCCCCCCGCTAGATTATTTACTGCCAAGCTGAAAAATTAAATCAAGACACCCACAGGGCTCGATTCCCTTTGTTCCTACAAAGGAAGCCCCAAAATACTAAATTTCCTCAACCCGCAGACCTACAGCCTATAACAATGTGTATGCATGCCAGCAGCACCACGCTTTAAGGCACAGAAGAGCCTATGGAAATAGTCCCACTGCTGTTTATCACTCCCTGAATATCTGGCAAATGAGTGTTTCATTCTAAACCCCTTTCTAACACGGATTTGCCAGGAGAACGAGAGACAATTCCGGTCCTGCTGGGTAGCGCTTGCTTGTTAGCTAAATTAGCGCATGCAGATCTTGTTCTGAGTTTTGCTTCACCTCTACATTTTTGGACGATAGTTCATTTTTCACCCGATTTTCCCCTGGCAAATCCTGCAGAGGGTAAAAAGCCCAAACCCAAGCCCCAGAGGACCACCAGTGCTGGCAGCTAATGAGCACTGCCAATTTGGAAACCCCGTTTCCAGCTGGGATGCTCTGAAATGACAGACTAGGAGGAGGACTACTTGTAATCAAAGTGATGCTTTCACTCTCCACCTGCCCTGCCTCCGCAGGGTACCCACAGCTCTCCTGGCATCTCCGCCCACGCACAGAGCAAAATATTTTTAATTTCCAATGCAGATGCAATGTTCATCTCTCTATACATATATATTATTTTTTTAGTCAACAAAATGACAAAGTGATAACTGCCAGTATTGAGATTTAAAAATTAAGAGGAGTAAAAGATCTGAAAAAGCAACACTCAAGAACCTGAAATCTCTCCTTCATCAGTCTCAGACTCGATGGCAATACGATTAGCAAGATTCACATCATGTTGGTTATTTGTTTCTTCATTAGCATAAAGCTAATGAAGCTTGGGAGTCAATACCCACCTTTGAACCCGAGCCCTAGAAAGCCAAGGTATTTTGTTCAGAGGTGGACCAAAGCGTTTTGATTAACAAACTGCCTATTACTGCATTACTCCTCAAATTTTTTTTGTCCTTAGGTCACTGTCTGACATCTCCGTTACAATGAATGACAGATCTTGTCAATTTTTCATTCATTGGAAACATTTGAGTCGGTGCAGTTTTCAACAGCGCGACATTCAAACCAGTTCGGGAGGGGTAAAACGGAGTTAAATGAACAGGAATGTTATTGCATTATATCTATAAAGCTTGTGCGGTGCTACGGGTTACTCTCGACGTGCTCATCCACGTGCGTTTTGCTGCCATTTCAGGTTTCCCATCAAATTGGCCACGTATGATCAACACGTTAAATACCTGAAACCATACTTCTGTACCTAAATCCAATATTAAAAAAAAAAAAAAAAAAAAGGCAAAGGGCAACCCCTTTTACTCTGAACACTTCCACATGCAGCAAGCTACCACATTCTTCATCCTTCAAAATGCTTTGCGCTTTATGGGATGTAACATGAGTTAAAGACTCAAAGCTCTAGGCAGGTCAAGAGGAAAAATAATAAAATAAAATCAACCACAGCCCTTATTTGCCTCTCAGGGATGGATTGCACTTTAGTCTTTTTTGGGTGACCCCAATCTCGGTATTTGGAAGACAACTTAAAAACCATCTCCAAGACACGTGGATTCCAGGAACTTTGTATTTTTAACTCCCCATCACTAGCTGAGGCAACCTGCAGAGAACTGGAAACCCTTATCCTACCAACATCATATGATAAAACCTTTACCTTCTTGCAAGGAGATTTTAATAGCTTTTTCATGGGTGCACAGGGTGAACCCCTTCTCTCATTCAGGTCCACGTCACACTCCCATGCTCCAGTAACGCTGGTGCCACCCCAAGCATCCTCCCAGTGCCTGGTCGAGGTGCCTTGGGAGTCAACAGCGTCTTTGAGACTTGCTCTACGAAAACTGCTGCAATATTTAAACCTCTCCTCTATATCAAGAGAGAGCGAGACAGAGCTACTGCCAACCTTAGATCCTAGCACCCGATTCATTGCCTATTTTAGGTTGCCATCTACCTGGATGGTCAATTAGCAGAAGGGTTATTTTGGTTAATAAAAGGGCTGAGGGTTCCATGCACTCATTTCAACAACGCCACACGCTGCAGCGATCCAGCACGTTGTTCGACAGACATCTGACACTTCCACCCTATAAAGAAAACTATTGCAAAGCACTCTGAGACAAACACGATCCTATGAAATTGATTTTGGTCAACTTGCTAATTGAAATGTTTTCAGCGGGTGCTTGTTGAAGACAAATTTAAGACATCAGAAAGCTTCCTCCCACCCCCCACACCCCGGTATCTGTGGGCTATACTGCATTGTTTCCTCTGGGTTTTATTACATGCAACAGCAGCTGCAAATAAAAACCAAATCGCCGCACCAGCGCAGAACAAACAAAGCAGGACGGTCACACCGGTGGGGCAAGAAGCATGTAGGTGTGCATCCCTACCACTAAAGCCATCGTGAATTTTTTATCACAAAAAGTGAAAACAAGGGCCCTTTCCGAGGTATGAAACACACTGGAGAAAAAGCTCCGCAAAGCACTCGCCTCTGCTGCACTCGACTTCAAAATAAAATAAAAAAAGTAAGAGAACTCTTAAGAAAATACTTCTTTCTGCATCATCTTTGTTATTGCAGAAGTACTTTTCCAGGTCTAATAAATCCACAAATAATATGACCTTATAATTATGATTTTAGAATAAAAAAATAAATCTTGTTTGTAAAGGTTAAGGACTTGCTAATTAGGTTTAATTTTGTTACAGAAGGCTAAGACTCTCAAATGAAAAACGAAGCATTAAAAAAATAAAGGGTTTCTTTATGACCTTTTCAAATACTTTTTCTTTCTTTTTTTTTTTTACATCCCAGTACTATGAAGTTCTGGATTTATACAGCCGGCTATCATGGCAATTGCTTGCATTAAAAGAAAACCAAATCCTCCCTTTCCCCAGCAGCACCCTGAAGACAAGGAGATGTCCATCGTCCCCAGACTTGGGGGATAAGGTGGGGAGGTCCCTTCTACCCCACCAGGACATGGAGGACCTTTTCTTTCTGATTTACTGGTTGATGGGCACCGTGGACTTGAGAGAAGTATGTCCTGGGAAATATTATGAAATATTATTACAGTTGCAGGACTGACGTAGAGGTGTGAGCCTCAGCATCTGCTTGAGCACTGCCCTGCTTGCTAAACCTTCTCTCCTCGGCTGAGCTGTTCCTTCTTCCTCCTCGGTTTCCTTTTGTTTTGAATGCAGATAAAGCAAAGTTAACAGTCTGCCACCCCAAATTATTAAAAAAAAAAAAGATATACAGCCAAAGAGATGTTCAACGTTGGATTCAATGATGCATTTGAGGATAATGTGGCACAACAAAGACACAAAGCAGACCTAAGTACAAACGCTGAATAAATATAATTTCTGCTTTTAAAAAGAACTTACCGAGGCCAAAGGCAACTGCAAAGAGGATGATGCGTGAATGGGGATGGGAAAACAGAAAAGCAGGGAAAAGGACTAGGCTGGATTGTGGTTTCCTCTGAAAAAGAGCTTTTATCCAAGAGCCCCTCACAAAGATGCTCTTATCACACACACACATAAGCTGCTCAGAGTTTTTATCCCTCTCCTTTGAAGATAAAGATTCAAACCTTGCAGGTCTGATACAAACAAGGCTCCCGCTGATCTCAGTGGATATTTTGGTTGTGTAAAACCAGAGGGATGTGGTGTGATCTCTCCCTCTCACGTCACTTCCTTGGAATATTTTCAATTTCCAGGAATTAGCCAAACGATGCCTCTCTAGGGTTTCCAGTGGGAAGGGCTAGCAGCCCACCGGGAATGGCTAGCAGCCCACTGGGAGACAGAGGAACCTGGACATCCCTGTGCTAACCTGGCCATGGTTCCAGTGACGCTGAGCCCGTGGGGGTTTGGGACACAGTGAGTAACTCCCAACGGATACCTGGGGAGCAGCACAACTGTGACACCTTGTAAAACAACTACACGAAGACTTTTCAATAGAGAACTCTGAATAAATGCAACAGTGGATATAAAAAAAGATCTGGTCCTGCTAAAAGTCAAGCCTTATGCAGAAAATTGCTTTTCTCAGTAGGAGCTGTTCAAAAAATTTTAACAAAAGCTGAAGGAGGAGGGGAATGGCTAGTTCCAATCTCGCTCCCGTACATTCTCTTGTACGCCAAATTTGGTGGTTTATTTTTGCTTAAGAAGATGGTCTTGATGGTTTCCATTCTAAGTTTAAGAAATAAAACAAAATCCAAACCCTCACTGGGAAAATGCTAAATCTCAGCAATATTTGTCAGGAAAATGAAGATTTCTTCCACTAGAAACACCAGAGCCAGGTGCAAACAAATAGACTTATTCATCCAGGAAAGCAGTTCATGCCTTCAAAATACCATGCAGTCACATTTAGTTTCCTAAATAATCTCATATATTCATCTAATTTTAATAAATCTTGCCTTTAAAAATATGTATATCCAAGCAAACAATTTCATTTTGTGGTTTGGTTTTTTTGTGTGTTTTTTTTGGTTTTGTTTTGTTTTTTGTTTTTTTCTTCAGGAAAGACAGCCCAGCTTCTTCTGTTTTGTTGGGAGGGGTGGGTTGTTGTTTGTTTGTTTTTTTTTCAAATACAAGCATTGTTATTCAATAGATGCAGCTATCTCAGCCGCCTGTGACAACACTGCGTGAAAACACACCGCAGGCAGGGCTGTCTCAGTTACAGCTCCACCTGACCAAGTCATTTATCCATATGGATTATAGCATCCAACAAAATTGTATCATTAACTGCCCATTTTATGTGATTTTACAAACTGAGGTCCTAATGTTACAGCTCCTATAGAAGGCACCGTGCTTACCACAGTCCTGCTCTCTTGGAGGGGCGAAGCTCCTCCATCCCCAGCACGGACGTACCCACCATCCTGCAGCACCAACCTTTGGTACCCGTGTTATCCATGCAGCTGCACCAGCTATTCCCAGAGGAATACTTCCCTGGCAGCATCATCTATGGTACCGAACGGAAACTCCCAGCTTCTTTGGCCAACCCAGCTCCCAGGCAATTCATCCATCTAGCTGGTCATGGTAGAAAATGCTTCTATTCAGCCAGAGAAATATTAGGGAAGGACATGAGCAAGGACAAGTTGTCCCCGTTCAGTGTTAACCGATGGTCCCAGGACAGGGACTGCTTAAAGTTGTGAATTATTCTAAGTGTATTGCAGATTTTTTTTAAGAAAATAAGCCCAAAACAATGCTCCATGGCATGGCATCTGCAGAAGGGACTGTTACTCCAGCAGGCAAAAATTGGTGTGGAAGAGTTTCACTTTAACCCTTTATCCAACAGGGCCGGTCTTCTTTTCACTCCTTTTCTCCTGACATTATTAAAGGGAAATCTGAAGGAAAAAAAAAAAAAACAACCCACAACAACAAAAAAAACCACACAACAAACACACACACAAAAAAAACCACCACCAAAACTGGTTTGTGAGAAACAAAGTAAAGAAGGAGCAAGGATAGCAAGGAAATCCATGAAAACCTTTTGCATTTACTGAAAAGCAAACGCAGAAGTTATTTCTAGCCTACAAATCTTGTCAATGATTTCCAGCACTGGCTCCTCCTCTTGAAATTTCCTCGTTCAGTGGTTTCGGTGGTTTCCAGGACTCTGCTCTCACCCAGTTCCCACCATCTTTATAATTCTTTCCTAAATGCATTTTTTTGATGATTCTCCTACCCTTCCTGTGCCACGCGGGCTTGGCCTCGCCAGCAGTCCGGCAGCACCTGCATGACGCTCCTCGCCAGGGAGAGCACATTTGACTGCATCTCAGGCAGCTACGGTTTGCAAAAGACCACGAGCACCACCTTTTATCATTTTATCGGCAGAGAATAGCTATTCTAGCATCCACTCACCAAGTAGCATCTTGCACTTCTCAAAGGACAGCAGGTTTTTACGCAGGGGAGCAGCGGTTTGCACCAGGTCTCTCAAGAAATGAGCTGTGTAGGTGGGTACCGAAAAAAAAACCAACCCAACTTTTGGGGCTTGTAATTTCCCTAGATATAAAGCACAGCAACGGTCTGCGGAGAGCTGAGTGCATACAGCTGCTGGCTCTGCAATCCTCTGTGTATGAATGCAATTAGCAACGAGGTTTCTCCTGAAGGGCTTTGCCTCTCCTCCCATTCCTGCAGCTCAGGAAGACAACACACACGAGGTACCTGGCTCGGTCTGGCAGTTACCTCCAGACCCTGTCCTACCTCAGAGGATGACCTTCTTTCTCCTAACAACCTGATATTACCAAAAAAAGAAAAAAAAAATTACTTCCATTTTTCTTTATAGGCAATAATTTCCCAGTATCTTCAAAAAAGTAAATTTTTGCACACAATAGCCACCTCTTCTTCCATTAATCCACACACAATGGTGGGAAGAGGAACAGGAAAATGGAAGTTTGCTACAGATTTTGAAAAGGTCAAAGAAAAAATAACTTCACATTAAAATCTGGATTTACTAGATGGATGTCCGTGCACTAGATGACCAGAAAAATCTTCCATGCTGCATATTAATGTCAATTAGTGACTGAAGATTTAGGCAAATGATACAAGGGTAGGAATGTAAAAATAAAGAAAAAAGGAAAATTAAGGTGATTAGGACCAAGGGAGCAAAAAGCTATTGGAAAAATATTCAAAATGCTGTTTTTTAAAAAGAAAAGATACACTGCTCAAGCATCTGAGAATTTCATCGAGTCTTAAAACTTTCTTGGCTTTAAGCATCAAAAACATTGGCACCACCAATGAATAAACTTTTCCAATATTTAAAGTAATACAGTTGCCACAATAAAGTAAATACAGTTGTTGCAGCCTCTGTGCTAAATTAATCAACTCGGAGCCTCTGAGACTTCTCCAATTCGGAAGAAAAAAAATATTAGCTGGAATCAATACAGTTTTACTATGCCCCCATTAATAAATGATTAATTTTCAGACTTCAAACAGCTCCTGTTTGGTGGAGACCTATATTTCAAGCAGCTCAAGGCAGAAGAAGTCCAACTCACTTTTTGTACAATAAGCAATTTAAAAAAGGCACGTTGAAAAGGTAAACATGAAGCAATGACAATTAGCCTAACCCAAAAGAGCCCAGTGTGCTAATTGCATCCTACACGTCTGCAGTCCTCTTTACCAATTTAATAAGTCAGATTTTGGGGGAAAAGTAATAGAAATGCACATTATTAGACTGATTTTTTTTTTAAAAAAAGACATTATTTTGGAAGGAAGAATGGACTCATGGGGAACACATGGCAGTATGCTAATCTTCCCCATGGCCTCCAGCGCCAGAAGGATGCCAACAAGATGGGAGCCTGAATAATACCCTGAATATTAAGAAGATGTGTAGCTCCATCCCAGACACCATGTAGAAATGAGATCTGTCTTCCCTCCCAGAAGTGCTGCAGGGCTTTCCTCCCCTCCATGGGTTTGGGTTTTTTCCATCCTCCAGCCCCCCTGCTCCTCCTTCCACCCTCCTTTCAGAAGTCCACCTTGGCCAAACAGTTGAACTTTTCCAATCATCTTTTTCTGCTTGGAAAGAGGCAGCTGCAATAAAATATTTTAAAAATAGCTCAACCCTGGGACAAGGGTCTCGGTAATGGATAGAGCAATACTGCCCTACCCAGAGAGGGCAGGAATACAGGTCAGAACCAGCAAGACCAGCTACATTTTCTGGTTTTGCTGGACTTTTCCTTTCTGTGTGTTGCTGTCTACCAAAATCAGAGGGAATCAGCTTAAAAACGGCAAGGAGAGCTCCTCCCCACATCATCTTCATCCCCAAAATCGCATGCCAATAAAGACAAGGGTTTGAATGAAGTATCTAGATTATTTTGTCCTCTTCTCTTATTCTGGCTTTTACAAAAGGTCCTAGGAAAAAAAATTATGTCAGTCCAAGCCCTTTGATCCCAAACATAAACCGTGTGTCAGTCTCAGCACAACACAGCTCAATCTGTGCTGCTCCATTGGCACGACTCGTGCAGAGACAGGACACGCGGTATTTACTCATTGTTTCCAAGCTTGCCTCTCAGTCCAGTTTGACAGACATCAGAAGGGATGTTTTCCTTCCAGTTCACCCTGATCCAGAGCTCAGGCTCAAACTGCTCACAGGGACACGCAGAAATTTATTTTCAGCTCTTGGTGACAAGACACCGAACTCGACCCTCCCAAACGACAAAGAGCTCCAGCCTTTTTAAATAACATCTCAGCTCCATGTTACATCCCTTGCCGTGCATCTGGAAGACATTACCTTCTCCACAAAAACAAATTTGAGTTCTTGGTTTCTTCTCTTACGTATAAAAGGGTGGTTAAAACCACTCGTGATGCCATGTTTTAATTAACAAAGTTGTAACAAAAGGTTGCTCGCAAACCCCAGCCTGTGCATAGGCAATACACCTCCAAGGTTTAAAAGGCGATAGAAAAAAAAAATATTAATAGATGTCAACCAGACAAGTCCTTCAAAACTAAAGTTGAAATTATTTAAAACGTTATAAATGCTGCATATTTTCAAATCTGGGTTTGACTGAACGTGCTTTTATTATTTTCAGCACCCACCCCCCGATGGGCAGTGATTGTTTCTAATAACCTGTAGTTGCTGCCACGGTGAGAATGAAGCGAGCTTGGCTGGGGTGATGTGCTTGGTGTCCTCACTGTCACTCTGCTGCTGGGGCTAATACTGGGTGAAGCTGGGATGTCACAGAAATCCTAAGTGCCTGTGTGCACCTCTAATAAATGCCATCACCGTGTGCTGTCTGGCTGCATCCATTCTCCACAGGAAAACTCCAGCAGCTTTTCCAGAGTCCAGGACCATGCTAGAAAACTGACTTCACAGTAAGATCCAGAACTACAAGAACACCACAAGTACTCTTCTGTTAACTGTCTAACTATATATCTAAATATACTTATGAGAAAGAACTTATGCTGGTGTTGAACATCTCCCTTGGGCAGTGAGGAAAAAAAAAAAAAAGAAAAAAAGAAATCCTGTTCTTTCAAAAGCTGCAATTATTTAGCAGTCACAGCAAATTCAGTGCCAGCTTGTTTATGCAGTTCCTATGAACGATGACGCAGTCAGTGTCTAAATTGAGTTTGCTCCTTCCCCCGGCATAGCGAACTGTTTGTCTGAACTAATAAATGTACACATTAACCCAGGCACCTCATAGCAAGCCTGTTCTACACTCTGCTCAATATTTTCTAGTTAAACTCATCAGAACCATTTGCTCAAAAGACTTTTGAGATCCTCTCCCTCGCAAGTGGAAAATACATATTTCACATGCTGAATTTGAGTCGTCTCAAAGCACCAAGTGGTTCAACGCATCACCACGACCGTTAGCTGTAAATACTTTCCCAGCAAGTGTATCGCTGAAGGCAACATAAAACACTTTTTGGAATCTGAAAAATAGCAAAAGCTGGAAAAAGCCACGGGAATACCGCTTAGATACGTTCGTTATGAGTCACAGATATTTTTCAGTCTCGGCCACTCTCCTGCCTTCTTTTTTAATAACTGAATTTTGACAGCTGCATTAATTTGTGTTAACTACAGAGCTGAATGGGAACTACGCCATAACAAAGTGCAGTTCACCGTTCATTTCAGTTAGGACCTTTTATAAGCAATAATCAAATCAGAGCCAGAAGGCAAAGGGAACAAAAAAGAAACCCAAAGCTCTCATGAGCGCTGCCACTCATCTCATGTCATACACAGAGCGCGCAGGGAATTACAACAGCGCGTAAATGCAGCAATGCCAGCTTTCCTCTTACCTGCAAAATTCTGCCTTACCTCTGATTTTAAAGAGGTGATGCTTCAGAGAGAGAAGAAGAAAAAAAAAAAAAAAAAAAAATTGCCCTCCACCAACAGAACTACTCTGATAATGATAAAAGGGATGTTGAAAATCAGTCTGGAAGAGACTCTGAGAAAACGCAGCCCACCCCATGGCCGCACGGCTGCATCTGCTCTCACTTAAACGTGCTTGCTAACTGCCTGTGCACTCTGTTCCTAAAGGCTATACAACACATGTTTCAACTAAAAGGAATCGTAATACATGGACCAAATGTATTTATTTTTAAATGACATGAGTGTGCTTTGCAATGAGATTATGTACTTTGACCGTCTTTTGCAAGTACCAGGCTGTGACTTCATTCTCGAGTACTTTGCTGCAGAAAGTGCTCTGGCGAGCCTGGGAATAAAGCGCAAACCACTCCAAGGGCAAAAGAAACTCCTTCTCTCCTTACAATATGTATTCAAGCGGTTCTCGATTTATAGTACAAGAGAGAAAACATGATTCTCGGAAGTAACCCAGCTCTTCACTCCATTGAGACAAAGAAATGGACTATAAAGAGCTGAACAGCCAAGGGTCAGGTTAAGCACTGGGAATCACTCCTCTCCAAGGAAGCTTTCTGCCTAAAACATTTAGTTCTAAAAAACCCAAACAAACAACTGTTTTGTTTTTTTTGTTTCATGGGCTGCTGTTGTTTTTTTTTAAACACGCTGTTTAAAATGTATGCAGACATCTGTTGTTTTTATTTCTCAAACCTGGCCAGCAATATGGGGAAACTCATTTCATTTGTGTCTTCTTTCCTTGTCATTTTGCATTTTTTAAGAAAGTATACAACATGCTCGCCATATTGGAAATAGCAGGGTGCTAAACCACGCTAATGTATAAATTATTATACCATACTATGAAGGATTCCTAGCCTTGTTATTAGATGTTCACAGAAGCAGCTGAATGCTACAAGCAGATGCCACAGCCAAGGAACTGCACAGTGGCAGAAAATATACATATTCCCTGGGTTTCCTTGTGTTTTGTCTTATCCCGCTGAACTCTCTGAAAAGAGAAACTTGATTCATACTTAGCTATAAATATCAAAATGCAGTAACTGGCATTATGTGACACTTCCACAATTACAAAGTAATAAATAAATTATTTTATAAATAAATTAATAGTGCTTTTGAAACCCAGGAGATTTATACAGAAGATACGTGGGGTTTTAATCCCAACATCCATTAAAAATTGCTGAAAGAGCAGCTCTAGGTCTTCTGACATCACCTATGGCTCAGTCCTACCACTGAAGTTAAGCTCTTCCCACTACCTTCAGTGCAAAAGCCCCACGTCGTCCAGCGGAGCCTGACATCCCACCACGGTTCCAACACCTTCTGTACAACTCAATTTCAAAGGAGATATTCGGTGGTTTTGAAAAATTTTGAAAAAAGGCACTGGACCTATAAAGGAGACCCTCAAATGGGCACTTCAGCTCCAAAAAGTCACCGCAGGTCAAGCTGACCCACCACAGTTTGGCTTTTACCCCAAAGACTTTTCACTGAGTCCACATTAAAAGCTCCTGGGCAGAATATCTCTGCAACTCGTGCAAGCTGATCCCCAAAATTAAAAATTTTAAAAGCAGATTACGTGGAGATCTGGTATCATTAAGCCTCCAGCATTCATCTGCCTCTGGATTCAAAGGGGTTTCTGCATGAATATTTAAACGTAAACCTGTAGATCACACCCAGACACAGCAATTTTCCTATGAGCAACCAAGTGAGCACCAGTATTGCAGAGCTTGTTAGGTGTATTTATTTTTAATGGGATTGAATTTAAACACCATTATCAGAAAACGGCAACATTAAGAGTTTCACTCAACTGCTTTTTACAAGTGTCAGGTGCTGAATAAGTGTTTGATACTCGTGATGCATTGACATGAATTACGTTTCCAGAATGGTCTGAATTAGGCACTCAGCTTCTATTCCATCCGTGGCAATAAAAATTACCTGACGGTCCTTCAATCGCACACCATTACTGCGATGAGCTCCCCCTTGCCTGCAAGCAGGCATTCACCTCATCATTCACAGACCCCGTTCAAGGGGAAAAAACCAAAAACACTCAGAACAAAATTCTTTCAACTGCTCTAAAAGCAAAATAAGACATCAAAGGGGGGGGGGGGGGGGGGGGGGGGAAATAAATACCCAAACCTATAGGGAAGTTCTCGATGATCAGACTGCATCAACTGTATCAAAAGCATCAAGTAAGCTGGGGGAAACTTTATGGTAAATAAGTACAGCATAAGACGTGCCTATTAATTATTATATAGATGTTATATTATACATATATATTATGTAGATGTTATATATAATATATATATAAAATGCCTAATAATTATTACACAGAAGTGGATGCTTCTTCCCATAAAGGATTGAGTCAACCTTGACTTCCTCACACACAAATATATATATATATAAAAATATATATATACACAGATCTGTCTTTTTATATAAAGCCACCGTCACACACAAGACCCTGTTGAAACCCTATTTTCTTTGGTGTTCAATATGCCCACACTCGATAAAACAATGCCAAATCTTGAAATCGGGCTGGAAATCCCTTGGCCCCAAGGCCACGCTCTAACAGGAAGCTCCGCAGGTTCATTTAACACTGTTTAAAAAGCAAAACCAATTTCATCAGCTTTAAATTTGCAGCAGTGATGTCACCACTCACCCCTATGCCAATATTTTGTCTGTCTCAAGGGCACTCAGTCATGCCATGAGTTTCTTGACTCATTGAGGGTGCTGGAAAAGCCAGTGGTGCTGCTGGGACTGCTTAGCTGAACTGCTTTATGGAATTTAAGATACTGAGATAGATACAGATATATAAAAAAGCACCATAATGTCAAGCTTGTTCACATGTAAAAGGAAAACTGCAAAAATTTCTGCAGAACTCTGCACTGACTCAGCATGACAGCTGAAGTGCTGGGCATTTAGGCAGGCAGATGCCACCCTGTACCCCGTTTTCAAGTGTCCTACTAATAAAATTCACACACCAGGCTCAGCAAGGACAGCCCACCCCACCCCCCTCATACTTTGAAACTGTTGCCACCCTTATGCTTTTCCACTTTGCAAGGGCAACCCTCCAGAAGGCAAAACAAACCCGAGATCAAGAGAAACGGAGGAACTTGGAATAAAAACCTGTCCTTACGAGAGAAAAAAAAAAAAAATCCTTCAAGGAAATACTTTTGACATGGGCTACAGGGTACCCCCGTGACATCATTTTGCTGTCGCTACTTGCATTCAGGGCCGTGCACGCACACACACTCTCCGTCAGCAACGCAGTGGTTTCAAAAGGAAACATTTCAGCTTCAGTTGCATAACACTCTCCAAAGATATTTTTCCTGGATAAAAAAAACCAACCAACCAACCAAAAACAAAAAAAAAAACCCAAACAAAAACCCAACACAACCAACCACCACTGCACTGAACGCTATTGATTAGGTAACACATTTTTGCAATTCTCTAAATAAAGGGATGTGAGCACAGAAGGAGCTATTGACCCATTAGTCCATCACCTTCATCTCCAAAAGCCTGGTTCCATTCCAGCAGGTAAACCCAGCACTGCCAACAGAGGCTGGGCTGCCTGCCCCACATCAATACCCTGAAAAAAAGCTTCTTCTCAAAGCCTGGTCTAAATATCTGGCTTCCATATTTCCAGGTGACCGTGCCACTCATTTTCCTCTTTTGTCTCAATGAGAAATAGGTACCACAAGCTCCATCAGCTTTCTGGGAAAGGGGAGTCAGAACAACACATTGGACACTGCTTGACTTGAGAGAGGAGCTGTAGGGATGGGACACCTACATTGCCACGGCACAGACTCAAAGTTATACCTACAGGAAATATAATGGATGGTATCAACGTTGCCGTTTGCATGGAAGCACTTTTCACTATCAAAATTCATCAGCAAAACGAATGGGAGAGAGGCAGCCTTTGCTTTGGGGAGAGATCGGGGTTCATGTTTATTTGTCTCATTTTTGCCTCAAACCATCCCAAGATTTATCATGGATTACAGTGCTGCTCTGCCCCGTCAGCTCCCATATAGATATACCCTGTTCCATAAGGAACTCGAAACTCGGAGCAGAGGATAATTAAATTGCCTCTTCTGGGCTTGCTTTCTTCAACGAGATAGCAAGACATGAGTAAAATTAACTTCCCCGCAGTGTGGGATGACAGAGACAGATCCTCAGAGGTTACTCAATGTTTCTTGGGCTCACCAAGACTGCGTCCATCCACTGCCAACACCTGCCTGCTTCTCCACAGGTTTCTATCAGCGGGTAATCCTCCCTATTCTGGAAATTATTTTTCAGTGATCATCTACCACCAGGGTATGTCACTGGGTTTAACACCAGCGGCAGAGGGTAAGTCCTTTTGTAAATCTTTCAGGCCTGCAGCATTTGTGGGAGAGCAGCTCTGGTGGCGCGCGCGGAGGCAGCGTGTGAAGGCATCTCATTTGTCACGCTTTCGCTGCCGTGGCACGCCACGTTATGGTGATGCAGGCTTCCCTCTTAATCCTACTCACTACCTTAGCGATTCACACACCACGACGTGATCTGCCCCTGCTTTCCTCAGCACTTTCCCTGACCTTGATCTCTGAAAAAAACCAACATTTTGCTACAGGAATTGATGCGGCGGAGTCAGAAGTAAAACTGATTTGACAGAGATGCGTGGTGCTTATCATCGCTCCTCACGTGGCCTTACCTTTAATGTAGCTTTTCATCTGCAATGGCAACCAAAACTAGTACTAAAATTGCTTTGGATGAAAAACTCCCTAGGAAAAGGCATTTGCATAGGAAAAAAATGCTTCCAAATTGCAGTCGAGTCATTTGGAGCTTATACATACAGATGCTTGGTAAAAATTAGCAGCAGTGTTTTTCTGCAAACACTGTCTTCCAGATTCAGGGTTGTGGGGGGTTTTTTGTTGTTGTTTGTTTGTTTGGGGTTTTTTGCTTTTTGCTACTGCTTATTCTTACTATTAGGCAGTTACCTAAAAGTATCTCAAAACCAGCATTCCTGACCCAATGCTAATGGAAAACTGTTACTTTCTCTGTTCTTCCTTAAAGGACATTTTAAGGGGTGGGTGGAAATGAGCTCAGTCTTGATCCATTTAAGAACAGCTGCCCAATTAAAAAGCATTGATACTTTAATTCTGAATATATGCAGTATTATGCAAATAACATTGGACAAAACTCAGCTCTTGGAAGACGCGATGCTCTTGCCTGTAGTATCAGTACAATTCTAATTTGCTCTTCGCTGCAATTAAGGGACAACCCAGATATTAAGCAGGAAGAAAAATAAATAACGCATGACAATCTATCACCAAATCGATCAACTCAGTTACGATCACCTACAGAAAGCTGGTTTCTACAATTAGATCCTTCCCAGAACCCGAAACCCCAGGCATTTATCCGGGCTGCAATGGGAGTGAGCTCCCACAAGCAGGTAACAGGGTACGGAAAACTTTTTTCTGGATTTACGTCACTTTCAGAACATTCAGGGAGTTGGGGCAGGGGTGATCCTATGCCAAAACAGCTAAGCAAGTTTTCAGTTTCATTTAACACCGCACGAAACAGAAAAGCTATATAAAAACCCACAGAAGCCAAAAGGGAGCAAGCCCAAAATACACTTCTGAAAGCTAGACAATATTTAGAAAATAATTGTAGTTGACACTGGTTAACACGTTCCATCATCTTCAAACATTTGTTGAAACACTAAGCTCTCAAGCTCCCGAGTACATAGATGATTTATATAGTAACCAGGTACACTGCACTGCACCTCTTCATTTTCGTCACGCGGGGAGATGGGGTGAAAATATTGCCGAAAGGCCACGATACAAAATTTAAACATTGCAAAATATATTCTCTCTTCTTGCAAATCTGGTCACCTCTTGCAATTTCAGACCTATGTCCAATGCAGAAGCAGCTATTTTTAGCTCTTTAGAAGAACTCACAGGAACTCCATTGTGAAAGGCACTCTGTTTCTTGCAAATAGCCTCATTATTTAAAAGATCAAAAGCATCTTGTTACCATGTGATGTAAGTAACTTTGATCTGATGTTGTCTGCTCAGGCTTCAGAGGAGATAATTATTGGACTGTTAAAATTCTTTTGCACTCTGACTGCAAACGCCTCATTTATCCCCCTTTGCACTATAGATACATTAACAGGGTACACCAACATTAAAAAAAATATTAATGTAAGTCTTACAAGGCAACACAGATGGGCAATTTACACTTTGTTAAATAAACAAGCACACAAACTCTTAAGGAAACACACAGAAATATCTGCATCTGTATCTAGCCAAAGAAGAAAATAATCCTAACAATTAAGTAGTCTGTTTATGAGATATTACAATTACACGAGAAACTTCTGTGCATTTGAGGGCTTCCAACTGGCAAGGATGGATTCAACAACCAAACCCATTCCGAGCAAGTTCCTAACCCTGGTACATCGTTCTGGAAAGACAGGTATCAGGGGACTGCTGTCATCATCCCTCCAGCTTAGTCATGTCATTTCCTTGGAACATTTTCCATTATTAATATAAATATACATGAACACCATGTTTCTTTTTCAGGTAAGCGTCACAAATGAGTGATGCACACGTGAAAATAAGAAATGGACATTAATATTGTGCCTAACTTACAAACTTAAAACTTTTTCCGCTCCCCCCCCCCCCCCCCCCCCCCTTGTTCTGTATTTGTGAATTCCATACGTGGACAAGAAACTTCACCCAAGAAATCTTTCACCCTCCCACAAGGGGAATACAGTCGCATCGTGCCACGGCAATGCAGTTTTGGTTTCCCCTTGAGACTGCAAGGGGCCAGCAATGGTGGCAGCTTCCATCTTCGAGTCGGTTTAGCTTCATGCTTAGGACTGTCCTGGCACTCTGTCGTCTCCTCTTGGAGATTTTCATCATCTTATACTCATCTTAACACTTGGGTCATCTTGCCAGCAAGCAGCTCTCAATGGGGATGAAAATTCATGTACCTTTAACTTCGACATGACACTTAGAGCAGAGGGCGTGATAAAGCCAAAGCTAGATGCAGCGCCGACAGAATGCAGACAGGGATAAATTTTTTAAAAGGTCCATAAACGACTTGGATGCAAAACTCTTATTAATTTTCACAGGAACTGCACGGTCAGAAATGATCTACGCAATAATCTCTGCCACAATCCTCCAAGCCACAGTTGCTCTTACCAATAGATCCTGCAATCTGTTGCTGGGGAAAAAAACCCGTGACATTTATTTCTATTTTGCAGCCAACCTGCTGCACGCTAGAGTTGAAATCCACATATTTCAGTGAGGTAAAAAAAGCATACCGCCCAAATCCTCACCTGCCTTTACAGGATTTGATTCCTTATAATAAAACCAATTCCATAATACATGAACTTCCACAATCATAAAGCCACGGTTTTGTTTTTAACCAGTGAAACAATGTATGACTTTAATGTAACTAAAGAAATAGAACTGAACCCTCCATCACCAGTAATTATTCCATTTTATTATGGCTTGATAAAAGGATATTGTTATACAAGCGGTGAATATCCTATAATCCAAATTAAGGCTTTATTCACTAATGAAAGTACTTTTCATGCATAAGCTTTAAAGCCAGAATGCAAAATGAACAACACATTGAAACACGTTATTGTTTGACTAAGTATTAACGGTGTTGTTCCTTAGATATGACTGAATAACACTAATGTACCCTGCTATTGTTCAATGGTTTAAATAAAGAAAAAGGAAAGAAAGGCAGCAAGTAGATTAAAACACTTTTTGGATTCCATTAATATTTGCCATGAGGAAGAAGCGTGGGGGAAAGCAGGTTCTGTTAGGGGGCGCTTTCAGAAGATTTAACAGTGGGAACCCTCAGAGAATCACTGCCGAGACAGGAGCTCCAGGAATTTAACTTGGACTTTTGTTAATTTGATGAGAAGATACATTGATTTTCTTCTCTTACCATATTGACTGTTCAGGGTGCTAAAAAAAACCAAAACAAAACCGCAAAACACCACCACAAAAAAAAAAAAAAATAAAACCCAACAAAAACAGAACAAAACCCACAAAACCAGCTACCAATCTAATTTTCAACTCACTGTGCTTGATATCATGAACAGGGACATCCACTGGAATGCTAAAAATAAGGCTTCAGAAGAGAAATAAAGGGAAAGGACCACGTACAGAAAGCATTTAGCATCTGATAGCAAAAGATGCTCGGTAACAGCAAGGCTACTGGGCATGGTGGGAAGCATTCAAAGATTCACAGGACTTGGGTTTCCATGGGTGCAACTACATAAAAATCAGAATCAAAGCAGGGAAGGGACTCCCACAGTTTGCATTTATGGGAATCTTGAAAAGTCAGGCATTCTGGAGAAGGGACTAACTGCAAACATTGTTGGAAAAACAAAGTGTGCGCATGCCGGATACTCACCCATCACCGACAGCTCTGCGGAGCCGCTGCTGTTTTCGTTTTTGTAGGTGACTACACACGTGTACGTCCCAGAATCGTCGTCAGTCACGTTGGATATGAGGAGGTTACTCCCAGCCAGTAACGAATACTTTTTGGACCTGAAACAGGGATAACACAAGTCAGCAGTGCGTTAGAGGCGCTCTTCTCCATCTAGAAAAATACACCCAGTAAATTATGCTGTTAAGTAATTCTCAGCCATGATCTTTGCTGATAATAGCTTTACACTTCCATTTTAAACACCAGCCAGGTGACATTTATGATCAAATTCCACCCTCAGATTTGGTGCGGAGATGAGTTACAGCAGCAGGTTAGAAGACACATCCAGCACCACTATCATTTAAGAGGATAATCTCATCCCCCCCAAGCCCACTCCACTGCCCTTAAAACGTTACTCAGTGGTTTCCCTTTGCTTTGCTCAAGGAAATATGGCGTTACCCACACGACCCCCAAAGGGCTGAGATACCTGATGGGGAGCACTTCATCTCCTCGCAGCCACATGAAGGTGGGAGGGGGGTACCCAGAAACGCAGCACTCCAGAACAGCATCCTTCCCTTCCATGGCCACCACGTTCGACGGTCGCTGCAGGAAAAACTGCTGCTTGTGCAAACCTGGATCTATGAGAGCAAAAGAGACAGTTGTCATCCCTTAAAAAAAAAAACAAAAAAACCCAAAAAACAACGTAACGGAATAAAACATTTTTTTTTGTCGGGAATGGGGAATATAAAACGACTGATCAATAACGGACCCATGAGACCGGGGCTTTCACAGATTCTTACTGATGGGAAAAGTAGAAAAATCATTGTACAGATGTATAAAAAGTGTATCAAATGGCAGTCTTCGAGCTGCTTACAGGTTGAACCCAAGGGAGCAATTTGAAGGCAGAAAAATAGCAGCTTTTGGGAAAGCGAGAAAGGGCTTTTTATAGCCTGGTATTAAAGTCAGGTCTTGGAAAGCCACAGGAAAAGGCACAACCATGGCAAGAAAAGATAGATATACATAAGGTTAAGAGTGGTACTGGATTAATGAAACTATTCCGGAGTTGCAAGAGGGGAGTTCATAAATACAGTAGGTGAGGCAAGCCAAGGAGAGCTTCAAGGAAACATGGGAAACCACAGGAAACGCAGAACAGAATAATTTAGAAAAAACTGAATTGAGAAGGAATATGTAAAAAGACTAGTGCCCCAGATTCTCCTTTCCTTGACTGAAGGACACCCCGCGTGCCGGGGGCTGTTCCGGACAGACCTGGATGCCCATCCGTGGGCAGCTGAGCCGAGCTCAGGGTGAGCTAAACCTCTGCCTCCGACTGCCCTGGGTGCGCCACCACTGACCGGGGACATCCCAGACCCAAATGCCACCCACCCTGCCTGAAATTCCAGCAAACAGGCCAAGGAAACCAGTCGGGTTTGTTTGCTTTTTAATGGCCTGCTCCTTCCCTCTGCTCCTTCCCTGGAAAGCAACTTCATTTTCGTATCACAGATGTTGACACAAATGGGCTGGACTGCAGCCATTAAACATTACTCCTTGTTTCCTGACACAAACATCAAAAAATTACGCAATATAAATGAATATTCCCACCAAATTAACAGCTACGATATCTCCCAGGATCATCTCCAAGTAATTAAGACTGCTTCTGCTGTAGAAGTAGAAAGAAACTGTAACTAGCTGCATGCATTCGGTATGGTTTTCCAGCAACAGCATCTTTCCAGTGCCTACTGGCACCAGATGGATGCGCAAATCCCAGCCATCGGCGAGTGCAACGGATGCAGGAGTTGCCCCACACAACTCGGCAGCTTCAATCTGTGAAGACACCTTAGCTGATCACAGTGACGCTTGTGAATTTCTTGGTGTCTCTTTCAATAATCAAAGCACACATACTACCTTGATATACGCATATAAATACGCCATAGCTAACTGGCAGAAAACCAAAGGGGTTTTTTGTTTGCTTGTTTAGTTTTGCTTGGTTTGTTTAGATTCTTCTTTTGAAGTCAGTTGTCCAAAGATGGAAACAGATATGCAAACCCAGAAAGTAAAATAAAACCTGTGAGCAGCATCCAGATCTCGACACAGAAGCGTCTCCTTCCCTGCAGAAGCACTTAGGTCTGAAACCACGGAGAGGTTGTCTGATTAAAATCACAATCCTAGTCAGGCTGCAAGATGTGAGCAGCAGTAAGACAGGCAGCAATAAAAATATAAGGAAAATTACATCAATGATGATGAAATGTGAAGTTAGAAAAAGGAGACGATTGATAATTGAAACCATAGGCTTTATAGGGATATGTTTGGCTGAGATGGTTCTTCAAATTCATCCAGAATAAATGGAATTCTGAAGCTGGTATAGGCTAGGTATTAGACAAAGCTGCACAATCCTAAACCACACACAAGTAGCTCAATAGGTATTGCTCCTCTGTACCTGTAAAAAAGCAGGACAGCTCATCCACATTTTACAGTGACGTGAAATACGTTTTTGTTGTACGGGGGACAGAAACAACATTAATGAGACATCACTATTGCCTCCACTCCTCCAATGAAAATAATGTTCTCACTATAACTCTGCCAACAGCCTGAAGATCAGCTCATAACTAGCATAGATTACAGCAAGCCCATCCTTCAACCAAAATGAAACACAACAGTATTTTATCTGGGATTTTTCCTCTCTCTTATATTTTTTATTTTTTTCCCCTGGCAAGATTTTGGATGTTCCTGAGGGATGCAATTGAGTGAACATCCCAAAGAAAGCAAAACTGTTAGCGTTAAGGCATGCAGGCAGACAGCTAGACTGAGGCCAAGGTTAGACTGAGACGGTGCCAACGTGAGAAACTGCTGAACACTGGAAAGGGAAAGTCACCATCCAACACCAAACCCAGACCCAAATCGTTAGACAGGAATGGCAGGCGACAGCAGACACGCAAAGGTAGGTGAGCTTTATTATTGTTGTTGTTGTTGTTGATAATAATAATAATAATGTTATTATTATTATTATTATTATTGTTTGGGGATCTGTTAACCGGAATTGTCAATAATGCTTCAGTCTAAATTTTTAACTAGTCAATATTTCAAATTACTTTTGTATTTCATATGAGAAAACACCCCCCCTACACATGCCTGTAACACAGCTCTGCTTTCATCCCCGCTGAAGCTGATGTTTAAAATCATCGTCTCCTGCTTAGCTCCTTTTCCCAACATTTTCTCAGGGTCCGGACGGCTCCTTTCCCCTCCAGCATGCCTGGCACCGCCCCGGGCTGGCTGCCGCTCACCGCTCCGCAGGGAAATGCCCCCTGCCTGGGTCCTGTTCTCTGCCACAGCACTGCCATTCCCTGCTCTTCGCCTTTTCCATCTCTTGCTCCATTCATGACTCACAAAACAGAAGCCTCAGCTCCTATTCGAACTTTCCTGAACTCCCTTAACAATGTAGCTGCTCGCTGGAAAGGTGGTAACACCTCTGCATCCCTCTGCCATCTAGAAACACAGCTCAAAAGCAAACAGAAACCAGATGTGCCAGCTGTGAATCAATGTTTTGCTGCCTGATTCCCAGTTGAGTCTGGCCAAAGTCAGCAGCTTAAAGCTGCATCAAGAGTTGAAGAAAAGAATTGCTACAGGAAGGAGAAAAGCAAATATCTTTATTCTTTTCCAAAACTAAAGAGGAGGAAAAGAGCTGTGGGTTTGAAATCCATGCAGATCAGACCTGGGACATTATTCTAGGCAAGTCCCTAGACAGGGCTGAGCATCCTGGGAGGCAGCAGCTGTGCCATTGGGCATCAGGGCTGGCAGCTGGTGCTGAACACAGCCCAGGGAAAGCTCGAGGCAAAAGCTGGCATCAGGTTTGCTATCAGAAGTGTCTGGATGGAATAACCAAAAGGTTTTGGTTAAACATCACAAAGCAAAACCACAGCTTTCACGGTAGGAAACGCTAGCGAGGAGGCTGGACGTGCTATCAGACCATGGCAGTTGGCATCCCACCACCTCTGGCTGGGTACCACCTGCCGAAAGACTGAGGTGCTCAAAAACCAGAGCTCAGTAACTGGGATGTAACCTTGCAAGGAACCAAGGAGTCTCCAAAGGCACCACCCTCTCCTCTGGGGGGACATCCAGGTTCCTCTCAGAGCCGACATCCACCCCTTGACCAACGGGATGGTGTTACATGTTAAAAAAAATTAATTGACTTAAAAGTCCGTGAGACCACAGACTGCAAACCTCTGCAGCAGCGTTACAGTGAAGGCAGTACAGTCTCCACTTGGAAGGTGAAAGAAAATAAAATAATTTTTAATTTAAAAAAATAAAATAAAAAAATCACGAAACATGTTCTGAGTAAACCCTACAAAAATATTCATCAGTGACACAACAGACCTTGTGAGGAACTCGGGTCTTTCTGCGAGCTTAGGGAAGCGGTACCCAACTAGTGCCCAGGCAGTGAATCCAGTATCTGACTGGAAATTGTCTGATCACTGATAAAGACACAAAGCAGCCCCAGCCTGGAGCCCTGGGGACACCCCATGTGCTCACAGCCGTGATGTCCCCATCCATGGGGACAGGACAGGACACCTCTTGGTCTTTTTTGGCTTTCGACCGCTTGCCTGGGATGGTGGGGCACAAGCTGCTCCCCCCTGCAGACCACAGACCCCCACTGATGCCAGTGCTCATGCTCGGAGCCTGATGCTGGACCAGCTGGAAGTAAGGGCTACACCGGCTTCCCATCCTGCGGGGCACATCACATCACTGGTGTTAGTTGATTTTTTTTTTTTTTTTGGCGCATTCCTATAGAGTAATGTTTAAGAATGAGCAGTTATACCTAAACTCAATTATAAAGCAGCGAGCCGCAAGAACTTCTTTTCCCCGAACAAAGCACAACCTCTCGTTTCATATTTAGCATTTTTTCTTGAGCACACAATGTGCAGTAATGAGGTACAGCTATACACATATTTTCCATGCTCATTAAATCAATGACACACAGTTGAAATTCAAAACCACAAATAGGATCCGTGAATGTGGATCCGTGAATGTGTACCTAATTCCAATAGTCCCCACTACACTGATGTCCGAAAACACCACACTATTTGGGAAAAAAATAATAATATATATATATACACACACACACCTTTGCAAAGCCTTGTTAGGATAAGTCATTTTATCTCCTTTTTATAGATGGTTAATGGAATAATTGAGATATTTTGTGATTAACTGAGGACATTATATAATCTGCAGCAGGGAGAGGTCCTGAATTATTTCTTTTCCCCCCCTTATTATGTCGAAGGCAATGCTTCTGCCATGTTTTGGCACCATACTTCACAGCCAGCCACTAACCGCTCTCTCAGACCCTGAGATACGTGTCAATACGCATTAATGAGTGCTGAGGATGTATTTCAGCGATACCAAATTGGTCTTAAAGCAAGCAGACAATGCATTTCTCTCTTCCAAGGCAGGTGAAGTTGCAAGCAGTTCACTTGGATTCAGCAATACAGACACTGTGCTTCGGCACTCAAGGAGAAAAATGTTACTGCAGTATTTTTGCTACGTTATATACTGGGGAGGAAAAAAAAAAAAGAAATGCTTTCATAAAAACAAGTTGCATCCTGTTGTACGGCATCTCCCCGCACTAAGCTGCTTTGTGCTATAACGCATTTGTAAGTGTTGTTCAATTGACAAAAGACTCCCATCGTATCATATCCATGATTTTTTTTTTCCAAGCGTATTTGGATATTTTACTTTTCCAGTATTTTTTTTTTATTGCAGTACTTTTTATATTGCAAATTCCAGAAATGCGATGCCTTTAATGTGACACTGATGTGACAGACTATCTCTCTGTGTTCATAGTCACATTTCTAAATTCGATTAAAAAGAGATAAAGATTTACACCAAAGAAAACCCAATTTTGCTCTCTGCTGGCCGTGAAGGCAGGCCAGCAAAATTCCCCAACCAGATCTCACCATCACGCCTAGAGGCTGAGCACTTAATCCCAACGAGAAAGCAAGGGATATGTGGGAACAGCGCGGGAGAAATCCGTCGTTAAAATGATACTGATCTCTCAATATGTGGAATGCATTAAAACATATAACCAGAATGCAGTCACTACATTGGGATTCGGCTTTATTTTTTCCTCCACCTCCCAACTCCCTTGCTAGCATTTTCCTGCTTCAACCCTCCTGCCCCCAAAACCACCAGCCTGGCTCAGTAGAGCTGGGGGATGCGACATGACCAGGAGCATCTTAAATAATAAGGACACACACAGATTTTAACATTAGCCCTGACACGCATCAAGGCATGAAGACATTCTTCTTACTGTAGTAACTTCAAAATACATTAACTAAAGTGCAAGGAAAACTGTGCCAAGTTGCTGTTGGAACATGAGGCTATAAATCAGGGGTCCTGTTTCCAGCTTTAATGATGATTTCTGGCGAGGGGCTCTGTTTCCTCATCCGTAATGAAGATAAAAATATTTACAGGCTTTTGACTTGTTCTTTGAGATCCTTAGGTAAAAAAAAAAAAAAAAAAACAACAATTATTACTGCAGGCATAAAGAAGGGACACTGCTCGTTTATATTTACAAAGGCAAAAGGAGCGAGCTTTTTCTCTGGCCATTAAAGTTTTAGAGGCAAAACTGAAACAGACTGAGGAACTGCTTCACAACTACATTATCTCCTATCCCCAAAATGGGGAATACAGCCGAGGCGAGCAAGTACTAACACACTTACACTCCCACTTCCAGCTGAGCAGCAGTCAGCAGACGCTATTATATTCTGCTATAATGGCAGAAGCCATTAAAAAGCAGTGGTTTGATCCAGGTAGTAACTGAAGGCACAGAATAACCTACAACAAGGTTTTTGATGCAGCCCTATGAATATAACTCGAGAGAGATGCCATGCCCAGTCCTAGTCTGGTTTGAGTTAAACAAAATAATTAAAACAAAACAAAACAAAAAAAATAATCAAAGACTTGCTTAGTCAACGTTACAAAAACAAGTAGGAGCCTCTAACCACTTTGCGGTAACTGGGACGATCTTTTCTGATGGCCGTTGTCTAAGCCTCCTCCAAAAGTTCTGAACACCTGGTCACCAGTCAGACACGCAACATATTAGAACATATTAGAGAGTATGGACTCGAAGAACACCTCCCTGGCTCTAAGTGAGGACTCCCCTAAAAAAAAAAATATCTCCTTAGTAACCATTTCTATTTGGAGACCTGACTGCTATCAATCTGATGTAGCATATAGATGCTATACTGATTTTCAATTTTCCTAATGTCTTGGGCAAGAAACCCTCCAAGAAATCTACTACAATGATACAAATAATCATCAAAAATTATGTTGACATCATCTGTTTTGATACACTGATACCAAGTTGTTTTAATTGCACGGACCATCCCACTATTTTGTGTCGTAAAGATGCCACGTTGACAAACCATCAGGTACTTAAAGTTTGGGTTAGTTCCAAATCACTGGAACCTTCAGTATTCCAAAGTTATGGTCAAGAATTAATGGTCCTGAGAATTTCTCAGCTTCTCCAGGAGCTACATTTTCACTGTGGTATAATGACCTGAAAACATCTGGTTTTGGACAAGCTTTAAGCCACTCATGTCATGGTAGTACTAATTATTATTTTTAATATTAAAAATATTGTGAAATAATCAATGCCATATGTACAGGCATTATTTTTTTTTTTAATTAGTAGTGGTTCTTAACTTTTCTGCCCTTTAAAAACTGAAACAAGTTCTACCACTTTCACCCATTCTTAGAAATACTGTTTCAGCTAGGTTCAAAAAATATTTGCACCCCGAACTGTACAAATGCCTTGCTGTCTTCCCTGTCTGCAATTCCTTTGACTCCCCACAAATCCTAGTTTTTATTTTGTAACTACTATTACCAGATCACTTGCTCCAATTTTCAAATGTTTCCCAATTCCTTCCTAACCAGACTGCTGGGGTTTTCAACAGAAGGCTGTCTGTCCTTCCAGGGTTTTACAGTAACATTTAATTGCATATATATAAAAATACACTTGGAATTCCCCAATAGCCATCTGATTTATTCCACTGAAATTCTCTCTGGCTGCTAATTTGACTCCTGCACAGGGGAATTCTGTTCTGATTTAAGCAATAACTTCACAAAATGTAGTGGTGATAAGACAGTTGTGTATGTTTTGCTAGCAAATTGGTTTAGTGGCTGGAGCAGAAAGCAATGTGTTTCATGCAATTAAAAGAAACAAATCTAATATAAAAAAAAAAAATGCAAGTTCATAAAAAGCCAAACTTGAATGCAGACTTCAGTTGCATCTGTCACCTCTGCAGTTTGGGATCTATAATAGTCATAGTCATTAATAGTCACTCATAGGATGCTGTTATTAGTAGTTTAAAACAATATTCCATATAAAAGCTCTAGTGCCACAATCTCAAAGCAGGAACACCAAGGCTGTTCCGAACACTACAGAATTCTCTTTTCTGTTTGGGATTCTTTGCGGAGCACATTTTGTGAGCGGGATCTGTGATGAAACATAAAGGGAACTGCCTCGAGCTTCCCTGAGGAGCCAAATCCACCAGGCAGCCTACGGTCCTCTGGCTGCCAACATCGGCAGCCTCAAGCCAGCTCCACTGCCTAAGGTTACCCGTACACCAGGAACCTTCCCAATAACACCTTCTGCTTCCAAATACATTCGGCAATAAATTCTACACTACCCTTCAAGCCCCTGTCCTGAACTCAAGCTGTGATTCCGACGCAGCTCCTAAAGCCCATCATCCCATTTCGCGCCATCACCGATGACTTTAAGTGTTATTTCCTCACCGACGGGGAGAGGAGCCAGGCAGGTGCTGAGCAAACCCCTCTGTACCAACTATCAGTTGCTACTCTTGCGACGGCGCTGCTCCTCACATCAGCTCCGCACTAAGAGCACACCCCAATGGCACCGCCGCCTCCGTGGTTTCCCTCCCCACAACGGGACACTGCTATTTATACCTATTAGGCAAGAGATTACTTCAGAGCTAATCAGATTTAACCAGGGGAGACAGGCAAAATAGCTCGTTCCCCTGGATTATTAATAAGCATTGTAAATTTAACCTTTTTTTTTTTTTTTTTTTTTTTTTTTCTTAAAGGTCAGAATGTAGCCAGTTTATAAAGCGACTCAGCAATTCTATTCATCTGCACAGCTGGAAGCAGGCATAACCCAGATACTGGGAGTTATTACATGGGTATACTTCCCAAACAGGAAAATATCTTTCCCCTAAGTGATCCAAATACTACCAATATTTAAAAAAAAAACAGGAAAAATTAAGACTATCACTAAGAAACACAGCATATTTTGTAACAGGGCATACCCCACCCAAGTGGTTCTCTCCCAATGAGACCAAAATGCAACCATTGCTAGAAATTCTGGCAATTCAGCAGCACAAGGGATGCCTTCACCAGGCACGCTGCTCAGGACAAGGCTTTTGATCCATCTGTTGCTCAGTTTGTAAGGCAGGAGGAGCACTGACTAAAAACCCCACCTTGATTTAAACACAACTGCTGTTGCGTTTTGCACTGATTCAGTACAAAAATAAACAGTTCCGATGGCTATTACTGGTTTTATGTGTTTCACCTTCCTCTGCTTGCAAGAGCATAGCTTCAGGTTTCTAGTCATTAGTTTTTCATGCGGTTTATGAAAACCTGCAGATTAAAGAGCCTTTCCCTCCAAGTAAGTGCTTAGAGAGCACACGCTAACAGCAAGTCTATAAAGATCTGCTGGATGAAGTACGAAATCTCCCCCGTGTTTACCAAAAGGCAGGCACTGTACAGTAAACACTCTTAATTCTACACTGAACTATTATTAATTTATTGGCAGTCACTCCCTCAACTACTGCCTCAAACTGGAAGCTTCTATTTGGTTGGCATTCACCTAGCAGAAATCCAGCCCTTCCCAAGCACCCTCAGCTACAAGCAGAGGCTCCCGTGCATCACCACCTTGCTGGCAAATGAGCATCCAAACGAGCTTCGCTTACACCATCGTCTGGTACCCAGCTCTGGCATCCTGCATCACCCCGTGATTTGCACATCTGGATGCCACAACTGGGACTGTTGGGGTTTGGGTTTTTTTTTTTGGTTGGTTGGTTCTTTTTGTTGCCTGGTTGGTTTTCATACGTACTTATCAGAATCAGGGCAAGGCACCCCTACGGCAAATAGCTGCTAGAGAACATAAATGGGGAATTAGTTCAATTTTTTCAAAAAGAGTAATTCACAAGTTTAGTATGTATTTTAAGTGGGCCACATCTGGTTTCATCTAAGAATAAACACTGCTGAGTACTAGCTGCGGAGGTTAAGACTAAGGTAAAAGACCTGATTTAAACAGTTAGTGGCTGTTAGGGAATGTACATCAACACAGGGATCCTCTCGGAGTAGAAAAGGTGAGAAGAAATCTTTATCTCCGCACCTGATCCAGGCCCTGTGTCTTTTATGAGGAACTGATGGCTGAGCTACAGAGAGGTTGCATGCTCCAGCTCAGCCACACCCTCCTCCAGGCTAATTTTAACTATAGAACTCCTAATAAACAACAAACTCACACCAAACAATGTAATCCAGTATATTCCACCCCTTTCGTTTCCTAGACAGGATGCCCTCAGACAAGATGCTTCCTCTATTAACATGACCATGGAAAAATCAAGGTGAAACAGTGGTAGCTGCAAAACTCGATCAGTACCACTTTACGCTGTATTTAAACCAATTAATTAACATCACAACCACTTTTCATTTAACAAAGGGAGGTGCCTAAGCACAGGAGCAAGCCTCAGCTCCAGAGGCAGCTCCTGGTGTATGCAGTTACTCAAACAAAACCACCACCCCTCTCCTGCCCTATTCCTGGTGGGATGCGTTACTGCCTGGTCCTTTTTGCTTGCCTCCTCAGAAACGCAATGGTGAGGAAGGAGCGGAATCGCCCAGCAGCAGCCAAACGCTATTTGCATGACCTATAAAGGAACGACATGATATTGTTACCGTCATCTTGAACTGCAGCTCAGCAGCCAAGCTCAGGGCCAGAGAAGGAACCTCCACGACAGACAATAGTACAGCGGCCGATCACTTCAATGGCTAACGATAAACACAGCAGTATTATTTATAAATTGAGAATTAATAGCTTTCAGACATCCAACTATTCAACTTCTGCTTTTAAAACATCATTTGTATTTCTGGAGTGTACAGACCTCCCAAAGAAACTTATTCAATTTCGAGAAGCAATGAATTCAGCTAAGAATTAATTCATTCACACTGGTTTGTATAAGAACTTTTGTGGGGCTTGGTTTGGTTTTTTATATATATATATACATACATATATATATTAGCATTAATCCTTCTAAATGAATTAGGTGAGTGCATGTAGTTATCTGAATATGTATTACCTCATGCTTTCAGTATTTGCTGAAACTTTTCACCTGGGATTAAGTTTCTAGACCCCAGAGAAAAGAAGAGCACTTCAATTAGAAATGTGGAAAAAACGTGCATTTGAAATGAGCCTTCTGCAAACAGCTGCAACGGCCACTCTTTATTTGAAGAGCAATAAATAAACCCCTGACATGTTAAAAACTCATCAAGAGTTTTGCTCAGGTTTGTTGGGACTATTCGATAAACATGGTGTGAGACCCGTTTTCGTGGCACACGGTTTCCGGGGGAGGATTTTGCAAGGCTGAATCTCTGTAAAATTCATTTTGGATGCACCAAGGGGAGAATCAGCCCCTTCCAGACCCTCCCCAGGTAGACTCAAACATAGGAAACACTTACAAACAGTCACTTGTAAAGCCTTTCCTAGTTATCGGAGTAAAATCTTCATGCCCAGTGCCTTGCCCCACGTGTATAGACACACCGAGTACCTACAAACTCCTCTTTGGTAACGGAGGTTGAAGGCTCAACTATTCCCTCATTTATATGGCGAGTTAAACTACAGGCTTGGGTCCGGGATAGGGTGAATCATACTTTTTTTTTGGTCCAGGAAATCCATAATTCCCTCATGCAAATATTTTGGTTTTCTCACCTGTCTTCATGTTGGGTGATGAATTTTTCTATCAAGAGGAGATACAGACAACTGCAGACCCACCATAATACCGAATCAAGTATTTAAGCCACAGGCACTTTGACTAAAGAAATTAAATGACAAAAGATGTTTATCCCTCGTACTTCTCTTTGGAAGCAGCTGTAGAGAACTTCAGCAAATATTTGCCAGGATTGTGGTCAGTTTTGCCACAAATCCCAACGGACGTGCTGTGCATTCAAACAAAACACAACCACCATCTGGGGAAGAAGCAGCATTTTTAAAATATAGAATTATAAGATACTAGCTACTTTTTTTGGTTGTTTTGTTGCCTATTCCTTTGAATAGGATTTAAGACTTTTTCTTTTTTTTCCTCCTCACTAACCAGGGGAAAAAGGCCAACAAGAGTATTCTGCCTTCAGTAATTATGACAGAGGAGAGCTGCAACTGAAGACAGATTTCTCCCAACAAGCGAAAACAGGAGAGGCAGAATTAGCAGTGAAGTATCAGATAGCTCTGAACCATCAAAGCGTGCACATGAGAACAAAATTCCCAAGAGGCTCAGTAAGATCTGAATTTTTGTTTCAGGAGCACCACTCATTTCTTATAAAAGCTGCTGTCTGCTCACATTATCCTGAAATGAGACCTTCTGCTGCTTGCCCTAAGCCAAAGTCTGACAGACTCCACTAGTTCCTTGTTATATATTTTCCTCATTATTTGCTCCACTGTTTCCCTGGTATAAAATTTTAACATGCTAGGAAGAGATAAATTAATTCCCCTCTCTCCTATAGACAGCCTGAGAGAGGCCATTTAGCCAGGATGTTAACGACCGAAACTGGGAAAAGGAACAAACATCAATCCATCCACAAACCATCAGAAATGGAGATGCATGGCAAATTAACAATACTCTGAGGAGGTGAAGAGAAATCTTCCAGGTCTGTCTTAAAATACAAAATTTTGTGCTTTTCTTAATTTTAAATCAAAACATCTGAAAAAAAAATCATCTTCATCCCACCCCACCCTGGATCTCGTTGATGTTACTAACACAGAGGCAGGAATGCCTTGGTGCTGCCCAGTGCATGAGGAACGGCATGGGCTCTGAGGCTGATGGTGAGCTGGAAGCCCCAAGAGCAGCCACCCTGGGGGCACCCCATTAGACCAGCACACGGATGGGGTCAGGACCACCCTACAGAGGCCAGCTGCAAATTCTAGGGGGAGGGGGGAAAGCAACTAGGAATAAAAACCCACAGGGAACTGCAGGTGATGTGGTCATCTCCTGTTGCCAACTCCCCTAGCTGTTACTTTGCTTTGTGGCTCCAAAAAGGATCAATAGCTACTACTGGAGCAGAGTGTGAGGATACGGGCTTGGGTTTGTAATCCTAGGCTTAGAGTTTGGGGGGTGGTTTATTTTTCTGGTGGCAAATCCTAAACACCCCAAACTCCATCGCCATAAGCCCCTGAGCTACAGATCACTCCGAGCAGCAAGGATACACATCAAGCTTGGCTTGCCTTAGTCCATGGACACATTCCCTGATCCTGCCCTTCCTGATTCCTAGAGGATATTGATTCCAAATATATATATTAGGGCTAGCTCAGAAGTCAGGCAATCCTGCTCCATCCCCTCTCAGGGAGAAATCAGGCAAACCAAAATCATTTGTCTAGAAAATGCATATATATATATAAAAAAATAATTCTAAAACCACAACATCTGCTCGGTTTAATTAGCAGTTACAAGTTAGTGGGAAGGAGACTTTGCAGCAATACCTTTTGCAACCACTCTTCTGGTGCTCAGTTCTCGATGCTATACCACAGTGGTAACCATCTATTAAGCTAATGAGTTTTTTTAAAAGGGAGACCAAGATGCTCACCAGGCCATGAATTTCGGAACATTGCCTGTCACAGCTAAACTGTGTCAGATCCCAAGCCGCGCTCCGGGCAAATCATACCAGGCACTGAAGTATCCCAGCAGCCTAAATTTGAGGAGGTACATCCAGCAGCCAGTGCCAACAGACTGCCTTTCTCATCAACGGAGTCGGAGGAGTTCTTCCAGAGAGTTCTCTGGGACAATAATTACGGTATGCTGAGATGGGAAATATTTCTCTCACTCCGTTGACCATGGGCGGGGGGGGAAGAAAAAAAAAAAAAAGAGAGACCAGCTTCATACAAATCTAAATTTGGTCCTTGAAGTTAGGCAGCAGGAGTACTTCCCTAAGGTGTCATCTCCTCATCCAACTGCTTTCCTAAAGGTCTCTGAGCTCTTCCCTGTGAAGATGACCTTGGAAACTTGTTGAGGTAACTGGAGAGAAAGCGGGATAAATCAGCCTACCTGCCCCATGAGGGCTGTTCTTCAGAAAACCAAAAGGACAAGACCAGACCAGAGAAAAAGGGCAATGCAGAAGCATCCGGTGGTTCTTACCTGCCAAAACTCTGACTTCTGCATCATTCCCAGTTCTCGAACTGGCTGGGTTTTTCGCCAGGCACCTGTAGACCCCACTGTCCCCATGCTGAACCCTGCTGATCTGTAAAGCTCCAGAAGGCAGGACAGCCACCCGCGTGTCACCCAGGCTCGGGGACAAGTCCTCCTGGTTTCGCTGCCAGTGCACCGCAGGCATGGGCTCCCCAACAACTTCACACTTCAGCAGAATTGTGTCTCCTGCAAAAGCCGTAACAGATTCTGTCTGGGAAAGAAACCTCAGTGGTCCTGCAAAGACAAGCGGAAAAAAAAAAAACAAACACCAAAACCAATTACCATTATATAGATGCTGAAAATAGACATTGTATGCTGTTTCCATGCTGATATGAATTTTGCTAACAAATCCAGACTAAAATAAGCGAATAAAAAAATTGTGTGCTATTCTGAAAACTACTTGGAGATTGCTATAATGGTGGCATGACTAACACTTTCCTTTGTAAATTACTCTCATTAACAGCAAAGAAAAGATGTGTTATCAAAGAGTAACAAATTGCACCTGTTACTTACAAACCCACTCAGGAACAACTTTAACAAAGTACGGACACGCTCTCACACAATCCAAACTGCTCAGAACAGGCTGGCACTCAAAGGAAAGCACAACTAAACCTTACCTAAGATTTAAATTTAAAGCACTAAGAAAATGCTACAGTCAAATCTCGCTCCATTTCCTCTTCCCTCCAAATAAAAGGAAAAATACTCAAAAAAAACAACAAAACCTCTTTAAGTCACTTGGGTCACATAAGCAAAATATTTACAACAGGGAATGGCCTGTGCCTGTTTTTCCATGAAACTTTTCTGGCTAATGAGGGTGGGAGAGAAGAGCTGGGAGTTTTAATTGCACAACCCCCAGGTGCCCTAGCCCCACTTGGTGGGAAAACATGAGGACCACAACCTTCAGCCTGCACGGAAGAAAAACACAGCAAGAACAGGACGCTGCAAGATTCAAAGTGCAGGTGAAAGATGTCAAGATCATGGATTTTATTACCTGGAAGCATCATTGCTTTACTGATAGATAAACTCGTACTGAAGGAAAATAAAGGGGGGCGGGGGCGCGGGGAATCAGTCTTCATTCAAGCCAAGTATAAGAAGGACAAATCAAGAAGATGTGCTGAAGCAACTGCTTGGATCAGGGATGTGATGAAGATGGTGTGGATGTATTTTAGGGACCTGCTCTGGTTCTCATCCTGGTCAATCCCCAGAAATGACCCGAGCAGCCACCAGCCCAGCTGGGCACAGGTGCCTGCCTTCAGGGACTATCTGAAGCCATACAAGTACATACCAACACTCAGAAGTCTGTGCAAACAGGCATCATGTATTTGACAGAGCGAAAAAAAAATTGAGAAGACCACACTAAAAGCCACCAGAAAATATACAGGAAACAAGTATCTTTCAGATTATGTCAGCTGGCGTTCAGCAAAGGCTTGCAAAAAGGAGCTGTCATTACAGGCTATTAAGAAGCTGAGGAAGCAAAAAATAAACCCCCCCACCTTTCTCAGCATTAAAACACCACCCAAATATTCCGCAAATCGGTGTAGTGGAGAACGATCCTGTACTGGGAAAGGCATTTGAGTGGGAGCCCCATGTTCGTTCCCCAGTTCAAACACCTCTTTCCCAGTGTGAGGAATATCTAACCCCCATCTCTCCTCTCAATTTTCCTGTCTCACAGAGCACCTGCGAGGACAAGATCGTGCAGCCTGGGGCATGCGCTGCCATGAGCTGAAGTAGGGGAATTCTTCAGCAAAGCTTTAAACTGAAACTGGCTCAGCGCAGGCTTCCTAATGGTATTTCCACACACACACACAAAAAAAAAAAAGAGCCGACATGAATCTGCTGTTGTGTGGGCAGTGGCATTTCCTAATCGCTGGGAACAGGGAACAAAATGAGGGAAGAAGAGGCAGTGGTACCCAACCCCATCTACCTGCTGCACCCTCGTACGCCTCCCTGTTACACTGAGGATGCTACTTTCCAGCCGAGCTATTGGCACAGACGCATAGCTAACAGCTTTGCACCCCCAATAAAGCTGGTGCAAGCAAGAAAAATAGAAGCATCCGACACTTTAACAAAAAAAAAAAGAGTGCGTGTATATATATATATATATATATATATATATATATATATATATATATATATAAAACTAAAAAATTGAAGATAAACACAGTGTGAACAGGCCTGGAAAGCTGTTGAAAACTGCACATTTTTCCAGGAGGAAAGAGAGCTAAACCTAATTTACTGCAAAAAAGAGGACTAAAACAATTGCTATTGAGGGATTTCTTTTCTTTCCATGGCAGCACCATACCTCCCAAGCCTTCGCACCCAGCCAGCTCACACCTTGCCCTGCTTCCACACCATCTCCTTTCTGCAGGTATCCCAACTCTTTTTTTCTTTCAAAGCTGAAAAAACACACCCCATACAATCTACACATGAGAGAACAGGATGTGGCAAAACCTTTTGCTGTGTCCCAATGAGAAGACGCTAAGCACGTTTTTCTGTGTTTATGTACAGAACTCCTTCATCTCTCTGCAGGCCTGTAATATATGAGACCTTAAAACTATCACTGTGTCTTTTTACAGCTCTCCTGGCTTACGCTGATTTATTTTAAAGACAGTTTTTGAAACTACACAGATGTTTGGGTTGTCGGGAGCTGGCTCAAGGGAACGGACCAGCAAATACATTCTGAGAAAGTCACATTCGGCGACAGGCTCTAGAATTAAACAGCGCAGATCCTTGGCGCCACTTCGCTCTGTAGCCAAAGGGTCACAGATGCACCTCCCTTCGTTATACCCAAACCTACTCAGAAAAACTTAATTGGAAGCAGTACCCAACTCCGATTTGCCATGCAGGCTGGTTGGCAGCTTATCAGGATCCCCATCTTTCCTTACAGAAGACCCAATTATTAAGCAATTAAAGTTCACTTAATAAAAAGGCTTATCATTTGGGGGACAGACCTCAGGGTCTGGAACATGTTTAGCTATTAAATATTCAGCAATTTAGTAGCACTCAGTACAATCCCCCCGAGAAGAACCGCTTTAAATGCTTTGTTTGTTTCAAATTAAAGTCTGCAAGGTTACTTAATGTCAAGACCAGACCTTTTTTTCACTTTCAATTCACAGAATAGCTGAAGGGCAAGAAACCAAGGTAATGAAAAAGAGTGATTTCCTTCTGCTTGCTTCAGAAAATACGAAAGGCAGCGAGCATGGGTGAGTGCGTCTAGAAATGTAAATATTTTAGAAACTGCTGTCTAATTCTCTCTTCCACGGGCTGCTTTCCAAAAAGGTACTGTAGTTTAGTCACTCGATAGTCTTTTTTCATTCGCTAGCTGCAGTTTACAATTCCGAAAAGATGTGCACCAAGTAACGTGCAGCAGAATTATCTGCACAAGACCTACAGACTTCACCAAATAACCCAAGTACCGACTTCGTGCACAGAAATGGGAGCTACATAAAAATGTTACCCTTCTTGCTGCAAACCCCACCTTATGGTACTGGAAGCCGTACATCTCCGAGGAAATAAAACTGATTACAAGCTGTACAGGCAAGCTTCTGGTTTAAAAGAAGCTAATCAGATGGAAAACAAAAAATAATCGCCGAGTTACCAACGTGCATTCAGCAATATTGCCAGCCAGGGAATTCCCATGCTGGGGTACCAGGCAACCACCCCTAACACCATCAGCCTAATGAAAAGGATTCAAAAAGAAGCATTTTAATATTATAATAAAATGAATAGTAACAACCTAATTTATGCTTTTCCATGGTTTATGTATGAAATTTGAGCAGTTCAGGTTTATAGAGATGGAGGTTAAACCCATTTGCCACAAATCCCGCGCAGGTGCAAAGCAGAGGAGGGGATCAGCCCAGGATGGAAAGTGCCTGGCATGTCAAGAGAAGATGAGGCCAGAAAACAACACACCAAAAATACTCATTGGCATATTTACTATTACCTATTTTCAACAGGAGACAAGTTCACCCACTCCTCAGACTTGTGGCCGATATTGGAAAGGATTCATCCTGCCAGCAACTGAGGATTTACAGTAATACTTATCCACCACCAGCTGGGACTCCACGCAAAGTATGCCAGAGGAAACACAAAATCTTAGCAAAGAGATGCTAATTTGCTCCACAGCCCCAGTTTCCAGCTGCATTCTTTGCTCCAGCCATTGGCACGGTATACAGGAAAGAACAGATGATCTCTTCTTATTAGCACCCAGTTTTCATTAAATTTACGTGCCTGTGCTAAAATATAAAATACGAACATTGCTAATGTGTGAGCATTTGTCCTTGATGCCTAAATTATCTCACCCACCTCCCAAGGCTTCCTATGCACTCGGTGCAGAGTGGGGCTCTCCTCTCGGCGAAGAGGTGAATCCCTCTTCCCTTCACCTGGCTGGGGAACCCACGGGGTTATCTAAATTAGGCAACTACATGTTAATTGTATTCATACCCAGAGATGGGATTAATCAATTAAAAGCTTATGACCACTACAAATAAGGCTAGATTATTTATTTTTCTTAAATGTAAACCACACTCTGTATGCATTCTGCCTGCACAGAGACCATTTAAATCCTGTAAAACTTCATCCTTGAACACAAAGTACCAAGATTCCAACTGCAATGCACAGACACGGTCCCTGCTGGTAGATCACATCACATATAAATACACCAGGAATCAGGAAATACGCAGGTCCCATGATTGAGATTTAGGATGTGAACACAGGATTGCCTTCATTTCTCCTCCCTGGAGATACACAAGAACAAGCTTCCCTAGAAGTGAGCACGGCTGGCTGAAAGTACGTAAATTATGGGTAATGACGATATAGTTATCGCACATCAGAGAAACTGTTCCATCAAAAAATAAGATGCTGAAAAGTAACTGAGAATTTCAAAGAGCAACACAGCATCCTTAAAAATAAATCTATACAACTCTTCATTTGCCTTCTTTTGTTTTCCCTGGATCTCAGTTGTAACCCACCATCACAGCTGCCTGTGCTGCTCAGCATCCAGCAGCTGCGACCATGGGGAGAGCAGACACAGTGTAAAGTCTGGAAGTATGATTTAAGAAGTCAGACTTCAACAAGTCTGCAGGAGATAAGGATCGACGTGGGCATTGAAATTGAGTATTGAGATGTCAAGTAATTACTTACAAAGTGGGCCAGCAGGTCCAAATACCTTCAGATTAACTGAAGCACAGCTAGTTACATAGCCTTATATATATATATACACACACTTATGTAATAATTAATAGAAATAATTGTGTACATAACTGAGCACAACACAGTCTTCAATTCGTATTACGTAAACAAGAGATATTTCCATTTCATAGATGAGGAACGGAATCTCTCAGATAAAGGTTAAAATTATCGAAAGGTGGCAAAGCCACAGAAACCAGCATCCCGCCAGCTTATGAAATGTGGCAGCTTTAACTCAGAAGAGTTCCTCTGGCTTCTTAGGCACTTTGTAAACTGCTACAGCAACCGAGTTGCTTGCTCAAGGTCACCAGCAAAATCCAACATAAGCAGGGGTTTGAACAGAGCTTTCTCAAGCTCTTCTATAAATACGTTTCCTCTTTTTTCCATAAAACTGAGTGGGAGTTTCTTTTGCAGTACTCAGAAACTGATTAGCCAGGGGGGAGAGAGGAGCAACAGGTTCATGCGGAGTTCTCTGTTTTCCAGCGAAATCCTCCTAAGGGAATGAGTTTAAAGTACAATTCAAGCCTGTGGGCTCTACTGAAGAGGGACTGAAAATGTAATTCCTGCAGAGAAAACTTAGGGACCACCATCAGCAGATATCTTAAAAAGAAAAGAACAAAGGAAGAGCTTAAACACTTATGTTTAATATTCATTGAGCAAGTGCCTTAAAAATACCTACTTCACATGCTTTTCTGCTGCCCTCTTAGCATGTGTCTCATCACTTTTGGATCGAGTAGTGACTCATCCTGCTTTGTGCCAGGGGAGTGAAAGCAGCTTAGATGCTTCCAGCCAGCTCCATCCCAAACTCAGAGACAAACAAAGCATTTGGCCTCATTTCAGGAGAACCAAACTGCCATGGCTTTTTCAGCCTCCCCATTTTGGGGCGAGACAATTAGTGCTGCACCTTGTACTTGGCATTCAATTATTGTACCAGCAAATGAACCTTGACATCCTTGCTGTTAGGTCCTCCAGTCTTTAGCCAGCCCTCGGAGCTCCGCGGTGAGGAGGGGAAGGGGCAGCTCCTCGCTCTGCAGCCCTTTTGGGAGGAGGAGAATGGAGGTGACCTCAAATAATAGCACAGCTCTGGAGGGAATCTCTGTACTCAGTCAGCTTATAGCAAAGGCAAAGAAACCAGGGATGGATTTTAGTGGGCTGCAAAAGCAATAGCGCGTTGTGTGTATATATGGAAATGGCACATAACAGAGGATTTAGGGGAGAGTTTGGGCTCAACACAGTGCTGAAAGCCTGATGCTCCTTAGCCATAGAAGTGCCCCTGTTACTGGGGCATCCTTCCCCTTTGGAGGAGGCTTTTTCACTCGGGCATCCTTCCCCTTTGGAGGAGGCTTTTTCACTCGGGCATCCTTCCCCTTTGGAGGAGGCTTTTTCACTCGGGCATCCTTCCCCTTTGGAGGAGGCTTTTTCACTCGGGCATCCTTCCCCTTTGGAGGAGGCTTTTTCACTCGGGCATCCTTCCCCTTTGGAGGAGGTTTTCGAGGAGGTTTTCAGCCCGACAGGTTACTGTTAGATCAGGTTCCTAACACAATGCCAGGGGAGCTGAAGCCATCGAACTCCTCCACCAGCCCTACCCTGACATGGACACGCTCACTCAAATGCCGCTGGACTCATTGTAAAGGAGACAGAAACCATAACTCACGGACAGACAACCCAGAACATCCCGTGTAGGATGAAAATTTCCCCTTTTCTAGTACCAGGGCACATCCAGGTCTCCTCCAGCACAGCAATTTTCTCTCCCAGCATGTACAGTCCATTACAATTATTATAGCCCCAATTCTTGGCAGCAATCTAATTCCACCATGAAAGGTTAGCTGAAAGAAGATGAAGCCAGGATCTGCCCTTTGATGCCTCTTACCTATCACAGGAAATAAATGAACTTATTTTCCTGAAAGAGACTTTTCCCTAGCCTGTGTTACCGATGTCGGCTCATATTATCAAAACTGCAAGAATTTTAAAATCTAATTTACTTGTCACCTTTTATGCGGCTCACTTGCTGGCTTTGCCTAGCATAATGCATGGAAACAATCTATGTTTTTCACCCACACATTTATGCTGGGGGGAGGGGGAACATGTTTGTGGGATTTTCATCAAGGATCCAATGCCTTCATGGTCAGTTCTGCTTAGTCTTCGCAGATCTTTCTTTCTGATTCAAACCACCAGCACAAAGCTGTTGTGCCTGAACGTCCCACACACGCACCGTACGTACGGAGCAACAGAAATTTCAATTTTAACCGAATCATTCAAGTACAACCCTCAAGATTGTTTTTCCTCTTCGTTATACAGCTATTTTTTATCAGCACTTCAGAATTCCCCAGGACCAAATTTGTCATTCTGCAAGATTATGGCTTGAAACAATGACCTTCTTATAACCATGAGCAAAACACAACTCTACAGAGATGCACACCTATAGCTCTCTCTACAGAGAGAGATATATAGTGTCTTCTACAAGACAGAGACATGGTTTTCAGCTTAAGACAATCCCCTGCTTTCTCATAGAGGGGAAAGCATAGCAGATACTCCAAACAACAAACCTGCTGGTATTTGCCAACAACCTGATGGGGTGTCCTGAATCTCTGGGAGCACCTCCCCGCTGTTCACAGTAGTACAATACACCTGCACGGGGGTGCGGGGGGGGGTGGTGGAAATACTGCCCTCGTCTTTTATCAGCCACCGACAAGTCCACCCACCGCTTTGCCCCTTTTAATACACAAATCAGAGGGTGTAAATCTCTTCATCGGCCTGTCGGCTGCTCTTGCCAGCACCCATGGCTGGCAGCCAGCGAGCAGAACAGGCTTCCCGCCAGTCGCCAATGAAACAGTCAACTGCTCCTCAAACAGGGAATAACCGAGAAGAAAATAGGCGGGTTTTTGTTTGGTTTTTTTTTTATTGCTGAAGAATCGAACAAGGGCCGTATTTCAAAAGCTCTAATTAAAACAATAAAAAACACAGGCTCTCTCATTGGAGCGCCGTGCACCGGGAGCTCGCTAGTGCTAGCATCATTTAGTCCATTCTATTTAAAGCCTTGCACTTAGAGCAGTGACTTGGCTTCTATAAAGCACCGTAGTAGTATAAAGATGTGCTGAGCAGACCAGCAAGCTCCTGATGTAACAGCCTACAAATGTAACACAGTATTTCTGCGCCTTGCCTCACTTAAAGTACTGTAGAACCACCTTGAAAAGACCTTCAGAGTAATTAGGTGTAACTCTACCGCACCTTCCAATAAACGAACCAAGCCTTTGAGCAGGACAGAGGCATCCCCAGCTCCGGAGAAAGAATGAACCAGCAACGCAGGCTCCCACCAGCGGGGATTGCGCCAGGGTTACCCCACCAGCACCGAGCCCAGCGGTACCGGGGGACAACAGCAGCCAGAGCTGGATGCCCATTGAATCAGCACCCAACCATGGGTGAGCCGTGAGCCATGTGGAGCCCTGTACGAGCCAGCATGGTCTGTAAGGCTTCCACAAACCTCTGCACCATGCATACCCCATCCACTGCAGCTTCTGAACGTGGCTGGCTGCTCTGAGCCTCAGCTTTCAGACATCTGAAACGCTGTGACCTGTGGTTCACTCTCCAGTGATGGCAGTAGATGTTTAGGATGTGATGGACCAGTTCCAACACACCAAAGGTGTATCTGTCCAGAGAAAGGAGGGGTAGGGGCTCTGCTACCAGGAGCAACAACAGAGAAAATGTGGATGTACGGTCCCTCCCCCTCATCCAGCTCCCCGAGCACCCTTCCACAGTGCTCCAAGAGCCAGAACATGTGTGAACTACTAACGCAACTCGTGGCAAAACCCTTCTTCTCTGCCCCCTCCTCCACTGACCATCCCCCGACAAGATCAAATCAAGTTCAAGGTTTCAGTCCTCCAGTGTAAGGCCCTTAATGGCACAGGCTCACAATATCTATTTCAAGAAAAGATCAATTCAAGACCCCCAGTCATCAAATATCACTTGCCTTCAGCAGGCGTTCATCTCACCTGTGCTGAAGACCAGACCTCCTCAAGTGGGAACTGGGACAGAACACAGAGCGAGTTCTTGCAAGAAGAAAGAATTCAAGATGTCAGATGCCTCAGACACAAGGAGAAATCTATTTTAACTCATTGAGAGGAGGCACAAGGCCTCCCATGCTGTGTATCAGCATGCAAGGTCTGCGTGGCTCTTTCTCAAATGCCTGAAGGCAGAGAAACAGGCCTGACACACCCCAAGCACCGGAGTTACTTGGGAGAAGATGCAGAAGGTCATGCAAGGTATTGACAACCAAATGAAGATGGGAACATTGAAGCAGAAGAGGTGAATCCAGCACCCAAGAAGTTCTGGGCGCTGTCCATTTTACTTACTTTCAATACTTTATGCTTTAAGGGTTTGTTTCAGTAGGCATCCATTTCCACAGCTCCTGCCTGATGAAAAAAATATCTTTGAAAGCCATTTATTCTGCTAACTGCAGCTCCTCAGGGGCAGGAAACACCACTAGTGATTCAAGGGATGCTACAGGTCAGGGAACTTTGTTTGGACCAGTTTCCAAGAGTAGGGACATCAAGCCTTTGAGTCCATGAGCATGGGCCAGGAGTATCTTACATCGTTAACAAAGATGAGACCAACAGGATGCTTAGACATCCAAACCCACAGGATGTGAAGCAGTTCGATCCTTGGTGGGTTTCACTATGCCAAAGGCAGCATTCATTCTATCAAGTGCTCCAACCTAGTTCAAAAGACAAGGAGGAAAAAGAAACCCCAAAAAGTTTATCACTTCTCTAGACCACTACCTAACATGTTGCATGAAAACACACTTTAGGACTGTCTCATCTAATTCCAGACACTAAGGAGGTTCAAAGCATAGCCATCAACTTACTTATCGTACCCAAATCCCCGTGGATTTGTCCCAGTGCGATCTGAGCACCACAAACCCCACTGTATTTGCCCCTGAAAGGTGGGAATTTCCCTCAGCCCATGCTCAACCACAGTACTACGGGGGCTGGCAATGCACCTGAGGACAGCACGCTTGAGCCACGCTCCCACTGGGCAGCTCCAGCCTCCAGCACCTCTCTCCTCACATCCCCTTCACATGAGCGTAAGTGCCACATGCTAAAAAAAAAAAAAAAAAAAAAAAAAAACAAAAAAAAAAAAAAAAAAAAACCTGGAGAAAAATGCAGAGAGAACAAAGTAATTGGAAAAGCGATTCTGACAGATGACACACAATACTAGGGTGCCCACCCAAAAAAACTCAAAGTCATGCAGCAAACCACATGTCAGGAATCATTTAAAACCTAAATGACACATTAAATGGGTTTTAAAATGATTTTTCTCAGTTGGCCAACACTTTTGAACTTAAGCTTCATGTTTTTAAGATCCTTCATTTCTGCCACATTGTTTCCCTTACAGTATAAACCCTGTGATGTTTGCTAATGCTAATGATCGCAAAGCTAAGGGTTACAGACAAAAATACTCCCCTCCCCCCCCTAAGTTATTAGAACTGTGCCTAGAACACAAGAACTGGCTAAATTATTTTGGTTTAAATTATATTGGCTGGAAGGTTTTTTTTAAATTTGCCTTCAAGAACGAATTGCAACAGGATATAATCCATCCTATCTTAGGGAAGACATCACACCCTACACAGCTGAACATGCAAGAACCTGGTTATAATTGTTTTACCATTACAAGTAGCAATATTTTTCTACAATAATCAATTCCTCATAAGCCCAAAGTATTTATTTATGGGAGATCTATCTAAAATGTGCTTTTCCACACATTAGGATTCAGCCTCTACCATCTTTCCACAACCATTAAACCCAGCAAAATCACTATTGCCCCTACCCCTCATGCTATCAGCGGCTTCCTCGGAAAAGCAATTAAAACAGGCTAGTAATTTGGGTCTGACAGATTTACTAATATATTGGTAGGCCAGTAAAACACTCAAATCATGTGACGCATCTTTTTTATGAGACAAATTTGGTACAAGCACGTTGAAGCCCAATTCTGAAATACAGTGCGATAAATGAATTAACTGAGCACAGCGGACTCTCCATGTCTATTAAACTGGAAGAAATGCAGGCAGAGGCAAATACCAACTTGAGAAATGCAGACCCAATTGGCATTTTATTGAACATTAGCAGGCAACCCTAAATCACTGGCTATTGTTGTGTATAAATAACCATTTAGCAGCAGTGGTATTTGTGTTTCAGCAATTCCCAGGGGCCTCAGTGGGTGTTACAGCTCTGTTATTACACACACAGAGGATGGGCTCAATGCAGCGCAGGCACCAGGCGCTGCATGTATAAGGGGAAAGAACAAGCAAAGAGCAAGGAAAAGGAGATGAGAACTGCTAGCTAACATAGCGCCTCGCTGGCAAAATCCTCCTGACCACATGCCAGAGCCAGGCTTGGGAGAGCAAGGAGGCAGAATCTGCACATCCCCAGATATGGCCATTATTTGCTCCGATTTTCCCCGTTTCATTCTATAATATATGCACAAAGCATATGCCATGCTGCTAGGTCAGGCCATATTGGAGCCCAGCTCCACGTCCTGATGTGCTGAACATCAGCCACCAGGTCTGGAGGATGGTAGCTCCTAGCTCAAACTTTAGCCTTTGGAGGAGTTGGGGCAGAGGAGAACGCGTCCTCTGCATCAACCTGCTGCTCTCCATCACCTGCAGGGTACGAGAAACCAGCCTCTTCAGCATCTTCCCATCCCTCCCGGGCTGCCAGAGCTCGCCTTGTCTGGGGAATGACAAACTCATCCACTTAAAGCACAATGATTTACGTTGGCTTGTTTGAGCGTGCATTGGCAGAAAGACAAATGATTCCAACAAGCAGGCACAGCTGTGATGCAGTGCAGGATCTGGTCCTCACTGTTCTCCAGCTCACACCTACCATTACTAGCCAAAGCAGCTTGGACAGAACAGAAGCAGCGAGTCAAAGCCCTGCAGATTCATTGCCTTAAAGACAAGCAACAGACATTTTAGTAATAGCCTGGGAAAAAAAAAAACAAAAACAAACCACAACATTGGAAACAGAGTAGGAGGTGGGGAGGGGAGGGGGGAAGTATTAAAATTATACCAGGAGAAACCACCTAACAATTCGTAAGCTGCAGAATAATCCAGCCCCCAGTGCTTTCCCTGGCTTCCAGGCACACTTTATCTTCCATTGGCATCCTCTCCCTGCTTCTTCCACAGGGACTGTGTCAAAACTAACAGGGTTACCTCGGGCTTTCCTCTGGTTTAGCTCGCCAAACCCAGCTGACCGGGTGAGCAACGTGCCTGTGTCCAGCGCTGCTGCACAGCATGCGAGGCAGAGACGGGTGACATCCAGCCCCAGAACAGCAAGTGCTGCATTGCCGCCCAGCCGTGCTCCAGTAACCCCTGTCTCGGGAGATCAAACACCATCCTGGCACCCAGGCAGAGCCATTGGCTACTCTTGAAACTCTGGGATGCAAGGAGTCAAATCCTGCTTTATTTATGTACACAGCCTCAATGACTTAAGTGCTACTGACTTTAATGGGACACTCTTTTCTATCACGGGCCATTTTCTTGCCCATAGCACCAACAAAGCAATGCTGATAAAATGGTCTGTTCTGACAGGGCTTAGCTCTTCTCTGAAAGGAAAAGATAATGATGATAACAATAACAACATCACTGGAAACTAAAGTCCATTAAAATGCAGCGACCTGCTAGCTCTGTTCCAATTGAATACTACAGCACTGTCATGCTTTGTCACAAATCTAAGATAAATCAGCAGCAGCCCTCAGCATCAATAAGGAACTTGAATATTTTTATAGTGGAGCATCTCCAACTTCAAGTTTGCTTTTTATCAGTAGCACAGGATTGGTTACATCCAACCAAACTGCCTCAGCGAATGCCGCAGCATTACGTTTTCAGCACAGTTATCCTCATTTCCCCTCCTCTTTTATGACCACAGAGAGAATACCATATGCTCCATGTTTGCATTTCTCTGCTCCATATGTCAGGGTGAGACAAGGATATAGTATGGTGGTACTAGAGGTTCTTCGTGCAAAACAAAAAAGTTGCCCCCATGTGCAACTCGGGTGGCCTTGTCAGTTCAGAGTAGGAAAAAAAATAAATAAATTACAGAACGTGTGAAAAGCAAAGTTTTTCCTGCCTTCCCCAAGTGGGAATTTCAGTGTTTTGGAAGGAGCAGTTCAAAATTGGCCTTCTAACATCAAAAAAAGGATGCTAAGTGCAAATAAATCAAGTCAAAGAGAAAACAGAATGAGAGTAGTTAAAAGGCATGGTGGCATCTTTCTAGTGTTTGCAGGTAATATCCAGTGCACTTACACAAGGCTATTTATCCACTGATCTCAAACTAATTTATAAAGTGTTAATTGGCTCAGGAAGATTCATGATATTCCCCTGGGAGCAAAAGTAAAAACATCGTTTATATGACATGAAAGCTGCTTGGGAATTTGTCAGCGGGATGGTTTCCCCTGGTCATTTCTCACTCTGTCAGGGCGATGCTGCAGGGACAGACCCGGCGGCTCTCCCGCCCCAGAGCTCACAGGCAGCTCTGGAGCTGATGGGACCCAAGCCCTACCATCCCAACTTTTTCCAGCAATGACCCTGCATGCCCCCAGGATCCCTCCATCACAGCTTCCCAAGCCTACAAGCACCAGCTCCCTCCAGCAACCTCTTGGTTTACACAGCAAGAGGGAGGCGGACTCCCAGTCTCTGGTACACACCAAGCTGTTTGGTGGGCCGATGTTTTGGCACCCCTCGTGATCCTTTAGTTTCTCTTTTCGGTTTGGGAGGTGACTTCAGGGAAAACACTTCTCCGTGCTTCATTCTCTCCACCTGCAAAACCGGGAGGAAGAACAGGTGCCTTGCTCATACAGTGTCTCCTGATGAAAGGCATTACCTAGGAATCACAGAATCCTATCTCTACCCTGAAACCAAAAGAAGATGGAAAAAAAAATATTTTTTTCCACATAAGATGCTTAAATCACAGGGTAGCTACCTGCCAGTTACCGCTGAACGATGGTGCCCATCAAGTGATGCTTGGACAGGAGTTCAGCTTCTTCTCTCCCATCTGAAACAAGTTTTTTTTTAATTTCCAAATTCACCTAGAGTCACTGCAAAACTGAAGAGCTAATGGGACATTAACCCCTTCTGCTGGCCCAACCTGGCAAGGTGACCCTCATCCTCTTTAAGCAATTTGGAAATCCACTCTACAACTCCTTACCGTTTATTGACAAACAGTAAAACTTGCCAGGATTTTCCAGCATGCATGACCACATTATCATGAGACAAATAAATACATTTTTTCCAGTAGTACCAAGAAAATGCAAAGCAAACACCCGCACCTATAACCCTCCAATAGAGTTTACCATTATCACCTGCAGGAAATTGATTTTGCACCATGCTTCCAAACACATTTTGCAGTAGATCACCTCGATCTTCATCTTAAAAACCCAGAAAGGATATGCAAAAGCAGCATTCTGCGACTTTGGACCACCTGATGCTGATGAACACACACAATTGTATAGCCAAGCTTCCAAAAGTAATTCTTTTTTATATTGGAAATGCTCTTTTACTGTGAATATGGAACACACCATGGGTTTGAGTTAAGAAGAAAAGAAGTATGATTGTGTTGTCCTAACGCCAGCTCACATATACAGGTTGTTACTGGGTCTGAAAGATACAGGTTCCTGGTTCAGAAAATGTGTGGTTATAACTACTGCAAGACCTTGCTCTGGAACTTCAGCCACCCGTAACCCAGATGAAAGATCTGCTCGGCACCCACCTTTCCCCCCCCCAGCTGCCTTGCCTTCCCAGCCCCTTTCCCATCACCAAGCCCAGAGCCATACATGTACACCCTCCTGCCTTTACCACAGCACAGGTCCTTCTCGCCGCTCCCTTACCCCACAGAACATCCTTCTGGCATTCTCCTTTTTCTTTCACTTCTGCTTTTGAACCCATTCTTCTACCTGGGAAAATGCTGTTTAATCCCATGAACTAAACCTTCCACTTTAAAATTCATAAATTATTACATGGCAGGGGTGGGAAGAAATAAAACTCAAGTGTTTCTATCACCAGACTCCATTGAGAAATGTATTAATATCCCCATTCTACGAGTGCGGGGCTACACAAAACCTACCCTTTGGTGCAGCTCTGTACCACAAGTCCTTACAAAGCTGTCTCACCTCATCAGGAAACACTAAAGGAACAGAACTGAAAGCCCACAAAGTTATCGCTGTAGTTAACAGGAAAGGAGAAGCAAGGTAATAAAACCAGAAGATAAAATACCTCCCGTCTCCCTGATGTGAAAGGCCAGAACCCCCTAGAAGATGCTAAAATAACCCAAACCTTTAGGATGGTGGCTCTGCCAAGGACTCTCCCATTAAGGCATTAGGGAAGAGCTGTACTCCCTGCTCCCTGGGAGTCGGGACCCACACGTCAAACCACAGCCCACAACATGCGAAGTTAAATACTGATTTGCATGACTGTATTTTTTTTTTACTTCAGTGGCAGACAAGCAAGGGGGAGAGCATCAAAACCAAAGTCTCCTGAAAATACCTGCTCCTTCAAATACTGTTGTGCTTTCAGCTTCGCGACAGATTCCTTTGAATTTAGTGTTCACCAAGGAGAAATCTCTACTCGTACAACACCAGTTATCTCTACAACCAAATAAAAACTCATAGGAGTTTCACGATCTTTAAAGTCACTGCTGTTCTGTCAAATCAGGTTCAAATCAGCCAAAAAGTTCAAGTCACCAGGAGGAAAAAAAAAAAAAAACAAACAAAAAACCAACAAAACCAAAAAAACCCCACAACAACACAGTTCTGAAAGGTCTTTGAATACATGGGATTCAGCACCTACCAGCAAAGCCCATCTCCATCTCAAATCACTTCCCTACGCATTCCTGCATTTCACTGGACTGTAGCAACTTCACAGGTCACAACACTTTACAACTCAAACTTCAGAAGACCCAGTAAATTCTTCCCTGAACAAAAAAGCTGAAATATCGCAGCTTTTTTTATTTCCTTCCAAGAGATATTTAATACACCTCTCCCCATGCTGAATTACGTACTCCTGTAACCAAGGATTTAGTTATTTACAATCAATGTTTAGTACTTTTAACTACAAGATGATGATGATTACCTTATTGGTACTCAGCTGGCTCATTAGAGCTCTAACCACTTCATCGCAGAGAGGACAGGTAACCTTTTGGATGACTTTGCCAGCAAAATTTTTTACTCCACTGGTAAGACAAGACTTGCCTACCCCAAAAACCTGCACGCACAGCACCTTCAACGCCGATAAGGGGTCCCCAGCACTCGGCATCCCCTAGAGAAGGTGTTTCATAGAAACATTTAGGTTGGAAAAGACCTTTGAGAGCCTTCTGCACCAAACACAGTAGGTACTAATTTTTATTTTTTTTTTTTTTTTTTTTTTTAAAAAAAAAAAGTTGTTTCTGCTGATCACAGACACTCTCACACAGTAAAACCCCTTGCTGGTTCGTGGCTGAGAACCCAGCCACGGATGCTGTGTAGCCCCAGCACAGGGGTGCACAGACACCATTGTAACGACACTTGCAAGATGTCATGTTTTTCCTCACACCCCGATGATGATGACTCTTTTGACTCATATTTTCATGTACTTGCCTCTTTCCCTGACTTTCAGGTCCCTGCCCAGGTTGGCTGTTCATACTTATCTAAATGTTCAATATTTGAACCATTTCAGGTGCTTTAAATTGCTACTTTGGACTCTCTTTTTTTTTTTTTTTTAAATTGAGTTGACTTATATTTCTGTCTTCGGTGCAGATTTGTTTGAAAAGAAACTGATGGTTTGATCCCTTCAGGGATGACAAGGGGCAGTTTCGTCTTAATTAGCTTAGAAGAGTCATTAGTGTTAATGAATAAACTGCTTGGTTTCTTCTTTTTTTTTTTTTCTCCATCTAAGGAAAAGGTAAGTTAAAATATAATGCCAAGGGATAAAAAAGTGATTATGTAAAACTAGTCTTGGCACTAGTCTACAGGAATTCTGGTAGTGTTGTGAAGCCCAAGGAATAATTCTCCCAGGCTTTCTGGGAATGCCATGGGTGGAGGCACACTGGCAAAAACACAGGTCTCAGGTCTTCACAGTCACTCCCTGATCCTTCCTTGATCAGTAGCTGCTAAAAACACCCTTGAGGCATAAGTTAAATGCATCTTTATTCCACAAGTCGCCAGGAAGAAATACAATAACTTGTAGTACTTTGTAACAAATGTGCAGATCTTGTCTCTCCGAGCACCTCATGCTGAACCTCCACTGCTGAGGGAAGCTTTTATTGGCTTACAGAAAATAAATTGTCTCCAGAACAATAAAGCTAGCATTTATTATGTTTCTCTAGATATTCTGGCACCTTTGCTTCCGCAAAGTATTAATCCTCACAGCAGTGACTTCAGTGCGGCTACATAAGGGATTAAATTATGTTCTGGATTTGTAAGGACATTGGGAGCTATTCCCTGTGAGGAGCTGCAACATTCTCCCATTTAAAACTCCGAGTATGAACCACTTCAGAATTTGAATAATATACTCTCCGTGTTTTCTTCCAAGGACTGCTAATTTAAATAAAAAGTCTTGTGAGAAAGGCAGAGCGGGGCCAGGGGGGGGCACAAATAAATAAATCCATGTTCCACTGTAAATAGCTATAGGGGCATAAACACTGCTGGGGCAAAAGAAATAAACCAAACTTCACTGTTAAGTCCTGGTGATAATTATGAAGCCGTGTGATGTACAGATGTGTTATTGATACAGATGAAGTTGTAAAACTGGTTTTAGTGACTTTTCTTAAAAAATAGTGGAATGATGACTATGCTAACAAAATTACTCTGCAGCTTTCTGTATTTGTTTCAGAAAGAATAGATATCATAATCTTAACTTATACTCCTACAAAGACTTTTCGTACATGATTTGCCGCCTCTTAAAATATTTAAACCCATAAGGCAGAATTCTGTGAACATCCTGGCAATGATACGGTTGGAAGCATTAAGAAGATTTAAGCCGGACGGAGTTAGACTGTTCTTGCTAGACATTTCTGTGATGTATTATATAATTAAAATCAAACATTGTAGTCTTAAGGAGCCACAAATATGAAGCATGGTTGATGTCCTCAGCAATCACGAGGCATTGATGAGAGGCAATTTGCCTGCAAGCTCCTTCTGTAACCTGCTGTCTGGTAATTTAGTGGGCTGGCTGCCTCCTGATGTCCTGGTTCCTTATGGTGTGTCCAGGGGGCACGGGCCTGTGGGGAGCGGCTGGGGGAGCTGGGGGGTCAGCCTGGAGAGGGGGGGCTGAGGGGAGACCTTCTGGCTCCCTGCAACCCCCTGAGAGGGGCTGGAGCCAGGGGGGTCGGGCTCTTCTCCCAGGGAACAGGCGACAGGACGAGAGGGAACGGCCTCACGTTGTGCCGGGGGAGGGTTCGGCTGGGAATGAGGGAAAATCCCCTCACGGAAAGGGTGGCCAAGGCTGGCACAGGCTGCCCGGGGGGCTGGAGGCACCCGCCCTGGGGGGATTTATAGCACCTGGAGATGTGGCGCTCGGGGCCATGGTTAGCGGTGGCCTTGGCAGTGCTGGGTTAAGGGTTGGGCCTGATGATCTCAAAGGTTTTTCCAACCCAAATGATCCTGCGATTAGGATCTCTGGGGCCACCACGCACAAGGCCAGCCCCACTGCTGGAGGTGACACTGGCAAGAGGGGTGTCACATCTTCAATCTTAAGGGCACACATCCCTAATCTCAGCCTGTGTGTCCCCAGCCCGTTCTGCCCAGTATTGCTACTCTGCCGACCCAAAACCTCACAGACGGACCATCCACCCACTGCTTTCTGTTTTGAGCAGATGCGCTCCTCCCAGAACACCCGTTATGGTTTCTACTTCACTGTTTCTGACAATACAAACAACGTATTGACTTCCCAAACCAAGCACAGATGTCCAGTTAGAAAGGCAGTACGTGAACAAAATTACTTGCAAACTGAGATATTAATCAGCACAACTAGTTTAGAAATAGAGAAATAAATGGGTCATTCTCATCAATTTGTTTTTTGGGTTTTTTTTACATCTAGGAGTACCAAAAAAAGCAATAGTCACGCTTTCTGATAATTTTAAAGACATCTACTCTTTTACTTTTCCCTTTAATTTTACACGAGAAAGTCATCTTATACCAGATTTTTATCCTATCCACCCTCTCCATCACCAAACGATTTTATTGGCCATGAAAAGAACACTAATATTTTTAGTAAAGTGTCTTTCTCCTGTATTTATTAAATTGATATTTGCAGGCCTGTATCACTACAACAGAAAATATTTCAGCTTTGCATGCTGAAAGCGCCAAGCTTATCTCTGCTAGGAGATAATTTTAGAGCTCCTGGACACCACAGAAACAAGAGAAGTCTCCAGAAACCTTCTCACAAGCCAAGGGATGAGAGAAACAGGGGGAATTTAATTTGGAAAGATATGACTATCAAGTAGAAGTTTAATTGGATCTTCTATAGGAAAGACATTCGATAACAGAGTCTAACATTGAATACGCATCTGGCTAAGGGCCCAGTGCTTACTCTGCCTCATAACTTTAATATGATGTACCAAGTCCTAATTTCATGAAGACGTGAACTTGCGCTGAACTTCACTTATCGGATTTCAAAGTTTACTGTACTCAAGGGATGAGAGCAGTCTCAACGTGAGGACCTTGGGGTTTTTTTTCCTGGCACACAGCAGTATATCCACATACCCACACTCTTCCTGCTCAGTACCAAAATCACCTGTTTACTCTCAATAAGTGAGTGATAACTTATTGCCCATGCATTAGGCAAAATAAAAGTGTATTTCTGAAGTTACCCTAATGAAATGGTTCCTCTTTAAATACCTTTACTCCAAAGGTTTCTGAAAGTTTACTGATGTAGTCCCAAAATGGTCCTTTGATCGCGGATAGCCAATTAAAATCTTATGAAGAATATAATTCCAAAACAGATTTTAAAGTTAAAAGACTGGTTATGTTTAGGAATTATGGAAGCGATAAGTATCCAGATGAACTTCCCTCCCTACGAACTAGAAGCGCCTCCAGGTTTTACAAAGAAACGTGGCTGTGCTTCTGTAGAAAACAGCACATAAAATCTGTCCTTTATGAACAGTCTTGGAGATGCTTTCTCATAATTTCAACACAGAAAAACTCCAGGCACAACTCCCTCAAACCACTATTCAGTAACTCCAACTTTTTAAACACCAAAGCACCTCAATAAGATAAAGGTGTGACAAGAGCATCCCAAACCAGACCCAGCAGCGCCCTGCAAGATCCAGCAATGATGGAGGTGGATATCACACACAAGCAGGGAGTTGGGACCAGGAGGGGAGTACTGGGAATTAAAAAGCACAAAGAAATTAGGCAGAGCTACGCATATAGACACGCAAGCAGCAAACCACCGGCACCTTGCAAACCATGTCACAGCTCCCACGTACGTCAGTTGGTCGACTCCAAGCCAGATTGTGTCAGCACAATTACAACACGGTTTCTATACATCAAAAGCAACTTCCATGAATTCACTAGTGAGCAGGACCCCGTCAGCCCCAAAACCACAAAGTGAACTGTGAACATGAGTTTGTTTCACCTTAATACCGGAGTTCCCAAGGGTCCCCTCTAAGGGGTACCACCACCAAGGCGGCAGAGACCAACCCAGGAGCACGTCCCCGTGCCACATGAGGTCATGGACCACACTGAGCCCACTCGCGCACTTCTGGCATTAAATGTGGGGGACCCCCATGATATAAAATATCATCATGAAGATACGATCCTTCAGGAAAAGGAAATAAAGAAAGGAATGGAGCCAAAAGGAACATAAAGGAGCACAGAGGACTTTCCATTGCCTAATCAAGGTATAACAGCACCATTTATGAGCCAACGCACAAGAAGCTATACACTATATTGCGCCTGTAATGCTTTGGGTGATTTAAATGTCAGTCACAGTATTCAACTCATTTATATTTAAGTGTATTATTTTGTTCAATCATTAGGAAAATGTTTGCATAAGCTGCTTTATGCTTGTGGTCCCAGATTTAATAACTGTATCTCAGACAGCATCAGTGAATGGCTGCACAATTTCTCTCGGGGGTAAGGAGAAGAAAGGCAGTATCAGACTACTTAGTAAAGCACAAGTAAGAAACAAGACAGGCAAAACCTGTAGTTGTATTTTTAAGTTTAAACAAGAGGTGCATGTGCATATTTAGCCCCAAGTATCAAAGCACAGGTACTAAACCCCATAGCACAGGAAGGGTGCATGGTGAAGGAGAAAGAAAAACCGTAAATTGGGTGACACGCCACAGGACTGCTTGCAATATTAAGCTCAGCAGAATAAAAGTTACGATGGAGACACTGAAATAAAATATCAACGATCTCATTTCAGCTTGAAAGGTGCGGTAAGATACTTCAGCCCCTCAAGCTACTGAGTGTTTTTTCTTTGCCTAAAATATTTAGAAAAGCAGCTTACAACCCAGACCACAAATGCTGTCGAGACTATGCAGTTATTAGTTAAGCTGGAACCAGCTGATAAATCAAACAAGTAGAAACTGCAATTATTTTATTCATTTATTTCTCCCCACAATTCTACTTTGGGACTTCAGATAATCCAGAAGAACTTGCATTTTCATTTTTGGATAAAATTGGCCACAAAGACTAACATCCCATAGTACTTTGCTGTATGTTTTCTGGCCCCGGTAAACCTGACTCACCATTAAAAGCAATAATGAGAAGAAGCCATATTTAATGATACTTGTAAACTTGCTTTTCAAGGTTATTATTTTAGGGTATAGTATTTACGTTAAGTTACATAAGGAAATAAAAATGCATATAAATGTACACACATACAAATACACACTAATATACATATTTGTACTAAATTTTTATTAAGGACCATTATAAGCAATCCCCAGCCAGGACATACAATCAGCATCTCTGTGGGTATGACTGCTGTCACATCTCATGAAAAAAATCCCTCCTACACATCTAAAACTGGTATTTTGGAAGGATTCAGAAGCTCTTGATATGAGCCAGCCACCTATTTTAGTTGTATTTATACTCCTGCTGACCTTCGCAGCCACCAGCATAAAAATATATGGAATATCTATGGTAACGCTCAGTTCTCTGTACTTCTAAAATTACTGGAGAGCTCATTGAAAAAAATAAATTTAAAAAGAAAAAAAAGCCTGCATGCTTTAAGTATTAGTTCTCCTGGTCATCTTGGGACCTGATGATCAGACATTTGCCTTCTGTTCAGAAAGCTTAAAAACAGCAGCAGCATCGTCCTTCCCACCCTCCGCTCTACAGCCTGTGTAGCATTACCAAGTGACAAAACTTGTAAATTAAAAAACAAATCTCAGGTGTGGATTAAAAAATTATAATATTTATATTGATTCAGACACGAGCCCCTTTATTGAGAATAATACTGTGCTGGAAACCACGCAAGCAGAAAAGAGACAGACACCGCTGGTATGCTAGGCGCGTATAAGAAACATTAGTCAAATAAAAAATTTGAAAATTAATGCAGAATCAAGCTTCAAAGGAACAAGCAGCATCCAAAAGTGACTGGGTATAAAAAGTGCTTGTATGTGCCTATATGTTTCTCTCAGTTTAATGAGTATGATATATATTATGTCAGCTATCTAGGGCTGCTCCCCATCATAGCTTCATAAATAAATTGATTTCTTATAGCTTCAATGAATCACAAAGAACAAATCTGACGGATGAAAGAGTACAGGTTCATAAAACTATTCTTTTAATAAAGTGTTGTGTAAAAATGTAGTAGAGATATTAAAAGTATCTGAAAGCTGAAAATTACATGAGCTAGTGAAAAAAAAACAAAACAAACAAAAAAAAACAACACAGGGGGAATCTGCAAAGATGAAGGGAAATTTTCTCTGCTAACCTGCAGAGTGGAGAAAAAAGCTGTTGAATAGAGGGGTCCGACAGCGAAGGTGGGCACGGCAGGAGAGGAGGCGAACCTGGGTGCAGAGAGTAGCTCTGAGGAGCCTGAGAGTGAAGGGGAACAGTGAAAAGTTTCGGAGGAAGAAGCAGCAGGATCTGGATATAGAGAGCAGAAGCTGAGTGAAAGATCATGGAATCATTTAGGGTGGAAAAGACCTTTCAGATCACCAAGTTGAGCCATTAACCCAGCACTGCCAAGGCCACCGCTAACCATGGCCCCCAGCGCCACATCTCCAGGTGTTATAAATCCCCCCAGGGCGGGTGCCTCCAGCCCCCCGGGCAGCCTGTGCCAGCCTTGGCCACCCTTTCCGTGAGGGGATTTTCCCTCATTCCCAGCCGAACCCTCCCCCGGCACAACGTGAGGCCGTTCCCTCTCGTCCTGTCGCCTGTTCCCTGGGAGAAGAGCCCGACCCCCCTGGCTCCAGCCCCTCTCAGGGGGTTGCAGGGAGCCAGAAGGTCTCCCCTCAGCCCCCCCTCTCCAGGCTGACCCCCCCGCTCCCCCCCACAGCACTTGTGCCCCAGCCCTTTTCCCAGCCCTGGACATGCTCCAGCCCCACAGGGTCTCACAGCACCAGAGCAGAGCAGGTGACCACAGCCAGCAGGTCAGGCCACTGGCCAACACACCAAACAATGGGATTTTTGGTCTCCAGAAGAATTCAACATTAACCCAGGAGGTAAAACAGACCTTTCCTACTCACCACAGGTCTCAGATTCAGCACATGAAACTACTCATTAACTACTTTATTTGGCCATCCCGCCTCATTCCCTGATGTCTGACCCAGTGCGACGAGCGAGGGGAAGCAAGCGGCCGACTCAGTGTGAGTGATAAAGCAAGCTTCGATTTATTACGGCGCGATTATGTCTTATATACAGTTCTAGTTAATTATGCCTACAAGTCATCTGCTAATTGGCTAAGCTCTAAAGGGTTACATTTTCATACGTCCTCCTACTTGCGGTTTCTGCGGATAGCTAGCTACATATATTTTTTTCTCTCTTGTCTACGCGAATTCCTCAAAGTTATTTACAACATTAGGCACAAGGTCAGTGTTTTTCTCAGCTTCCTTATCAGCGTGCCTCAGCACAGCCGCAAGGCCTGCTTCAGCTAACTTACGCTACCTTTGTTTCACAAAGATCTTTAAGGGAGTCATGGCCGTGATCACACAGCCATTCTGCAACAACCCAGCACCATGACTTGGTTCACATCCGATTTCCCAGTTACCACCAGTACGTGCCAGCAAGCGGGACACCAGGCTGAGTGCCTGGCCCTGCGGCCACTGGCACAGCACAGGCACAGCAAACACTCAGGTTTTACAGTTTCGGTTTATGAATGAGCTTGAAATTAAAAGGAACTCATGCTAGAAAGACTTCCTTCTCCACTGTGTAAAAAATAAAATAATTTCTCAGCTTAATGAACTGTATTTTGGAAGTTTTAATTGCCTAGCTGTATTCTCTCACCAGATGGTACATATTCCACACACAAAGCTTTTTTTAAAAATCTGTATTTTTGTGACAGCGCAATTTATTATTTTACATACAGAACATCCAAGCCTTTTGGTCAAATTTTTCTTGAAGGAATAGTCACAACAATTACATTCTAAAATACGGAGTGTTAGTAACATCTCCCAGTCACCTACTCAACTAGGAGCAACGTGTAGCAGGTGACAGTAAAATTCAGCGAGAGGTATTACAGATGGGTATAAGCATCTGGTTAATCTGCAAGTTTCCAATAGTCTACAAGCTGATTAACTAGTCATTAAAGTGATGTTAAGCATTCATTAACCCTTCGTGAAGTAGGTATACACGGAAACTTCTCTCCTGTGAGGACAGGCTGTAAGAATTGGGGTTGTCTGGCCTGCAGAAGGCTCCGGGAGACCTTTGAGCAGCCTTTCAACACTGAAAGGGGGCTCAGAAGAAAGATGGGGCAGAATTTTTAGTAGGGCCTGTAGCGACAGGACAAGGGGGAATGGGTTTACACTGGAAGAGGGGACATTTATCCTGGGCACTGGGAAGGAATTGCTCCCTGTGAGGGTGGGAGGCGCCGGCAGAGGCTGCCCGGGGCAGCTGTGGGTGCCCCGTCCCCGGCAGTGCCCACGGCCAGGCTGGGGCTGGGACCCACCTGGGCTGGGGGGAGGTGCAGGGGGTGGCCGGGGGGGCTTTGAGGTCCCTCCCGACCCAAACCATGCTGTGAGTCTGTAATGACGCACCCCCAGCTTTGCAGGGAGTTTGTTTCTAGCATGGGACAGTCACCAGCTCTCCATGCTTGCCGGCATTCAGCAGTGCCATCTGCTCTGCCTAGGTGCCGTCCAAGTATCTGTGTTGTATCTGGTCCGACGTACACAAATAGCGACTTGGATATCTATTTCACCCTTACTGTCAGCTGACAACACTGGATTTTTTTTCAGCTCTCAAACAAGACTGGTGCGCTGCAGAGCTACTGCCCAGCTAACAAGGACCTCATGTCCCTGCTATTACTGGGCGCACCCTGGGAACCACGTCACAAAGAAACTCAGCAAGAAAGCGAAGAGAGGAGGAGTAAGAGATTAGAACATCCCAATAGACAACTCTCAGTCTGGGGGCTCTCTCACCAGCATACTGGGAATTTACTTGGCATCTTCCATTAATTACCATTACAACCCCACCCTCTGGCTCCGAGTATTTTCCCCCACATCTAAAGCTGGTCTCACCAGCACTCGCACCGTCTTACAACACGTCTCTCCAACCCCAGCAGCAGTACAAAGCTTATATGGCTGAATAGATGGTATTAAACACCCCAAAAAAGTCTTTTTTCCAGCACCGTGCCTGCTTGCCTTCGCATCAAAGCCCTTCTTCAAAAGCACATTCGTTGCTGGCAAAACCAGGCCAGTGGTCCACTTTTCCCATCTCCTGTTAGGCAGGACGGAATGAAATGAGCTCATGCGCGTCAGCACTGCAGTGCTTCCCACAGGTATGTGCCTTGTTAGGCTGAAACAGGGCACTGGATTAACCCTACCCTGCCAAAAGGACACCGTCCAGCTCCCGACCAGGTCTCCGTTAACCCCAGGGTTCAGGTTGGCTCCAGAGCTGCCACGTAGGCAGGTAATCCCAAATCTGCCTACATCACAAGTTAGGAACCAGCATACTGTTGGGCATATATGAAAATAACAACACCCCCCGTGCTTCTTACAGCAATGGTAAACTCAAGTAACACTAAAAGCAGCCAAGAGCACCCAACATTGTTGTGATAGATATAGCTGTACGGCCGGAGAGCTGCAACCCCAAAGGCTATGGCCCAGAAGGATACTAGACAACATTTCATTATTTTCTAATTTTTTCCATCGACTGTTTTATCAGAGAAGAAATGTTTTGAAGAGACACCCCTATTCTGGCACAGATTTTGTTGTAAGATACACTCCTCACATCCCTTGCTAGGGGCACTGCCCTGCCAAGCCAGGCAGTTGGGCTACAGTCCAAGAGATGCTACTCTGGAAGAAATCTTCTTCTTAAAAAAACCCATATTTAAATCTATGGCAGGTTGTCCTTGAAAAAAAGATATTCTAAAACTTCTAAGCTGTGGCAAACCAGAAAAAGCACTCCAGCCTTTCTAATGTTCGAGAGGCTACATCAGGGAAAGGGCTCTGAACATCCCAGCAGCCAGCGATCACGGCATGCAAGCACCCATCTCCTGTGACATCCCAGGGACATACAAGATTTGAATTTTGGGGGGAAGAGGGGCAAAGAAAAAAAAAAGTTGGTTCTTCCCACCAGCGAGAATTGTTAAGGGGAAACTGAAAACCATTCAGGGGAAGTGGGACTGCTGGCTGATAAACAAGAGCATCTTTAGGAAAGTAGGGATAGCGCCAATTTCCCCCCAAATAAATTATTCAGTGTTGTTTGCGACAGCAAAAAGATGCTTGTGCTCTTTACAAATAGGCATTAAAAATCCCTGCTGAGTTCCCCCGCAGGAATGGAGGGTCTGTTGTCATACAGGGCTGATACCCAACTCGCTAAAATCATACGGCTTCGTAAAATCTCCTCCTGGGGTACTGAAAGGCTCAAAGCCACAAGGGGCTAAAAAGGAAGCGTAGAGATGGGTTCATTTTGCTTGTTTTTCTGTTTTTCAACAAGATTTCCCCATGTTACTCACGCAGGATCCATCAGCACGTGAAGCCCTGCGGGCATTAACCACGGTCACTTGCTTCATATGTCTGGTTTCTGCTAAACCCACAGTCTCCCCCCGACTCGAGAAAGCGGGTGCACTCGCCCTGAGCCTGCCACACCACAGCACGTGCAAGAGGGAAGAGAGTAATTTCTGGAAGGGTTTTCCAGGGTTCGTTATCAGCAAAAAACTGAAGAAAAGGGGAAAACTGATTTAAAAGGCATTTTTCTTCCCTGTCCCCGGCAGTGCCTGAGGCCAGGCTGGGACTTGGAGCCACCTGGGCTGGGGGGAGGTGGCCCTGCCCAGGGGGGCTTTAGGGTCCCTCCCGACCCAAACCCTGCTGTGAGTTTACAATTCATATCAATCTGTTCCAAATCTATTGCACCACGGAAATAGTGCTCAAGCAATCAGTCTTAATGAAATGACCACAGACCCAAAACAGAGACTGACCAAGACCCCCCGATGAACGAGGCAGCAGCAGGGAGAGCTGAGCCCCCACCCCCCGCTAACATTAACCAGCTGTCACCGGCAATGGCTTTACACATCACCGCTGCTGAGAAAAGGCTCCACAACCCAAAGCTCACGCTTCCCTGTTATGAAGGGGCTTCCCAACCAGTTTGCATGTTGCAGCCGATGGGAGGCCATTTCCTTCACCATTTATTGCTGGTAAAGCCCAGCGCACGCACGCCCCTGGCCACCCCTAACAAGAAGAATATTTCTGTCTCAGCAAAGCGTCTCCAAAATCTGCTTCATCTTCCCAACGTGTAAAGCAAGCACACTTGTGCTTCCATCAGCCAAGCACCGCACTTGATAATACACTCTCAAATATTGAAGAGCCGAAATCAGATATAGAGAAAAAAAAAAATCTTTTTAATCTAGAAAACTTGAAAATGAGGTAAGAAAAAAGCACGACTATTCTCTCACAAACTGGGAAAAAAAAAAAAAAACAACACCACACAAACCACATATACCAATCTGGTTAGGAATCAAAAAATGAGGTTAATCCTCTGTTGTAATAAAACCGGTGGCAAAATAGCAGATGTTTTCAGGTCAACACAGCGTGGATTTTTGATATCAATTGATTCACAGGATAAATCAGACATCGCTTTTGCTGAAAAAGCGTCAACAAGAAATACATATCCTAGCACATGGAACGGGCACAAATCCAAAGCATCCCACTTTTAACCAACAGGTGATTCATTCCCCTTCTCCCTTCTCCACAGACTTTGGCCCCACTGGCCACTTCCAAATGCCATCTGTATCATCCCCCACCTTGTTCCAAACCCCTTTGACGTCATGTGTTGCTCCTGGAGATCTTCCTTTTATAAAGCATCACCCACCCTTTCTTACCCAAAGCAACAAGTCCACCCACTGCAGGGCAGTCCCCCAAAAGAGAGATTCTCTTAAGTTCTCTTAAAAAGGGGAGATATAGACTGGATTTAGGAAGGAATTGATCCCTGTGAGGGAGTCTGAGCAGCTGTGGGTGCCCCGTCCCCGGCAGTGCCCACGGCCAGGCTGGGGCTGGGACCCACCTGGGCTGGGGGGAGGTGGCCCTGCCCGGGGCAGGGGGTGGCCTGGGGGGGCTTTAGGGTCCCTCCCGACCCAAACCCTTCTATCGCTATGAAATTGGGTTCTTTTTATTTCCTAATTATTATGCCCAGAATTTCTTCTTCCAATACAATAGACACATGTGAATGTATATGTGTGTATATATACACACACACATATAGTTTCCTCAACTTTATTCTGACCTACCACTTTGTTGTTGCTCGCCACCAGAGCTGGAGTTCGTGGCCCCGTCTCTCCTGAGCCCTGTTTATGGACTTACTGTTCACCAAATAACACGGGACCACAAGTCACTTCCCAACCACGAAGTGCAGGGGAGTGTTGCAGCAGTACAAAGCATTAGTGGCCATGGCAACCATAATGCAATGACCTTTTGGCTATTTATTTTTTTTTTAAAATGTTTTTTTACAGCATCAAATCAATATTTCTGCCTTGGGAGAAAAACTGGGGCGGTCTCACATTGGTCTGGAAGATGCATCTAAAAGGAAAATTTTTTTTTTTTTTTTCATGCTAAGCAAGATTAGAAATAGTTGTTATATAATGGGATGAGCCTTTAGCCACTAATGGAAAAAAATAATTAAAATAAATTCACATTAAACTCTTAAACTTGTACCTATGCTAAACCCCAGAGCCTACCAAAGGTTGGGATAAGCACTTGTTTGTGTCAGAATTTGTAAAATTACACAGTGCTCCGGGATTATTACGGATCTTGTCAAAACTACTCCAGAGGCAGAGGGGAGGATTATGGCAGGGAATTGACTTTCTCGGACTGATTTTAATGAAAAAGACAGATTTCTGAGACAACATTTAATAACGCTTCCACTTTTCCCCGCAGCCTGGAGCATCTCTGCCTTTCTCCCCTCCTCGCTTGCCTGTTCCCAAGCTGATAGCAGCACTTTGATGTGCCTTTCCCTGCCGGAGCTGGTTGCCCCCCGCCCCAGCCCTGCTGCAGTACAGATGATTGCCAGCCCATAAATATGACTGCGCCGTGTCAGACTGATCAAAGTGTCAGGCTGTCACATCTCCCTGGAAAAAAAAAGCTACCGTTTGCACTTGATCCGTAACATATGTAGGACATACAAATGCTGCGCTATAAAATTACTCATCTTAAACGCGGTAATAATCAGGCATGGCTGCTACAGATAGCCTGTTATTATACATGTGTTTAAAATTCAGATAAGTAATGTCTTGTTATTACTTTTACAAACCCACAGAGCATCATGGTTTCCCCAAGCAACATTAACCAGCCTGCTACTGAAACGACACCGTCTCACAAAGGGACTCCGCTCCTCCTCCTAAGAGGACATTTACACCAGGGCTACACTGTCACGTAACCCAGCAAAGAAACACCTCCACCTAAGTGTAGTGCACTCCCACTTTCCGCACACCTTTTGTTCTTTAATAACTGCTTTGTCTACCATACAGATGCTTACTATAGATTTACACCTGTCCCTGAAGCTTTAGGATGAGTTGTGGTGGGTTTGTCAGGGTTGGGTTTGTTGTTTGGGAGTTTTTCCTACCATTTTGGTGGGTTTTTTCTTTCCTTCTCCTTAAGATCACAGCACTGGACGACACGGTGCATTTGGGGAAGCCTATGCCAGGTTGCTAACGAAGCCTCATGCCTTGTGGGGCAAATCAGGATATAACCCGGACACTCAGATTCCCCTGCATTCTATCACTGACAGTGCACACAAAATAGGCGACCTCACTTTAAGGATAACTATCCTCATTTTCTGTTATATTTTTCTTAAGTGCACAGTCAGATTTGTTGGGGGGCACAGGCTGCAAGTAACACAGTCTTTAGCCTTTATTTTCTTGTCGAGGCGATGTGCAAGCGCAGCACCAGCGAGCCAGCACCGGGCTGCCCTGCAGGCTTTGCCATAATTAGGGCACTCTCCCCTCTGCATCGCTTCCCCTCCTCTCTCCCAACACATTCACTTTGCCTTCTCGTTACTGGGTACATAATGAGCCATTTCCTTCCACAAGAAACCTCGGAGCGTGCCACAAGGAGCGAGCACCTCTTTGCAACTGAGGAGTTTCAGCTCCACTTTGCCCGTCCTCCCCAGTGTCTTCCAGCAACATGCACAGACACCCCCACTGTGCCTTGGAGCCCGCAAGCTTACTATTGTAGTAAACATATGGAAGAAAATAGGTTTAAACTGCTGGTATGTTTCCCCATGCATGGTGAAACAAGGAGTTAGTGTTAAGGAAAATATTAAAGTTATTGCAGAAAGCAAAAAAAATAACCACCTTCCATTTTTTCTCCATTGGGGTCTGGAGGAAAAGACAAACCTGAGGATGTTCTGCCCAGTGCTATCATGGGATGGAAACCCTGGGTCAGGTCATCCCAAAAGTAATGAGCATTTAACAAGTCTCTCCCCTACCCCCTTAGGGGCCTTTCGGCATTTTGACCGGAACTATTATTTTATGATTGGATCTACAGACAGTTTTACCAAAAATCAGCGTTATTGCAGCTACACGCTTCTTTTCAATAATGTGTTCTTACAAAATAGCTATCAAAAAAACTCAAAGCAGCACCTACCAAAATAATTTGGAAGCACAGGTTCAACATTCCCAATGAAATTGTTCCTAACAGACTACTTCTCCAGGAGGCATGTACTGCAGCCCTGCTGAAACAGGGCAACCAGATGTCACCCTGTATTTGCTCAGTTTACCAAGTTAAGCAGTAAACAAGCAAACCCCAAACACAACTAACTAATCCTTACTGCTTGATCTCCTTCTCCTTGGACTTCACGCTTGGAAGCAGAACTTCTGCCTGCTTGGAAATCAGCTGTGAACCCAAAAGGTAGCCAGAACATGCATGCTAAAAATTGCTGGCTTGTTCCCACGGCACCGCAGAAGAGCAGATGGGCTCCCCCATACTCAGACGAGCTCCCCCATACTCACAGCCTCTGAACCATCTGTGTTTGTCTTCTGCTGGCAGGTAAGACATAGCTAAGAAAACCTCACACCCTCTGAGAAACAGACTTGATAAAATTCATTTTACATCTCATTGTGTACTACACTGCTACACTTTGGATTCATCTCAGCGGTGCCAAATTATTCAACACTTGATAAAAACTGTAAATTTTTCAAAAACACCGTGCTCAACCTATTGAGAAGGAGTTTTGCATTCAAAGCCATCGCTGAAGTACGACATACCTTCTGCTGCAAAGGCTGTACTGGATTTCCCACCTTGAAATAGTCTCCTTTGAAAATACCGTATTATTTTCACTACACAGGGATGCAAAGTTTTAACCGTGAATCAGAAACATCACTGTTGCACACAGGGAAGGGGGGGAAACCCAAAAACGTTCATTCCAAAGACAAGTGGTGTCGGTGGCATGCAGGGAAACTTTGCTTCCCTGGTGCAAAGGGACCTAAGAGGAGACCAAGAATTTTTTCAGATTTACCACCTGAAAGAGCTATTTGCTTTCACAGCATGGCTACAGGCTTCTTGTAAACCAGCTGTCATGGTAATTCATGAGCTTTGGCATCTCCTGGGTCACTCAGGAGCTACGTGAAGTCAACTTGTACTCTCTTCTCCTCCTGCATCACGTGTTTCACTGGCCACAGGCAGGGCTTTGGGAACCAAGGGTCATACAAAGATGTTTTACCAGCCACAACATCAGAGCAATGGTAAATAGTCACACCCAGCCGGGTCCCAATCCACCCGGCAAACTCCAGGCCTCTTGTCCCTTCACAACTACATCATCAAGTAGCAAATTAAATCCTACTCTCCGGATTTAATCTTCATTAAGAAACTTAAATCATCTCACTGTGGCCGTACCTGAGCCCTGCTGAGCAACACACGCCACCACACCACTGCTCCTCCTAGTTTACACATGCGTAACGAAAAGGAGCCCCCTTAGCTTCGCGCTTCTAAAGTGTGTAGAAAAGCCTGAACATTTGTCACTGAAGATATAACTCCCAACTTTTCTAAAGAACACTGCTGTTGAGTCAGGAAGCATCATTTTTACCCAACCGCTTAATCACGAAGATGCACTTTGAAATTATTGCTCTCAAAAAGCGACGGCATAAAGGCTTCCTCTGTTGACAAAGTACTTTTTGTATTTTCTCTGCTGCAAATCAGTCAGTAAATAAATTTCTGCCTTTGGCAGATGTGTTCTAACTTTTTCTTTTCTTTGTAGATCCTGGAAATGACATCTTTTGGCCAGGCACCTGCCCTGTCAGCCACGCAGCCCCTCACTCACTGCCCCCAGCAGGGTGGGGGCCAGGACAGGACAGAACCAAAAAGGGCAAAAGGCGAGCAAACTCACGGGTTGAGATAAAAACAGTCTAATCCCCAAAATAAAACTATAAGAATTAATTGTAATGACAAGGATGATAAGAAGAGAGAACCAAAACCCAAGACAGACAAGCGATGTGAATGGAAACCAGCTGCTCACCACCGACCGACCGATGCCCCACCAGACCCCAGCCAACGTGCTCCCTCGTTTATACGCTGACCACGATGCCATACGGTATGAACCACCCCTTGGGTCAGTTGTCCCAGCTGTGTCGGCCCCCCGGCCCCCAGCCTCTCAAACCCCTGAGTCTGCTCGCTGGTGCGGTGGGGTGAGGAGCAGAAAAGCCCTCGGCTCTGTGTAAGCCCTGCCCGGCAATAACTGAAACATCCCAGTGCTACCAGCACAAACCTCCAACCCACCCAACCCACCCCCCCATATTAGCTACTCTGAAGAAAATTAACTCTAGCCCAGCCAAAACCAGCACATGCCTTCATCACGCAGTCATGCAAAAGGACATCACATTATAGCTTATCATGACAGTTCCTCATGACATAGTGCCTGCTTAAGCATAGAAACCTTTGTTGCAAAGGTATTTTTAAAAAAAAAAAAAAAATATTTTTTAAAAAAAGATCAGGTTTTTTTTTCCTGGGTAGCCTGAAAGGAAGGAAACATCCCTTTCTAACCATTCCTTTAAAGTCTCCTTTGTCGTACTCCAAGAATTTTTACAGACTTCCAAACAATGACCCAGAAGCATCTTGCTGGGGCAAACAAGCCCATATCCAGAGGACTTTCCTTGCACTAATAAGCACAGATGAATAATGTTGAAGCATTCCCTATTTAACTGGTACCTACAGGAACTGACCCCAAGGAAAAAGGAAATGCAGGAAAAAAAAGAGCTTTTGCTCCATTTTTCAGAAAAGCTTGACAAAATGCAATGCATGGATTATTCCAGCGGCAGCTCCTATGAAATCCCTCCTCCACTGTTACCACTCTGGAGAGCAACTGAGGTCCCACGCCAACATGAAAACTGGGACAAGCCCCTGGCAGCCTGGGTACCGGCTGCATTCCTGCGGCAGGGCACCGAGCCAGCTCTGCCCACCCTTGGCTGCTGAAGCACCCTGCACCTCACGGGTCACTACCTCAGAGTATCAGCCAACACGCCATCGGCTCAGCCCGGAAGGTTGTCCTTGGATCCACGCTCCAGAACACCAATTTTAAACTCTAGGACCATTAAACTCCAAGTTCAGGCTATACATTCAGAGGATTAAAATAAACACTTCAGAGATGGAAAGAAGATTAAAATCCGGTTTAAAAAAAAACTCTTTTCCGTAAGAGAGCTCGGCCAAATTGTGGGTCACTTCTGATAGCACAGAAATGTTTCCTCTGCATCTCAGAGCCTAGCAAGAGTAAGGACGGATTGCAATGGAAATAAATTTATGCCAGTCAGCTATGCATGCTGCCACTACTGTTTTCATAAACTAAAAAAATCCGATGTCTGATCACAGTGTAGCATGCCAATAAAAAAAAATAATAAAATTCTACACTCACCAAGCAAAACAGCTGCTCATTAGTTCCTGTCCACATTTTAAAAAATAGCTTCTGGAAACAAGAACTTGAAAGAGAGCTTCATTTTCTTTTCTTCTCCTTCTTAAAATCAGTTATTTCTAGTCTTACCAACTGTGGAAAAAGCTGAACCAAGTGCATTTCAATTCCAAAGCCAGACAACACGTAAGAAGCATTCAACCAGACTTCACGTTCCCAAGGCGATTCCCTAGCACCCTGCTCCCAGCCCGCAAACCTACGTTTTCTGTGCAGAGCCCAGAGAGCTGAAAACTTAGACTGGACATTCCTGGAAACGTCCTATGAATTTTAAACACTTCAAATGTTTACCTTCGAAATATCTACAAACATGATAGGGCACGCACCTTCCAGTCATTAAGGACTCCGTACATGCACGCTATCTGCATAAAGGTAGGCAAAAGAAAGGATTAAACAAGTAACTTACATCCCTACTCTACCTCCTGAAAACAGCTAAAACATTCAGTCTTCCACAATTCAGAAATCCGTATCAAATCCATGAGGGTGGACCTCGCTAGAGAGCAGACTGGAAATTGCGATTACTCTTTACTCGACAAGCCCATGTCCTTAACGTCGCCAAGCACGCGACAGGTTTTACCCTCCGGGGACACAATTTCACCCGGCCTGGCCTTCCAGGCTACTGAGTATTTGGGGGCAGAATCCTCTTAGACCGTGACCACTTCATTTTTCTCTTCTGCTTGAGCAGGGTCTAAACCTCCACAACTCAAGTTGTCCGGCCCCAGAGGCAAAACCACGTTACGGAGCGCAGCGTGACATAAAGATGTCGGAGCTGGCTTCAAGTGAGCTAAACGGGGAAAGAAAATGAGCAAAACCAAACAGGCTGGAAACTGAAATATCCCTGCTGAACTGTTGATTCATTGCTTCATCTAGAACTTGAGGCACGGTTCTCCCCACGTGGTTTTTCTCCCATAATATCTGACTGGTCAGCGTAGTCACAAATCGCGAAGAGCAGCTCAGAAACGTCACGTCCAACATTCTCTGTGAGCTCACACTTGAGGACAACAGGCAATGTCCATTTTAAAGTCCTGAGTTTACTTAGACCTAGCCGAACACATTATTCTCCTAAATATTTCCAAAATGTTCCTTTCTGACTGAAGATCTTGGATGCCAGGCACCAGCCCAGGTGAGCTTTTAGGGCTGAATTATAAACCCATGAAAATAAGAGTTTGTAACAGAAACGCTCACAGGCTCTCGCCTACAGCTACGCTAGTGGGAACCACGGTAATAAAACAAACACAATCACTCACCTTGTTTTACCAGATTTTTATTGCTGTAGAGAAAATTAAGGAACTTAACATCTTGCTCCCCACTAAATTGCTTTTTCTTCCCCAGACCTTTTTGGTGTGCCCTTTGCGATACCACTTACTTGTAAACATCCTCATTTTTGTCTGTGTATTAAAACACATGCATTTGGCAGCTTAGATTAGGATTTTTCTCTTCTATAGCATCTAACTTCCTATCTGGCCACTTTATTCTGAATCTTATTCAAATTAAAGCAGGACTATTATGCAAGGCACAAAAGTTCAATCTGAGTAAAATCTGGGAAGGATTTTCTTTTTTGCATGAAAACAACAGCATAATAAATGCTAATCATTATAATCTTTTCAAAGTGAAAGCTTTTCAAGAGTATTTTTGCATTTACGAATATAAAACATGCTTCCAATTTACATTCTAAAGGTTTGCATAGAATCCAAGATGAGAGATGGAAAAGACCTATATGTCATCCCTTCAATCCCCTGTCAGTGCTGGATTGTATCATCTGCTGGTAAATATGGAATAAGAAGGTTTAAGAATTATACATTTTAGCTTGTAAACCCGTAATCATCCTACATCAATCACAGCATGCAGAGAAATTCGGAAACCTACGTTTCTGTAGCGCTGTGTGTCAATCAAGTCCCCCGTGAGCGCACACATCAACGACTTCTCTTGGTCGGATAGAGGCACCAACTAGGGTAAAGAAACCTGACCCTTTTTAATTAAATTGCTTGGATGATGTGTTTTATGGAACTTGAAAATTGACCCAGCTAATTTAAATCTCTCTCCCCTGTAGTGACACGGTAGCATCACAACTGACCTATTTCTAATTTGCCCAAGAGAGGTCATCAAGGACAAATGAGAGGGTTGTAAACAGCTTCTCTCATCTTATTAAACATCACTTCTGCAACGTGTATAGATTTCAAGTAAGCAAGGTCAAGAAACCATTAGAAAGGTTAAATTGGAAACATGAGAGCATGCAAGGTGGTCACAAGATTGTTCCAAGCCAGAAAATTAAATTAACCCTAAAGCAATCCCTGAAGGTGACTACATCTTCGTTACTTTTATTAGGGACAAAAATCAAGAAGTAGGGGAAGACCTATCGAAAACAAGATGCAAAGCACCAGCTACCCAGGAAGCCTTCCCACTACTGAATTTCCCCCACCGCCATCTGATCATGTGCATTCAATATTGCATGTTCACTTTTCACCAGCAATTGTCGCAGTTTTACCAATAGAGATGTCAGCATAAGGCAAGCGGATCACGTGGAGATACATTTTAAAAACTGCTGCACTTATATTCATCTTAAAATGCAGCGCACACTCATCCAAACGGGGGATCAGAGGAATACCGCAGGCAAAATAGCACTTCGACATCTAAAGAATATGCTTACTCAGAACTTGGTCAGCTAAACCAGAAAGAGAGCCAGCCAAAAGCATTCTGCAGGACCCTCTGAAGCAAATTAAGTGGTACAGATGACTAAGTCGTCGCTAGAAAATGTACTTTCGTGCCTGAAATGATACTTGCTGAGTATATCCCAAACCCTTCTGCTCTGGCTAGACCCAGCTCTCTGAACACTCAGGAGTTCATGCTCCTTGAGAGAACCAGACCTCACAGAACCACCCAGTTCTCCAGACACGCCAAGGAACACCTGACAGACTCCACAAACATGCCCTACAGTCACTTTTCATTAAAAACACGTAAAAACAGGCCCCATCCCGAGCGACTGCAAGGTACCACCCTTTGGCTGGACTGTCTTGCTGCTTCAGGCCAGGGTAACAGAAACTCCTGGAAAACGCGTGCAATGGGTTCACGCCCCTCCACCAAAAACTGTCTGAAACACAAACCTCCCATTGCATTTGCAAGAACTTCAACAAAACAAGCACAGCTACTTCTTCCTCTAACAATGCTGTAATTAGAACAAGCATCCCACCTACACCCAAAGCACGTGTCATTTCAAGTACAGAAGGTACCTCCCAGCTCCAGAGCCCCGCAGAGGAAGAAGATGAGACTGCAGACACATTCCTCCTTAGCAGATGTTGGCATTCAGGATGCCGGCTCCTACAAATCTCACTGTTTGGCATTTAATTCTCCCCATTCACTGTAAATGACACTTAGGATCCAATTCATCATTATAAATGATATTCCAAGAGCCAGGTCCCTCATGTTCAGGATATGCAGGGTGAGCAATTTAAGTCTAGGTTCACTGTGAACTCTAGATATTATATCCAACCACCCCAAACTACATGACACCGAGTTTGAAATGTAATACCAAATTACACTGAACTGCTCGTGGTTAAGAAAATAACACATTTCAGCACACGTACCCAAAGCTTTCCCAAAGAAATAGCTCCTTCTTCTGTGATCTTATAAGATAAATACAACTATAAAATTATCCGGTTTTCCTGGTCTCAGGATAAAAGTCCTGATCATTTATACGACATTAGACATGCATACAAGATGTTTACATTTTAATCCTTGTAATAAGTATACTACACATCACCTGCAAGAACAGTTTCAAGCGTCTCCCCATAACATACGCTTTTAAAGCACGTACAAATATCCTTCACTTTTCCTGCTCCCTGTGCCATCAGACACTAAAGACCCTGCTGTTGCATAAGTGTGTACAGCCTAGACATCCCAGTAAGCAACAAAAAGGTAATATACTTATGAAAATAATGTATTTGATAGTTTAATCAGGTTTCTTTAGTCCAAAAGAGGAAGGACGAGGGATCTGATCAAGAGGTCCAACAGATTTTTAACCTACGAGATTTTAATTGAAAAAATTATCCCTCCTTTGTTCTTGGTCATAAACAAAAATATTAGATCCTATTCCTTCGCATTACAGAACACGTAGGTTGGACATTAGAAAAATCTGTTGGTGTATATCAGTCATCACAGCATGGGTTGGGTTGGAGGGATCTTAAAGCCCACCCAGTTCCAGCCACTGCTACGGACAGGGACACCTCCCACCAGCCCAGGTGGCTCCAAGCCCTGTCCAACCTGGCCTTGAACATTTCCAGGGACAGGGCATCCACAGCACCTCTGAGCAACCTCTGCCAGCGCCTCGCCACTGCCTTTCTCCCCTTGATGCTGGCGATGGTCAGACAGCAGCTGAGCAGGAATTTCAAAGTCGCAATTTTAAGTGCTAGCAACTAAAAAGAAGTAAGCTTCCCTTTATTTTATTTTAATTTTAATCTATTCTTTATTTATTTTCCCCAGTTGTAAAACTGGGGTAGCATTGCTTCTGATAGAATTATTCCTATTTTTGCTAAACATTTTCTATACTAATAGACTGACAAATGCATCAAACACTTGCATAACGTGCTGAGAAAGGCTCATAGGAAACACATGAGAACTCAGACTCGTGCAAATTCAGGTACGAGCACCACTACTTCCAGAAAACAAAAAAAGATCATAACTAGAAACCTTAAAGTGGGGAAAAAAAAAAATTGGCCTAAAAATCTAGCAGGTCCAGAGCCCCTGAAAATGTAGATGGTGTAATTGGAGGTAAAGAAGGGCAGAAGTACGAAGACCCAGCAGCAGCACAGCATGCCCTGCCAGCCGAGAGCAGGAGACCAGCCCTGGGCAAGGGGTTGCTCACATGCTCACAACAGCAAAATGAAGGGAGAAGAAATGCTCCGAAATGAAAACCACCTCCTAAAGCCTGAACTTGAAGCTGACGGCACCAGGAGCTCAGTGCAGGTAAGTCCTTCCATCACACAAGTGACTGCCACTGGGAGATGAACTGCGGGAGGAGAAGAGATGCTAAAGAAAAAAAAAAAATCTGCATTGAGTAAAAAGGTTTTCAGCAAGTATCAGACAAGCAACAGGGACTGGCAAGGTGAGAGTCATCAAGTTTTTTTTCCCCTCACCAAAATTGCTGCATCTATTACCACCTGGTCTTCAGGAACACAAGCAATGGGAAAGACACTTATATCAGGGGGAAAAAATAATAATAAAAAAAGAACTTGTAAGGCAAGCACTTGTTCTCAGGCTTTGAATGTTATACCCCACCAGCACCTTCATCCCGCGCAATAAAGGACAAAGTGATGACAGCAAGAAAGCTGAGGTTTCATTTCCAGAAGAGAAAAAAAAACAAAAAACAAAAACCAAACATCCTGACAGATCTGTTGGGCACAGTCCCAAGGGAGGCCATGAGAGCCTGCTCACTTAGGGCATCTAAAAACCACAGCAGACGGATGATGGGCAAACACTGTGTGGGAACAAGCCTCTCCTGGAAAGCAAACCCACCAGATGAGCTCCAGGCTGATGGCTGCTCCAGTGCCCGTGATCTATGGCATCCCATTATTTTAATTCACTGAAAATGTACGCCCCTGCTAACCACAGTGCCTCCCTTATCAATCCAATCTCCTCAAGTTCGGCCTAAGTAAATCTCTGCCAAGCACTAAAAATGAAAGTGAAACCTTTCTCCTAAATGAAATTTGCTAATTAACGTTATGTTTCTATGCAGCACAAGGGTAGGAAGAGCAGGGATTGTGGTGGCACGCGTTCCTGCTGAGCATTTCTCACAGCCCGACAACAGAAGGGAACACGGTGCAGAACCGACAGCGTCTGTCGTCACATCACGCACAAATAAAAGCAGTATTGTTCAGTAATGCAGTTCTCAAACCCTTTTTTCCTTCTGGAATGCCGCTTTCCTACAGGTTGATACACTCACCAAACTGAAAATGATGGAAGAATCAATGTGTTGACATAAATTCCATAGTTTCAGCTACTGATTTTCAAACTTCTGTTTTTACAAGCAAAACAGTTACTGGCTCACCGATGTCCATTTAAAAAATGACAAAGACCCCATTTATCCTAGCTCTTTAGGTATCCTAAGCCCCAGGCATTCAGCCATTGCATTTGAAAACACGGGATTGCAAAGAGGCAGGCGATCCTCCCACAGGGCTGCTGCCACCAGAATACCACCGGTCACCATCAGACCCACAAGAGAGGCCAACAAGGAGAGAGGCCCAACCACATCATGTGGCCAGGAGATGCCAGCCACAATGAAGAGCAGCACTGCACTACAGCCTCCGCCTTGGAAAAGGCCACCTACAGTAATTAAAGACTTCCTCTCGTCCAAAAATAACTTCTGCAATGAAAGCAGGAGCTAAGACGCAGATGGAGGGTGGGTAGGAGGAGAAGGTGAAGCAATGAGACAATACATGCAACAGAAGGAGCGGTGGCTTGGCACTCAGACACCTGGCTGCAAAGGAGGGGGTGAAGGGAGGATTGTGGTGTATCGCTCCCTGCAACCCCTGAGAGGGGCTGGAGCCAGGGGGGTCGGGCTCTTCTCCCAGGGAACAGGCGACAGGACGAGAGGGAACGGCCTCACGTTGTGCCGGGGGAGGGTTCGGCTGGGAATGAGGGAAAATCCCCTCACGGAAAGGGTGGCCAAGGCTGGCACAGGCTGCCCGGGGGGCTGGAGGCACCCGCCCTGGGGGGATTTATAGCACCTGGAGATGTGGCGCTCGGGGGCCAGGGGTTAGCGGTGGCCTTGGCAGTGCTGGGTTAACAGCTGGACTCGATATTAAACATCTTTTCCAAGCTAAACGGTCCTATGATTCTATATGGGCAGGCAAAATATGCACAGTTACAGTTTAAGCTTGCGGAGGTGACAGCACTAATTGTCCCACCACCTCCTTGGGGGCACCTCCAAGCAGAGCTCCAGTTCCCGGCTACATGGCATCCCAGCAGCACAGCTGGTAGGCAACAACTGCCCAAGCCAGCAGGAGAAGACAGCACTGAGCAACTGGACACACGAAGCAGGATGAAACATGGTGTCCTGGTACAGGGAAAGACATTTAGGCCAGGAAGACATTTAGGCAATGGAGAACGCTGATGCTTGCTGAATACCCTTTGCTCTGCTCTAAGCAGAAAATAAGCTTTTGAAAGAGTAAGTTTGTCTCAAAGCATCTCTTATTACCCAGCACTGGGTTTCTCCTCAGTCCTCACAGGAGAGGAGAGGGGAACGTGGAGCGGAGCCTTGATGGTTATGAATCCAGAGGCACCTTTGCCGGAGTGACACAATGGGATCCAGCGCCTGGATATGCCTCTGCCCACTGCTCAGGGGTCCTGCAGGACTTGTAGCATTCATCAGATGCACAGAGAGCTTTTTATTTGTGTGGATAAATACAGAGTTCGTTAGTCCTCCTCCTGACAGAAAGTGGACCCGAGAGTAACGTGCCTGGATACACATCAGATGCTGCTCCCCACGGCAATTTTACGGTCAACAACAAAAGTAAAATTAAAAGGTGATGAAAGCGTTTCTGCTTATTATCATGTTGGTGGTTCAGGCACTTGAATGTAAGGTGGAGTATCAGCACAGATGTGTACCTTCAAATGGGGCCTACTTCTTCGCTCGCTCTTTCACAACTGGGGGAACGTCACAGTGGAGCTATTCCCAGATCACAGGGGCAGGGGGAGCAGGGAGGGGAGCAGGTTAATGGAAAGGTTGATTTTTCTGGGGTGGGGAGAACCCACAAAACAAAAAAAAACATGCCCCCCCAAACAAGAAAACCCCAGGAAAATGAGGAGTAGGGAGGATGTCACGAGTGGGAATAGAGCGACGCATGAAAGCCAGAACTGGGTTACCTGAACGGGGCCCATCACAGACCTGCTCCTCCTCACCCTCACCTCCAACGCAGCCCCAAGCAGCTGGATTCTTAGCACACTGGAAGGCACTTTACTTCTAATCATTTTGTAATAGCTAAATAAAATACCTATTTAATTAACCTTTCATAATTTTCTTACCTTTAAATATTTCAAGTTGCATGGTTAAAGTGAAGGTTTTGCAAAATATCCAATTAGTTGTACTCTATCTACACCATACCTAAATAATAACCAATATAATGCTCAGCCTTCTCTGCTTCTTGCCATTTAAGCCCCCTTTCCATCTGATTCTTCACCCAACAGGCTTCGATGACTGGCTCCAAATATTCCAAAGTTTCTTCATTCCTCTTACCTGTTACAGACTGCATAATTTGATATTTTCAGTGATGGGGCAGAAGCTGCCTGCCACGTTTCTTTCGGCACTAAAGTCAGTAGATACACATCACAAAACACAGATAATTCTCTTCAAAACCTTTCGGTACTTCGTGGGAACCGTGATTACAAAGAACCACAAGGAGCCAGTTACTTTTTCCTGAATTTTTACTCGATTAGATAGCCAAGATAATTGTTCTGCTATTCAATGGTCAATTAAGTATCAAAGTAATACAGGCAGGAGCATCTTGCCTTCTTCCATAGAAGTTACTCCCAAGGGAGGGAAACCATCACCTACAGCTCCTGCCCTGCTACGAGAGATCCCATCACAGCTTATCTGGGGAAAGCAGAGTGACCTGCTCCAGCTTGGTATACGAGGCACCTTGGAGCCACCTGAGCTCCACAGGATCGAAGCTAGGACAAACATATGGAGGAATTAAGGATGCATCTCAAAGCCTCTTGCCCAAGAGTGGCCATACAGAACAGAAACCTCGCCCATAGCCTTTCGCCTAAAACAGGCAAAGCAATAACTGTTAACGAAGTTGAAAATTACCATTTAAAGGGAAAAAAAAAAGTAATCAGTGATCACATCAAAGGGACAACTACCTTACTAAATACGCTGGGCTTTGTGGTTAGGGTTTTTTGGTTGCTTAGCTCCCTGCACTCCCATTTTTACACCAGGGAAAGTAGGTGCATCTAATGCACAAAGCAGTCAGAAAACCTGCGACCAAGTGAGTGTGGCATGTAAAGAGTCTAACATTTACCTGATTTCCTGATATTTCCTTTCACTTTTCACATCTCTCTTTAAATACAAACATGCTAATGAGCCTTAATAGCATGACAGAGTATACATTTGTTGGAGTGGCGCATGTGGGTCTTACAAACACAAATGAACATTCAGCAGTGATTGTACGGAGCGAGCACTCAGGAATCATCCATTCCATTAATCAAAAAACTATTAAGCAATATAGGTCATCAAGTGATGTAAAAAGCAGTCCCACAGGAATATATTATTATTGGGGGGGGGGGGGGGGGGGGGGCGGGGGGAGGGGAAAGAAGAAATCTAAAACAGCTAGTCTTCAAACACCAGACTTAACCAATTCCTGACAGGCTCCTAAGTGGTGTTCTGTGCCCCAGAACACACCGTGCATGCTCTATGTAGTCATATAAAATGCAAATATAAAAAGGCATAGTAAAGAAAAAAACCTGTTGGCAGAGTTCATAAACATCCATCTGTTTTGCTGAATTACCTGTCAAGGTGATATGGAGAAATAGTGTGAAATGGGGACAATGGACATCGATTGTGATTGTATATGTCTGCTCAAGGAATGTGGGTATGGTGACTGGTCATGGGTGCGGTGTCTGGTCACATAGGCACACAGCTCTGAGGAGACAACTACAGTTTTTGAGGAGACGCCTGCCCCTCTTCCTCTAACAAAGGGGAGACGGGGAGACGCCTGCCCTTCTTCCTCTAACAAAGGGGCTATTTAAAAAAGAATGAGAAAAGGATGAGAGATATTCCAATGCTATCTAGAGGGAGGGAGTGCTAAGTTTCCTTGCTGGAGAAGATTGGATGGTCACAAGGACATGAATCACCTTTCCTTGCTGAAGAAGATCAGATGGTCACAAGAACATGAATCACCTACAAACCTGCAAGACCACCACATTCCAGGAAACGGACTGATAAGCTAATTAACATACGAAGCGGGGTTTAGGTAACGAATATGTATAGGCGCTAATTGAATATTCATTTGTTTCATTGTATAAATGTGGGACGGTTCGTCACTTCGGGTATGCACGCTTGTGGAGGAGCGATCCCCCGTGCATCTGTGCGCAATAAACATACCTACTTTATAACTTGCGAGTTATAGAGTCTAATTCCGCACGTCAAAGGGGTAATACTTTTAAGCGAAATATTCCAGCTAGAACGTCTGTTCTACAGTTATTAAAGACTTGCCTTTTTTTTATTTTGCCATTTATCAGGAAAAAAAAATATCAATTTTTAGAGAGCCAAAATGAGTTTGGGAGGGAAATGGAGTTTGTTGTAGTTCTGTTCACTACTTCTATTATGGTTTATGAATTCACATTAAATAGCCTAAAATCTTCTGTGATTAAGTATCAAAAAGGGTAGGAATAAAAAGATTAAATCAGTATTGGCTCATTTTAGTTGTTACAGATCAAGTTATACCTCCCAAGTGATTAATGCCTGAAAGTATTTTTTCTGCCTTAGTTAAAAAAAGTACCCCCACGACAGATGCAGGGGATGAGAAATATGCACCACTTTAGACCACATGTTGTTTCCTCTATCCCATACATTATTTCCTAAACTTTGTTATAGCAAGTTCCCCGTGTTATCCCATCATTTGTTAGAAGCAATACCCTGTTGCATCACCCATTCATTTTCATCCTTAGGTCATTAAAATCCAAAAATGCTGGTAGGCAATCGTATCTAATATTATATTCCCTCATTTATTAGCTGTTCTGTGTGCACTCAAATAGATCTTTTGGAATTATCAATGAATTTAGACTACCCTAAAAATAATTCTGTGTTACAGCTTCCTTGCCTTCCCAAGGAGGGGGGGGGGGGGGGGGGGGGGATTAAAAGTTCTTCCAATCTGCCAGGCTCTAACCTTGGGTTCAACAGCTGTCCTACCAACTAGGTGTCTGCTAAGGTCTGCGGTAAAGCCCAAGGTGCAACCACCAGAAATACTACAGAAAAAAAGGATGTAATTTTTCACTTCAGTTACCTTGTCCCTTTGGAGTCTCCTGGTGCTCTGTCTGTACAAGTACACAGCAAAGTTTTGATTCTTACCCACATAATTACAACACATTCCTTGCATTTACTATTTTTTTTTCTAATACCAGTGAAGCCACCTGATAAAACACGGTGGCACGAGCAGCAGTCGCACACTCAAAGCTGAACAACACATTGATGGCGTCAAACACCACTTCAAGTTATTTTTAAATCATTTAAAGGTCTTGAAGCTTGGCTGAGGGGTTTAGGAGCGTCCAGGCTGACCTTCAGCTGAAGGAGAAATAGGACAAATGTGTTTTCTTTATTCTGTGGTACTTGCTCAACACACACAGCTCAGTCCCACAATAAAGCTGGCTGGAATAACAGTTGGAAAATTCCTGCTTTTTCTTCCCGGGATATTAACCACTGTGAAAGTTTCTTCCATGAGAGAGAAGCCTAGAGAGACTGCACAGCGGGTGACACCTTGTGACACCTCCCGTAACACCAAGTTGAAACTTTCTCAACAAAATTAAGTCTTTCAGGAGCTCAAAGGGCAACACAGGCCAGCTGCGCTTTTCCACTGACCTCATCAGAGCATAAATATTTTCAAATTTTGACAAAGCATGTTTTAACTATTTTTCTAGGTGGTTATTTGTTGTGGGGGGGGGGGTTCCCCTCCAAAATAACCTCTTATTTCAGATGGGATTGAATCAGTGGCAATATACCCATGCAAGGAATGGAGTGCTGAAAGTATATCCAGGTTAAGGTCAATTTGTTGGAGGAAAAAAAAAAAAAAGCGCGCTTAAACACCCAAGTGCTACACTTCTGACTCAATAATTTATTGACATGCAGCCCACATTGACAACTGAGAGAGTCTTCAGATGAACTACATGGCTAGAGACTATAGGGAAAATATATATCCATCTGCTACTAGTGATGACCAAAGGCAGGACATTGGTCTCAATGTATCTACAGCTGTGCCACAGTTTATCCATTCTTCGTTTGGGTTTGTGGTTTGGTGGTGTTTGGGTTTAGGGGGTTTGGGGGGCTGGTGGTGGTTTGGCTTTTTTTGTTGGTTGGGTGGGTTTTTCTTTTTTACAAGAAAACAGTTACTATAAATAGTTTTCAACATAAATCCTTTTCTAGTTCTAAGTCACCGCTACATCACACAAAAAATTCCTCTCCCATCACATCAGAGAGCTGGTGTGCACCAAGAGGCTGGATGCTCCAGTGTGGGAAATCCCCCACAAAGGAACCATGGATTCCACTTTTGATCATCCTCTGAAACACAAGCATTTCAGATAAATTTCAGATAAACAGTCAAGCCAGAGCCTTTGAAGGGCTGATCCTGCAACAGTCCATAAACAGAGACAAAGGACAGGTTAGTGAAGTTTCTCTCCAAAACCCTCCTGATTACTAGAAATACCAATAATCAGTAGCCTGTTAACATGGGAGGTTTACTAAGATGCTGGAGAGGGAAGCAGCTCTTAGATTCTCTCCAGTGCCCCCATTTCCATTTCAGCTTGGAACACTTTTACAACTGGAGCACGTTGGGGCTGTAAGGATCCTTGAGATGTTCTTACAAACAGTCTATCTTCCCACACATGGCAGGCTTGATGCATAAAATCCTTGACTGATTAAAAACAGTTTTCATTTGCTACATTTTCTTTATCAGAAGCACTTTAAGTCATGAAAACGTTAAGGGGACGGCCTTTAAAAGGACAATATACTTTCAGTGCCCCTCCAGCAGCCTGTTCCGCATGGAGTTGCCCGTTACCTTTTAGCGGTGACTGCTTTATTAACTGTTAATGCTTTAAAAAGCACAGTGAAATCACGTTCCAAGTCTTTATGGCGAGAGGGAAAGATATATGCCCTTTATGCATTCCAGTGGCGTGGTAATCTTAACCTCCGAAGACATAAATGTTGATGTGTTCTATGGCGCCAAAGAGCACAGTGACTATTTAAAATGCTGTGAACAGACCAACAGCTGAGACGCGACGCTACCCAAGATTAGACTGTAATTCAGGGGAAGAATCTCCTTTTAAAACCTGCCTGAAAAATCAAAGCTCACGATCGTTCCTTTGCAGTTTTGTGCAGAAAAGGGAGACTGAGTGAGGTGAGGATACCTACTGTTGACATCAACAGAGTCTTCCACCCATCAGGAAAGCACAATCACACGTCCCACCATCCCACCACCCACTCCTCTGGATGAGAGCATCGGGTTCTCCCGCCAAAGCCTGTCTGGCAACGATACCTTCTACATCACCCAACAGATCCAAAAGATTCTGTTTTCAAGTGTCAGAATGCTCAACATAGCTCTACCCTATCCCAATCCTTGTCTCCGTATGAGCAGGCTTTTCTGAACATAGGAAGTTTATTTGCTTTGCCAAGCAATGATTAACACAACATACTGGAGTGTGAGACCTTCATTTCTCCTCTTGCCCTCTCTCCCTTTGCTCTGCCGTGTTTCCATCTGCCAGTGCCTTAAGTCAGTGATGTTCTGCCAACATTGCACAGCGACTCCCTCACAAAAAACACCACACACAAACCCACACAAAAATTCTGCTCGCTCAGGAATACATGTCCTTCAGAAAGCAAAGCAGCACTTCTGCTTGAAGCTGTTGCCAATTTTAAATGCCATACACATTAAATGCCACCTTATAGTATGAACCATTTTCACACAATCAGAAGAAAAAAAATTAAAAATCATAATCAAGGTCAGAAGACCCCTACAGAGATGGTCTAAGGGCAGCTACAGCAGGTTGCATTGCCTTGTGTCCAACTGGATCTTGAGTCTCCAAGTTGGAGACTCCACAGTATGCCTGGGCAGCCCATTTCACCATGTGATCACACCTTGAAGGAAAAATAGTTAGGTTTAAACAAACATCTAGTATTTCAGTTTGTGTACGTTGCCTTTCATCCTTTTCACTGTCTTGCCAATTCAGAAATCATTAGCAGTTCTTCCAGTTTCAGCCAAATAGTTGTTGAGCACAGTAAGCCCCCCCCACCCCAAACTTCCCCCCCGTCACTGCAGGGATCAGGACCTGCCATGCAAAGCACAGTTCTTCTGACGAAAAGCTCAAAATTACACAGCACAACAGGAAACTCACATATGCGCATTCACTTAAAAAGAATAATTAGAGTGATTTTATTACTGGTTGCCAACAACCATGATCAAGTCCAAGTAACAACTTGAACTGGCAAAAAGCCCACCCTGGCAAAGCCTGGCTCCATCCGAGGGTGAGACCTGACAACAGAATGGCCCATTTCTCCATATCTGTGGGGCTCCCCATCCCCTGGGCAGGGACCATAGCACAGGAGTACACTCACAGCTGAGGATGTGAGGTTAAAAGACCAGATATTCAGACAGAAAAGTGGTGGGAAGGAGGCAGGTTAGGAAAGAGCTGAGACTCTTATTAGCTAATTTGAGCAGGTATCATGAAAAAAACATGTGCCTTTTCTAAAGGGTAGAAAAGGGTTTAGAAGAAGGGAAGTGATCTTCAGTTTAAAGGACCTTAAGACTGGAAAAGGCACGGAGTTCATGAGGGATACTGGAGAGACCAGCTGAGAAGAGAGCTGCCTGGGCTCCCTCCCACAGGAACCGGTAAGAGTTTAAGAAGATCCAGGATGGCCAAAAGTTGTAGAGCTCCTGGGCCAAACTGGATTGAACCTATTTTATTTTCCTTGCCCGTGTTGTTCAAAACATGGCAGGGCAGCAAGACTAGCTAGAGCATAGACTGGATGCCCAGAGAAAATCAGCCAGGTAAGACTGAGAGCTTCAACACAGCCTGCCTTCCAACATTCCCTTAACGTAAACACACGCTGCTCCTTCGCATAACCCACGTGCCTGAACAGCTCTGAGCTCACCTGTGCTCTGAAGGCACCAAATGTTCTTTTGTGTTGGGGAAAGGATGGACATTTTACTCTTTTCTCAAGGTTACAAAGGCAGTGCCTGGGGATGCTGCGCAATCCTCAGCAGGACAAGGCAACCAGGGCACTCTTGAACAGGTTTAACTCAGTGACCTGCAATACACAGTAGCTCCCATCCATCCAACAAGCAGAAACAAAAAGCATCCCCTTAGAACAGGCAACATTCTTCAATAATGGCCATAAAGAAAATTATGCTGAACTCTCGCACATTTTAGTTAGTCTCAGTTACCACATGATTTGGTGTTCCTTGGAAGGTTTTATTTCAAGGATTCCCAACCATTTTTCTCTCCAATAATGAGATGACCGAGGACTTGCTACATCCTTCTACAGGCTGATGAAAAGGCAAAAGACCCCTTGAAAACGTCAGACAAGCATCTTTCACAGCAGATATCTATATTAAGTCAATGAGAAGCCACAAATGTTCTCAGATGCCTGGTAACAAACTTCTGTTCCCGCTGCCATATACTTATACAAGTGCTTTAAAGGAAATACAAAGAAGCTGCCAATTCCAGCAAGCTGCATAATGAGTTCTTGTCTATGAAAAAGTCCCTAAACCATAAAATTTGTACATTCCGTGCCCTACAGAAGTTTGGTGCTTTTTTTTTTTTTAATCTTCAATTCAAGAAAAGCAGTTAATTTCTAACTTCAGAACTTTCATCTGTTTTGGAGACAATAAATATGCAGCAGATAGAGCAATGAAGAGGTGATTAGACATATTTAAACAAGAATAATACCTTGTCAGAAATAAATTACTGTCACAGAATTGTCATATCTAGCGTTACTTCTTTTGAAGAGAGGAAAAAAAAGAAAACCCATAGCACTTGAAGTGCTTTTTACATACTGGGGTTTTTTTTGTCCTTTTTTTTTTAAAAAAAAAAAGGAAAGCAACTTCCCACAAAGAGTATTCTTAGCAATCCAAAAAGTAGGACTGTTTCTCCCTACCTGCTACCATGACCTTAGCTGTCCGACTGATGATAGCTCCAATGCCTTCTAGAGATGCTTCACACTGGTAGACACCTTCATCTGGCTTGTGGTGCCTGGAGTGGACTATGTTTTGTATCAAGAGTGATCCGTTGGCCAGCTGCTGCCTCCTTTCGTCAACCGCCAGGTTTAAGAAGACCGCGTCTTTCTTCCATTTAATAACTGGGGGTCCTCGGTCTGATTCTGCGACACAATTCAACAGCACGTTGCTTCCACGGATGGTGACAGCATCAGAAGGCTCGGTCAAGAACCTCAACGATGTGAAAGTCTTGATCTGTGAACCTGAAACAGCAAAACCATAAGATACGAGGCATCATGGACTTGCCCATCCCACCCCACACAGGGGGGCACCTCCCAGTGCATCCTCTGGTTCCCAGACAGGCTGCTCCCCAAATTCCCAACTCCATCCCAGTACCACTGTTCCATGCTCCAGCACAGGGGGAACAGAGTTTTGGAACAGCTGCATATGAATGCAAAAATGGCTTTTTTCCCTCCCCCTCTTTATAAAGCAAAAGGATTCATTTGATGAAGCAAGTGAAAACAAAAACTTACATGATAAGGAGCCTGATAAAGATCCACAAACCCTTTTATTTCTTAACTATTTCAATAAATAAATGTTTCATTTCAAAAAATATGATTTCTACTTTGTACCTCAAACCAAAGCTTTCTATGAATATATGTATAACAATGCATAAATAGCTACTCAGTATTTCCTTTATAGAAATTAATTTTATTGTCAAGTACCTCATTCCACTCAGACACTAACCAAAGGGGCCAGGTACCAGATTCCGCTTCAAAGCATATAAACAAGAGTTGTGGCTTCAAATAAATTAATAAGATCTAGCAAAAGGAGAACACAAGAGTTGGAAGCTTCAAGTTGTACAGTTTCAAGCCCAGTAACAATAGCACCACAAGAACTCGGAATAAAATCTATTGTCTAATGACACCAAGAAGAACAGTCTAATCTCGATTTGTTTTTCCATCTGTCTTAATGCTCCCATTCCAGCTACTGGAAAAAACACATCAAAACTACGACCCAAAGCTGCACATCGGCACATGGCACTTTTGCTCCAGAACACGGGTAACATTACAGAAATATATTTACAATGGAGTTACCTTAAGAGTTATCTTAAGCCCGTGTTACCTTCCCTACTCCCAAAGGCAACTGCGTTCTGTTGGTAAATCACAGGGCTTCTGCTTGGACATTTATTTACGCCACCAAGACTTGTAACACAGTTTAACACAGCTGTTTATGACAGCATGTTAATGATTTTATGCGGCTATTATCACAAGTAAATAATCCACTGCTGCAGAAGAAATGGGGTTATGACAGCTTCCAGTGCAGCAAATGCAGAAGTTACAGAAGTTAAACAAAGATTAACTTTCTTTTCATGCAATTACCCTTGCAGTTCACTTGCAATTTCAGCTATTCACATCCTCTGCAAAAGGCGTATTTAACTTAAATTGCTTGACTACAAGGAACCTAACAGCTTGAATAACCTGGAAAGCTTTCTGAATGTGAGGAAAATTCAAATCTTCTTGGAAATATTATTCCTGAAGATAGAGGTAAAGGTGACACCTTAGAAATTGAACAAAAACGACCATGTCTTTTCAGAAGATGTTGCTTGGAAGGGTAAGAATCCAACAGCCATGTTTTTGTAGAAGGTCGGTGCTGAAGGGAAAAAAAGGTAGAGAAGTACTTGAAAACCCATTACCACCTATTTGCATGAGCCCAACTACAACATTACACCTGAAGTCAGGGCAGCCTGGAGAGCTCTCCCAATACCACATCATGGCATTGCACCCTTGACTTCCCCAGAATCTTCTCCTCCATTTCTACCTCAAGCAGCAAACACTAAACCTGACTCCTCTAGACCAGTGTATAAGGAATACACTACATCTTATACAGAAACCTATTTCAGCACCTAAAAAAAAAAAAAGTAATTAATTTCACAATATAAGCCAGGATAAACAGCTGCAGCCTTCATTGAATTAAGGGAGAGAAATCTCAGACTTGATGAGATCCCATCACACCTCCCACCTACCTTCTAGGTGCTTAAAACTAAGGACTGTCACCTGAAAAAAAAAAAAAAACAAAAAACAAAAAAAACACACACATGCCAGAAGATCCACATATGAAATTAAGAAGAGTTTTAAACTTGCCACAAGAAACCAAGCTTTGCTAGCACAGCTCGTAAAGGCTCTTTGACCACACTGTAACAGCCAAACTGCCAAGACTATTTCAACACTATGCTTCAAAAAAAAAAAGCTTAAAGTTTATTATTGGGGGCTTCTCCCCATGGAAATGTGAATTTCTGAGCGAAGATTTCCGTATTAATTTTATCTTCACCAATGACAGCGCATGCTTAGGTGTGGACATCCATACACATACCCTGAAACAGAACTGAGCCTAGGGAAGAATTGCAAAAAACCACCAAAAATTGCAACCTCTCCCCCTACTTTTCCTGATGGTAGGTGTACTTTGAGGCTTAAGGCAAACCTAAAAAGCATGTCCTTGGATCGCTTCTCTCCTATATAGTACTAGTCTTGCTTAAAAACACCAAGATTTCAGTTGGTGCCCCAGCCCCAGCCACGCACTGCCCCTGTGACTGCCACCCCAGGGGCAGGCAGCCAAGGAAGCGGGGCAAAGCACCCCACACCCACGCTGCTCCTCCACACCCTTTGGGTCCCTGCTGCCAAAACTCCCTGCACCCCAAGAAGGTGACCAAAACAACCCTCCAGCTTCAGGATGCCTTTCCTCCCAGGGCACTCGCTGCAGCATGTTTTCTCTTCCCATGTTTTGCAGACTGGGGAGCGTCACTTCCAAAACTGCCTCTCCAGCTACTATTGCACGGCTTTTTCAAAGCTGGAAAGGTAAAGATGATCAAAATGTTCTTTAATATCCCTCCAAGCCCTGAGGCAGCTCCTTTGCCATTGCACATTAGGGTGTCTCCTCTCTCAAACAGCTGCAACATCAAGCTACTTGGCCATCTTCATACGTGCTCAGAAACGGACCAGTTTTAAAAGAGATGCTAAACCTACAATTTAAGCCCCACTGCAATAGCTCAACTGAAAGAGAAGGCAAGGAGAAAGAAAAAAAAAAGGCGGCACCCAGGCAGGAGAAATAAACATTAAGAGCTCTACTAAAGTTGTAGAATGTGCTTGCGTTTTTCACTCCCAGCTTTTCTCTCAGAGGGAGGGGGTCTCTCCCTGTCTGTTTGTTTGTTTTTGCCAATGCCCTTAAGTTTTCCAGCAGCACCTACTTGCAACCCCTCAGAATTCCGAGTCATTAAACAACTAAGAAAAGGCCATGGACTTCAGTAGTCACAGAGATGTGGAAAACGCCCTTGTCCACATCTACACCCAGCCCCAGGCTGATGCTCCCTAGTTTACAGAACCCAACCTACACCCATAGTGGTTATTAACCCTTTCATCCACCACCTGCACCACAGCAGGGACATCCTTGCAGCTGCCTGGGACCCCCTGCCTTCCCTGGGACTCCCTCCCAGAGGCTTTACAAGTCAGGATAAGAAAGGGAAGCGCCCTTATAGTTGCTCCACCTTCTACATGCACACTCACAGCTCTCTGTTAAGGTCCAGCACTCTCACATTTGAGGACTTCAAGGGTGTTAAAAAAGAGTCCTGCAAACCTGAGCATCCTTTAGCCAAAGAAAAGAGGAAAACGAAAACGTCAGGTGAAAGACCCCCAGCGTCAGTACCTCACTGCTTTAGCCACCCAGATGTTACCCTGTGCAATGACCTGCTTTGTGAGACAGGAATAAAACTAATGAGCTTCTTGCCCCGACAGGTAACATCAGAGTAACTTCCAAGGTTATCATTCTCCAGGCCATAGAAGAAATTAACATTTAAAAGATGATCTCCAATGTGCTGCTTAATCAGTCCCTTGCTTTGAATCCTCCACTTTCTGTTCCGGCTTTGTGAAATGCCATCTTCCAGGCTGGGTTTTTTTTTCCCCTTCATGTTCTGCATCAGTTGCTTCCATTATAGAGAGGGAAGAGATGTCACAGTTGCAAAAGCATTTGACTGGGCCACCCCTGGAGCCTTCTTCTTTTTCAAATAAAGATTAAGAAATAAGACTTCTGCACACAGACCATTTGAAATCCGTGGATGCAGAAATACCCCCCAAGTCTAACTGAAATTTGGTAGCAGAGCACTGTAGCTGAACTAAGTCTATTACAGTGAAGTGTATTTATGGACACTCAGAGTATACATTTTCTCAGAGGATTCCCCCTCCCCCCCCCTTCATCTGCAGAGCCTGCATATATTAGCTTAATGGCCAGGCTACTAAGCATTTATTTACATGCTTAGGTAACGCAGCATACACAGCAAAACTTGATACAGTTTTGTCTGTCTGCCCAAAATACATTAACATGAAGCTTAATATATATTAAAGAGGAGAACTCTTGTTTTAATGTTTTTATTATAACTTATGATGTGCCTTCTGGGGTGCTAAATATTTCATTTCAGCTCTATGAAATTTTGAAAATCTTGCCTCACGCCTGCATTAGATGTTCAGATGTTGAAATAAAAACTCCTGCTCCAAGAAATGTACAATGCAACACACAAGCACGTGGTACACTGCAACACTGTTCAATTTTTATGTAAAAATGAATACGTAATTTTTATCAGGACTTTGTCATGACGTTCCAAGATGATTGAATATTTAAGTTGTGCTATCACAGAATTTTGGGCTGCATTGAGGTAAAAGTGCTTGTAACAACTACTCCATTATAACTCTGGCATATTCATTGAATTGGTACAAACACGTGGCAACCGGCCGGCTGAGTTTTACTTGAAAGCTTTAGTTTGATAAAACCAAGGTGTTCGCGTGGGGGGTTATCACTTAGGGTAGTCCACCTCCACAACGCAGTATCCCACTGCTTACACCCAGAGTGCCCAAAACATCAGTTACAAAGAACTTTTGCTGGGTATGATTGATGAGCAACACCTAGAAAAAGGGCTTTATCAGGGCCAAGTCCAAGAGCACAGAATAAATCCATCATCCTGTGTTCCATGTTCAAGACACCCTTCTATTTTAAAATCTGTCGCATAAAGCAAAAGTAAATGAACCTGTTCGCAAACCAAACAAGCCAAGGTCCATGTATATGAGACCAAGTGACCCACATGCAACACTTGGGTTTGCCACATCACCTCACACACTCAGTGCTCAGATGTAGCCAGGCCGCAGAGGTTAAACGAACTTTGATGGAATGAGCGTGCACACACTCACAGATGCTCCTTTCCACCACCCCTCTGACTACTGAGGGCTCTGAAAGCACTTAGTGATTGGACCCCATCTGACTCCTTCCCCAGCAACAATACTGGGGATAGCCCACTCAATGGGAGAGCAGCTCCATAGGTGACCAGGTGATCTATGGCCACAAATGGGGCACTCCTTCCCCTACTCCACCTGGGCTTCTCTCACTTCGGCTCCAGCAAGTCGGAAGATGCAAGAGCCAGCTTGCCCTACTGACCCTTAAAAAGAAAAATCACTCTCCTCTGCTAGATCAGATTCCTTGGAACTGAACATCAAAGCACAAGGCAGAAGGCAAGAGCACAACTATTGAAGAAAAAAAGAACGAGGCAGCCGGCAGCTGCCTGCTGTTAACCCGGTGTGGGCAGAGAAGATACACTGGCTAAGCTATATAAAATTATTTCAACTACATGCACCCACGGTTTGCTTGCCAGGCTCGTGCACTCAGTGAAACTCTGTCTGTGGCAGCCTCTGGAGACAGAGCTCGTGGTCTCGGAGCAGATCATCTGATGCCAGGGGCAGGCACGCTTGCCTTAGCACAGTATGAGTAATTCTCAGTGCCTAATTTTAGCCAATTCAGTGATGAACAAAGTCCAGTCTCCCCAACCAAAAAGCCCTGCAGTACACACACCACTTCTTCAAGCTTATAAACCAATTTCAACTACCAGTTCACGGGAACAAATTCAGAAGATAGTTATCCCTGGAACAAAGCGAAAGCATCATTTTGCATACAGCACAGAGGACGCACAGCACATCTGGGGAGGACTGAGATTTGTTCACAGCAGCAAGATAACAGCATCTCTTCTGGTCCAAAGCCTTCCAGAACTTCAGGTAGCAGCCTCTGCAGACCTCACTGCTATCTGTGCAAAACCTAAAGAGAGCCTGGTGTTTTCTTGACGACAACAGCAAATTGGATTTTTATTTTGAGCACCCAGAGAAAACTGCTGAACAATGAATTGTGCTGACTTCACAGTGCATTTTTTCCCCCCCCCCGCTATGTGCTTTTGCTTCAAATGCTTTAATTACATTACCAGAAAATCATATCGTTTGCTGGGTTTTGTCAGCTTGCCTCGATACAACCAGTACCTGCACTTGCCAATTTGCATATATGAGTCCCACAAAGAAAGAAAAAAGATACAGCACTGCACCTATGGACAGAAGCCCAGCATCGTTGGTACTTCCCATGTATCACATTTAACATACTTCTCAAGATTAAAGAAATGTAAAAGCATAGCCAACATGCAAACTCCTGGAGAATAACTGTTCTAAGGCATCTGAAAGTAGTATTACCGACTAGGCTATTACCATAATTGTGAAAAAACCCATTAAGTTTTCAGCAAGGTCTCAGGAGAAGCCTCCAGCGGAGAGAAGGCTGTGTTAAGTTTGTTTCCAAGGTACGTCACATCACCAGCGTGTTGCCCATTTCTGCATTCTCCTCAGCAGATACCGTCTTTCTGATAAAGAAATTGCTCTCACAACCATTAAGTAGATATCCAAAACATAGCACGTTTCAGCTTTGCCAATCAGAAGTTCCAAAATAGTGGATTTGAGGAGTCAGCTGAACATGGCCCTAGGGAACAGGGCTGAAACTCCATCCCGACAGGCACAGTATGCCAAAAGCTGCCTTCTCTCACGTCTCTGAGACCTAAGTGCAACAGCCTCGTCTAGTAAGTTATGAAAGAGATATTCCCCCACTGGTTCTTCAAAGCTCCAGCCTCCTCCTGACAGCACTTCCATCCGCTGCATCCCACAGATGGGTTTCGGTAGAAGGGATTCTACCCCTCTGCTCTGGCGAGACCCCACCTGCAGCGCTGCATACTGCTCTGGAGCCCCCAGCATAGGAAGGACATGGAGCTGTTGGAGCAAGTCCAGAGAAGACCACGGGGAGGATAAGGAGCTGGAGCACCTCTGATTGGGAGGACCGGCTGGGAGAGCTGGGGTGGTTCAGCCTGGAGAAGGCTCCAGGGAGACCTTTGAGCACCTTCCAGCACCTAAAGGAGCCGACAGGGAAGCTGGAGAGGGGCTTTGTACCAGGGCCTGTAGCGATAGGACAAGGGGGAATGGGTTTACACTGGAAGAGGGGACATTTATCCTGGGTACTGGGAAGGAATTGCTCCCTGTGAGGGTGGGAGGCGCCGGCAGAGGCTGCCCAGAGCAGCTGTGGGTGCCCCGTCCCCGGCAGTGCCCACGGCCAGGCTGGGGCTGGGACCCACCTGGGCTGGGGGAGGTGCAGGGGGTGGCCGGGGGGGCTTTGAGGTCCCTCCTGACCCAAACCATTCTGTGATTTCACAGTCCAGACCAGCAGAAAAAGACAGAAAAAAAGCAGAAGAGACACCTGGCTGCAGATACAGGACTAAGTGAACAAAGAGAAGTAAGTTTTGGGTATGTAACTGTAGAGGCAGAAAACAAAACAAAAATCAAGTCAACTAAATTATTCAATCATGTTATTAGACTAAGTCACCTAGATAACATAAAAATGCATGGGGGAGAGGACAAGATCAGGACAGAGCAGTGAGAAACACTAAGAATAAGGAGGAAGAGAAAATCTCACCACCACCCCCAGGCAGCGAAGGAATGAACAGCCAAGAAGCTTCGAGAAAGAAAGGAAAGAAAGGAAGACAACAACAACAACAACAATCAATCCAGCACTGAATCCAAGCCAAGCAGAAGGCAGCTGAAAGGGTAGAGTTGAGTGGAATATAAACACGAAAAGGCCCACAGATCTGGCCAGATGCAGGTTTTTACTAGTCATTGTGGAAAAAAAGTCAGGCTGCCCAAAGGAGATCTAAGCCCACGGAACAGACATCCCTGCTCAGATGAATGGGCAAAGGAGAGCAATAGCTGGAGAAGGCAAGGACACAGAAAGGTATGCAACAGAGAAAGAAAGATGTCAGGTGAGAAAAAGAATAAAGAGCAGGATGAAGAAAATGAGGAGAGATAAGAAGTTAAAATACCAAATGAACACATTAGTTAGTGAAAAAGAAAATCCCTTGGAAGAGCTTTAAGCCAGAGAGACAGGCAGAAGGAGCAAAAACAAAGCCAGTTTTTCAACAGTTTGATTATTTATTTTTTTTCCCCCTGAAATGGCGATGCATAGGGAAAACAGATCCAAGGAAGAAGTGAAAGTGAAGGGGATTAAAACCAAAAAGAAACACAAACAAAAACCAGACTCCATGAATGACAACTCTATGCTAAATTTATGAGCATCCTAGCTCAGACCAGCCTATAGCACAAATGCTGCTGCTCAAACACACATGGCAGCGCTCGGAATAAACCCACTTCTGGGTAAGACAAAACATTTAGACAGGGGGTTTTTTGTTTTCCTATTTGTTCAATTCTTAAATGCATTCCTCCTTCCTTGGAGGCCATTTAGTAATGCAATAAATTAATTTGTACTTTAGGGTGAACTCTTTAATCCTTTTTGTTCTCTCCCCTCCCCATCAAATGCATACTACTCAATTTGCATGCATTAGCATAATGAAACATTAATTACATAGTATTTTGGATAGGACAAGCATAGAGCTTCAATCAATCTCAATAACTCGCATCAGGAAGGTGAAAACCATTGCCCAAGCTTATCAGGACAATATAATAGACACAAACAATCAGCAGCGCCTGTTGCGGGTGTGATTTAAACCCGGCATCCAAAACCAAAACACATTCTGAAATTTATAAAGAAAGTAATAAATATCAATTACATTAATGATACACAGACAAATTGTTTTCTCCTGGTTTTGTTAGAAACTAGAACCGTGTTTGCACTGAAGGATGAGCAGGACTGATCTGGCACATCCCACCCAGAGAGCCGGTTATCTCCTGCAACATATTGGGTGATACCACTGCCAAAAAACCCATGCACGTACCCGCCAGCAGCAAACTCCTATGACTTTACAGAGTCTGTTCTAGTGGTTGGTTATCATCCCATCTGCAGCCTTGCACAGCATCTTCAACGTACCAGATGCTACCGCTGTGCCTTGGGTTACACGGGGCCCCGTCTGCCAGGGCAGGTCCCATGGTCCAGAGCGGCCACCCAGGGCCCCGCAAAGCAAACACCAAAAAGCACTTTACAAGTGTGCCTGCATCTCCTGATGCGTACCCAAGACCCCCAGGTAAGGAAATAAGTTGGTGGCATCCTCCTCCCATCACCGTGCACACAATCTCTTTATTACAGTGTTCTCTCTATTCCCATTTACAAAACAAAGACAGACAGTTTCTCGTTCAATACTTAAAATTAAAATTCTCCCACTTCTATTTAGTGAAAGGCTTCTGGGAACACCAGAATGCTGTTCATTAAGGAAACAAACTGCAGTGCTACAATAATGTATGTGAACATTAAAGAAACAAATGGGGACTTCACTGCAGATGTAGAGCCCTTCCCTCCTTGCACAATGGAAGCACACAGAAAAGCCAATGGACTGTGTGCCCTGAATGCATCATTTCAGCTTTTTGAAAAACCCAAAAGAATTAAGATAAAAAAAAAGTCTAATCTGAGCATAATCTGAGTCATAAAACATCCAAGAGCAATCGAGACTGCTGTTGTGAGGGATAACCAATGAATATCAAACTGCTCCCATCACACTCCCTTAATGCATCAGCCTTCCCAGCAGAAAAAAAACACTCCATTTCGTTTCATAATAAATCACGGTTTCCTTGTTTTACTTTCTTTTAACTCTGTCTCAGCTACAGTAACAGAAAAATTGAGAGGCTAGACTAGATGACCTCCCGAGGTCCCTTCCAGCCTAAGCTATTTTATGAGTTGGGGGGGAAAAAAAAGGGACAAAAAAGCTGGCACCCCTTCAAGGCAAGGAAGAATCCAGACCTTGGAGGAAAAAAAAGCCTGAGAAAAATCACTAGCTAGAAAATGAACCTCTCTTATGGGAGTTTGTCATATATCACAAGCCTCAGTACATTGGATTTGTCTCCATTTGAGCACCTTCTAATTTAAGCATATCCCTACATCCCTTCTATTTTTACCGTCAGCACTAGAGGCATGATTTTGATTTCACAGCAACTAAAACATGAGCGCCGCATGTTTTAGAAATCAATCCCAATACATGATGGGTCAGGTTTTGACTTTGACATTGATGTTCATTTACACCCACAAATTATCTGGACCAAAATATAATTCAATATTATATTTTCAAGCCCACATCATGACACAGCGAGCTTTCCCTGAAAACCAAAAAGTAAGAGAGCCAGCTTTTGTGGCAGGTCAATATTCAGAAGTCATTCTGAAAGGCATAAAGATCCAACAAAAAAGCATTAAATATCATTCTAGTTAAAAGGTACCATATAGCCTAGGAGAAACATCTCCTAGTAACATCCCAAGGTCTCAGTATGGGTTTACTTGCAGGCTATAAAGTTTTCAGTTGAGAACTGGCTTTTTGCCACCCATGTACAGTAATTTCTCATCAGACCTGTCCTTCGGGCAGAAATATCTTCAAAGTCCCTCATCCTCTGCCAGCTAGCAAATAACAATTGACTGAGCATTTCCTAACTAAAGAGGAGGGGGGGGGGGGGGGGGGGGCGGGGAGAAAGAAAGAAAGAAAGAAAGAAAGAAAGAAAGAAATTAAAAAGAAGAAAAAGGAACCAACTCAGCACATTTTGTTCACTGAGCACAGGGAACAGCTGAGCTCGTCTGCCTGGACTTCAGTGAACATGCAAGGCTGGCCTCCAGCAAAGACTGGCAGGTCACGCTGGGAAAGGGGATAAAGCATCCCAAGGGCTTATTCTGTGACCCAGCAGCTGAGGTTTCATGGGAAAAAAAAAAGTTTCTGTGGGGAAAACCATACCATTTCTGCTCTGGAACCCAAACACCTTGCGTAAGCCCTCTGCCACTCTCACTTCCAGACACACCACAACAGCAGATTCGCTTGCCCTGGGCTAGCTACAATATTTACCTTAACACATTGGGAAGTTTCCCATCACATTGTAAGGAAGAATATAGCTTTTAAGTGTTTTGTTCCTGTGCGCTCCCTGAACATATGCTGTATTTCAATGGGAGCAAGGAGGCAGAAGGAAAGCCCCCGGTAAGGCTTACCACTCCCTCTCCTCCTTGGTGTGTACCTGTCTCCTGCTGAACAGTCGTAACTCCACTCAAGGGACATTTTCTCCTCCTTAATTCTGCTCTGAGCTACTTATCCTCCAAAGGACAAGAAGTCTCTGCCTCTCTTCCACCCATAGTTTTTACACCGTGCTTTACTCCTCTCTTTTCCTCTCCCAGACCTCTCCGTGAAGGCAAAGACGCTCCCTCCAGGCTATCACAGCAGCTGAAGGACGCTTACCTCAAGCCCCTCAAGAGCCAGATCATTATCTAACCATGGCCAACGAAGGCATCTGACTGTACTCCCCCAGGTCCCCCTACCACCAAAGCACTGAGTAAGCACTGAAGAAGCCCAGATACAGTTAAAGAGCAAAGTCAAGGTACCACCAAGTATCCACCCCAGAGTCAGCCACCACACTTGGTGTAAGGAACAAGTTCACAAAGAGCCCTTCTGCCCTTCTCCTGCTGGGATCGGTGGTCCTTGGCCGTGCAAGAAGCTGGACTTCTCACACCCAGCTTCCCTGGCTACTTGCACAAAGATGCTTGATGGGAACGCAAGTGGCTTAGTACCAACTGCATCGATTTACGCCCGATTCCTACTGCAGGTCTGTTGAAGAGAACACCTCACTGTCAAATCACCGCAGTCACCCAAGACAGAGGGGTCCTGTTGCCTTCGGGCAAGCTGGCCCAAGAGCTGGTGTCCACTGAGGCTCAAAACTCCTGGAAGGCACACACCAAGCTCGCCACACAATCCTGGTTTCACCATGGACACCGTTTTCTTGTCTCACTAACCTGTATCTGTAATGACTAAACAGATACATCTGTACCACTCCTCAAGACCCTCAGACATCACATTCTTCAGTGTATTGCCCAAGTTCACGTCCAGCTCTGCTGACCACCTGCTTTAACAGCTGGGTTAAGAGGAGCAGCACAGCACCCACAGGAAGGCAAGCCCTTCACCCGTATAACCACAACGGAAATACTATACAAAAACCCCACTTGTTAAATACATCTTCTGAGACTAGGAAAAGCTTAGAAGTCTGTGCACAAAATGCAGTCACTTAGTAAAACATTGTGCAATAGTAACTTCCATTCCATTTTAAACACCGAGCAAATAAATCCAAAGACACCCTGATGTCCTATTCCCAACCTGAGAAGTTCTCTCATAATAGAAGTTAAATTGTAGAAGTTTGCCAGCTCCCAGGGAAAACAGAAGGAGCAGTCCAGCATTATATTATTCACTTGAACAAGTTTCCAAATTGAAATCACCAAGATTGTAAATATAGAGTTGTAACTACAGGGGAAGCCATTTGAAATAATTTCAGAGCCGAATATTGCCATACGGTCCTGTTGATTTCAACGGAAAAAACCTACTCATGTGGATAATACTGTGCAGATGGGGGAGCGGCTTTGGGGACTTTTGCCAAGGCTCTGCCTGCTCCTGGCCACCCCGGCAGCTCAACGCCTTTCCATGGCAAGGATTTCTGAGGGTGCATGGCGGGGGAGGCTCTTTAACAGTAGTATTTACATCTCTTAACTGGGGAGGCATGTTTATGTTGTAACCACACATCTGGCGCATTTCTCTATTTGAGGTTCTGGGAAAAAAAACTCAAGGCTATTGTTGGGAGGGTTTGGATTGGATTTGTGGTATTAGATAAAAAGCATGATCAAAGGAAATGCAAAAGAAACTAAGGCTTGTAAATAGAAAAAAAAAAAAAAAAACACCAAAGAAGAATAAAAAAAAACACAAAAGCCCCACCACAAGAACATACAGACACAACCTTGCAGATCCTGTCCCCCCCAAAGAGGCTGGTGACACACAGCTGACGGAGGTGAAGCCTGTACCAGGACAGATGGTGCGTGTCCTCCGGGAAGAGCAGGGAGTTGCTGAATTGGCCCCACACAAAGTGTTGGAGTCCAAGAGAACGTCAAGGGGCTTATAAGGAAGGAAGGATTTTTTTTTTCCCCCAGATCCTGCTTCTGATCACTCTTCCCTTTACACCAGGAGGTTGGCTTGCACAAAAAGCATCCCTGACCCTACACAAAAGGATTTCTTCCAGCTCTACTAAAGATGAGAAAGGCTCTTAACTCATTTCAATGATGTTACAACTGTACCAAGGTTTAATAAGCTGTTGTTTAAGCACACAACAACCAAACGTGCCAACTGCTTCAGGGATACAGCCAGTCTCTGACTCTCCTCACCCAACCCATCCCCAACCTGCTTCTCTTACTTTCTACTACAGCTTCTACACATCTCTCTCGCCATTACAGCTGCATGACTGCTTTCTGCTCCCCGTTTGCTTGTTCAGGCAAATCCTGGCCAAGCTACAGAAAGCCACGTTGGCACGTCCGACAGCAAACTCCCACAACCAGCCGGAACAAGACAGGTTTTATTTCACATTTCTCTTTGGTGCCTTCCAGCTCTCCACCTGATTCAAGCTAGGCAAGGGTTCAATACGCACAATTTCAGGAAGAAAAAACTCCAGGTCCTGAGCTATAGGGGAGGCAGGTAACAGGAGAAGGAAACGTCTGTCATAGTTTTCAGTGAAGTCGTGAAAAACGCAATTACCAACTTCGAAAGACAGTTGGGGGGCAGTCCCAGACGTCACTCCATAACCTTTTACCATGGGTAACAGCTTCTTAGAAATGCTAATTCTGGCACTGGCACATGCTGTGGCTGCAGTGGTCCCTGAAGCCCCCCACAGTGCCCCATTGTAGCGGACGCCCTTCGCGCGCACAATAGGGACCTTATTCACCCAGCCTCCCACAGAAAGCGGGCTGCAGCGTTCCGCAGCTGAGCCAGAGCCGTAAGCCTTACCCCAGCTGCCCTGAATACCAATAACCCTCCAAGTCCACCCTACGTCTTCTCCCGGCTGCAAAGCTTCCACAAAGTTTTCTGAAGCAGTATCTGTTTGCAAAGCAGTGGTGTTTGTTGTGTACTGCTGCAACCACCTCCCAGCCCACCTCTGCGCTGGTACAAGTGGGGACAGCATCTTTCTAGGCTTAAATCACCAACGTGACGATGCCGAACAGAGAAGCATCTGCCAAGACTGAGTGCAAGCCTGAAACTTCTGAAATTGTCTACTTGAGTTTACACTAACCATGGTAATCAACAAAATTAAAGCCCGCGACAGTCTGCTTACTGTAGCTGCACACTTGAAACATCAGCCCATTCTGCACATCTGATTTCCATATTCCATGGTAGAACTCAATCATTAAAAACCTCTCATTAAGACAGGACACATCATCCTCCCACTAGACAGTCGCCTTTCCCCAGCAGAAAAAGAGAAACCCATCCCACGCTTGGATAGCAGGGTAACACCGCGCCACAGGTTTATTAAAACTCATAAACACTGAATAAACCAAATAGCATGTGGGATCTGAAAATCAACGTAATCTTTAAGAAGCAGAGAAACACTTCACACTTACCAGAACAACAAAATAAAAAAAACAACCTAACAGAGAAACTAGATGAATGCAGGAGGACGCCACTCCCTGTGATCAGCAGATCAGGGAGTCTTTTAGTCCATGGCGTTTTCCTTGCCAGGGCAACGCAATGAATCCTACAAAGTAGTTTGAAACACTATTCACAAATGAAAAGCAGAACAACAAAAGAGGTTTAGACTTGTACTTTTTTTGAAAATATTTTTTGAAATTTTGGACACTATCATTTACTTAAAATTATTAGTCCATCAGGATTCCTTTCTGCCATATAAACATGTGTCAGAAGAACCACCACTGAGCAGCAGGAGAAGTCACAGTCCACGCAACTGCAGCTCAGTCAGGTTCCCCTGGTTGGTTTTTCTTCTTTTTTTCCCCCTGAATGAATATCAAACACCCCATGAGCCTGTTCTTGAACACCATCACTTTAAAAGCTCCATCTTTAATTAACAAATTGAAATTATTATTTTTTTTGTTTGGTTTGTAAGTTCCACAACAGCTTCCTCAAAGCCCGGCACGCTGCGGTCAAAGCCCTAGGAGACTGTTCCCCATATTCCTTGGTGCTATATGTAAATAAATCATGTAAATATTGATGGTCTCTGGCTTCCTATATAAAAAGGCAAGTGGTAGAGATGAAATACAAGAACTTGAGGGTACTACAACAGAAAGAACACATGAAAAAAATCATTTGCTGGGGAAAGAATAAAGGTTATGACTAAACATTTTAATTTCAGTTACTGGCACTTGTGTAGATAAACAGTATTTGGTAATTTCACTTAGGTACTAAAGGGGTTTTCACTACCAAATGGCCCATTTCTACCAATTATGCCAATTAAGTAGGGGGAAAAAAAAGATGGAATAAAGGTGCTTTCATTTCTTTCTGAACAAAGATAGGAAGAATGAAAAGCTATTTACATTAATAAGTATCCATCAAAGTACCGCGACTGACAGCAGGTGTAATGGAGCAGCTACAGCACATATGGCTCCTTCACCCGCTGCTCTGTGCCTTCCCTCGCACCCACGGACACCTGGCCGTGCAGGGAAGTAATTGCCATTTCTGCCTGAAATATGGATGCAGCCACATTAAAAACCCAAAAAGTACAGAGGTTTTGGTTTGGGGTTTTCTTTTTTTTGGTGAGAGGTGTTTGGTTTTTTTTTCAGTGTGAGGTTTTTTTTTCTCTCTCCAATTTGACCCTCTATAATAGTTTCCAATTAGTATTCTGCCCTGGCTGTCTGAAGGGTAATCACGCCAAAGCCAGCAAATGCCATGCCTCATATTTTAACTTAACATTTTTAACATATTTAACAACTGGAACAGGAAGAAACCCCTGCGAACAAATGTTTCTCACAATTAAGTAGAAGCATCCCCTAAAAACTCCCGTTCAATAAGCAAATTTCAGGTAAGACTTTAGAAATACAAATGCTACCACTGTAATAACAAAAAAAAAACTTTACTCTAATTACACCCTATCTTTTCCCGAGTGCTGTATTTTTCATCACACACAATAGCAGCAAAGTGCAACGGGGCAAGTGTCTCCTGGCCAGGTTTGCAAGCTGGCCAGGCATTTGCCATGGCATGGAGTGACCATAGCCTGGGGTCGGACACCTCGCTGAGGCATGATCCTTCATGGGGTCTGTGTTCTTCAGCCAGATATATATCTATATTTTTATTTTATTTACTTTTAAAGCTCTGCCAGGCAGTGTACATCTCTGAGCCCACAAAGGCTTTCCCACACCTACCCCGGAGATCTTCTGGGAAAGACAAGAGCCTTGAGAGACTTTCCTACAAGTAGGATGAGCTGGTGGTACCCCCCAGCAGATGTTGCATTAACCTGCACATCTTGAGTGGGACACAACCCAGAGCTGCCTAGTGCCACACAGAGTCACAAGGGCTGTGCAAAACCTCCACGGAGACCACGGGAGCCCTGGAGACAAAGCAGCCAGAGCAGACCCCCTATGCAATGCCACCTCAAGGTGGCTGGTGGCACAAGGTGAGCCCCATACAAAGTCATTTTTTTGCAAGGGAAAAGAAATTGGTCCCCACTCAAGAAAAATGCCATGGAAATCATAGAATGAGCCTGAATTCTTGAATTATTTTTTTTTAAAGCATACATAATTATGTAGCTTAACTATCTTTAAGAATTACAGCAATTTCTGTGCAAAGCTTCATTGCACGCAACAAATCAAGTCTCTGTGTTCTCCAGTTCAATTGTTTTGTTGAAAAAAAAAAAAAAAAAGAAATCAGACTTCAGTTTTCCTGCAAAAGTACCGTTTTTCAGGTCCCCTTCCAACCATCCGCATGATCAGAGACAAAAAGAAGGCACAGCCAGCCAGGATGCCGCTCCTCAGTGAGTAATAGTTATTTCGTTTTATTTTTACACTTCAGGACATAAATATTTTTCCAGATTATTTCAAGGCAGAGATTCCACCCCTTGCAAGCAAAGTTTAAAGCTATGGTCATTTACAACAGGTGTATGGGTGGGAGGTTTCTGCCTCAATTTAATAATCCAGTGTGGAGATGTGAGTGCCTATTCCAGTGAATTGGATGAGAATTCAATCTGTTTCAGCCCTTGCATTTCTTCCTCTAAGTACGGGGCTTAGTCCTCCTGTTTGCTCAGAATCTAACCCCACTTTTAGGCAAAATCTGGATTCAATGCCTTTTCCTTTGTGAAGTCAGCTGGATTAAAAAGCTAACCATATCTTACCCCGTTTGGATGCATCTTCTAGTTTCCCTCTCTACTCTAGTCTTTTGTGTATCATAGGGTATTGACTTCAGCTGTCATACAAAAGGCTATAAATAAAAATATTAGCTAGTGAAAGTATTTAAGTATTGATCTATCCTGAAGGTTTTTAAACTTTTTTCTTTTGAATCAAGCACAAACAACCAGCAGAAGTAGGATAGGCGACTACAGGAAAGAGACTTAACAACACTATTTTGACATGTCCATTTGAGTAGTGATAACCCTGTCCGCATCTGCAAGCCCCAAACCTCCAGGAGGTACCAAACCAGACCTCCCAGCAGCTGTTTTTTCCAGGGTGGATGATTACAGCAAGCCACCAAAGCCACAGCCCATTTGGACATCAACCTTGGAGGAGCCAGATCTGGGAATCTTTGGTCTCTGCTCCAGAGGATGGATTGTCCATCTGTTCCTGCTCCAGCCTGGCTCTGGGGAATCCGTGGATGACACAACAGGAGCGTATCTCACACTACACCACCCATTCTTCACACCTACCATCTGCTGAGCAGGACAGCCATTTGTAGCACACAGGTGATGAAGTGGCTGCTTGAAACGATGGCGTAAGTCAGGCTGCCTTTCAGGACCCTTCACAGGGAAACAAGGAACATTTTGTTCCATTTTAATAGGATGTCAGAAGAAGAAAGTGTGTCTAAGTGCTGCCTTTTTTTTTTTTTCCTTTCCTTACTCTGCTACTACAAACGCTAAATCTGCCTATTTTCTAAGCAAAAGGCGCAGCATCACCACTGCTATTGTAATCCAAGTGTATTCACTGCACAGAAATGCTTTAAGTTATAAAATATACCTAGTGACAACAAAATCTGCATATAGTATTTGAATGCAAAAGCAGTTTGAAGTTAAACTTGAAACCACGACAACAATCTGTCACATTGGAAAATGCAGTTAGAAATGCCTGTAGTTCTCAAGAAAAAATCTCAGAAAATTCAAGGAAAATAATTCAGGAGAGTAGCTGTTGATCGTATCACAACATTTACACCACAAAAAATATTTACCATTGTGTGTGTTTTATGATTTAGCTTCAACTGGATATAAATATGCAGATGCATGTGTTCTATACAGTTCAGTCAGAGGCATGTTTTTACCACTTGAACAGCTGCAGTTTTAAATCTTCCCCAGTGCCATCACTGTAATCAAGCTAGATCCCAGGGGGTGAAGAAGAGACATCGAGTTTTCTAGCTCGTATGATCTGGGATGGGGACAACCCCTGCTTTACAAACATTATGTTCCCAAATGCTCAGCTTTATTCACATCCCTCCATAAAAATGCTAATTCACACAGGTAGCACCCTTTTCCTGGCTGAATGATTTTTATTTTTTTTTCTTAATTTAAGGTTATTGCGCTTTTTTACAGCGGCATCCCCAGGGATTTCAAGGTGCTGCCCACCGTGGCCAGTGGCACAGCCCGCGCAGATGCAGGATGAGCTCAGCATCAGCTTTCTGGTACAACTGCTGCTCTCCCTTAGCCCAGCCAAGTCCCTGGCACACAAGGCATGGGGTTTGTGCTCCCTTAAATGTTATTTTCATGGCTCTACAAAAGCCTGCTCAAACCTTAAGCCCCAGGATATTTCTTTCCAAAACTTCGGATCTACATCTTGTTTATTTTCTGCATCGCTATTGTTTACTTCTCCCGCCTCCACATCATTTAACGCACCTTAGAGCACGTAAGTCACCAATATAATTAATGCACAGCTCTGCTAGAGCCCACCTATTCAATATGTGGATGTACAAACACTTAAGAAAGATGTTAAGTAATATAACAGTCTTGTCACTGCCAGGAACTTTCATGAGTCAGAGCTTATATGTTTTTTTAAAAGGCCATGACATAGATCAGAAGGAATGGCCAGAGTCTGAGATTAGATACTTCACTGCTGGGTCCTTTGAAGAGCCAGACAGTGAACTAACAACATGTTGTAAGATACCATCTAGCCAAAATCACTATCTGCCTTTGGACTAAATTCCATTTCAAAAAACATTTAGAGCTGAAAATTTAAAATATATGGCAATTATATAGCAGCTATTAGTAATACATGTTATACAGTTTTATGAAGTGTTAATAAACTCAATAATAAAAATATATTAATATGCAGTGAATTTGTAATTATAAAATGCAATGATAGGTCATTTGTTTGCTTTTAATCATGCTGAGTAATTGGCTCCCTTGCTTCCTCACCGATGGATTTATCATTCTTTAGAGAAGTAGCTTTATGATAATATATATGGCCGGTAATGTTTTAAACCTGTTTCACACTTACAAGGACAACTGCAGAGGAGGTGGGGCTGCAGTGATTTGGGCTCACCAAGAAGGAAGCCAGACCAGCTGGCAATACTTGACACCAGTAGGATTGACTAGGCAGGGCAGGAGTGCAGAACCCAGCTCACAGCAGCTGGGATAATTTAGTGCTGCAATCTGTGGGCCGGTGGGAAGGGAGCATCTACAGCAGGACTCGAAAAGCGTCCAGCAATTATGGTCTGCATCAGCCCTCTAAAAAGCCGAGCCACGATTTACCATGTTTAACACATCACTCAGATGTTATAACCTGGAAGATTTTGATTTTATACTTAAACCCCTGTGCTCAAATACAGAGATTGAATTTCACCGCTTGCTACAGAAACATCACATTCCACAGAAGTGAAAAATAAAGTTTTTTGGGGGTTGTGAAACCAGTGTGGCACACAGAGTGTTAATCTGCTTCTGAGACACGGCTAGGAGCCTTTGGACAACGAAGCATTCTGCCAAATGCACTGACCATTGGACGCCTGGATCTCTATTGTCTTGCTTAAAGAAGAGAGATGTGAAAAAGCTGAACCCACGGGCCCTAGGACAGACAGAAAGTGACAGATGAGAGAAATCTCTAGGGTAGGAGCAGCACATAAAGTGCCAGCAGTGGTCACTTAAGAAGTGAGAAGTTGTCAAGTGAAACAACTCCTCAGATCTTTTAAGCAAAATGGTTTTAAATGGCAGCTTGAACATGTCAGGGGCTCAACAGATCGCAACTCCACTGAACACCTGCCAAGCCAGCTGACTGTGGCCACCTACACCAGGGCCTTCAAATAGGGCTAATTAAGAAGTGTACTTAAGTAGAGAGGTGAATAAATGACAAAGGATGAAGTCAATCCTTGATCCCGCCTTCTGTGAAAGCCACCCAAGATACAGATGGCAGCTGTCCCCAAACACAAGCAGCTCTCTAGTGTACTTCCAGGTGCAAATCCCAGGTTTTCAGAGCCCAGGGGCACCACAACCCAATGCCAAGAAGGTGCCAGACAGCACCCTCATCCCCCATTGAAAGGGCACCATCACCCACTAGCGGAAGCCTAATACCTTTCTTCTCGAAATAATTAACACCCCATCAAGCAGAGAGTGGACCATCACCAGCATACTCTGAAGATCAGGGCTTGCCGATTAACCCAAAGAGGAAAAAAATCTGGGAATTTATAGTTCAGATGCTTTCATTCACAAAATTTCTGTCAGCTTTTAGCTTCAAAAGGAGGAACTGTTCAGGAATAACTAAAAAAAAAAAAAAAAAAAAAAAATCAATCACAATGCAAACATCAAAGAAGGTTTTAATTAAAACTTGAGGCAGGACCCCAACCTTTTTTCTGACCTACATATACAGTATAGCAAGCATTTGGGGTCTGGACCTCCACAACACCACTGCTCAAGGTGCCACTCCAAGGCATATATTTGCTGGGGAAACATAGCAGTAAACGGACATTGTGATCTTTTAAAGATGTGTAATATATTGCAGTGCACACATAACCCTTCTACAGGAACCTGTACACTCAGCATTTCTGCAAAATGCAGCTTTAGTACCCCTAAAGGCAAACAAAAAGCAGGCTGCTCTGAAAAACGTGGTTTCAAAGTACCCTTTAGTTTTAAAAAAGGAATAGTTCTCTATTCCAGGGCTACAGCTTTAACTTTAATTCCCTATTATCAGTGCCAGAGGGCTTGTTGCAGGTTGGGTTGGGGTTTTTTTGCACTATATTACATAAGACTGACTAAATAAACATACTTCTGAAATGGCCAGTAGTTTTCTTAATTCAATACAGTGAAAATACATGGTTTGCTAAGGCAACAAGTGTCAAAGCAAGCCCAAATAACATCGTGTTAAGGATATGTTAAATACACTAAATGCTACTCACATCCTAGGAGGACAAGTATTACAGAAAGCTGATTTTGCGAGGAAGAGAGAATTTCTTCATAATTAGAAATGCTGCAAACTCCTGCAGCCTGCTGAGTGACAAGCCCATTCCTTACTAACCAGGCTATTATTCAACACTCAAATCCCGTAGTAAGATGCCAGTCAGAGATTCATCTGCCCTCAGAATAATTTCTCTCTCTGTACTGTAACTTTCCCCGGAATATCAAACTTTACATGCATTACACCACACCTAAATTGCTGAGTAACTTGGCAGGTGCCAAGTTTGAACTAGGAACTAAATGGAAACGGTGGTTACAGCGGTGGCAGCAGTGGAGATTTTTTGTAAGCCATACTGCTTCCAGCAACAAAGCTATCCATCACAAACAGCAACGCAGCACAACCAGGTATGACAGAGGAGGAATAAGCCCTTACCACCTCAGTCTCCATACCAAAAAAAAAAAAAAAAATGCCAGAGAAGCGGGTTTTGGACCAGCACCCTCTCTCACCAGCGGGCATCAAAGCTTTGATACCCAAAACCACCAGCTAGGGATGCTTCTACACCTTGGATGTCCCACTAAGCAGAGGACTTTCCACTCCCTGGAGTTAAGGCTGTAGCTTTTCTTCCTCTAAAAGCAGCTCCAGGTCCCAGCAAGCATCGCTGCAGCCTGGGGACATGCACCAACCACTGTCACTTCTTCAGGGTCCTGGGGGGGCTTAGTCCAAACCCTTCTTTCTTCCTGGCTGTCATCTACCCACCTTATTACTGTAAGGCCCCTCCATAGCCTCAGGGAGAGGAGCCATCCTTCCTCACATGAATGTCAATGGCAAAACTACTGAAAAATGCATAGAAAAGATAAAGCTCTAAGAAACAAATAACTAGAAGGTAGTAGGACTGCAGCCCCATACCACCAACCTAGCTCTTCAGGAGGAAGAGGGGAGAAGGATGCAGGAGCATCCCTAAAAAGGGAGAAAAAACCCCCACACCTGAAAACCAAAGGGCCCTAAAAAAGCACAGTACAAACACATCAGAAAAAGACATCACACAAGCAGATGTGTAACAGCATGGTAGTGGACATGAGAAGAGCTATGAAAATCCATGTTGTTTACATGGACCCCTTTCCTTTTTGTTTTGTCATTAAATGGAGTCAGATGCACCTAGCCCTTAAGACCAACAGCCATTCTGATCTTTAAAAACAAAGAGATAGCCGCAAAACTGGTCCTACTGAGGTTAATATTTTCTCTTCAATGCTTAAAGCTGTTTATATGGAATCTCATATTTTTTAACGTAAAACTATTTTGTTTCAAGTTCTCTAAACCTTTATCAGCTGGTAGAAGGTAAATACACTTCCAGGACCACCCCATCTGAGCCAGATATCCATGATAAACACTCCAAAGCAGAAGCTTTCAAAAGCTGATCACAAGTTAGCTTTCCATTGTTTGGCCGCTAATTACAAAGGGAGACAAAGCTATCATCCCCCTTGAATTAGCCCTACAGCCTGCAGCTTCTCACCGATGCCAACGAGGTCCCACCTCTGCCCAGCAGGGGATGCAGCATTGCCTCGGGCAGGCAGAATCCACAATGCTTGCCAAAAACCTACTGGAAGGAGCCAGTTTCTTCCCTTTTAAGAAAAAGAAAATATTTAGATGAGATATTAGGAGAAATTCTTTACCCTGAGGGTGGTGGGGTAATGGTACAGGCTGCCCGGGGCAGCTGTGGGTGCCCGGTCCCCAGCAGTGCCCACGGCCAGGCTGGGGCTGGGAGCCACCTGGGCTGGGGGGAGGTGGCCTTGCCCAGGGCAGGGGGTCGAACTGGGTGGGCTTTTAGGTCCCACCCAACCCAAACCATGCTGTGATTACCACTCTCATTCAGTCACCACCAAGAGCAAGGCAAAGCCCACTCAACTCTCCATTGAAGAGGCAGCACAGAACAAGGGTGGATTTTACCTCAATTAGCAGCTGATTAGCACAGTTGAAAGATACTCAACACCTCAAATCTGGGTGTTCATCACATCATACAGAGGGAGGGTTGTGAGAGCAGTTTGGCAGAAGTCTAAAAGCTGGAACCAGTCCCCAAGACAACGTTTCCCTGAAATGCACAAGCCACAACAACTCCTTACAGACGAGTTGTTCCATCCTTGTACAGACGAGTTGTTCCATCCTTGAAGTGATATGGAGAAATAGTGTGAAATGGGGACAATGGACATCGATTGTGATTGTATATGTCTACTCAGAAATGTGGGTATGGTGACTGGTCATGGGTGCGGTGTCTGGTCACATAGGCACACAGCTCTGAGGAGACAACTACAGTTTTTGAGGAGACGCCTGCCCCTCTTCCTCTAACAAAGGGGAGACGGGGAGACGCCTGCCCTTCTTCCTCTAACAAAAGGGGCTATTTAAAAAAGAATGAGAAAAGGATGAGAGATATTCCAATGCTATCTAGAGGGAGGGAGTGCTAAGTCTCCTTGCTGGAGAAGATCAGATGGTCACAAGAACATGAATCACCTACAAACCTGCAAGACCACCACATTCCAGGCAACGGACTGATAAGCTAATTAACATACGAAGCGGGGTTTAGGTAACAAATATGTATAGGCGCTAATTGAATATTCATTTGTTTCATTGTATAAATGTGGGATGGTTCGTCACTTCGGGTATGCACGCTTGTGGAGGAGCGATCCCCCGTGCATCTGCGCGCAATAAACATACCTACTTTATAACTTTCGAGTTATAGAGTCTAATTCCGCACGTCAGAAGGACCAAATTTGCTCATTCTGCTAGTTTCCCAGAAATAAACCCAGTATTGTTCATCATGCCCAAGTGGGACTGACCTACAGAATTTCACAGGAGCTAAACTAACAGGATTGCATTTAAGTTATTAAAAAAAAAAAAAGTTTTTCATAGAAATCGAGCACCTTTCCATAGGCTGGGGGAGGCTACTGTTACTTATTTTGGAAGCAGCTTTTAAATTTTGTAAAATGGTCCTGTGTATCTCTAGAAAGGCTCTTCTTACTCCCAGGAAACCACTGCAGAGAGAGGTTTTACCATCAGGAAAAAGAGCAATAAAAGAGCAAGTCTCAACTATCAGCACATTATCAGAGAAGCAAACCTCTTCCTACGAGCTAATTCTCTCAGCCTACCTCAGCTGCTCCCTGGATGGCAGATTTGGGGTTACAAAGCCCAGCCTGCTCCTTCCCTGCACCACCACCCCCCCACAGCACCCACACGCATCCCCACTGAGCTATCTCAGAATCATTTAGGGTGGAAAAGACCTTTGAGATCACCAAGTCCAACCGCTAACCCGCACTGCCAAGGCCACCGCTAACCATGGCCCCCAGCGCCACATCTCCAGGTGCTATAAATCCCCCCAGGGCGGGTGCCGCCAGCCCCCCGGGCAGCCTGTGCCAGCCTTGGCCACCCTTTCCGTGAGGGGATTTTCCCTCATTCCCAGCCGAACCCTCCCCCGGCACAACGTGAGGCCGTTCCCTCTCGTCCTGTCGCCTGTTCCCTGGGAGAAGAGCCCGACCCCCCTGGCTCCAGCCCCTCTCAGGGGGTTGCAGGGAGCCAGAAGGTCTCCCCTCAGCCCCCCCTCTCCAGGCTGACCCCCCAGCTCCCCCAGCCGCTCCCCACAGCACTTGTGCCCCAGCCCCTTCCCCAGCCCCCTGCCCGGCTCTGGACACGCTCCAGCCCCTCAGGCTCTGTCTGGGAGCGAGGGGCCCAGAGCCCACCGCGCCATTCCAGGGGCGGCCTCCCCAGTGCCGAGGGCAGGGGGACGGGCACTGCCCTGCTCCCGCTGGCCTGACCCACGGGCAGGACCTGGCACTGGGCCTTGGTGACCCTCACACAATCGGCCCCTTGGCCCTGCCCCCCCCGACGCCCCTGCAGAGCCTCCTGCCCCCCCCAGATCCTCCTTCCCCCCTCAGACCCCCCTGCAGAGCCCTCCTGCCCCCCAGCAGCTCAACGCTCCCCCCAGCTCTGTGTCCCCTGCCAGCTGACTGATGGGGCACTGGATCACTGATGTGAAGCTGCCCCAGCCCCAGCGCGGAGCCCTGGGGACACCCCATGTGCCCAGCACCAGCAGGATGTGACCCCATTCCCCGCCCCCGCCCACCCCCCCGTCCTCCGGGCTTGGCTGCCCCACCAGCCTGGCAGGCCAGAACAGCACTGAACAGCCACCTACAAGGAAAACAAAAACTATAGCAAAATATTTTCAAGTCGATTCTTTCAAAAACAGAGGCCTAGCCACCTCTGAAGGGGTGGAAGCCAGTGCCATCCAGCCTGTGGCTGAGGTGGGTGGCAGACCACTCCAGTGCATCTGCAGCGTACAAGGGACCCCACTGAAGTATGTAACAGCACTGTATCAAATGTAGCTTTAAAAGGGGCAAACCTTATAGAGGAACACGCTGAAATTGAATGATCAAAGACATCAGACAACACACGAAAAGAAAAGGAGATGGATTTTACCATTTTCTCATCCTTCCCGTAGTGCAGGGGATCATTATCGCCTTATCTGCCAGCCAGTGCCTGAGACTCCCCAGTGCTCCCAGGGCTAATGTGCCACTAATGCTGCCACTTCAGACACTTCTTCAAATGCCACCAGATTCCTGACTTGCATTCCTTAAGGAGCTCAAGACAGTCCTGTATTTATTGATTCTTATTTAGCAACACCTTGATCTCATCGCTAGTACCCCAGCATCCCCTGTGCACGACTGGAATCTGTGAGACCAATATTCCGTCTGGATTTGATCCCACTTACACCCCTCCGCACCTGCAATGAGCTCCAGTGCTGCTCATGGGGAGAAAGGTTGAGATTCTGGGGCTCAGCAGCGCACCAGTAACATTACCACAGATCCGGATCAAATAAAACATAAGTGATTTTAGCACATAAGTGATATCTAATCTAAACCCACTCCCTGAAAGAGGAGAGATATAGATTGGATATTGGGAAGAAATTGCTCCCTGTGAGGGTGGTGACACACTGGCACTGGCTGCCCGGGGCAGCTGTGGGTGCCCCGTCCCCGGCAGTGCCCACGGCCAGGCTGGGGCTGGGACCCACCTGGGCTGGGGGGAGGTGGCCCTGCCCGGGGCAGAGGGTGGCCGCGGGGCGCTTTGAGGTCCCTTCCAACCCAAACCATTCAATGATTTACTCATTTTGAGTAACACAGGCAAAATCTGGTTCTGATAAACAAAATGAGCAACTAGTCTTGCAGCCCTCATTCATGCAGCAAGGCCAGCCAGACATGGGCTGCATTCAAAAAACACCCAAAAAGGTTTTGATTTACCTAATCAATATTCGCTTTCTATTTTCAAAATCATAGCTCAAGGGAATTAATATGAAATTTTTTGTCATTAGCACTTGAAACAGATACACTGCCTGCATCTCCAGATTTCTTTCTGGATGAATCCTTACTTATCTCTCTTGAACGCTTCAGCCATTACTTTACATAGGAAATAATTCTTTCAGCCAGTTCATCCCTTTCTCCTGAGCATCAAAATCGACACCTAAAAACCGGTCAAGTTTGCATAACCAGTTGCCAAGGAACCTTGCTTTACTAGTCTTGACTAATGTCAGACAAAATGTCAGAGACTCGAGGACTGCTCTTGGCATCGCACAAGATGGAACCAGTCCAAATCCAAGCAGCTGAAAAGGCTGCACAAAGGAACTGATGTATTGCCTATTGAATTGTGTCAATGATTACATATAATTGTATCATTATTACCTAGAGTGAAATTAATGGAAGTTACTATTCAGGAAAGTAAGAAAGAAATTAGCTTTGAAGTAGTATAATGAAAGATTTAAGTTAAGGAAGAAATCCGTCACATTTTTTAAATTACTGGTTATAGTGCCACCAAACATACACCACCCAAACCCTGTTTGTCACTTCAACATGAAGACTTTTTCTCTCCTTCAAACCACTGTGTTATTCTACAAGTCGAGCATGAATAACTGTCTTTACCCTGATTCTCAAATATATAGGCAGGCACAAATGAATTTGCAGGTGAATGAAAAACTATTGTTGGAACCAGGAGAAAAGACAGCATTTAGAGGATCTTTTACAGGAGAAACTCTATTCAAATTCTAGTCAAGCATCACATAGCAAAGGGAATTGCATCACTGAGTACAGAACTGAAGCTGTCTTTCACAGATCAAAGCCACTCAGTAATTGGTCAACAGTTGTTTGCCATGCTTATTAATAGAAAAAAACGTTACTGTTAAGGAAATAAGATTTACAACTTGACATCATTATCACAGAGCCAGTCCCAGCTTCCTTGCTGGAATGATGAGACTTATTTATGGCTCTTTGAAATATGTTTGAACAAGTCACAACAAACAATTTCATTACAACTAAATTTGTACTTTTGCACTATTTGTGCTAGATAAGCTGAGCCTCCAGATATTCCCATTCAAAAACCTGTGTGAATACTAACAGCTCTAATGTAGTAGTTACTAATTAGCAGTATTTACAAAGCTGAAAGCATCCATCTGAAAGCCAGTTACAACTTTCAAGACCCTCAAAGCAAAATTAGTTGAAAGCACAGGTAGTAAACTCCAGCCTCAGTAGAGGGGAAAAAATAAAATTTACAAAAATGGACTATGTACGGTTTACCTTATTGTCATTTTTGTGGGTTTTGTGAAAAAGACCATCAGCTCTGTGGGGTAGTTCATCACCTTACAGAACAAGCTGGCATGGAGGGCTCTGACCCTCCTCCAGCTCAGCCAAGCAGGGCAGGTCACCTTTGGCCACCCCACTGCGGTGAAGCTGGATCAGCAGTACCGTACGTACCACCAGAACTCCTGTCTTTGGCTTGGAAATGCAACGAAACAACAGGAACTCATCCAAAGGCCTTCCAAGGCGCTCCACGCTGAGCCAGCTGGAGCTTGCCCCAAGAGCTGTGCACAGACTTCAACACATGCCTGCCTGATTTCTGGAAACAACAGAGCAAGCTAGAAACACTGCTGCTTTATCCAAGGGCAGCCTCCTAGATGGGCAGTAAGGTTTAAGCATCTTGGACACCACCAACACAACTCAAACCTGCTATGACAAATGGCAAAAAAAAAAAAAAAAAAAAATCTTCCCCAATTTTGATGCAAACCTTCAGAAGCACTTGCTAATCTTTCTACATCTTTCTGAGACGACTTTCCTTTCACCTGAATCATCATACTCTGCAGTTTTTGATCGCAATAAAATCCCAAGAGGTCTGTCACCTGATTTTGATACGAATCCGGAAGTTAGCTCCTGTCTGAAGCTTTTCCTGAGCCTGAAGAAGAATCAGACATAGGAACCAGAGTTTACAACATAATTGAGTGTTATATGCCTGGTCACCAAACTAGGTCAATTCTTCTACTTAATATTAGTGCAAATATGTGCAGACTCATACCCTTTTGAACCTCTACAGTTACAAAAAAATTAAAAAGATCAGCTCTTTATTGTAGACAGCACTTCTAAAAGTTGCACTGAAGCGAGATGTAGCTAGCTTGAAAACATTGGTTTTCATGGGTTAGTAACCATTTGAAAAAAAAAACAGTTTTAATAGCTGAAACCCTAACATACATGGGTTTGTACCAAAACAGCATTCATCTGGTGTGGAAGTTAGGAGATGCAGAAGTCAGTTCGCAGAGCGCTGGGGCTTCTCTGGGAATTCTGGTACTCTGGGGACAGATGGAGTACACCCCCATTACCATTTCAGCTGGTGCTCCACCGCACTTTCCAGAGCTCCTTGCATCTCAGACCTATTGTACTCAATCCACATGGTGGAGCAGTCTTCAAGCACTTAAACTGGATCCCTTCCAGCTGAAGCTAAACCTGAAGATCTGCTGCAAGTATCCCACAGGCACAGGGGCCCTGGGATCAGACCAGAACGACTTGATGGGAAACCTCCCAAATGCAGGTAGTGCGGACACCAGAGCATCTCTGCCAGCTGTCTTGCTTTGGTGCTGTTCAACCTGCTCCCTCAAACCAGGTATTGCCATGCTCTTCCATTACCACCCAGTTTTCCAAGCATCTGTTTTCCAGCATCAACTAGGAGGACAGCAGAGTTAATGCAGAAAACAATCAAAATATTGCTTGGAGCTCAGCAAGTCCCTGAGTGGGATCCAACTTGATTTCTGGAGAAGTAGTTGGCTGAACACTGCTGGCACAGCTCATCATAAATGGGTATGGAGAAAACCGCAGAGGTAGACTCAACACATTCATTCCCTCTGAATCTCAAACATTTGTAAATGGAGGAACAAATCAAAATGTTATTAAATAATTCTGATAACCCTCCAAAAGCAGGACTTCAATTGCTAGAACATACCTCCTTCTCTTCCTTCACTCCCCTAATATTCTTTCAAGGGAAATTGTGCAGTGCTGAGGTAAAACTAATATTTTTAAAGTTTTATCCCTGATAGATTACAAAACTTCTCCACTGACCCTATATTCTTAGGTTTATATTGATTTTTCAATTAAAAATTTATCAGGACTAGAAAAAGTAATAAAGCAGCCCAAATCACTATGGGAGACCAAGAGATGAAAAAAAACCCAAGGTTGTTTCAGAGACAGAGACAAGCTCGCAAAAGCAATTGATGCATGCAAAGTCTAAATACTGGCAACAAAACTGGTCTACCACAAAGACAACAAGAAAGAAAGGAAAAGGACGAGGAAGCAAAACACAATCAATGGAGTTAGATTTATAGTGAAAAGGTTAATTAAATCTTTTGCTGACTTTTACTTTGGAAGTCACTTTTTCTAACGTAAATTTATAAAGTGCCCTTCTCCAAGGCTCAACTCTCAAAAATACTCAGTGCATACAAAAACACCCCACAATAAATCACCGCTTCACTTTCTGAAAGGTAAAGTGGTACAACTGTATAGCAGTTGACCTGCAAATAAATCTTACTACACAGACATGTCCCTTTCTGTCTGGCACTGTAACTACTGGAGGCATTTCCTTCCTTTAAACAGCAACAGAAATCTTGTAACGTAGGATTATGGCTATCAGAAAGGATCTGTGCCGACCTGCATGCATAAATCCCTTCAGATAGAGCCGCCAAGTTACTTCTCCAAAGCTTAAAGAACAGTTTCGTAAACTGAAGAAATGGTGAACTTGCACAGTGTTATCTCCAAAGGTCAAGAGCGACTTGACAGGAGCAGTATTTTCCCTTGCCCCCCTTCCAGCCAAGCCTCACCACCCTTACTGCACCTATAAGTGATGGAAAACCAAAGATTCAAGTTGCCCCAGAACAGCATTCATGGAAAACACCACGGCAGAGCAACCATGGGATGGAAATCCAGACAAATAATCTTAAAACCCACAGAAGCCCACGATGCACAGAAGTGGGTCATCCCATTTCCGTGAAATCCAAACACTCAGAACAAAAAACACCCACCACCCTGAGCCCAGCCTCTGCCTTGTTTTCACTGTATCTTCAGTAACAGATCAATTCTTCACGCTATCCTTGATTTATGTATTTTCAAAATTACAGAGTCCGCCTGCTACTAAAATAATTGTGCATGATGGAGCTGGATGAGGTGCAGGGCAGGAGGAGGGCAAGAAGAAGGGGAAAATTACGGTACTTTTTTCCCCTAAACAACATGCCAACATTCATAGATTCTCACATGCTTGAATAGGAACCTCTCATGTGTAAAATCAAAACTGAGGGATGCAGTTTCTTTGCAGGGCTGATCTTCCCTTCTCCTCTTGCCAGCCACATGCAAACACACACGGCTCTCCAAACACGATATCACGAGCTACTTTGCTCAGCCTCAGAACGGATCATAATAGCTTCATCTTCCAAACAGGCAGCCATCACACCCTTCCAGCTACAGAGAAGGTATTTAATCATTTACTGGAAAACCACAGTGTCAGCAGTAAAGAAACAGCTGAGCTGAGCTCACCACTCCCTCCCGCTGATGCTTCTCCTGGAAGCGTGGAGAGGAAGCAAGTACCATGATCCCACCTTGCTGATCAGCTCCATGTCTCCGTCGTATACTTAAGCCCTAGCACCACTGTAAAAAGGGGCCAAGGAAAGTCATCTCCACAACAAGGTCCAAGGAGGATGAAGTGTCAGGGAAGAAAAAAAAAACCTAAATATACCTCAGATGCCACAAGCCCCAGTGACACCAGTTCCCCCCCACCCCACCCCCAAGTATCCCCTCCATCTCACCTGTTGGGCATGCACCAATGTGCAATGTGTGGTTCCCGCAGGGACAGCCATGAAATACATGGTTACACAATATCTGTGTCCACCATGCCTTCACATCATTTCTCTCCCCACATGGGCTAAAGAAGGAGAAAAAGCTTCCCAAAGGGCTCCAGATACAAAAATACTGTTTTAACAAACAAAAATGCTGCATTATATAGCTGGCCTGTCTCTTCTTGATATACACTGCGCAGATCGCCAGGGTGGAAAGACCTACAACTTGGAGTAAAGTGAAGAAGAAACAGTATTTCAGGTAAGCTTTGAAGCAGAATATAAATCTACAGATACCAACGTAACCCTTTCTGACCGTGGGTTCTGAAAGGCACTCAAAAATGTGGATGTTACTCACACTGGTGATTGATAATTACTACCTGCACGCAGAGGCAAGAGAAATGCCCAAGCGCTGCCCAAATCTTCTCCGCATGCAGCCACGGAGCAGGCACGGACCCAGGTGACGGGGCAGCCCACACGTGGATTATCAGCCACGACTTCCATTTGATCATGCCTTCTGCTCATACTGATGCTCGCACAACGAATTGTTGTGGAACCAGCATGAGACAACAGCTCAGTCTTCAAAATATTTTTTTTTTTTTTGCATATGTTTCTTTGGATAAGGCTGTGCAGCGGCGGAGGGAAATCTGAGGTTTTTCCCTAAGCAAACCACTTAGAGTAATCTAACTATTGCTATAGGTAATATTATTTATAGGGTAACAATATAAAACTTCATGTTTCCAGTCCTTCCTCCCTTTCTCTCTTTTTTTTTCCTCTTTAAATACCCCGATTAAAGAAATAAATGCTGGGACATATCCCTAAATAATGCCACTGTAATGACAAGCACCTTTCAGGAGAAGAAATGCCAACTTATAAACCTTTTAATTTTTTATTTTTTTTTTTAAGAAGAAACAATAGAAGAGAAGCTCAGAAACCATCCTTAGCATATTCCACAGAACAAAGACAATCAGCTCATCAGAAGGAATCAAGAGGAACCAGAGATACGATATTTTCCCATATACATCCTATTGGAATTGGTCATAGACACAGTCACTCCGTTCGGGTGACCGGTACGACAGCCATTTCCCCAAGGATTACTGTTCAAGGGTCTATGATCAGAAAGACACAGTGAAAGTAATCTTGTTTTACTAAAACTCAAAGAGCTCGATTTTTTTTTTCTATTTTTCATAAAAAGAAACAGCAATATCTGACTCTGGATCACTTGGATTCACAAGAAACATAAAATAAAGCTGAAAAGTAGATATTAGTTTTTTCCAAAAACTTCTTGCTGCCTTTTAAAGGCTATGGTTTGCATAGATGCCCTTTAAAACGTAAAATTCTTTGTGCAAAAGTCATTAAGTAAATTCCAAGTCAAACCCAACTGAATCAGCTTTATGAGCAAAGTAATAAACACATCATTAACACAAAACAACAACTACAAATTCCAAATCAGCAGGTGCCCATCAAATACAGCAGATGAAGTTCAATTTAACCTGGCCTCTTCTTGTCCCCATTTCTTTTTATCTAGGTTTTTTCATTTGGGTTTCCTTTTTTTCCAGCATCACAAAAAGCAGAAGAGTCTCAGCTGGTGTAAATTAGCATAGTTGAAGACTTATACTTAAGACTTCAGAATTATGCAAATATTTACCATCTGTGGATCTGGACCCGATCTCTCAGAAAACATAAAGGCAAAATTGTCTCATCATGTCCGATATCTAAATATAAAGCTTCATGTTTCCAAAGATCAGAGAGAATTTACCGCGAATTAGCGTGTTTTAAAAAGATCCTTTAACTTTTAGTATCATCTCTTAAACCAGCATCGTCATATTTGCCACTTTTTCTGTCTACGCAGCGTGACCTCCTTCTACAAACCCCACTGTCAGCCAGAATCAGAGTAATTTATTTGCTGATCTTTCTTTCCAAAGCAAGACCAAAAAAATAAAATTAAGTTGAAAATCTACATTGAAAGGTTTCTGCTCGGTCAATTTTATTTGAGCTTTAAATTAAAGAGGAGGAAATAAGGTGTTTCTCCACGAAAGCACTCGAGAGCCAACATTTCTGTGCCCTTTTCTAATGAAGCCGCCCATTCCTCCGAGGCGTATTGTTGGAGTTGAAGTGGTGCCCATTGTTTCCCCCCCAGCTCTAGGAGGGCTCCTGACAGATGATCCAGGCAGGGCTCCCTTCTTTGTCTCCCAACCTCCTTATCACCCTTAATTTCTACTGAAAAGGGGCAATCTGCTTGGCCTCCAGCCTCTTCCCGGGAGCAGCAGTTGGCGAGCCAGGGGTCTCCTCATCCCCCTTGGCTTTTATGCTGAGCATGTCCGCGTCCTAATTATCCCAGGAGAAGTTCTGCATAAATTAGTTGATATTGTTACTAAAGCTGTCAGCAATAAATTGTTCTTATTTGCCACAACTGTCAAACGGAGGGAGGGGGCTCCAAGATGAGCCTTGACACGCCAGTGCTGCTCAAAGGCAGAGATGCAAATACTACCTCCTGCCAGGGTGTTGTCCTGACGGCTCCTACCCATGCTCAGGAGATAATGATAAAACACACGTACCCACAGCTGCCTGCGAGACTGCTGAGATCTAGCAGAAGCATCCTCTGGAGTAGGAAATTTTAAAAAAAAAAGTAAAATAAAAAACACCCAGCATTAGGACAGAGCTGTAAATAACCACTTCTAGGCTCAAGACTCGCACGTGTAAGCAGAGTTTTGAGACATACGCCCATGGCTTTGAATGCAGGTTTGCGGTTTCCATGGGCGAGTGCAGGGTTTAGTCCTTTTTTAAAAAAGGAGAAACTAGGAAAAAGAAAAAAAAAAAAAAACGAAACAAAAACCCAGCTAATGCATTTACTTGAATATTTGGTACTCCATTTGCTAGGCTGACACCAGGAGCCCCAGCCAAAGTAGGTGCAAGCAGATGCAAAAAGGGCAGCCAAAATCCATCGCTCTGTCTCATGTGAGGCAACTTTCAAGGGAACAGGAAAGAATTCAGACCATGACTGGGTGCATTCATAGCTCGGATGAGCACCTTTCAACCCATCTGCTCCACTTCTTGTGTCAACCCGAATAGAATTCTGCTTAACCAAAACTATTAGATATAAGAATGGAAGGGGGGGGGGGGGGGGGGGGCCGCGCGGGGAAGGTCATCTGCTTTATGCTATAAACTAAAGAAAGCTTTCAAACCATAAAAACATTGCACTCCCCATTAGTCAATATGGTCATTTCTGATTCATGCGTGTATACAGAAAGCAAGTCTGACCCAAGAGCATCGCATCTTGCTACCACTTAACAAATAGATGGCCTGGCTAAAAAGAGGAGAAAATTACCAGCAGTCTCCAGCCACAGACATTAGTATGCAGAAAAAACAGAAACAAAGAGGTTAAAGACAGAAAAGCAGTTTGATTCTTCCAAGAAATGTGGGGCCAAAGCATAATGGTGTCCTTGAAAAACTTTTCTAATTTGAAAATAAAAAGCTTTTCCATTTGCCTAAAATAGATCATGCACTAACCCCCCCGTTTCAGTTACCCTTCCCACTAAAATACCAAAGAAAAAGTTAAAGATAGATCCAGAAGTCTTTCCAAATGGAAATGTCAAGTGACTCACAAAAATGTGAATTCAATGTGATTAGAAAAATAATATCCTGAGATTACTTATCAGCTTCCAACTCACTGTGCATCCCGCGAATTTCCCAAACATCGCAGAATATATCGTACAGGGGGAAACACCCAGAAACCCACTAAAAAACTAACACCCCTATAATTTGCTTACTTAGACACGAACACAAAGACTATGATCAGTTTACCCCTCGCTCTACTAGCTGCCCACAGCCCACCAGGACATTACTCCTCTGAGGGGAGCGAGTTAACTACACTGCATCTCCTCGGCCCTGAGGACCCCACTCAGAGTCTTCAGCATTCACACCTGATTGCCAGTTCCTACACAGTAATTTCCATACGTAATTTCATGCCCTAAATCTTTATGACCTTTTTAATGCTGAAAAGACAACAATACTTTTTGAAGGAACATGAAAGAATATTGATTAGTTATTCATTAACTTTATTAGACATTAAGGAATAACTGCAATGAACGGCACAGGTTAACCTGTTCCTCCGCCTCCGTCCACGGGACACCATGCAGGTACAGCACCCACCACCCATGCAAACAGTATGGTCAACAACACCGATGAAAAGTTTGTTGGTGTGTTTTTGTTTTGTTTTGTTTTTAATTTTATGTATTACATAGGTATTCTAATCCCATCGAGCCCAGAACGTCTTGCGAACTTCGTGTGATTTCAGAAGCAAATAAAAAAAACACCACGAAAGACTGCCAGTATCAAAAGATGTCCTGACATTTTAAGATGAAATACATTCATTTTTCATTTTCAAGGTTGGGTTTGGTTTTTTTTTTCCCCTTTTTCACATCATGGAAGAGTTAAGCTGTACATAACTACAATACAAACACATTGCTTTGCACATACCAGAACTCTAGAAACTTAATTTCCTGATAAATTACATCCCATTTTCTTACCCTGCCACCTCATTAATTCCTCCTCTCCCCACTGAGTCGCCTCCAATATTCCAGCTCTCTCCCTCCAGCCAGAGCCACAGCTGCCTCCCAAAGCCTCAGCACCATTTGTTCAGGATACCAACCATGGTCTCCGGCCAACCCCTCACCCAGGGGACATTTGCCTACTGTTCCCCAGCACCACTGACACACGTGGTCCTGCCTTTTTCTTCCAACCTGGACCATTTGGTGATTCTTTTGAAAGGGTGACCAAGCCCCAGCACAGGCTGCCCAGGGAGGGATTTAAAGATGTGTAGATGTGATGCTCAGGGACACTGCTTAGTGGTGGCCTTGGCAGTGCTGCATTGGACTCAATCTTCAAGGTCTTTCCCAACCTAAATGATTCAGGTTCTCCTTTCCTCAGCTACTGAGCTTCATTAATTCTGTAGGAACTTAATATTTCTTAAACACCTGGTCGACTGTCAAGTTCAGCTGAAATTGGACAACGTGTTGAGAAGTTATCAGTAGGGAGAAGGACTTGCATGGAAGAAGAGCAAAATTAGTTTTGTGCCGCAGGAAGCAAGCAAAAAGAGTCAGTCAAGACATAGCAGTTTTATACAAGATATTTCAATTATTTAAAAAATAATCCCAAAAGATGTTAACATTTTTGTAAATGGGGAATTTTGATAAGTTAGCTTCTTAATATTTTAAAGTTGAGCTAGATTTTGGAATCAAGCCCTTCGTGAAAAAAATAAAAAACCTCACATGCTGCACACCTTTGAACAGCAGCCTGGCAACATCCCCACTATATTAACAGGAACATCACATCTTATTCCAAAGAACCTACACCAAATTCTCTTTCACCAACAGGAAAACAAACACACACACACAAACATCTCAAAAAAACAGTATCACAAATTAACCTAAGTCTGCCCTTTCTGAAACAAGAATCAAATTCATTCGTTGCAGTGGGGTAACTGCAAAAAATACGTCTGAAAAATCCCCAAGTTGATTTAAAAACAGTGTCTTCCAACACAACCTGGAGGGGAAGAAAGGCTGATACTGGACTCTCTGCCTATATAGTTGATGCAATCTGCTCCTGTATAGGCAGAAACTGGAATCTCCAGGCTAAACGCCTTGTACTAACTGTGTCTGGGATTTTTTGCCTGGTTTTGAGGTAGTCCCCACCACCACCCCAAAGCCAGGCTTAGTCACTGATTTCCCCCTATTTTGTTTGATTGGAATGACTGATTCTGTACCTGAAGATCCGAGTGCAGAACATCCACTTACGGGCATTAGAGAGCATTGTCCCCAAACATCTATTTTCTTTACAGTAAGAATGTACATCCAAAAATACATTGCCCTAGTGATAATACATTGTTGACTAATTAATTATTTAATATTGCTATAAGGCCTACAAATCTAAATGCTATCAGGGAGTTTGACAAATTCTTCAGGAAATTAATTTGTCTTGTTAAACAGAAGATAAAGCTTTGATCTCAGTGAAATTGTTCAAGATGTGTGATGAAGACTTTACTAATCTTGGTCTCAGACTTGGTGAGAACATTAATTATGACTCACATTCACTGTGTATTGCCAGAAAAAAACACCAACATCAATTAAGTACTTGAACCCACCTCCTCCAAAGGACGGATTACAAAGATGCAAGTTTTTTTTACTTTGAACTAATCCTATACTATTTCCACTAATTATAGTTTCCTTACAGATTTTCTTGGGCAAATGAATCATTAATGCATACGTCCATGTCATATAACCCATCAACTTCATTTTGCAGCATGGCCTTGACACCAGTGAGCCTTTATCAGTCCCACCTCATAAAGAAGTCACTTGGCCACTACCGTTGCCCATTTGCTCGCCCCATTTACTCCAACCTACCACAGCGAGCTGCTCAGCTCGCATTTCTACGTTTCCAGACCGCGTATTTCTGAGATGGGGCCTGACTCTCCTGCACATTCAAGGAAGAGAGCTACCCCTTGCTTAACTGCCAGCACACGCGTGCCACGGGCAGCTCAGCTGCCGACCTGGCCTTGCTCACCCCAGCACGGGGAACAGCCAAAGGTCCTTGGAGTGCATCCAATGCCACAGCAGTGCTCCCATGTGGTCTGCAGGACTGAGAAGTGCAAAGGTATTTTGCTCTCAGGTAACACCGTTTCGCAGCAGGGTTCCTAAGGGGAGAGTTCACCCCCAATGAGATCTTGCTCAGGAGGGGCAAAGGCTAACAATAAAGCAGTCTCGAGGACTAAGACACAGCCTGATGGACCTGCTTGAGTTGCCCTGCAAGCCACCTTGACAAGAGAGCCTCCTATCAGCAGGGAACACTGAAATCACCTTGGTGCCAAAGCCAGATGACATACAGTGGAAGGGATGTTCTAGTTTCGTTTCTCCATATCCACCTTCAAAAACATCACCCAACTCCCTGAGCTTCACAACCCAACGGAACAAAGCGAACGGCTTGAAACTGGCACAGCCTCAAAAGTGCTTTCCAAGAGGCTGGTGAAACCCCAGCCAGGCACTGCCCAGGAGCTGTGCAGCAGGGTCCTACCACCACACCAAGAGCAGGCTTGGGGGACATGGTAAGAATGAAGACTTTCTTGGGGACATCATTGTTTCAAGGGCCACTGCGGAAGACGAACCAGCACAGTGGTTGGGGATAGCAGCATCCTTACTGGTAAGGCGTTAACCAGAACCTCTCTGGCATGCCACGCCGCAAGGGAGGTCAGTAGAGAGAATATGGGTCCATGGTAGCGTAAAGGTCTGCAGGGCAGAAAAAAGGTCACGGCAACTGCTCTTCCGCTAGGCAAGGATGGAGCCCTTGGCAGATACCTCTTCTGCTTACACCTGATAGAGGGATGTATGGCTGCACATCACTGCTCTGGACCCACAGTGCAGCGAGGGCACGACCTCCACCCCCTCACGCCCAGCCTTCGGTGCTGCAGGGACGCAGATCCATGCTGCTGGAAAAGCAAAAGAGGATAACACCTCTCATTGTCCAAGTCAGGGGGCCAGCAGCTTTCCCAGGCACCCAGCCACCACCCTGCCCATCCATCCCAAGGGTCAATACTAGATGAGGAGACCAACACTCAGCAGGCTTTCCCACCCCACCCCTGTTTCAAAGGAAGAACAAACCTATTTTTTCGTGCTCCTCACAGCATCCTGGAGGCCTGGGGGGAGGGGGGGGGAGCGGGAAGCAGGATGACAGGAAGAGTACATTAAATACTAAGGAGAAGAAGAGAGGACAATGAATGTTGTGGCCAGGCATGGCTGGTTTCCAGGCAGCTCAGAGTTTTGCAGCAACCAGCTGCAAGGGAGCAAGAGCAGAAGGAAGAAGAGCAGCTGCTGCTTGGACTGTGTGGGGACAAAAGGCTGTCAGTCTCAGCTGGCCCCACTCCTTTCTCAGGTGGAGAGATGCCGGAGTTGTAACTGAACTGCAGCAGAACCCGAGTAACAGGGTGCAGCCAAACCCACTCCTCCGTTACACAACCCGTGCTCAACGAGAGACCATGCAACCCGGCATGAAAAACAGGAGCACTCTCTTCTCCACTCCTCTCCCTTCCCCGTGCCGCCTGCAGCAGTCATTACAGGTATGTTGCCATATGGCTGCACCTGACAACCCAAATTCATTGGGTATTTAAATGACCGCTTTTTTTTTTTTTTTTATAGGGACCTTCAGTGAAGTTCACAGGAGATAAGGTTCCAGTTCCTCCGATCCAATAGAAGGGTCCAGTTCAACAACACAGAGGTCACCTAAATTCTCAGCACCTTCAAATAGGATTAATACTTGATCACTGGGTATTATTTTGCAGATATAGTCATATAATCCTGTAATATGAAATATCTCATTAGACAAGGATCCCAAACCAACAATGCCAAGTGTTGGCAAACAGAAAGGGGGATCAGCTCTTGGGAACTTGGACTTGCACTGATGCTAATTATGATCTAAGAATTTAAGTCATTACATAGAATTCTATCCTCTCTACCTGTACAGTCTACATCTATCCCCTCTCCATGCATATATTGACATTTACGTAGGTATGTTAACCGGTGTTAGAGTAAATCAATATCAGATTACCCAGTTAATAACTGCCAACTTCTGGATGACTTCCAGACTCTTTCATGCACATCTGCTCCACACATTAACAAAACGCACAGTGACCAGCGCTGCACAATTCAACACAACAATTTAAATATTTTGTAGAATTAATTCTAAGTAATTAAACTTATCATTACATTTGTGCTCTCAAAGGCAAGTATTTTATAATTGATGTAATGTCAACAAATTATCCCCCCCCCCCCCCCCCGATCAAAAACCAGCTTGGTGAATAGTATCCCCACACATACTTAAGAGTATTTGTTAAAATAAACAACCCTACCACAGAGCAGCAAAGAAACATTGCAATTCATCAGCTTCCCTCTACATATGCTCTTCCCTCGCCAACAAGCGCGTCACTACAAATATTAATGGCCTTCTGCGCAGGCTGCTCAGCACTCGCGAGCGAGCGCATTGCCACCTCCGCTCTCCCCGCGTGCCAGGAGGCGGGCATGGCTCCCAGGTAATGCCATCACTCAGCACAGCCGGAGTCACGGCTGCGGACCTGCCAAGCTGCCAGCCTCCCCGGGTCAGGAATTTAATTAGCCTGCAGTGCTGAGCGAGCAGCTGCTTGGTGGCTCTCGCCTTGTTTATTTATAGCTGCACCTCTGCATCCCGAGTGGGGGTTGTGGGGGTCTGCTTCTTTTTTTATAAAAAAAAACCAAAAACGAACCACCCACATTTGCATGATGAAGATGCATGCAGTGCAACTCCACCTGCACATCTCAGAAGACTTTCTGCACTTAAACTAATGGCCCATGTCATATATCACTGAGAATAGCAATGAAGAGGTGTCAGGAAGATTTCAGCTTTGAGGCCCTTCTTCTATTGGACTGATTTACGAGGTAGTTATCTAATAAAAAGCTCTTACCAGCTTTCGCATGACTAGAGAAGTGTTGTATATTATGACCCGACCTCTTTTCTTTAATGGATAACTTGGATCCAGTAGCTTTCAATTCCTTACCACGACCGAATCTCCTGCACCGTTAACATACTCCAACGTTTCCTGATCTACAGAGTTGTAGAACAGGTAGTTTTCATTTTGCAAACACCTTCCAATATTTCAGGTTTACATTTTGTTCTAGTTAGGGTAACTTGATCAAGAGTCAAACACGTTCCTATAGACCAGCAGACGTAAGGTAAGCCGACCGTGTACATCCTGCTGTCTAGCAAACACAGCACTGTGTAAATGGCCTGAAGCCCATTTCATTTCAGGCTCAACTACGTTGTTTGTCCTTGCATTTTGCCACGGGTTTACGCTGTAAGTTTTACTGCTCACTAACCACAGGGCTCATCTCCTCTTACTCTACTTAGGCAATCCCAACCACACCCTTCCCGAGCAGACTCCGGCAGGGACCTCTTGAAGCCATTTCACAACGAGCCTGGCACTTACACCAGGCACCTGGTTATTTCACTACCACCCCCCTTGTCTCTGCTTCCCTCCAGACCCCCAGGGATTTTGGCACAGTCCAGAGTCACACATGTCTCACTGTCACGGGAGGCTGAAGATCCTGCTTCATTCTTTACAGGAATGATTGTAGTGTTAAAGCACATCTAGAAAAAAAAGTTAATCTAGTTATAGTTAGGGAGAAAAAAAAAAAAGAAAAACACTATAACAAAAATATTTATCCAATTGATTTGCTTTTAAATAGGCATGGTATTCTACACCCCTATATATTCTGCACTAGATCACTAGCTGGTATTTCAGTATCCTCTAAGAATTACCAAAACCATTCTTGTTAAGACACTCCTTTAATGTCTCCTTTATGTCATCAACCCACTGAGGCTGCATCCCAGAGGCGTGTAGCAGAGCCACATCCTCCCTGCCAGTGCCACCAGTGAGATGCCGCTGACCTGCCCAACGTGTGACTGCCACGCAGATGCATGCGGCTCGGGAGCATCACTAGAAAGTGGCCAGAGGTATGTCCCTGAGCTGGGAGGATAACACTGCTGGAGGCTTCTATAAACAGGCTTACCAGTTCCACAGTTCCAGCAAGAACTATTATGGGGGTTTTAAGTGCTCCCTGCAAATCCAACTCTTTCTGTATTCCTTACTCTGTTGGGGGATCGCAGAGCTGTGAGTTACGACTAAGATGGTATGGTTGCACGGCAGTGCACTACGTCTCAGCGTATGAATGCAGTATCTCACTGAATTGGAGTTCTAAGCCCATGAAATTACTCTGGTTTCAGTGGTGAAACTGCAGCATAAAACTGCAACAAGGGAACTGGTCAATCCTCTTAGAGATCAAGTAGTTTTGCAGTCCATCCAACATCACCTTGATTAACACACCTCTCAGCTACACAGAGTTAGCATTACTAACTTAATTTCATAACAAAGACAACCCAAAACCAGCAGTGGGAGCAAATAAAATATTAAAGGTTTCCTCAATCACAAAAAAAGTGACCTTCCTTATTTGAGAGTTACAGTTAATTTGTGTAACAGACATGAGAGCCAGGAGTCTGATCCCACCTACACTGGTAAGTCCAATAGATTTATTCCAGATTTAAGTTTATGATTTGCACCTATACTGCCTTACTTAAAGGTAACCAAACTACCACATTTCTCAGCTCAGCAAGATTACTAACCCTCCAAAACAAACTATTTCAGAGAATTACTCTTGGTTTTACAGCACTGAGTCAGGCCCCAACCAGAAGATGACCTGCACCAGACCTTGCACTACCTGCATCCACCCATTGATTCCAGAGACCACATAAAACCAAAACTTCAACCAGCCAAAGGTAAAAACCCAAACCAGAACAAAACAGAGAAGCATGCGTAAGTCACACAGTGAAGAGTTTAACAGACCAATACAAACCCCTGTATCCCATAATGGCAAGCTTTGAATAACCTTAATTACAGGCAGCACACCTACACCAGTAACAGAGAGCCCCAGCTGCTGCCAGCAGAATTTGTTTCTATGATCAACAGATAATGAGCTTTAGTTAGGCAGAACTTCCACCTCCAAATACCCGAAATATTTATAAAGTGAGCAACTTTCTGTGGGAACTGCCTTACACAAAACTAATGGCTTAATAAGATGGGGTTATTCCAACAAGAGTCTGAGCCAATAACACATCCTTTCCTGGAAAATCAAATATAAATCAAACCTTTCTCTGTACAAGTTTCAGAAACCACAGGAAGAATTAAAGTTATTTCAAGCATCTTGGATACAAACCTTCCAAAATGGCAAGGGTCAGTTAAGAAGAAGCTCTGTTGCCAGGAGACCATAATGATAAAGAACGAACATAAAGGCTGTTGTTTATTTTCACTTTAAAAAATTTCAGAAACTAAGAACAAGGAGCATCCCTCTCTAACAAGGACTGAAGTTACCGGCACCATACCAGGTTTAAACCTGTGGCAGAGGTAGAAATCTAGAGCTATAATAATCAGCAACTAGATAATTATGTCCTAAGCATCTTTCTCCCACATCCAGTCAACAAAATACAGGTAAACAACAACAGCCACATGAGGGGTCTCATCCTTGCATTCCATCAGCTGATGCTCAGTTCTTCAGTCCCAGAGCTCCCAGGTTCAACCAGCTGCAACACCCACTCCAGCAAGTGCCTCAGCTCTGGCCTCCCTCTACAATAACAGCAGCTTTTCCGATTGTGATACTTGGCCTTTATTGCTTTTAGAACTACCTGACACATAACAGAGACACTTTTTCACTGATCTACAGAGTTGTAGTAAACTATTTAAATGAGAGAGGGGGGCTGGGGGGTAGACCAGAGCTATGCTTTTTCTGCTGCGAATCTTAACAATTCTGAGTAAGTTGTTCCTGTGTTGTATCACCTGGAGTGTAAACCCTTCTGGTTTACAGAAGAAAAATAAGGGGTCTTATTGCTTCATCACCTACAACTCCACAGAAGGAGCTTTAATTTATAGCGCTGAATACATCAGCATTTAAAAACTCAAGGTAATTGTTTGAAAGGGAAAGGAGGTACACAGGTTAATGGAAAAAGGCAAGGGTTCAACTGCTCAGCACGGTGCATTCACCCTTTATGAGTGCTTCAATTCCACTGCACAACACAGAAAATTTATTCCTGCAGTCATGCATGGAGGATTTAAGGCTGGCAGATTTGTATTGATGGCATGTTGCAAAATAAAGAACATAAGCAGTTTCATTGCACAGGTGGGAAAGGTCCTTTGCTTGAGAAAATACTTCAAACAGTGAAATCTCAAGTGATTATTTATTTTTTTTTAATGAGGAAAGTAAGAGTTGAAACTTAATATGAAATAAGACATCTGAAAATTTTAAATATGGTCACTAAAGCATTTCAAGTTCAATCTTCTATAAATAGTAATGTCAGATACCCATTTATGATTCAAGGATTTCACACTAAATGTAAAGTGACTCAAATTTAGCACGCTAGTTTTAGATTCAAAGTTTCACCCTCTGGAGATTTTTTGGTTTTGAAATTTACGGATTTCTTTGAGATGAGATTGCCTTTGTACCCTGAAGAACCAGTTCTGTGGAATAACATACAAGCAGGTACACCGGAGATGAAAATTGAAAATCCAGCTAAGGACAACGAGCTGAGAACAACTATGTGTGATGTTACAGCCACTTGCACGTTGAAGGAGGAATACAAAACAGTTGCTCAGTTGGAGAAATTGCGTGAAATTCAAATCCAAGTTTACAATGAGATTTTTGCCATTGAAACCTATAAATTGTTTCACTCCTGCGTGTTATCATCTTCCCCTCTTTTTTTTCTTTTTTTTTTTTTTTTTAACTTGCATGCATTCCTAGTGCACCTATAAATCTCAAGGAAAACCCCACAGCTCTATAATGGGGTATACGCTCTCTTCCATTAAAAAGGGCATTTAAGAACTGATACCACTCAGATCCTAAGGCTGAATAAGACAGCTTCATCTCCTCATCTGTTCAGCTAACAAAGGTCATTCAATTAGCAATTTATTAATGCCAAGAACTTGCCTTTGAAATAAGTGCACCATATAAACCAACCTCACTTCAGTTCCAACAACCAGCATGACGGACACTCGCATTTTAGCTCCCAGCTGTTGGTCCACGACTTTCTCATCAGCGTTAGGTCTACCAACTCAATAGTTTCTGGCACCTTCTCCTTTCTTGGCATCTTTTTGCCTTTCAAGTCACTGAGAGCTGAAAAGAGTCCATTGCAGACCTTTTTGCCCACCTTCAAGCCTGACTTATCATAGAAATAATGATAACCCAGCATTAAGTATGCGATACTAATAAAGACATCATTGTCCATAATGAAGGATGACTTTTTTTTTTTTTTTAAAAAAAAAAAAAGGATGCTAAATCTCCATACGCTTGAGCCAGGCATTTTGAAAAGGCTCCCCAGCTGGACCCAACCTCCTTTGCCCACAAGCTGCACTCAGGCAGGTTTGGTGACAGGCTTGAGCATCTCCCAAAACACTTCTCCCACTGTTGGCTCCCTCCACATTGCTAGCAGCCGTCTCGCCTTGTCTGCGGCTTGGAAACACCACCAGCACAGTGATGCTGAATGGGTGAATCTCAGCAGACCCAGAACTACATCACCCACAGCATAAGGCCAGGTTTGATCAGTTATCAGAAGATTACTGGTCTCCGAGACTCAGAAATTAGACCCCGTTCTGCTCAGAGAGGTACGTACATCTCTTCCCTCAAAGTTGCCAGAGGGAAAAGGGATGGTTTTCCTCCAGAACCGGTACCTTCCAATAAGCACCACAGAATAAATAATGCTCAAATAATTAAAACTAAGAACACTCGTGAGACACCTCTCCTCAACAGCCTCCAAAACAAGCCAGCGTCCAGATGGGAGCACTCCAACGCTATTTTCTCTGGTGCTCTCGTCTTCCTATTTTGCACCAAACCAGGATACAGATGCTGTGGATTACTTTCAGGTGCTTGCCCTAGATGGAACAATTCTTTGAGCATCTGTGACAAATCTTACCTTCCCATCAAGATTTAACAGCCAGGAGCACTACTGCACACAGAACAAGGACTGAAAAATCCCATTAAGCCTCTGGTCTGCCTTAATATTATAAAGCTGGGGGTGGGGACACTGCCTCCCCAGGTTTTTCTTTTGTCCACGACAAACTCAGTCCAGCTCCTTGGAACAGCAACATTTTAGCCACTACCTTTAGTAAAAACCCCGACCATAATTTTTCCCCTCAATTACAGGAGAGGAGAGCGTTTAACACATCCCCCAGTACATGTCCATTATCTCAGCGCAGCATGGAAACAAGTTGGGGTTTTTTTGGTTTGTTTTTTTTGTTAGGTTTTTTTTTTTTTTTTTCAGTGAAAGATTTGTCAGTTACAGATACAGGATGAAATACCCAAAATTGCATACATATAACTATACATCACAGCTCAATTGGTTTCAGGGCAGGTCACATGGGAATTGCTTGACATATAGGCTGAAGAGCGTGCTCAACAAATGTGTCTCAAACCATACGGGGGGTTTGCTTTACTGCTCTGCTTTTAATTTCTTCCCTGCTCCTTCCCTCACATCCTCATTTTCTTTCATTCTGTAGCAATTGTCCCAAAACACAGAAGGAAACAAGATGGTGCCATCTCTGAAAAATCACTGGGATAGAACTCTATACATAATTTATGTTGTGTGATGTTCCAGAAAACCTTAGGCACAGAATTATATTTTGATATTAAATGGACCTGATTAGTTCAGTATTTTATCAAGCTCTAGTCAGCAATAATCAACTAATAAAAGTTTAATGACATATAGCCCCAAAGTTGCAACAATGTGATTTTATTCATAGTTACATCAATAAAGATAACACATAAGGGATTCTTTCCAACATACCCTAAGGAAGAATTAACTAAAACACTAACCCAAGGGTAGCGGGGTGCACAGTTTTTGTGAAAAGTTAATAGCAAATAGTAAAAAGCAAAATACAAAGCATCGTAATATTTACATTGCAAATTTTCACTTTAAGCTAATGTATTGATTTACAGGATTAAGAAAAACTAAAGTGTTTCAAGCTATATTAACTCTGGGTAGCTCCTGTTTGTAAAATTTCACTGAGATCCTTGGTGGTTTTGCTTTCTGGTTTTGTCTGGGGTTTGTGGGGGGTGGTGATGCTTTGAGTTTTTTGGTTTTGTTTAGTTTCTTTTAATATGAGGCACATTTCGTGTTTCCCCCAAGTCCTCAAAGACCGAGACCACGTTCAGAGGTAATGTTCAAAAAGCTTGCCTAACAATCTCTGAAGAGAAAACCTTTATCCAGCATGATTTAAGCACAAAGGTAAATGTATTTTAAACCCCCTGCTCCGTATCCCAGAAGGGGTTTAAAAATATCTCCCTCTGCTAATATTAAAATTCCATGGTTATCAATAGCCGTGGTCATTTAACCACTTGAGTGCCTTTGGATGTCAATTCCCAGGGTTTCTGTTATACGTTTATTTAGCCTAAGAATACACAATTTGGATATTTCCACTCTCACCGCTTCAGAGATCAGAGGGGATCCCTTGAAAGCAGGTTGCCACGTGCGTTTGCCAAACTGTACTTAGCGAAGGATTTGGCGTTTAGAGAGACAATTTATTTGCCCAGCAATTTGCATAATACCACGTGCACTCTAGTTTCTGTGTCAAAATATAAGAGATTGCTAACCCTCCCGGAGCCCCAGGAAGCACCACGTGAAGCGTGTAGGCTGTGCCGAAACAAAACAAAAAGTATTAGTAGTAATACTACAAAAGCAGGGTAGTATTCCATAGGCATCACCCTAACAAGCTCCAGCTTCACCCTACAGATTAAGACCAAAGCACTCTAAATTCGTCAAGACACCAATATTGACTGGATTTCATTGATTTGTCTCCTTGTTTGAGCGATTTTTATATATATTTTTTTCCCACTGCTTTGACCAAAAGAAAATATAAAAATCCCTTACTGCTCAGGGGCTGGCAGATTTCTATATGCATGTTTCTAGACTAGCAGAAAACACCGATTGGAGAGGCCGGGAGGGATCCAGTGGCTATTGCTCTCAACTGTACGTGCCTAAAGGACACTTTTTTCCTCCTCTTTGAAGAGCTCTAGACAAACCTATGAGCATGGGCTGCAAGCGGAGTTCTGTTACTGTTTTATAATGCTTTAAACGTCAAAGGAACAGGAATTTTTGAGACAATCCAAATGCTTTGTAAAGGATCTCGAGAGAAAACATCCATGCACATACTACACAATTACACAAGTGGATGATTAGTAAAAACATAGTGAACTTTTTTATACAGTACGTTTTCTGGTAAACTGTTATAAACAACCGCAGAAACCAATCTTGCTAGAAAATCTAACCTACAGCAAGGCCCTAGTAAATTTTGCAAGTATTTATTTCCTTAAGGTATAGCTTACCCATGCAGGAAAACCTACATACCATGCAAATCTTAAGAAGTGACTTTACTTCCCAGGGATTTAGACCCTGAATAATGCCAGTTATCCGTGGGAAATACCTTGTTGTAACTCAATGTTATTAAAAAAAAAACCCAAACAAACTGTACTTGACATGCAGTCTTAAAATACATCCAGACTTTCGAACCAGAAAAGGATGAACTGGGACCAACTAAACACTATCAGCTGGGTTTAATACAGCCCATAGAATTCACATTGCCCAAACAAGCCATCAGGCCACGTTGCATACAGCAATAAACTGATCAGTGTTGGAAGGGAAGGCAAACAACAGCCACAAATTTAAATTGCTGGTCAGGCAGCAAAAAAATAATTTCAGTTCTGGAGATAAAGTTCCAATTCACAATTGCAATCACAGCTCAGTTTAATAAAACTTGTAAGCAAAAGAATTAAGTCGTACATGCAAATTCTAATACTCAAGCTCGACACAATGCTGTATTTATCCAAGTTCTTCTACGGAAGATGGAAAATACGGTAAACTGAAAAACACTGAAGTGTCAGGACTGAAACAAGGAGAGATGGAGAGTGCCCCGTGATTCTGTGTGATGCACAGATTGATCACTGGGCTGCCACAACCTCACACCTTCGCCACCCACCGACCTTAACTTTCCGCACATACACGCCAGTTGACCAACATTATTTAGGTAAGCCTTGCAACACCTCCATGAAGCAGGGAAATATTACTGGCCCTAGGGAGAGGAATGGGGAAACTCCAGCTTAGAGAAATGCCTCACCTTCAAAAATAAACTAGGAAATTAAAATAAATAAAAAAAATAATCACACAACAAATCAATACTGTAATAAGGTGGGTTTTTTTACTCCAAGCACCATCCTCCACTCGATTCAACAGCATGCCATTAAACCGTGATGAATTCATGCATCTCAAATTCACTGCATGGGGTCATTTAACCCTTCAGTGTCCCGTCTTCCCCCTTCCAGAAGGTGCATGTTCACATCCCTGTCCCGCTGATGGGGGGCTGCTCACAGCCACCTCTCTCAAGCACTGCAAGTGTTTCCTCTCACCGATATTCCAGCCTCACGGAATGGGGAAGAGCTCGACATGCCCACCAACCTCCACCCGTGCCTGCCAAGGGAGAACTACCAAGTGTTCCTCCAGCTGCGGAGCAGCCGGCACCTTCAAGCCTTCCCAGACACTGGAGAGCAGACAGGTGAGGGTGATGCTGCTCAGACATTGCAGGACACTCCACTGTGTCCGTCCTGCTTCACTCCAACAAGACAACAATTCTATAGTCTTAGCACCACACAGATTTCCTTGGGGGGAGGGGGGGGAATCGACTTCAAGGAGCAGGTTACCATCTTGGAGGTATTTTTAGAATTTGCCCTTGTGGAACCAGGCACAAAGGCGTTCAGCGCCCTGTAACCAGGCAGGAGCTGATGCCAGCCCCCACCTGGGCAGCTGCGCATACAAGCAAGTGTGAGTACACACATGTACGTGTGTGTTCTCCTCCTCCCCTTGGATCCAGTCCACGAGGGCTGTAAGCCTGCTGCAGCCCAAGCTAAAACGCCATGACTCGCTCTCTGGCTGGGGCTTTACTGGGTGGGTGTCCTTTGGGGTCAGACAGGAGGACTTACAAACCCACACCTTCCAACAGCTTACGCATGTTTCATTAATGACCAAGAGAATCAAACAAAGCCATTTGTGTTCAATAAACTGAGGTTCAATAGCATGGACCAGCAGCCCCAGCACAAGGCTAGGAAGTGCTTGTGAAGGAGCTCTTAGTTAAAAAACACAGGCAGAGCTCTGAAACACCATGCTCTCCCACATTGCTTCCAGTCACTTGTCCTTTTACATGTAAATTATGGGTTAGGGCCACATAAGCTACATGAGGAGTGATGACTGAGGTTGATGGAGAAATACCCTTTCACAGGAGGAAGAGACTCGCATCACCAGCTCTTGAGTACACAGCTGTGTTGCACCTAAGCTATGTAAAACGACAGTGGTGTTACTGGAAGAGGAATGTTAGCACCTATCTAGACATTAAATTGGGACTGAACAGTGAAAACCATTTACAGAAGGCAGGAGCTGTCATCAGGTTCTGAGCTCAGGCACCAATCTGGATTTTTAATATACTTGCTCATAAATAGTTTTTTTAATATACCTGCCAATAAACCTTTGACATTTAAACTCTTTCACTTTTTATTATGAAAGACATTAACATTCATTTTCATTTTCCCCTCCCCATATAGACAACAATCACTTTCTTACTAGATTTATTAATACATTTGACAATGTACTTGCAAAATTCCAGACAGCTATGTCATGGGCCAATACCAGAAACCCAGCAGAAGCGATATACATTATAGCTGCACATATACATCTACGTCATGAGGCTTGTGACAGCATCCTGCCAAAAGGAGCAACTTACAAACAGCAATAATTTCAAAAGTAGCCATCAAATTAAATTTATAGCCAGTAATAGTGCTCCCTGCAAACACTGCACAACCCAGACTGTTCACGCGTCGGCACTCAAACCACTACTGGATCATTCAGATGCTTTTGAAGGGTCTGAAAAGGAATGAAGACATTTAGAAGTTTCTTGGGCTTCCAATGATTTCATGGGAAAAGGTAGTCATCCAAACAGAACCCAAAAGGAAAGGGTTTTTTTTGCCTCCCTTAGCAATAAGCATCTGCCAATGTTGGACATTTCAATAGGGAAAATAAACCATGGATTAAGAAAATAGTAGAGCAGCCTAAAGCAACAAATCCATGTGCAACAAGCAGTATTTATTTTATTTGCCTGTTTGGGCATTCTGTTCCAGTTATGCTGGGCACTGGATGCACCTGTAACTAAAAAAAAAAAAAAAAAAAAAAAGTATCTGCCTTCCCTAGAACTCAGTCTGGAAACAACAACACAGAAATAAAACAGTCCTAATTTATTTTAAAGGCAGACAACTTGCTAAAATAATCTGTCAAACTGAAATAACCTGATGTTTATTTAATTTTAAATTTAAACATTTAATTCCCTATTTATTCCAAGAACCCTTCCTTCCCAAACCAGAGAGGAGGAACACTTGAAGAAAAGCATTACAATAAACCACGTTCAACATTCACTATCAAGAGAATCAGCATTTTATGCAAGATATATGCATTATACCAGGGGGGGGAAAAAAAAAAAGTATGCAGGAGCATCACTGGCACAACAGAACTAAATCTTTGCAAACCACATAGGTGCTCCAAAGAAAACAGCTTTTGGTATAGGCTGACCTACAGCAAAGAGCCACCATGGCGCTTTTAGCACCTCATCAGTGCAAAGTGCTCCCAGGCTGGTTCCAGACCCTCTTCAATTCTCTTCCAAAACATTTCCATGGCAATCCGGAGCTGCCCCACAGATAGAGGTCAAATAAGGTTTGCCTAAGGAGCTTGCTAAGCCTGAGATCAGGCTCCACACCCACAACTTCACACATTGTGTCTCACTGTATTAAGGGGGGGGGGGGGGGGGGGGAGATGGAGAGGATGGAAAATTCTGTATTTAAGCTGATATTTGGCATGAGTTCAATTGAAATTCATTGTAGTTACGTTGAGGAGATGAAAAGGGCAACAAGAACCAGCATGGTTAAGCAGGGATGTAGAGATTAGCATAATCAATCGTAAAGCTTTACGGAAGACGCAAACAACTTTTGCAAAGCGTACTGAGGATCTACAGAATAAGACAAACTGTGTTTTAAAGATCTTTAGCAGAACAAAGAAATGCTGAATGCAGAGTCACCATCTCCAGGCATTTATTTCCCCAGATGGGCTCACATGCATAAAGTGCCCATTTTGGGGAGTTAGGAAAACTAAGGAGGGTACACTCAGAAGTTACCACAACATTCAACAGTCCTTTAGCTCATATTTTTTGACGACTTGGAAGCTGTCTGGAGAAAAAAGCAGCCCTCACTCGGGAAAAATGGCTGCCAATCACTCCACTACCAGTAACAGAAAAGCCTGATGAAAACCAAATAGGAAAACACAATTGGTTTTGCAACACGTGTTTAATTATCAGCTTATTTGACTTGGTCACTTTGCTTTTTTTTTAATTATTATTTTGTTTTTAAATGCTCTCATTTTCCAGGTATTTTGTATCATCCTTATCACAATTACAGATGAGCCTCCTGGAGAACACAAGTATGATAGGAAGAAAAAAAATAGTACTAATGTGTGAGAAATTTACTAGTGTGCCCAAATCACTGAATGAGAAATTTTACCATAATCTGATATGAATAAGCCAAAAATACATACGCTTTAGCGATAGAAGAGAACACACACACAAAAAAAGTATTTCAAGATAGAAGGAGGAACTTCCATACTTCCCATTTTTGGGAGCCGTTCCTTTAGCGTAAAAGCATGGCCATAAGGAAATTAAAGTTATTTTACAATGCTGAAAGGTATCTATCAACATTAGAGATCACACTCCAAAGAATAAGTAGCAAAGATTTTCTAAAAATACTTACAAAAATTGAAAATTGAACTCAAAGCGTTGTAGAATACTATGGTTTCAGCAGGATTTTTCTCTGATTTATTTCAGTAGAGTCCTTCAGACATAGAAGTACAGGGTTTAGGTGCCAATTCTCTCAAAATAAATTTCTGGAGCTCCATGAATGTAACAAAATTGATATTATTAAGCTGAGACACCTTCTAGAGCTCTTTGACAAGAAACAAAACCATACAGGACATATTCCCAATATATTTCTTCCATTTCTTCATAGAGCCAGAAGCGTACGGAGATCATGAATTTACAGACACAGATAACTATAATGGGTAAAACATTTCAGTTTAGTGTTATTTTCATTATAGTTCAGAACACATTATTTAATGAAACTCATAAATCAGGGATTATGTCTGGGAAAAAACATATATGTTAAATACAAAACACTAAACTGAACAGATTTTTAATGTGTTTCAAGATACCTGTCTATAAAACTACTTAATACCATCTATCACAGCAGATGAACTGGAGCCAAATAAAAGCCAAATAATGATGTGACATAATTACTGTGGTCCAATTCACTTTTTCTAAATGAACCTCCAGAATAACTTGGCCATTTTTAATTCTTCAAGATCTTCACAGCCTTCAGGAAGGTGCAAGGACAAAGTTTTGAAGAGTTCACACAGTTCATTGTTTCCACCATTACATGGGGAAACAAAGACTTGTGCACGGTCTCCCCAAAAGCAGCAAACCTATTTTAAGGGGAGTTTAGGAAAATAAATAAGGTTGAAAAGTATTTTTCCAGAAGATTTAGTTACAGTTGAAAAAGTCTGGATGGCACCTTAAATTTCCTCTGGTTGTTCAGAAGCCTGAGCAGAAAACAAGATGCGCTGCTCTCCAGGGAAGGAGACTGCGTTTCAGAAACGCCTGACGGAGTTTTAATCAGCCACTAAACCAGAGTTATCAGGGCAGCTTATAGGGGTAAATGTTGATTTCTGGTAAAATAACAAATTTAAGCTTCTGCAAATCGAAGCAGGGGGTGGCCCCAGCTGTAATTAGACTTCTGACAGATCTACTGTCAAGGCAAAAGACTGAAAGTTGGAAGCATTTTGAAGAGAAAAAGGCGAATTAGGAAGCAACAGCAGCCCAGCTCATCCATCCCTGCCGCAAACGGCAGAGAGGAGCCGCTGCCAAAGTCAACTGCCAACATTAAAACCCCCCAGCAGAAAGAGTCTCTCTTGCCTTGGGAAGAGGAGTGAAGGACGCCGAGGACGCGGCAACCGAGATATCCTCTGACCCTGCACGCAGCATCTGGGTCAGGAATGAAACCCATCATTAGCCCGCCAGCATGCGAATGGCTGATAAGAGAAGAGATGACTTCAAATCTCCATGGTTATTAATCCAGTCACAAAATGAAGGGGTCAAGTTTGTTACACACCAACGGCATTTCTGGAGCTTTGGAACAAAGATGCTCCAGCGTTTTCAAGGGCTGCTTATCCAGGAGCACAAAAAGCAATTTCTGCCCTCCAAGCCCTCCGCAGCAAGCCATATTCCTTTAAGATCCCAGTTTAAAGACCACTCATATCCCCAGGCTTTCAAACAGTGCCATGCTAGCATCGTATTTCTCATTTCTTTTAAAGACCTGAGGCTCCACTATCCTTAGAGGTTTTTGCTTTCACACTTCCCTCGTTACAAAAATATTTTTGTACCTCAAGCCATTGCTATTGGGATTGCAGTAAGGACCTTTTGGCACAGTTTTGAGAAATGCTTGGTAGTGGAGAGAGGCATTTCCTTCTACCCCACTCCCATACACAAAGGCATCTTTCACCTCCGAAAATATGGGCACATAAAAAAAGGAAATAGAAGTGTCAATTTATATTTAGGTCTAGAGGAACCTTCACAGTTTTAATTACAGGATGCAAGTCTCAACTGAGTCATTTAATTCTTGCCGGGATTTATGAGGATGCACTCATTTAACAGAGTGCACTGAAGCACTTACAAATGCTTTATTGGGAGAACTTCATATTCATGATTTACTACATGGATTTAGGCTTCTCAGGGTGGTGCTCCCTTCCCCTAATGCCAGAGCTGAATTGTTACCCTCAATATAAAATTTCTGTTTGGGGACCATGGGAAGACGCAATACAGTTTCTGCCACTCTGAACAAAACCAGCAAATTCAAGTGCAACAACAAAAGCCAGCGTTACCTGAGCAGCCATGGCTTTATGTGTGATGGCGGGGAGGGGGACCTCTCCCCCTTGACCCCAATGCACGCATCTGCACCACTGATTAATTCCAGTCTCCTCCCCGAATTTATGATAAGCCTTCAAGATGTTTTGCAATGAAGAGATGATACATTGTGCTGCCAAAATCCAGTAGGTTTTTGGTTTTTTTTTTTTTTACAAGAAAAAAGGTGAGGGGAAACAGAAAGAACAAACTTGAAAACAGAAAAAACAAAGGTTGACTATAAGGCAAAACGATAGATTTACTAGAGTAAAGTTTCTGTGCAATACAGTATCCTTGCATAACCTTGTTAGAAAATTGCATAAAATAAGCCAATGTATGTAATCCCGTTACAAGCTGTTATCTTACAGGCTTTATGCAGAGGAACTGTGTAATGAGATTAAACCACAGAAACAAACATGCCTGGCTGCAGCTTGCCGAATTTGACAGTTATAAAAGAAATCTAAAACAAAAAGCCCTGAAAGGACAAATACCATGGTCTCTACTTTTAAGTCAAGAGCAATTAAGTGGGAAGATTGTGTGGCGATACAAATGCGTCCTCACTTCTCTGCGTGCTCTGGTATAGCTTTCCCAGCCTCGCTTACTTCTTAACGGTCGTTCTGTGGGGTTGGCTAGTTAGTTGGTTCTCAGAGGTCCACGAAGAAGCTAATTGCTCTTAAGGAATATTGCCTCTGATCTCAAAGAGTGGTTCCCAGAAAAGTGTGCACACACACACACGCACCCTTCATTTTTGTCCCTGAAATAGCACCATATTCCCAGCTGAATACCAAGGAGTATTTCTCGGGGGGGAGGGAGGGTTCTCTTTTCCTAGGCGATAACGTCACTAAAACAGACCACAAGCATCAAGCCCCCTGCTTCCTTACTTGTAATCAACATCAATCCATACATTGGCCTCTGACAATTACACATAGGTCTTTCCCAAAAGCATTCGGCCCAGCAGCAGAGCCCGCTCCCAGGGGTGAGCAGTCCATCTCCCTTCTCTCTCCATCAAGCTCCCCATCCACCAAGGCAGTCAGTGCCCACCGCCCTTCATCTCCTCACACATTTTAAAGTGCTAAAAGCATATATATAAATAACTATCAAACTGAAGAAGTTACCTCGCCCCCCCCCCCTCCAAATAAAGCAATTTATGGTATTTTATTACTTTTGCAGACATTCCATTTTTCCTGCCTCTCACTACAGGTCTTTACCGCATCGTGTCCTCCATTGTCGACTCACTGTGTTCAAAAGCACACTGTGAAGGTGAAAAGTTTGAATTCAGCATCAAAATAAGATAAAATATCAACAAGACAGACTAGCAGGAAGAACCACTTATCACAACATCAGCAGAACCACCAAGATTTCAGCAGCTTGATTCTTCTCCCTGTAGCAAGCAGAGCTGGGGTGTAACTGAGGCACCTACGTGCGACCAATTGCCCAAGTCTCACTTAGAGTCAACTAAAGTCAACCCAACAAGATCTAGATGCCAAGTTATTGGACCAACTTGTAGAAGCACAGTTTGCTGCCCCTGCGTGGGCTTTACTTGCACCGGAGATGCCTTCCAATAGCCTAGATCTAGTGCCCTGAGGAAGCTCTCCAAATCCCTTACTTGGGCTGCTGACCACCACCTCAAGGCCTGAAGGTCACAACTCTGTCATGGTTTCCACACTTCAGTGGTCAGAGCTATTCTAACTTTGCCTTCCAGCCTGTGGCCTCTTCACAAGAAAGGCCTTGCCACTTACACATAGAAAATTTATAAACCATTCCACAGCTTCGTAAGCTACTCAAACAAAACCTCAGATCTTGCATAATACTCAAGTCAACCAAAACCTAAATGAATGTCTTCTAATACAGTTAAAAAAACCCTGGTCTAGTAGGACATCTCTAAAGCTTAATGAGATTATAAACTGCATTCTCATGTAGAACTCTACCCCATCCTGCTGTCACGCTAGGAAACAAAACCTTTAAAAAAAAAAAATCCAATAATCAATCATGTGGCAATGGCCTAGAACAGAACAGATCCAGGATAACCGATGTGGAGAAAACAGCTTTCAACAGCAACAGATGCTTAGGGAAACCCATCCTATTTACCTCAACTTTTTTTCATGCATCTACAGTGCAAGACCAAACTTTAAAAGACATGAACTTTCCCAGAAGACAGCAAGCACCTTTCCCTGCCAAACCTCCACACCAGTACACATGTACTGTTCCTGAAGCCTTGATGTTTTTAAGCTGAGAATTAATGTTTCAGTGGTGTTTGGGTTATATTGGATTTTCATGAAAGCTGTTGTCAGGCAGGTAGAAATCTGACATTTAAGTGACACACATTTTTCTACCGAACAAGACAGAGCTCATCCCTCTATTTAGCTGTTTTAATATGAGCCCACGTTTGAGAAAAAATAGGTCAGTAGCATCCTCCTCATGGATGCTGGCACGGCTGTTGTGTTCCATCACTGATCCTAAGCTGGCACAACTCTGCTAAGAGTTCTTACTACATCTACATGTTCTTATCAAAGCAGCAACTGTGATCCAGTTACACACTGTCTTTTTGTCCTTTTACAGTCAACACACCAGTTTTATTTTAAACACTTCTTTTTTTCCTGCAAAAAGTGAGAACTTCATTTTTGAAACAGTTCCTCAGGCTTTGTATATAAACTACTTCTAAAGAGTGTTTCATAGAAATTATAGTAACCTTTCTGACTGCTAGGACAAATACAGCTTTGTAACCCAAGCTGAAGGGAAAAAGGAAGGGTGGCAAGGGCACAGGAGGAAAGGAACAAGGGAGAACTGAAAACTTTAGTATAGACAGCGTTCTACTCTACTGTGACTATACCTACTGAAATAAAAGTATCAAGAGAGTAAGAGGAAAAAAAAAAACCACAAAATACCTTACCTAGAAAACATTCACCAAACCACCTTCAAAAGTAGTAAATTGTATTAGAATCATAGAATCTGTAGTAAATTGTATGAGGATCACAGAATATGTTTAGGGTGGAAAAGACCTTTACAGATTATCGAGTCCAACTGCCCACCTGTGGCCCGAGCACTCCACCTACGCAGTTTTTAACCACCCCCAGGGCTGGTGATCCAGCCACCTCCAGGGTCACACTTTATTTTAGTGCAAACTGCTTTCCTCTTTCCATTTTGTCACAGTTCTGGCATGCGTTTCTGAAATTCTGTATTGCTTACATGAATTTTGAATACACATGAATTTATACATCTTTGCCTCTTTATATCTCAATGTCGACTGCTTTAAAAAAAAAAATACAAGCAAAGTATTACTTAACAGGAAAATTAAGCATTTAGTAGAAGCCAAACATGAATCTATGCATCTCTGTTTTCCCCTAATGCTTACTATATCATGAAAATAACCAGAGCAGACCTGTGATTTTGAGATCTCCTGAGTTGGTCACCTACCTATGAGCATTAAACCCTCGCGCAAACTCAACTTTCTCAACAGAAACAGTTTTGAGTCTGAAAAGGACCAAAAACAGGGGAAAAAAAAAACCCCAACCAACCATAAAGTCTCACCGATCCAGTACTCTCATTTACTTGCATTTCTGTGCCTACCAAAGAACAGTTTATTTTAAGCTGCTTTTTCTCCTGCTACTTGTTTTTTCCTGACACCCATCTCAAGTTAAAATCAATATATTTGTAAATATTCCCTACAGCCCAGCAAAAATACAGTTTTCATACATCACCACAGAGCTGCTCCAATTAATTTTTATTTCAGCCTAAGTATTTGGGAGGAACGTAAAAAGCAATTAACCAGGAATGTCTGTGGCCTCTTAGCAACTGCAGCTCACACCGGGCAGGGCCAGCTGAGAACTCCGCTAGAAGTTTCCCAGCAGTTGCTTCTTCATTTATCAAGGTTGGTCTGCACTGCTGAATATACCCCAGGGCAGAATTTATTCTCTAGATAAAAACAACTCCTAGAACACCCTCACTACCGCTGGGTCACACCAACGCACGCTTGCAGCCTGGCAGACCAGCTCTGAGGCAGCGTTATCCTCAACTACGCAACAAGAAGTTTAGGTACGCGCCACGAATTCGTAAAGGAGCAAGACAGAAGTAGATATGTTGGTTTTCATCAACGTGAACCAGCTTGAGTTAGTCAGACTTTGCTGTTTGCTGGATAAATTTATTTTTGTCTTTGAGTCACTACAGCTGGGCTGGGCAGGTAAATACGACAGGCACTGGGAAAACATTAAATAGAATTTACAGATTATGAAGAGACCACTGTTACACCTCTTCCTTAGCAGGCTGCAGGAAGCCTGCTGTACTCAAAATTAACATGCAATGACAAATGGCTCAAAAACCACACCAAGACATGCAATCACCTACGGAGACACAGTCATGATAGCAAACCCCTCTCCTAGCACACCATCAAGGCGGTGGAAGTGACTGTGGCAGCAGATAACGAACTTCACTAGCATTTATGGCCAAAGTCCCGCAAAAAGCGGCAACTTCAGAAGGTCGGAGCGGCCAGACTCACTCTGCCCGTCCAGCCCTGCTCCTTGTGGCTGGGAGGCACCAGGCTGTAATTCGGGATGCTGGAGACTGCCCTCCAGGGGTCCTTCTGGCTTTTTGAAAAGTCACACGCAAAATGACCCCAAACCATTGAAGGACTCTCACCCTTCCCTAAGGAAAAAGAGAATACACATTCTCAACGCGCACCCTCCGATACGCTACCTGTAGGAGGTATGATGGCAGCCCACAGACAAAGGACCGTGTGCAAGTAGATGGACACCAGCCAGCCACAAGGGCACTTCTGTTTCCTAATGCTCTCCCATTTATACGCCTCGTTCCTCACCATCTTCCATCAGCCGCTGCCACCCCGAAAGCCAAAGAGGACCTAATGAAACTTCCACACACTCTTTGTTGAATTTTGATCCATGCATTTGAGACTGCCTTTTCCTATCAGACCTTTAGATATGTTGGCGGACCTCTACCTCCATGGTATTAAACCTGACAGGAACTCACACCCGAGGCAGGGCTATGAGAAACCCTATGAAATTGAACAGCTTGTGTACTCTGATCAGAGTTTGGCCCATAAATGCAACAGGTGAAAATCCACAGCAATTCCACCACAGAGATGGTGCACCAGCAGCCTTAATCCTTATTTGAAGCGTGGCAGTATCCTGCAGATCAACTCGTCTGCATTGCAGCCAAGATAATCCTTCATTTGAGCTGCTTATCTGAGATCCACCCTGCTGTTTGGATAGGAGGATTTAGCTCTTAACAGACTATTCTTCAAGATACTGAGCCACTCCTGCCAGATACTCAGCCTCCTCAGCTCTTCATGAAACCAGCAGCAGAGGGACTGTTCAGCGCCAGGTGCAGGCAAGGCAGGACCGCACAGGATGAGGCGACCCAACTGCCTGGGGTTCAGGGGAGCCTGAAAGAGCCACTTCACCAACCCACAGCTCCACTAAAGGAGAAATGTTTGGATTTTTAAGTTACAGCTCTCTTGTTACCTTCAAATAAAGAAATAAAAGCAAAAATATTTTCCCGTCTGTATATACAAACATTGTTTTGCTTTGCAGGGGAAAAGAATGATGCTGCTTGAAGCTATAACAAAATAAATCAGGCTGAATCCACACCTTTCCATAAGGATAAGGAGGTGAAAGCTCAGCATTATCAGTCAATTCCCCCCTCTTTTTTTATCTTTTATGTCTTCTGATGAGTTCTAATTAACATTATTCAAAAATACTCTGAGGAATTTCTTCCTCACCTTTGCCACACTATTTTCCATTTGATTTTTTTGTTTCCTAGCACCTACAGGGAATTAAGTAATTGATTCCCCATTTCCCTTATGCCCACCAACATTTAATAACTGACACGTAATGTTGCTTTCAAGCAATAAGAAGGTGGTATCTTTGTGTGTATTTTATGTAATTGCCTATACTAGTAAAATATGAAGTAAAATTCACGGCTATACGTTCCTTAACACAGATAATTCATATGCTGTTACTAGAAGTTGAACTCCACATAAGTTATGACGATCTTTGTCAATTTAGAAAATCGGCTCCAGTTATGAAAATGGCCTAAAAGTTCAATTCTGAGGACTGTGTACTTAATCTTTGTTCAAGACAAACTCTACAAAGTAATTTGCAGTACCAGCTCGCAGCCGAGTGGAGGTTAATGAGGAACTCCTGGAATACAAACAAGACAGATCCCAGAGCCCTGGACAACCCCAGAGGAAGTTATGGATGCTGAGCAACAATCTCATCCAGGCACATACTCTATTACTGCAACTCAGTGTAAGCACTTATGATAACACTTCATCACAGGCTACTGAAACCTCAGCACCATAAGCACAATTAAAAAATTCTCGGCATTTCAGCACTTCATTCCACACAGAAGTCACGGTCAGGCAGCAGGGGAGGTTACACAGGTGGGCTGGGCAGCCTGCGCCTTTGGTGGGTTTGAAGGCCCAGCTGGTTAATCCCTGAACTTTAAGCAGAAGATGGACCAAATGACCCCCCGGCGCCTCCCAGCCTGAGCTAGCCTACAGCAAAGCAGGTACTCATGGATCACCACCATTGATTGCATCCTTCAACTATCTGCCTACTATGTGTTTGAAGTAACAGCCACATACAAGCCCTCAGGAACAACCTGGCTATTGATGCCAACTACTGATGTCTCGCAGTCTCCAAAGACATCCTTTATTTTTGTCTCTTGTACTAGACTGGGAGGTGATCACAAGCATTTCATTTCGATCTCTGCAGGAGTCTTTCTTAGTCTTTAAAATAGGGATAAATGATATTAGAACCCCAGGCAAAGTGATTAAAGCTTCGCTTTAAAACTCTAGCAACAAACATATCTCCTGTTACTAACACCTGGTTGGTGCTTAGTAAACTGTAACCATCCCCAATAACTAGTCTACAGAGAACCGACTGCCATGCAGTATCTCCTCCACTGTGACCTAACTTAGGAAAGACAATTACAGACAATTCTGAAGCACATTCAATATTTCAGCCTCACATTAAAAGCAAAATTACTGTGTTCTTCTTACACATTTCCAGAATACATAACAGAGGTTTGACATAAGAGCTACGGAAAAGCTGCAGCGAAGTGAACTTATGGAGGACCAGCTGAGCATCGCTGAAGTTACAAATAAATGAGATGACAAATTCCCCAGCAGAGACAACAAGCAAAGAGAGGCAGCAATAGCTGACTTAGGACCCTGTCAAGGGACTGTCATATATTCTGTATTATTTCAGCAAGGAGCGAGCAAAGTATGGCTGGCATGACAGCAGAAAAATACATTCAGGTTTTAGCAGAAATCAACTATTGACACTAACTCTCTGCCTCTGCTCTCAGGCACACGTTTTTGTTCTGGATTTCTGATCATGAAGCAGCTATACAGATACATTCAGTAGATTTAACCCACTTGGGGTTTTAAACACTGTGCCGGAGCACCATACAGGGCTCACAAAAACTGCACGGAGCCCCCTGCTAATCAATAGGAAACACAGTGTAAAGGGTATTTAATGAAATTACAGTAATGAAAATACAGAAATAATTGCAGTTCTGGTTTTCCACATAAGGCACGCTTATGCACACCTATCTGTGTGGTTTGTACACAACACAGTCATCACAATTACTATGACCAACCGCTACCGGAGTCCCAGGCAGCCTTTCTATAATTGCCAGCAGAGAGGAGCCCTGACCTCAGATGGCAACCTATATCATTACCTCCAAGAAGCCCTAAGCAACTGTATCGATTGGGTTTCTGAAGGATACCGCAGCAGGCTGGAGCACTGCATTCAAATTTAACTACTCCCATTATCCCTAACCAATTACATCTTTAATCGTGTAACATTCACTGTATGACATCCCAAATCAAGTCAAAAGACGGCAACGAAAGATGCGCAGTGAGGAAGCAAAGTGGGAGCTGGCAGACCGGAGCCAGGCAGCAGTCTGTTAAAGGTAGGGAGAACTAGGAGTAAAGTGTGTGTTACAGAAATGCCGATACACATCACTTCAGGCTGGTGGCTCTGGACTGCTTAATGCCACTTTATGGCATTTCATCCATTTGCTGTCGAGTTGAGCTTATGATTACCTGCACCCCCCCTTAGTACCTTCCTTGGCCTAAGCGACTCACCGTCTCAGTAATACCTCCACAAGTTAAAAAGCATGAAAAAGTTTCTCTTTTTCGTACCGCAACTTCTGGTTACAAGTTTTTTTTTCTAGTCAAGAAGTATCTACGTTTCCACGCTGTCACGTGTTATTAGAGGAAAGTTACGTTGCACCATCTAATGACAACTTAGAGAAACCTCTGCCAATGACAATTTGAAGATACTGCGCTACAAAGCTTCCACTGCAAAACGCAGGGTTTTAACTAAACAAACTCATTATTTTGACTGGCATGGTGTATCCCTTAGTCTAACGAGCTACATATGATCATACCAACAGAGAAACCTAAACACCACTATCTGCCTCTTGAACAGTGACAGCTTAAGCTTCGGTTTCGCTGAGTTGCAAATAGGGAGCGAATTAAACTCGAAAGAAAAACAAGCTTTGCCTTCCTAAAGAGATATTCATAACCTGGTGGGTAAACAAAGAATGAGACAACCAGGTTAGTAAACCTGCAAATAAGAGATTATGCTGCTTCACACACACCCTCTGAAGGAAGTTCTACTTTCTTTTGCATGAAATCTATTCTACCACTTCCAAGGGCAATATTCACCTGCTCGTGCCCGTTTTCTTTTCCATTTCAAGATGAAGGGGTTTCTTTTCAAAGCAATCTCTCATTTGTTTCTCAGGTTTGTTGTTGATTTTTTTTTATCTAAGTTTTTTGAAACAGGCAATTAAGTATGCACTCTACCTTGCTTTCAAAGATGGATGAAAAACAGTTTTCTTATCCGCAGGACCTACACGTACATTTAATTCAGACCATTTTATTTCATCACAATTTCAGGCAGAGCAAATAAAAACAATCTCAAGATCACATGCCTTGTCCAAGCAGCCTTGCAGAGCAGCCAACACGAGCTGCAGTAGGAGAAGAAATGGCTGGGGAAAAAAGAAAATTCACTCGCACTCCGGGTGACCAAGACTGGTGCCCTCAGAACAGAGATGGAGACACAGAAGTGAGCTCTAGCAAGAGGTCAGCCCCTTGGTTCTCAGCTTTGCTAAGAAAGCTGAACTGCAATCTTGAGTCGGAGGCATTACGCTTGTTTTCCAAGAATAAAAAGTTGTGTTCATTGCTTCTAAAATACGTCGGTTAGATCTTGCCCGCTTCCCCCAGCTCGTGCCATGACACCCATCTATCTCCTCCACAGTGCACCTTTTGCATAAACATGCTACTTGGGACTTTCGCTGCAAATATGTAAAATCTATAGCGCAATACTCAAGCGATCTTGTTCTCCAGTTCAGGGATTCTACCCAACAACTATTACCGGGGAGAGGGACAGAGACTATGCAATCCATGTGATAACAATACCAGTGGCTCACTGGCAATTCACAGCAGATCTCTCACTGCCTCCCACACCCCTGCTTCCCGGCAGCGGGAAGGAAAACCCATGCATGCTTTATATTCATACACTGGTTTCGTCATGTCCTCAACTGAAGCGGAAGAACACGAAGGCTGGCTCAGATTCGATACTACCACACGCAAACAGAGACACACTTCTGGGATCCACAGCTTGAGAACCTCAGGACATGCCACAGAAACTATTTCAGGTCCATCATCGCCATCGCCCTGCCCTGTGCCATGAGGACACACTGCCTGTGCTGCCTCTGCCCTGCTGCTACGAATCAGTACACTTAATTAAACAAGGTATGAGATATTGAAGTGGGGAGAGGGAACTGGCTTCCCGCTTGTTATGGTCAACAAATTTAATTCTATTCCCAGTCACGCAGTTGTAATTTGTTTTAATTTCCAGGCAATGAGGCAAATATCTACCCTTACCCCCAAAAAGGGATAATGTTTAGCGTAAGCGAGTGCAAAATGTCACCCAGAGGATTTATTATAGCCCCACAGAATTTGATCACCATCCTCTCCGCACTCCACAGAAGCTGGTAACGCTGCAGCCACACCAGTTATTTCAGAAACTTCAGCCAGTCAGGTTTTTAACATGCTTTTCCCATTTTAAAATCCCGAGCCATGTTTGCCAGCAAGGAGTAATGCAGGGAAAAGATTGAGTAAACATCCTAATTGGTGTGATAGCATATTTTCTGCATTGTGAGAAGTGACAGCAGTAATATTGACCGATTGCTGCCAGCTGACAGTGAGATGTCAAGACAGGGTTGGAACAATATACTTCATAATGAACCAACTCTGAATACAAAGTCGAGCAGGGAAAGTGGAAGTCAAGTGAGAATGAAAAAGTATAAACACTTCTGATTAACAGCCAATAGCACCAGCTGGAACAGGCAATATAACAGCCCTCTCGGAGCAGAGGGGTCAGCTCCGCCGGTGACAGGCTTGGCAACACCACCTTGTTAGCAGCGAGATGAAACCTCATTTGCTCACAAATTTCAGAGGGTGCTCCTCAGGCAGCCGCAGCAAATTGATGTTAGTATATGAAATTGCATTTAGCCGTAACTTCCTGGCACCCAGCCCCAAAGCATCCAAATAAGCCACGGCCGCATCCATCACAACCACAACCAGCTGGCAAAGCACATGGGAGATGCAGATGCTCGAATGCACTTGCAGCAAAACCGGCTCTTCCTGATCAGACTTGCACCACCCACCGCCAAGAAAAATTATTCTTTACCAAAAACCAAATACATAAAAAAAGAATTGGAATGATGCTGAACTTCACAGCTCCATCCAGAAGCAGTACTGCCAGTCAGCTGACAATGCTACTTCCAGAAAGTCTTCTACAAGTAGGTCAATTACAGCCAGTTAAAGAACTAACCTCATAAATAATATAATATCTGAATGGTATCCTTCTCTAGGAAGCTCCTCATCAAGATTTCACGTTAAAAATGAATGTTAATTTCTGGTCCCCAAAAAGTCTCTTTTCAGCATCCCAGCTCTGCGACTCTGCTCTGCATCTGGATGTCGGAGCTAAAAATCCCTGCAGGATTGCAACTGCTACATCCACCAGAATTAAAGGCATTGTTTCCCGGGAAGTGAATGGGCAGCCACCTGGTTCTTCACATTTCTGCAACACCAAACAAGGGAAAACCAGGATCCTTGGTCTCTGTGGAGACCGTCATCAACTTCCATCAACTTCAATTTGGAACGGGAACCACAGTCAACAGGCAGAGCCTCAACTAAGAGAAATGGGGAGAGCTCTATTGCATATCGATTATTAAAAAGCACTTGGAGATCTACAAATAACTGAACAGTTAAGAGATGATGATTTAGTCTGAAGCATACTGAACGCTACGGGGCCTGGCTCGGACCAGAGCTGGGCAGTGGGACAAGCAGCCCTGGGGGAGCAGCTCCCTCTGCACAACGAGAATGGTTTGTGGTTTTGACATATTTTCCGGAACCTAATAACTCATATAACCATTACTTTAAAAAAAAAAAAAAAAAGGTGCCTTAGCCAAATACAAGAATTTCCTCATGTTGCAAAGATGGGGAAAGCAACTTTTTTTCTTTCTTTTCTCAAATCAGATCTCCTCTAAATAGAAAACAACATCTACCAGCATGTGAAACTACTTTTCTTGTCTAATACATATTCTTTTTATTTAAAAAAAAAGTGAATAATTGGTGAATTGTCTAATAAAAACTGGCTACTGATTATGAAGAATAAATTATAATTCTCATTGTTTTTGTTTTATTTACTGAAAAGTCCATTAATGACTTTTTAAGGACTCAATTTAGCCGTGCATTACATTATCAAGAAAACAACTGAACAGCCCCAGGAACATTAAATGTAACCAACATGGGTCCTGATATTTTATATGTTTTCTTATTGGTACAACTGTTCTTGTAGCCACCAGGGAGAGTTTTATTCCAGTGTTTATTTCTACTTACTGAGTATTCCTAGGAAAAAGAACGAAAAGTGAGTCATGCAGCTGCACACAAGCCCTTTAATAATAAGGCCTGTAGCTCTGTAAAGACAGACACCCTCTTGGGTACAAAATCTTAGATTTTTTTAAGATAGTGTTTGCATCCTATTACAGAAAAGACTGGAACAGGAGGCTTGTTTGCTCCTATGAGCCTGGCGGAACATCCAAGTGTAGCAACTTATTCATCTTGTTCCGAAAGCACTTTAAAAAGTTACTTCAGAAACCTTTTTTGTAAACATTTTTAATATAAAAAAGTACTTTTGAGTTGCAAATCTTCAGCCAGGAGAACTTTGCTGCGCAAACTCTTGAGTTACAACTGAGCTGGGTAAGTCAGGAAAATTGCACTGAAGGTAAACATAGAAATTTCCAGAATTCAGACTTCCAGATCAGACCATACCAAGTGTGATAGATAGTAAACTGTTCATCAATTTCAGTTAAAAGCCGATGGAGAAGGAGGTTGCCACATAAACTATGTAAGGCTAACTGCAAGGCTAACTATATTGCTACATTGTGTAAGATTAACCGCAAACGCTCAACTAACCAAGTGTGGTAAAGCAAGATAACATTGTGTGGGGGTCAAGGAAGCAAGGAAAAAGGGAGTACAGAAGTACGAGGCGAGGAATTCGTGACCTGAGGAAGACAAGGAGCCTTCATCCCCACGACCACCAGGAGGCTGAAGGCGACAACGAATGACCCCCTAGCAACGAGCCGCACAGACGCAGAGTACACCGCCAAAGGAGACACGTATACCGGAAGACGAAGGGTATAAAACCGGTGACTCTCGGGAACTGGGTGCGCGCCGCTGGTGGAGCAGGAGACTCCCCGGCCGCCCAGCGCTGTTTTGCTTGTTGCCGCTTGCTTTAATAAACTAATTTGGCTCAATTGGCTCTGGCCCTGACCAGTTAGTATCGCCAACATATATAACACCAAGTACACCAGAGGCCAGGTGAACCACTACTAAACCACTGCTAAAACCATTACAAGTTACCTACCAAGCTAACAGGAAAGGAAAACAATAATAATAAAAAAGAAACAACCCACCCCTAGAAGACAAACTTCCCATTGAGTGCAGCCAAGCAAGGATTCAGATTCCACCTGGATGAAAACACAGGGGACATTCAGAGTAGACTGGGATAAATGAACTGAGCTGTGCCTTAATCAAGATATGGGAATTAATTAATTGGAGCAAGGATTAAGAAAAAAATGAATGTGTAATTTATTAGAGAAATGAAGGCTTGGTGGCATAGTCCCTAAACTGGGAATTAAAATTTCTTTCCACTTACTCCAGTGAGATTCTTAAATAACTCTGAATTAGTCAATAAATACCCACTAAAAAAAAAAAAAAAAAAATGGTGCTGCAAAAGGAAACCCTGCCCTCTGGCTAAAAGGATTTAAATTCAGACACAAGCTATTCCAGAGCAACACCGAGCAACTCACTCATCTCCTACTACTCACTTCCCATAATTAAAGTGAATTGCAAGCTCTCCTCCTGTCGTCCTTCCCTTATGTCATTCAGGGATCAAACTCTTTATCCACCACATCACACATCAAGAATTATATTCTGTAGGACCCCAGACCCCTGGCTTCAGCAGCCGTAGAGCTGTTAATGTACGTCCTCATCTAAGATACTGGTGAGGATTCAACTTGTAAATGTTTGCAAAGCAGAGTTGCAAGCAGTTAGGGAAACGGTCAGTTCGTTCTTGGCCATCTAAAGGTTTAATTATTTCTTAATTTTGCTTCCAGCTTTGCCAGTCCAACCAGCTCCGCAAGCTCCGAAGAAAACCAGTGGATTTGGTTTTATACTCTGAAAGGCTCTGGAGTTTCACAGGATTTTGAAGAGAAAAAAGCAAAATCATAAACCAACTCAGGCTGCTCCGAAGCGCAGCCTACGACTGAGGGGTCAGGAAGGTTTAGAGAATCTTTCGTGGTAAAAGACAGAGCTTTGGCATAAAAAAAAAATTAAAAATCAGGCAACACCACCAGAAATCAAGAAAACAAGCAGCACAACATGGGCAGATGAATTTTTGCACCTGTTTTCCTTCCCTCTTTCTGGAAGGATCAGACCCTGAATCCAAACACCCCTCTGCCACAGGGCGATCCAAGTCTAGGGCTGACTTTTAAATCCATCTGTAAATGAAGCAAGCAGGTAGCAGAATATATTATCGGCTGACCTATATCCGTGCATGGCTCTGCGGGCAAGCCCCGGTGACAAAAAGTTAATTTTGGATATAACATTTAAAAGGATTAAGCAGCACGAAGGGCTCCCACGTTGGTAGCAGATTTTGTCCTGTCTGGTCACCACCAGCGCTCCAATTTCATTGCTAAAAGCTTTTAACAAATTTCTATTTGCTCTTCTATTTATGGCACTACGCAAATATTATGAAATGGGTTAAAGCCACACGCCAGCTCCTAATGCTTTTTCTGTCTTCTCCGAGATAGTCTTTAATTAATCAATAATTGCTTGAAGGCGCCAATTGATCGGCATTATAAACACAGGAAAATGAAAACGGTCCTTTCATTTCAGAGCTGTATTTAAGTTTTAGGCGGCCCTTAGCAGCATATTATTAATTAGAAGAGAGCAAAGGAGTCTACAAGGCACATTTAAGAAGCATGACTAAACACCACGCTACCCCAACTTTACTTTTCAGATTAGGATAGGGACAAGTAGTAAAGGAGGATTATACATGTACAGTTCTAGAAAATGTCAAAACGCTGCACCCCGCGTTGTCTGCCTCATAAATATCCCCACAATTCAGCAGAACCCGACACGCAGCTGCAAACATGCAGCAGGTTTTCCGTGTCACTTCTGGGGAAGATTTACATGCTCTCCGCCTCTAGAATGCTATACGTTCGTTTTATAGAAGCAGAAATCAGTTTCATCCATGGTTCTGTTCCTGTGAATTCATTTCTCTCCTGTCAGGGCCTAATGAAAAACATTTGAAGTTGGTATTTCTGGAGGTGTCAGGCCACATTCATTTTCCAAAACTACAGTTTTCTACTCTCTCTGGTTTTTTTTTTTTGTTTTTTTTTTTGCCTCCTGTGGAAACTGCAGCAGCTGAAGGTCTCATACTAATCAGCAACAACAGACACACCACCTGACACCTTTAAACACCCAGGTCTTGCAGATGAGTAACACATATAATACTTCTATGATGCAGGTGAGCAACCCTAAACCGAACGAAGGATTGACAGAATTATTTTTCCTGCCTGTGAATCAAACACTTCAGGCTCCATCCAGTTTTAGACCTGCACCTGCAAAGACCAAAGCACATCTTTACGCAGGTCTAACTTTGGACTAAGTCAACTGCAATATGTCCAGGCTTGCAGACCACCATTGGGCAGACACAATTTCTACACAAAGCATACGCACCACACCTTTGAGGCTTGGGTAGGAGTAAACCTGGAGCAGCAGACCCATACAGGGAGATGTAATATCAGTTTTGATCCTCTCTCCCAGACTAGATAAGCTCATCAGCACAAAACCATCTCCCAGTGGTAACAAAAATAACATTTCAGAGCACTGTCAATAGAAACACTTTTATACACATTTTATGTAAGCTAGGCAGCTCCAAAGCAAGTCAACACTCAGGATCCTGTTTAACTCCTCGCGTGCTCAGAAGCCAGTACGAACTCACAACCCTCACCCCGGTACCTCACAGCCCACCCCCACCTCGGAGCAGCACCAAGCCACGAACAAGCATCACCAACTGACCAGCCCGTCCTTCCCCCCAGGGCTGCAGTGGCCACCAGCCCAGCACCCAACATCACCTACTCCATAGCACGTTTCCTTCTTTTTTTTTTTTTCTTTTTTTTTTAAAAAAAAAAAGAAAAGCATTGCTTACAAGACTAGAGCATCATTCACTGAACCCCCTTTAGCATACCTTAACCTTCCCCCCCCAATAATAAACAGGAATATTAATAGATTCGGCAGAATATCTCTTTTCACGTTAACAGTTAAAATAGGAGGACAGATAGCAGATCCATGGGCAAGGTGAGCCATCTCCACGCCACCCTCACCCTCGACGAAGGGGACTGCTCAGTAACAAGGGATCTCCAGCAAACCAAACAAAACCTTCCCCCACTTCTCACCTGATGGGGTTTCTCTCCCCAGCTCCCCTCGTCTCCCTCCTAGGAGCACCCCTGTAGCTGTAACACAGAGGTGTAACTCCCCACGGCTACAGCACCCACAGAACCAGCACACAAGCATTTTTTTAAAGGCATCCATCTCACATCTCCACCCCACACAGTCCTTCTTCACAACACTTAGACACATTTCCCTTGTTCAAATGCTGATCTTCCAGCAAATTCACTTGCAACCCCATCTCAAACTCACCCATGCTCACCTACAACTAAAGAAAATCACTGCCACACCTCACTGCTTCTCAGCTACCACAAGAAGTTACAACAAAAGTCTTTGTGAAATAAAAGCAGATTTTTTTTCCCTTTACCTTGTGTTTTCACAAGCAGCACCAGCCTCCTCACTAGGCACACTGTGGAGCAGTCTTGGTACAACCACTCCTTCTCCCCCCCAAACCCACCACCCAACTGTGGCTGAGGGCTCCTCAATGAGCTCTGCTTCGCTAACACCTAACAGGTGGGGAACTGGGAGTTGCAAACGGCACCAGGTGAGGGTCCTTACAGCACTAAGTGGGGATGAATCGCCCCAAGCAGCCTCCCCTGGGCTCCTCAGCCCCGTTTCACCTGGGGGTGGCCATGGACCCCAGGTGGGCTCTGTTGGCCCGGCTCAGCCTGGCTCTCTGTGGGTACACAGTTTGCCCACCCTCCGTGGGGCTGTAGAACTCTGGAAACACCAGGTCTGGCCCCACGGCTCCCTAGAACCACACCATGGTCCCTTTCTGAAGCATCCTGGGTTTGGATGCCCTGCATCAAGTGTGGGCTTCCATCTCCAAGCTGAAGCACTCCAGCTGCTTTCAGACACCGATTTCAAGGCATTTTGGGCTGTGCCAGCAGAGCACCCACCTCTGCTCACACATGCTCTTCCCAGCCCCCGCTGATGAAGGTTGCACTGCTGGAAAACCCAGGGAGCTCTGGCCCTTGAAACAGGCCCTGGGCACTGCAGGTCTACAGTAATTTTGCCTGAAAAAAAGCCCGTCTTTCTTATGCATTCCTCTTTTTTTTTCCTTTTTCTTATAATTTTTACATACACACATACTCTATCTACAGAAAAAGCCCTATCACAGAGAGCTCGTGTGCTAGCGTGTGCTGTACCGATAGATGGATGCCCCCACTAAAAGTAACAGGCAGTTTTCAGTCGTCACCCCACAGCTGCACGAGCACAGGGTGAAATACTGTCCACTCACACATCCAAAGGAGATGATGGTAAGAAAGGACGTGCCACGCTCCTCCAGGTTTACTCCTGCCAGGCACTGAGGTGGCATCCTCCTAGTGCACAACACACATGCCACCTTTGCTCCTTGGTGCCATTTTCTTTGGAAAAAAAACCCCAAAAAACCCCAAACAAACCAAAACCAAAAGAGATGATCTGTAGGTTGTAAAATTCAGGTGGGTACCTGATGGTATAGTGGTCTGCGAAGGGACAGGAGAAATGGCATCGAGAGGGCGATCAGTGAGGGCTCCTGCCTCCCACCGAAAGCTAAGTCTGTGTTACAAGCAAGCCCAGGAGAGTCATTTTCCAGGATATTTCACTTCATTAGAAGCTTTTTAAGAAAATGTTAATTGTACAAAAACACAAACACTATTAGTTGGATAGCTTTAAACCCCATTATTCATTAAGCATCCACCTTTGGAGGCTTTCTCTCATCAAGCTACAGCAAGGCATTAGGGAAATGAGGCAGCAGCAGTGCATTTAAATATAAAATGTTTCAGGTTTGGGAAAGAAACAGGGGCTTATTTTGTGATAAAGCAATAAAACAAGCAAAAGATTTTAAATGGCTATCCTGCTCCTTGTCAGGTGATTTCAAACGGGGTTTCCCTGATACGGCTGTGATGGCATTGTGCTGTTCTAACCCTACAAGGCAGCTGAGATGTCCTAAACACATTGTCATCATTTCTCTCAACGTACTATACCCCGTTATCACCATTTGACAGACAGTATAGAATAAAAACTTAGAGCCTGTCTCCTCTGTAATGAAGCCATCTCCTAGACAGCTGTGATGAAAATAAACAGAACAATGTAAAGCCAAGCTAATAAATAGGGAAAGGCGAAAGCATTTGAATTTCACCTCTCACCAAAACAGGGCTCTCAATCACATCCTAACAAATTCCGTAACAATATATTCCCTACAGGCCCAAGGTTTGGTCTGGAAGGGCACATTCCCTTTTCAGCTTTCCCGACCTACCCTGGGTCACCACGCTCTGGTTTTTTCTCCTCTCTCCAACAAAACCAATTCTTGATATTCACCTCGCAGCAAGCTGCTGCTGTTTAACCAGAGCCACAGCATGGATTTTTAAGACCAACCTGAACTCCCCGGTGGCCTGTCACTCAGTGGGATGGCAAGGCTGTGTTTGCCATGGGTGCCGCTGGCTACAAACGCCTTTTTATGGAAAATAATTGTTACCGTTCTACATCTGCCCTGCCGTTTCTGAGGACCAAAGCATCCTGACCAACGGCGGCCAGCATAAACAACGATTACTCCAGCATCTTCAGGGACTTTAGCCACTCCTGGATGGTGAAGGTATATTTTCTCCTATCTTGGGGGAAAACAGCTTCTATGTACGAATAATTTCAATTTCTTTCAAGTCTGCATCTCAAAAGGGTTCATCAGTCCCTCAGAACAACTCAAAATATGTCTTGAAGGCACAGATATTTTCTTTTCTATTTCTATTTTGGCTCTTATTTATACTTGACGTGCCAGAATAACCCCATGATAAGTGAAATATTAGTGTATTTATTTTGCAGAAAGGAACAGAAGCACAAACCTAAATTGCAGACCCTCAAAGGAATCAATGACAATTGTATACCTAAGCAAGTTCTAAAAGCTGAAGTTACACACAAAAAAATGGAACAAAACTCAGGATTGAAACTTCTCCCAAGGTAACAACTTTTGACTGTCTTCTCACAGCAAGAATAATAGCAGTAATTCCTGATCAAATGTGTTTATTTGTTGTTTTTCATGTCCACAAACATTCAAGCTTTTTCTGTCCCCATAAACACTCGTTTAACTTTTCCTTTTCAAGGGCTGACAGCCCATCATGGATAAATGAGGATGGAAGAGGAGTCTTGAGCTTGTTTCTTTTACCACGTACAACCGACGCCATCGCTCCTGTGCTGATGATGTACCCAGAGCACACAAGACACCATTTCAGAGGACAACAAATGCCAAGACTACGCAAGAGCAGAGCATCTTCTTCGGTGTAAGCCGGAGCCACACTGAGAGGAAAATGGCTGCTGGGCTTGCAGCACAACACAATTTTTAAATATAAAAGTGTAGACAGCAGAATCACTGCTTCAGAGTGTGAAATGTGCACAAAGGCTGCACCAAAGGCAAAAGGGACCTTCCAAAAATTGGACATTTAGTGTACGCTAGCGATGTGCATTCTCTTTATCTTTAACAAATAAGCCCTTCCACCTGGCAAGCTTCCCATCTATTTCTGAATAGGATTCATCTCCCTTTCATGGTACCTGTATCGCTGCTGATGGAGGAAGCTCAGACGATCAGCCATCTAGTCAAAGCCCAAGTTAGATGAGTCAAATCCCACTGTAACTTATTTATCCAAAGACTCACAAAATAAACCTGGTAGAATCAGAAACAAACTTACTCAGGCCTATTACGCTACAGTTCTTCTTTAAACTGGCTCTGGGGATTTATATCTCTCTCATTATCCCACTGACTCCCCGGAACTGGAAGAATGTCAAGGATTAATACAGTTAACTTGATTCACCACCTATGTCTCCATGGTTTTGTTTCCCCAACGTGAAAATAATTTATTTATAAACGTGGGAAGGTTTATTTCAGACTCTCTCCTGGCTTACAATGGTAGTAGCCTGGGTTTTTTGGTTTTTTTTTTTTTGCATGATGTACACTTTGGGGGGATGTAAACTTACACCCAAGAGGACAGTGAGACTGGGAATCTCCAGAGCTGCAGTGACAACACAGATACTGCCACAGCAATCGTTTTCCAAGCGCTTTCTTGATTGTTAGAAGGACGACTGCTCCCCTTAACAGTAGTTGAATGAGGTTACATCTGGTTCTTGTGCTGGAAGTTTCTAATGTTCACCCTGAATTTTCCTACACCCAGCAGAACCAAGTGCTGCAGCCCAGCAGCAGGAAACATCCCGATCATTCCCCATCCCCTCAGAAAACCCCCGCTCCCTTCTGAGTCGAGCCAGGGCTCTCATTCCTTGTTCAGCACTCGTGGTCCATTGTTCCATCCGCAAATGAATTCTGAACTATAATTACTGCCTTATTTGTGTATCAATAATTACTTGAGTAAGTTGTACTTGATTGCCTTCACCAAGCTGGGAGAGCACAGAGGCTGTGCTGCAAACGGTGAGGAACTGACGCTTCACCTGCTCTGAACAATCGTGTGAGCAGCCTTAAAGGGTTTTGTTAAAGGGGAAATAAAAATAGTAATGACAATACATGTTATATAGCAAATCAGAAAGTACAGCTCTCCTCAAAAGGCGCAGAGGTGTAAAACCCAGTCCTTCAGGCCACCTTGCCAAAGAACTCATGATGCTGCTTCCCAGGCGGTCCTTTTTCTCTTTGTTTTCTTGCCGTTTTGAAAATCCCAGGTATTGTGTAACAAGAACAGAGTGAAGGGGATAATCTTTTAACTCGGGCTTGGCTCTGCAACTCAAGAGACTCACATACTAGTAGAGATTTTGCTACAAATTCCTTCTTAACTAATTAACTGTTGGACAAGCTAGTTAGGTTTGGCAGGGATCACCCTCACCAGCAATGTCAGACAGCTCGCGAGGCTTTCACATCTCAGGTTACCTAAGTGATCCTCACAGGTTCATTCATTCACGTGAACAACATCTTCTCTCTGTGAAGGATGAAAAGGGTTGGTACCGGCGTGGACTTGGGAAGGGATGCGGAGGGATAACTAATGGAAATTAGCCCTGGGTGTACATCGCTAGGAACACGCTAGCTCTTAAGTGGCTATATTTCAGGGTTGGTTTGTTTTCGCAGAGATGTTTTCCTGCTAGAGAAAAATAAATACATTGGCTTTATTTGGCACAGACAGATTTCACTTTGTGAACACAGAGACTGAACAGACCTTTGTAAACAACGTGTTTTCAGTACGGCTGTCTCCAAACTGCCCACCTATGGAAAATAAAAAGCTCTAATTCAAATCTCTTTTAACTGACTATGTTGAGACGTGTGCTCTTTTTTTATTTACTTCCCAGTATGTTACATATAAAGCTTCTGGAAAAAAATTGATCACTAAGAAAAAAAAAAGAAGAAATCTTCAGTGGTAAATGCCGCTTCTCTTTTCCGGCAGAAGATGAAACTTGCACAAAGGACCTTCTCTTCCGCTCAACAAAGCCAACAGAGTGGTGAGGTCAAGTGAAGGCACTTTGAAATTCTTATCTGAATTCAAAACATGGAGATCATTCAACAGATGGAGGGGAAGGAGTCCAAGATGCTTCTAATGACTAATGTTGCCTCCAAAGCGATCGCTGATACAAGAGCAACCAAGCCTTTTACGAAATTAGAGCAGGAAGACAGGAATGATACAAGATACAGTGTGGTTTTCATTCCCAGGAGGGACTCAAGGGGCTGAACCTACTTGGAAGAAAAACAGTGGCATGGAAAGATCTGCTGGACACTTATAAAACTGTTCGAAGTTCATGGAAGTTCAATAAGGAAGGATTATTCACCGTGTCACAAACACAAGAACTAAGAGGTCCTCGTGAAATCATTGCTGAACTTTTTAAGTGAACTGAATCATTTGTATGTGCGAGGCATAATTAAATTGCGGAACTCGAGAGCTGCAGGATGTTATGGAGCCAAAAGGTTGAAGAAGAGATGAGACAATCAGGGAGGGGAGGGAGCTCTTGGACAAACCCAGACACCAAAGGGAAGCCTGCAGAGGGTGGAAGGAAGGACAGGTAGCTTGGGTTGGATGGGGCTTGGAGCAACCTGGTCTAGTAGAAGGTGTCCCTGACCTTTAAGATCCCTTCCAACCCATTATGTGATCCTGTGATCTGATTATGCTATGAAACGCAACTGCAAGCAGCAGTCAGCTCTGTCAGCTCCTGCATGCCAGCTGCCAAATGAGGGAGGACACGCCAAGGCAAGACCACTCCAAACTTGTCTCTTGTCTCTACTTTAATTAGCCATTGCTTCCTCTTCCAGGAGACAGGCTACTGACCAAGACAGGTTTTTTAATCTGATCAAATTTCTGGCTGTCTTACAGCCATCTTTAATTTATGGCCAACTACAAAACTTGTAACAACTCGACTCTCCCTTCCACTTTTATTATGAGTGCTCACAAGGCAGAGGCAAGTATCTAGGTCACTGGATGTAATTTTTTGGAAATTACAGTTACCAGAAAGGACCACGTTGACCATCCTGGTTCTCAACCCTTAGAATCAATTTTGCATAACTCTGCATTTCGGTGCAAGGTGAGCAGCTGCAGCAGTACCATTCCCAACAGTTTCTATGACACCTACAACCGTCTCAGCTCTTCCCACCTTGGTCACTAGCAAGGATATCTTGCCATGTCTTCCCAGATGCTCCCGACAACTCCCAACGCAGCCATAGCGGCTTTGCAAGCAATGTACAGCCAAAATTGTTTGCTAGTACTTGCCTGGCCTACTGGTTGCTTGCCTGGCCTACTGGTTGCTTGCCTGGCCTACTGGTTGCTTGCCTGGCCTACTGGTTGCTTGCCTGGCCTACTGGTTGCTTGCCTGGCCTACTGGTTGCTTGCTTGCTTCTTTCAAAGCAGTGCCCATTGTGGTTAAATACTGTATTAGAATACTAATTCTAGTAGAAAAGTGTAGTTAGAAATTGTACCCCTGTTTCAGAAGTACCGGAATTAATTCTCTCAGCCCACAGAAATGCTATCTCGTTCTCTCCCACTTTCAAAGACAGCAGAGCGCAGACCACTTGGTGCAGGGATGGTCAGGATACCTTCATGTGGACTGGGACAACCGCGCGGTGATCCAGGCAGCACCCTTCCGAGCAGAGGCAGAGGAGGCGAGGGGCAGCTTTACTCCGTGTACAGGTGGAGGGAGGGGAGACCCGAGTTCCACTTCCAGTACCAGCTATAGATTTTATTCTAGTTACCTGCTGCCTAAAAAGAGGACAAACATCTCTGACTAAAGAAGAGGAGGTCCAGGTGTAGCAAGGAAGTAAACAGGAATTTTCCAAGCCTCCAGATCTAACTCTCACCGTTGGTACAAACCCAATACAGCAACCGCAGCCCACATCACTGCAGAAATAACCACACAGAAGAGAACTGCTGTTTCCTAATTTTTAATAGCAGTGTCTTCCTTCTCCCATGAAAAAAATGCCTCTTAGTACTGATTAAAGACCCCATAAACAAGCAGGAGGAAACCAAAGAGAAAAGCCCGTCATTATACAGAATCAAGGCAGGTATCACAAGCTTCAAACGTGATCACATTGATGACAAATTCCGAGGGTGGCCAACACAAATAATGCAAGAGAGCACGGCAGAGCCAGCGCAGTGCACGAGCACAGACCTCTACTATTACCACCAAAGGAAGCCCGTTACTAGCGCGGAGAGATCCATCTTGATTTACTCATTGAAAAGGTGGCATATTTGCCAGTAAAACTGTTCAAATAGAGGAGGGTACACTGTCAGTAAATTGTGGCTCTTTGGTGGTGTATTGTCTACTGTGCTAGAAGTTGCATCACAAAAAAAACAAACTTTAGCCTGCCTCCTGACAGCAAAGGACAAGATGACTGACTCTCCGTTTGTATCTTTAAACACAGTGAAGCATGACAGGAAAAAAAAAAAAAAAAAAAAAAAAAGAGCAACAGAGTTGTTGCAGTGAATTCATCCCCTGTTTCCAGGGCTCTGGAGTTCTGAAAGTTTTATAGCGTTGAAATATTCTAAATCCAGGAAAGCACCGACTTGGTGGACTAGATTTATTTCTATGAGATTTCTTGTTAAACCTAAATCTGTCCAGTTTTATAATTCACTCCCTGAGATTCTTGAACTCGTCCACATTTTGGATTTTAGAAACTATTGCTGTGCCTAAGAATTTATGAAGAAGGTTGTGTCTGAGTTGAAATGGGGCTAAGGGGAAAAAAAAGAAGAAGTTGGAAAGAATTACTGCTAAAAAACTAAATTGACTTGGAAACCGTACAGATGTTGTGAATTCTGCTGCAGCCAATATGATTTCACTTGAAGAACCTGATTTTCACATAGCCCTCCATACACCTTCTATTAGCTTTAAAGGTATTGTTTTTTCCTCTGTAAAATATCAGTGCTACCTTTCTGTGCCTGTAATTAATTTCAGGTACAGGCTGTAGTAGCTACTTTGCAGGTAACTAAGCTTACATGACCATTAGTGATACCTCCCAGAAGCCCTGGGGAAACTGGGTAAGAAAGGATTTTATTATCTCAGAAACAGTTTTCGATTAAAAAAAAATATAAAAATCCACCTTGCTTAGAGGGTGAAAAAAATAAAAATAAAACATCACCTGTCAAAGATATGTTATAAAGGAAAGAAAGATATAAATATATATATAAATATATATATATAAATATATATAATATGTATATTATATAAAATCTGTAATATAAATCTATTCTATAAAATCTATAAAATCTCAACAAGTAACCATTTTAGTCAAAGGGCTTTGCCAGGACTAAGGAAAACCAGGTCAAGGAACTTCAACCAAGAGGAAAGGCGTTAGTACCTAAACAAATTCCGAATTGCCACCCCAGCCCAAGCCAATGTCAGATCCAGACATATGCCTCCTCTCAGCTTCCCAGCAGAAATTCAGCAAACGAGAAACATTTCTCAACCAAAGGTTCCACAAACATCCCACAGCCCTTCTACAACTTTACTCACAAAACCCAAAAAAGCTGAAAGACGGCCACGAGCGCACACGAACTGCATGACCACGACCATGTGAATAACAAAAATAACAAAATTAAACCCCTGATAAGGAGGGATATTTTTCAGTTTCAATACACACTGTCTGATTGAAAATATTACCTACATGTGTTCTCACTGGATTACAGCCGGCAGCGACACAGTAAGAACAGAAAAGTTCTGGTTCTAAGGGTTTTAATTAGAAACATGTTGACGTGTGAGTCAGTTTCTTAGAAGAAAATGCCTGAATTAAAAACATACAGTTGTTAAGTGGATCTGTGACATACATTATTTATTTGCACTCTAGGGCAAAGGGATTAATACCAGATCACAGTACGCAGGGTCCTCCCCGTGTGAGTCTGACCCTTCACATGTGTCCCTAGAAGAGATCACGCTCCTTCAGTCTTTCCTAACTAGTCACTAATTGATAATGCATACTGTACCTAATTACCCTTCATGTCATAACCCATTAAGCAGAAATGCAGTTACTCCTGTTGAAAAATCCCAAACTGCGAATGCCACGTTAACCCATGCTTAGGCCACGTGGAGAAAATTATTGTCCATGCAAGACTCAGCCCCTTCTGCAGGATTTTTCAGGCTTCTGGTTTGGTTTGTAGTAGTGCCGTTAGGAAAACAGTAGCACCGTGTTACATTTGGGAAACCAAAGCGCCCACAGTTTAAATCAATAGCACAACAAAGAAGAGGAAAGTGATTTCCATGGCTTTCAGCCCAGCGTTCACCTCAATTTTATCCAGTCGCTTATAATAATCACTAAATTTAAATGTATGGGAATCAGATAATTATGGGTTTGGACTCTTTGATATGGAACATGAGAAATACATCTTTGACCAGTTCCGTGTTTGGAAATACAGGCAAGTTTTCAGATCCCTAAAATGATGCCAACTGAAGTCAAGCGATGCTGTGGGCAAACTTACCTCTCTTTTAGCCTCCAATTATTGCTGACACCTCTTAAAAGAGATGTTTGCTTTCCAGCAGAACGCAGGAAGATGCCTGCAGAAAAACTTAAGTTGGAGTAGGTGCTTTCCAATGGGAAATACAAAGTAAAGGGAAGGCGAGAATGAGGGATACGTTCCACCTGCAGCGCTGCTCCACAGAATTCAACACGGCTGTGCCACCCGTGCGTGTGGGATGAAGACGTTTGGTAGAAAGAGTGTTCAACCAGCTATGTAAAATCAACTTTCCCCCTCAAAAGAACGCTTTTAAAAAATTAAAAACCTTTTTAAAATGTAAGACTACGTATGAATTCTTCACAAACTTCGGGAATGAGATGGTCATTATAAATTGCACTATCCAGGAATTAATAGATCATTGTTATCCATTATTTTTATGCACCATTCTACTAGAAAGAATCAATAAACTCATAAAGACATTTTCCTACAGAAATATCAAGGGACAGAATTATTTACAGCTTGTTTACCATTAAAATTTCATGCAGAAGCAACAAACTAGGGTACCATTTAAAATCGATTTGAGGCTTGGCATTGCACTTCGCTTCTGCTGCAGGGATGCTCCCGTTGTACACGTAACTGCCACTCCACAGCACCAGGCAGGACCATCAGGGACATCCATGCAAGTTCCATTTCACGCGTCATCGGGACAGCCTACGCATCAAACACAGCCAAACCATCTAATGGAATGGATGTGCAACCACTGGATTCCTGAATTAATCAGGAGACAATTGGAGGTTCATCATTAGCTCATAATATTTTATGAATGGAATCATTTAAATAAATGTGGTTGAGAAACAGCAATTAAATTAGCAGAGGCCAAGCTGGCACGCCAGGCTAAACTTATCCAAAACCACTGGGAAAAAATTGTTTAACTGGTAAAGCTCAATGGGAAACATGGAACATCCAGTATGGTGTATTGTTGAACCACGCTTTTCCTGCTCATTATTTCTACAGCTCACAGGCTGCCCAGGGGGGTGGTGGAGTCACCAGCCCCGGAGGGATTTCAACCATGTGAGGATGCGATGCTTGGGGCCATGGGGTAGCGGTGGGCTTGGCAGTGCTGGGTTAGCAGTCAAACTCAATGATCTTGAAGGTCTTTTCCAGCCTGAACGATTCGGTGATTCTATTCTAGGATTTCCCTAAGACAAAACGAACGTAACCTGTTAAACATTAATGTTCAGGAAGGAGACATGGTACAAGGAGAAAATGAAAAATACCTCAGGCACGCAATTAGAGAGATGCACTGAATCCAGAATTGTTTTTTCTAATTTCAGACTTCTACTTAACCATCAAAACACATTATTCCAATTTTTAAAACGCATTATAATTAGATCCAAGCCACCTGGACTGAACTCCAGCCAATACTGTTTTGTAGGAAAAGATGTATAATGCTGCTTTTCTACCCAATGCCATGAAATATTTGATTTATAGCACAGCTCCAAAATTACTTGCTCAATGCACAGAACCAAACTGTTACCACAGACAGAACTGTCCTGATAGCCCGTCAGGAAGGACCTTCACAAGACCTCATTCTTCTGCCCATCGTTGCGGAATCATCTTGTATGACAAGACGATTGCATGACGGCAGCTTTCAATCGCTAGTTTCACATCCTTTTGCATAATAGGATCATAAAACGAACAGCTTCTACGTTTAAGAGTCTTGTACTCTAAAACAGACAAGGAAAAAGATTTCAGTGACAGAGGAAGCACCAGCTTCAGGCTCCACGGTTCCAAAGTGGTTTGTAGGTGAAAAATTACCAGCGGCTGTCGAGATTTACATCGTTTGCTCCAGTCTCCTTTGGCCTCTTGACAATGTAGACCCCTTTGGGCAGTGGCAAACAGCTACAGAATGGGAAGGCAACTTAAAAGAGGGTAAAATCAGATGCACTTGTAACTTTCAAGAAGCCTGACCAAGATATACTGCCCAAGTAACATAAACCTATTGCTTGAACCCGTTGGACAGCGAGCCTTTTTGATTGTACCTAACTGTAGCCTGTATGGTCAAGCAACAAATAATTTCAAGGGAGAGACAGAAGATGGAATCCTGGCGTTCCTAAGGGGTTTTTTTCATTTTAGTGATCAAAACGAATTAAGTTTTTCTTCTTCACTAATACAAGACCAGCAAGGGTAAAACACATTCAGAAGTTTTGATAAGAATTCTACAAATTCCATTCACGTTAATGCTGTCTTTGCACTCCTAGATGTTGTCATTCAGGATTCTGGCTCTTAACTCTATAAGAAACAAACTTCCATTTCAGCTAATCATTTTACACAATATGATAAGCTAAGCACAGAGAACAAATATTTCCTGAAGGGGTAAAAGAATTCTCAGGGAAAGAATAATCTTGCTCACTAAATTTAATTGAGGACTTTATCTTCCCTACAGATCATCCACTAGAATCCTAAGCAGTTATTTTCCTCTAGCACCCCTTGCAACTAAAACCCCCAGGAACATTTTGTTTAATTTCAGTCTCAAATAAGGTAGGATTAATCAGTTTAACAACCATTTAGAACCTCCCACCATCAGCTGTTTTAGTGCTGAACTAAAAATGGAGCCATAGATGTTGCTTCTTTCTGTATCTTTCTGAAGCCAGATGTGCGAATTGTCGACTAACGCGAGCGAGACTCTTCATGTCATCTGCATAGCGCTGGGAGCAGCGTGACAAGGACATCAGCCCAAAACTTCATTTTGCAAGAGTTTCCATTCAGTGTGCACATTTTGAGAATTTCAGGCATTTAGGCATAGGCAATTTTCATGCTTAATGATAACAAACTTGAAATCCAAATGTTGGGGTACTCGCCTTAAGAAAACTGCAAAAATAAACCTAGTCATACCTAGCAAGATGTGTGCAATTTTAACTTGTTACCAACTACAAAATGTTTCAATCCCTGGGTTTTCTCTCCGATTACCACCAAAATGAAGCCATAAACTTTAAACACAGGGTCAGACAGAGTTTGAGCCGCGCACAGGCATTCTGAGATGAGAAGCATTTTCAACGCTTGGATGTGAGGAGGTACACCTCTTTAGAGGTTTCATCAAAGATAACGAACTTAAAGCCCCTGGTTTATCTGGCATTACAATGAAAGAAGGCAGCAATACCTTCTGTATCTACTACTACAATACTACTGCGTGGCCGTGAGCGGTTTCCGTGATCTGCTGCCTAACACCTTCAGAAATGCCTGCTCTCCACTAGCACGCTCTTGAGTTGCAGATTTCGAGCCCCAAAACAGAAGTGACCTTTGTCAAGCTGGAAATTCTGTATCAACACTGCAAAATCACGCTAATTATTGCTGGGGGTGGGCGGCTGGGAAATTTGAGCTACCACAAAACTACTTATTTATTCCTAGAAAGAGTAAGAGCCAGCAAAGAGATGCTCTGGACCACTTCCTTCTTGAACAGAAATACTTCTGTAGTCAAAATAAAAATAAAATAAAATTCAATCTGACCTCCTTTTTCTCCCAGCCCTTAAAGGAGGGCGCGAAAGCAGAAGGGGAAGCAGTGTCAAGGCTGACTGTCTTGAAGAGGTGCGTTACCCATATGACAACCTGAGCTTATCACAGTGGGGGGACTTCAGCAGGCGCTGAACATCTTGAAATGAAGGGGTGAAGAGAAAAAAGGAAGGAAATGCCAAGGGAAATGATCTGAAAATGGGAGAAAACGACCTATTATGGCTTCTTTTTTCTATGGCACCATTGAGTAGGACTCAGACTAGCTGTCAAAAAGCTTTCTTTGCTGAGAGAAACTAACAGGGGGTCCTGAGAGTCTCATGGGACAGTAAGTGACAGAAGAAAGAGAAGGATACTATAAAATGCGAAGGCAAAAAAAGAAGAGAAAAGAAAGGTCTGAAATGGTTGAGGGTGGCAGGCAGCAACTAGACACAGACATCTCCAGGGAAAAATGGGGGGGGGGGGGGGGGGGGGGGGAACCCCAACACAACCACAAAGCACTAAGAAAGAGCAGCAGAAAAACCACTGCCTACCTGGAAACTGCCTGGCCCCATATAAAATGATTTTCCTCTCCTACCCCGCTTCCAGCCCCCTGGAAAAGCTTGCCAAAAGCCTGGATTCTCTTTTCTGAGTGTCCCCAGCCTTATCCTCAGCTCCCAGGCCGTTGTGTTTGTGTTGGGGAGAGGGATGGATCCCCCTTCCTGCATCCTGGCATTCACATCGCCCTCCGGCTCACTGTATGCAGGGAGTGCTGCAGCCAAAATACAAGCACGTTGTTATTTACAGCACGAAAGGACTTCTCTTTGCAACAGGCTCGTCTGCTCCGGGCACAACTCTTTGCTCCTGGACAGAAGAGCCATTATCCTTTCTACAGCTGAAGAAAAGAAATACCAGGGAGTCAGCTCTCTTGACGATACGCACACAAAAAAAGATTAAATTTAAAAATTGATAATAGGGGTAAGGTCACTTGTTCTTTTCTGGCCATTACCTAAAAGACAATGTTCTCCTGGGTTTGCTAAAGCTGTTATGCGAGATGGGGGCACGAACATAGCTAATGCTGCACGGCTCTGGAGGACAGGCGATGTGCTTGAATCTCCGGAACAACAAAACCTCATGTTTTACGAGCAGGGTTCGGAATGGTTTCTCAGAAAAACTTGTATTTCTACCCCAGGAGGAACCGAGGCCATCAGCAGTCACACACCTGTCCCCCTCTGGCCTGTGTGTAGCATTCTTCATGCAGAAACTGAGGGTGGGTTGGGGCATCCTGCTGGCCAGGGGGTGCAGAAACACGACTAGTGACGTGGTGTTGGGATGGCTGCAGCCATAGGGTCCATCTTTCCAGCATATGGGGTCTGTTTGACCAAGTGGAGGGTACAGGACGACTCTGGTATGAGTGTGCAAGCCCTTGAACTCCATCTGCTTCTATGAGGAAAGCTGGAGGAGAAGAGAAAACACCCACAAGACTGTCTTGCAGGTGTCAGAGGCTTCACAGGGGAGGACTGGACTTCTGACTGCCTCAGGACTGGGCAGGCATCGCATCACCGGGGCTGGACCTGCTGTCAGCAGCTGTCAGGGCTGTTGGCTCTCTGCTGCTCTACCTGCTCCTCTGGAGAAGACCAAAGCTCCTACAGAGTCCTCGGAGCAAAAGCCTACCTTGGCAGCCCGGTGGTAGAGCTGGAAGCAGGCTGGAGATGGAGAAAGAGGCCCCACAAACACCATGGAGAGGCATCTTTACGTATTGTTGCTGTTTGGGGGAGAAGCAGATCACAACACGAGATCCAGGGATAAATGGAGGAATGCTGGAGCCCGAGAGCCTCTTGTTGATCATGCTGCTATTCTCCCTCGGCTGTCAGCCCTCTTGGCTGGAGCCAGCCATCATCCCCAGGCGCCATCTCTCCGCTCTCGGCTGGAAGCGTCCACCTCTGTGAACTCTCAGATGCTGCCCAGCAGGGGCTGCAGGAAAGAAATTGCCGGGCACCGCTGCCATCTCTGCAAACACACTCACATCTGCAAAACGGAGCTCTCCTCCCCAGTGTCCCATCTGCTGCTTTATCATTAGATGCTTTGTTCACCCCACGTTATGCTTATTATCTAAAATGCCAGAGGAGTCATCACTGGGGGCCTTAATTTTCCCTATCAGAGCCGTACAAGCATCAGAGTTTAAATGTGAGAACTGCTTTGCATGACAACCAATGCTGGGAAGAACTTTTTTAGTAGTAAAAAACTGGTTGAAAAGACTGTGCCTTGTAAGGAAAAAAAAAAAAAAAAAAGCGGCCTAGTGAGACTAGAAAGTTCCCCAGGCATCTCTTACTGCGGCCAACAGACAACATCCTGTAGCTCTTTCATTTCACGTTCCTGGCTTTCACAATAAAATGAACTCAAGATCTACTGCAAGGAGAGAGCAAGGTGTCAGAAAATGCAATCGCAGAAACGCAACGTGGGGGGAAACAGGTGAGCAAGAAGCCGCCTTGAACTGCTCAGAGGGACAATGTTGATGTGAGCGTGAAATAAATCCGCTCTCAGGATCTCAGAGATGTGCCGGGACACCTATGTCCCACCAGTAACCTTCTACTGTCTTCTGAAGTGATGATCCCAAGCTCTTCCCTGTAAAAACTGATTTCCTTCTTCTCCAGACCTTACCAGAGCAGTCCCCGTTTTATATGGCAGCTCCGAAACCATCTGGCGTTAGGAAGCACCCAAGATCAAGCCAGGCTCTGCCAGGCTGCGCCACCCCGGGGTGCCCCTTCAGGACTGGACACCTCCCTCTCCCACAGCATCACCATTCTGGTTTTCCTGGAAATAATCCAGGTTTAGTGAACAGGCAGAGGGAATAAAAGCCTTAACCTGAGGTTACGGCACTTACTCGGGAAGAGAAGATCTGGGTTTCGACACCTGACTCAAACCCTGTATACAAGTTACTGGACAAAACACAACAAAACAGGGGGATTAAAAATAGATTCCTGTACTTTCCAAAGGGCTATTGAGAGCCATTTTAATTCTCACCCCAAGCCTGTAGCTCCAATAAACCACAAATCTTTTTCTGGGGAGAGGATAGGCTTTCCCAGCGTAGGGGAGAGCGTGCCTGGCCTCACCAAGCTCTACGCAGGCCCCCAGCAGACCAGCTCCTGCGACACGCTGCAAGGTGACCAGACTGGGGGTTTCAAGGTTTTTTAGACAGCAACGAAGATATGGAACCCTTGTCCATCCCCCGTAAGGGCTGCTCTGTGCTGGAGCTTTTCTGTATGAAGGAAAATGAAGTTCCAGTTTTGCTGCCCAGGTCTTTCGGGGTTCCTGCTTAAATACGTTACAGTACAAATTTTAAATACCTTATATCCATCCTGGTATAATGTCTTACAGATATCTTCAGTGGCTTCTGGAATCAGAAAGTCTGTATCAGGAGACGAATATGTATATCAGTCCTCCTGGTTAGTCAAAACCCAGGCTTCTCTGGATCCCATCAAAACCACGGGAGACCAGTCTTCCCCTCTACCTCTTCTCCCTCCTGGATTTCTGCGAGGCTGAATATATTTATCCTTTGAAAGTATTTGGAAGTCCTTGGTCAGAAATCGCTACATAAATGCAAAATACTGTCTCTTAAAAAAACCAAACAAACAAACCAAAAAAAAACCACCAACAAACAAAAAAAGCAAACTAGCTTTACCCATATTTAGGTGATGTGTTAAAAAAAATACCTTATTGCCACATGCAAGACAGAAGATCAATGCTTTTTATCAAAACAAGCACCAATGGAAAGCTCTTTTGCAACAAGACGGGAAGCGGGGGAGAGAGGCCAGCAAAAAAAAATCCCACGGAGACTCATGATTGATTGCAGAATTGCAATACTGATTTGATTTCCTTTAAATAGTGATATTACAGCTTTAATCAAGATCGAATCAAATGACAAATAATAAATCACCGAGCAGAGTTCACACCTGAATAAATAAGTAACTTGGGGGTGGATGGAAGAAAACGTTGCAGATCCTAAGGAGGTTGCAAAGGTGTAACGCTCCCGTGATTTCTCTGCAGCGGTGAATGGACCAGGATGCTGCACAATGTCCTCCCACCACAAAGCCATCACCCGTTCCCCCCTTGCCTCGTCCCTCTGCTCCTCACCAACTCCTCCTCTTTTCCCAGTGGCTCCCCTCGTGCACCCAGTTTGAGGTGGCTCCTGTTCTCCTACCGTGACTTGGAAACCAGTGGCAAAGGTCTCGTTCCTCTCCAGGATTATTTCCAGCAATTCCTCAGCTCGCTGAGTATGGAAACTCATCCGTTTGGGAAGACACTGCTGCTACTATATCCAATACTGAAAATGAAGACTCTTTTCCAAGTTCTGTTCCCAATACTCTTTTCCGATGCAAATCAAAAAGCAAGGACAGACAATTGCAAATAACATTTTATTACGGCAATACCTTTAACTCAAGGATCTCAACAGCTAGTTAATTAAAATCACACCCTGCTCATGCAGCACACATGGTGGTAAGTTGAATCACAAATAAGCAAGCACAGCCGTGAAAAGAATAATGACAAAAAGCCCACTTTAAAAAAAAAAATAAATTGTTAAAATACAAGTCAATGGGAAATTGCTTCCCTAAACTCTCCGTTGAGGATCAAGACCTGCAAAAAACAAGGGGCACCAGAAACCTGGGCCAACTTTTTTTTTTTGTTCCTTATATCACATATATCTTGAAATTATTAATTGATCTTATTTTTCCCCTTGGATTTTCCTGATTCTGTTCTCTCAACCCACCGACTTGCAGCACTCCACAAGTCTAACCAGGTCTATAATTTTTAAAGAGTGACGCGTCTTCCAAAACCACAGATGATTGGATCAGCCCACATGGCAAGCGGCTACCAAAGCAAACACTAACTGCAATCTGAACAGAGCCTGGAGCCCTGGAGAAGAGCCCAAGAACCTTGGTGGTGACTCAGTCATTACCTCCATCAGTCACGAGTAGGAGCAGCCCTCATCTTGTGTCGCTGGCCAAAATCAGGGCGCCTGTCCACCTGGCAGCAGCGGCATGGCACAAACCTGCACCTCACTCCCCAAAGTCACACACTCGTAAGAAAATACAGCAACAAAAAAAGATGTGTTCAGTTAAAAGTCTCCAAAGGGTTTCAAGTGGATGACTTTGGACATCAGTGCAGCTCTTCTCAGCACGGGTTTTAAGACACAGCCACTGTGCAAAGCTGCTCCTCCTCCAGAACATCTGCCTCCCCTCCCCGTTACCTCCAAAACCTCCAAAAAACAAACGCTGCAGAAACAGGAGTTTCTAAACTCTTCCGAGCTGAATGCTGGGAATGCTTTAGGTCATATCAGCCCCACCAAGAAGCCTCGGAGGTGCAAGTCCCAGCAGACGTACAGATGGGAGAAGGTTTCTGCTAGCAGGCGACAAAAGATGCTATGAAGAGCTCCATGTACTTTGCAGTAGCACAAAAGGAAACTTCATTTTGGGAGGGTTTAACTGCAATGCACAAACATCTCTTGGAGCACGAAGGCCAGGAAAACTAATGATTTTCCTCTATTGTCCCAATGCACATACGGGATAAACGGAGATATATAATGGGTAAGAGGGAGATTTGCAAGAGTCAAACCAGCTTCTTCAAATCAATAGGAGATGATTCAGAATTGCCTCTGGTTACTATTACCACAACAGTTTTTTTTCTTTTTCTTTCTTTTCTTTTTTTTTTTTTTTTTTTTTTAACTTCCTGAGTGTATTTAGTTTACCATAAAACCTCTCTAGGCAATGAAGACAAACACCAGGTTCACAGTATAAAAGGAAAATCCCAGAAAGGTAGATGAGTAGTAATAGCTGAGTTTCTGGCACTTTGGCTAGCCAAGAGCAGAACAAAAAATTAGAAAATTTCCATGTGTTTGTAAATGGCGCCTGAAGAAGTGAGTTGTTGAAGCAGAACAAATTTTACTCATCTTTTTTTTCTTTGTTTTGCAGGTTTTTTACAAGTTTCCTGTTCAAAGCACCCACAACAGTTAGGGTTGGGGCTTTCACGTTTGCAGAATTCTCATTAATTCCTAATAATTTCTCAAGCACCTTTGAAAAATCCTTCTTAATCCATTCTTCCATCACTCTGATGGAACAGGGGTCAACTGAACGCAAATTTCACAGCTAGGAAACCACAGCAGAGAGGTGAGGTGACACTGAGTTACCTTATGACCTTTTTTTGAATAAACTCATCTTCCTAGGCTTTTTTCATGTCTCCATTACCTAAATGACAGCACACGCATCTCTCTATGGCACCCCAGACCTCCTAAGGGGAAAGTTTTCATTTGTATGTAATGTGTGCTGAGGTATGAAATAAATAAAAAATTGGAGTAATGAATAATAAATGCCAAGTTTATATTACCAACAGCATTCATTTTCATCTGCAAACTTTTGGAGAGGACGTGAGCTCAGGATGCTTTTTATTTATTCCAAAGGAGAAATCTGCTTTCCCCACCTTTTTACTGTGACCGTGTCACAGGTCTTCGAAGACTGGATGGATTTGCCTTGAAATTTTCCGGCAGAATCAAGTCTGAATAAACATCAAACACTGGTATTTCAAATCCGGCGAGGATTGCTTCGGGAAGCGAGGCGCGTGGGAACCCAAGAGACTAGATCAGAACAGAGCCTTCTAACATCCGCTACAGGCACTTGGGGTTTTCCAGCAATGGTCCAAAGTACAAACGCCAGCAGTAAATGGATGCTCTCAAATGCCAGCTACGAAAAGGCAAGAGCTACCCCTACACGTACAGCTCTCATCAAACAAGGGTTATAATTGCAGAAGGGACTTTGCACCGGGTTCCCCCGTGGTCGGGCATCTCCAGCACAGCATCGAGGGGGCACTCCACCACCCGACATCCAAAGAGGGAGCGTGACCCAGCACAATGGGAGACTAACACACCTCAGAGCCTTGCACGCACTCAAGAGAGACAGGACTGGGAAAACAGTAGCCAAACGCTCCCGCCACCGTAAAACACATCGTGAAAAATAGCAATATTCTAGCCTTCTACGCTAGAATATTCTGTCTATGAGACACAAATATGTTTACCATCCAGCCTCATCACCAGCAGACCAAAAGAGGGCTATGAAACCTCAGCGCCGCTTCCTTCCTACAGCTGCAGGCACACCACAGAGGAGACAAGACGCACATTTCGCAGGCTCACTGTGACGCCTGCCTTTTTCTCCCCCAAACTCAGAGATGAACGCCAGCGCCGAGGAGACCCCAGACACTTTCCACCCAGATGGATGTGTGGGACCATTTTCATCCTGCCCCTCTGCAAAATCCCTGGGCTAAGGCCACCAGTAATGCAGTGACACGGTGGGATCATTTAGAGTAGGGCAGCAAAGGGCTGCCGGAGATGCTGAATTGCCTTTGACATGGAAGATATCCACCCTCAAAGGAGGAACAAGCCGAGCCCTGACGCTCTCTCTTCAGCTGCATCGCTTTGTTGTTGCTCCCTTAACCGCTGCTCCCAAATGCTGCCAACATTACCTACAAGTGCAGGACTGCTGGCATTTTCCAGAACACAAAGAAAACCACAGGGAAGTAAATCTGCTTAAAGAGAAGCCTCCATAATTTTAAACAGCAGCACAGAGTCCCTGTGTTGAAAAGTGATGTACGATTACTGTCACAAGTGGTTTGATTGATTATTGATTGCAATCATCTCCTCACTTCCACAATGAAATTGGCTACAGCTCCTTCATGTAGCCCCTGATAAGACGGTGTGCCTCCCACTCCGGCGCAGTGGGCACATGCTGCACTGGATAAATGCCTCTGCAGGCAGAGACACCCCCTGCTTTGATGGGCCCACAGTGATGCTGCAGGCTCTGGTGGGCACAGGAGCAGAAAACTCCCCTCCTGGAGCCCTGATTTAGGGCAGAGGGACCTTCCCAGGGGCTCACACTCAACGGCTCTGCAGCCACTGCTGCCCCACGCTCACGAGTTGCTCCTGGGGCACCTTCCAGGTTGAAATCCCATGGGAGACCAGGCAAAGAGCCAAGAGTTGCCCAGCCCAGCCATCCCCTTGGCCAAGCTCTATGGGAAAGCCACCATCCCCACCTTTGCCACCCCATCCTGGGGACAGCCAGGATTTCACCTGTGAGGGAACACCACTGCCGGGACTTGACGCCATTCCACATCGGGAAGGCTTATTCAAGGATGAAAGCAGAGAAATTCTGGTCTTTTTAGCTTCAAGACTGGGACAGCTGCCTTCCTACCGACTCAGCTGTACACTCGCTGAAATATCAAGTGATGTGGAGTCAGTGTTTTGTCATGCCATGATACTGCACAGAAATAACCACTAATTAATATAGCATAACAAGGAGAAAGATAAAACCCTTTCTCCTTGAAATGTCAAACAATTGCTGAGTGTTCTTTCTTTTTTCTTCTATTCTGCGTTAATAATTCACACAGAAAATTTCTTCCCATACTAACGGTTGCTGCAAGCCAGCAGAGCAACCCACATCGCTGTATCAGTGTGTAGCAAGACATTTTAGCAGGCATTAGGAAACAGAACTGGGCAAAAAAATCCAATACTTCCCCTCTAACACCCCAACAACCTACCCTTCAAACATTTTTATTGTAGATTTTTTTCAGTCCTGGTGATTTTTTTCCCCAACGCTTAGATTAAAGAGACATTTTCAATGGCTTTTTCTTGTTCACTGGAAATAATTTTTCCTTCTCTTATGTGGCAAACAAATTGTTTTCTTCCATTCTGACTGCAGCCTGAATGAACATCAGGTTTTTTGACTTTAATTCCAACTTTTCCAAAATAACTTGGTTATAAACAAGCATCTTTATTTGTCTGTCACCCTTAAGAGAGGATGACAAGTACAGTCCCGAGGATCCGCGCTAGCTGACAGCTGCTGAAGAGCCCACAAAGCAAGCACAATGCACCGGATTTTATAGTAACTTCAAACTCTGTGCATAATATCGGGAGCATTGGAAATCACAGAATCCCCGCTCATACTGGTCCTAACGCAAACCTTTACACTAACAAAACACTGGAAAACTTCATGTTGCTTCTCCTTGGCTATCCCTCACGTGTCACCTAGTTTTGGGGTAGGTTTAGGCTCTTTTGAATGTATCACAGGAAGGACCATCAGCTTTGTAAAAGCCCTTGATGCTAAGAGGGATGAAGACAACTATGAGCCGCTCCATTTGTTTCAGATACAGCCTACAGACCACCAAGAAGATGATGCTGTCACACATGGTTAAACAGTATACATGCAGGAGAGCGATAGAATTTCATGTTTTGCTAAGGAAAGGTGGCGTTGTTACAGGCCAGCCACTTTTTTATATGTGTATATATATATAAACACATATATCCACATATATATAATATATACCCTGTACATACAGTATATAATTTAATTTCTTTCTCCAAATTAAAATGATTTCTCTTAAATCTTTTCCCTCTTGCTGCCCAGACGCGGTATGGGAGGTGCAGTCCCAGCTGTCCCTTCAGCCGTGTGCTCAGTGCACAGCAGTACATTTAATTAGTTACACATGTAAGAATTAATGCACCCATTTAACAACTACTGAACTCCAGGTTTGCCTACCACATTTATTTTCATTCACATTGCTAACAAACGCTGCAATAAACAATGGAATAATACCCCATCGATTAAGTATAATTAAGCTTAATAATTGCTTAAACTTGTCATCCATAAATCATGACCAGTAAACCATTATGAACCAATTAATCATTAGTGGCATCATTAAGTATGTTTATTTATAGAGTATTTATAGAAAACCTAATCATGTGGTAGAAAAGATTAATAAGTACAAGCTGGCAAAGGGAGGGATGGGGGAGAGGTGTTGTACAAGAGCAGGGAAGCCTTGGATGGGATCACGTCTGACAAATAACCATAACGCCTCCATTACAACCATCGGGCATTTAATCTGAGACAGAACCAGGTCTGAGAATCCAGTCAAGGTGCAGAGGAAAAACTGCAGCTACTCAAGACGTTGCACCAAACAAATAAAACCCTTACGTTGAAATCTGAGAGCGGGATGTATTCATTTGTACTGCAGCGAGCATCTATAAACCCAGGAGAAACGGTCCAAGAAGTCCCTGGGCTACAGACTGCAACAGGGCTAAACAAACGGACGGTGCTTTTCCCCCAAATTCACAAGGTCACGCTTTCAACTCAATCATTGACATTTCCAAAGCAGCTAGGGAAATGAGGCTCTAAAATATCACTGAAAGAAGATGGAATGGGAAGAGGTGCCCAAGTTGCTCTTTGGTTCCTCGGAAAATCCTACCATGGGTTTTTTCCATCTGAAATGCCTGCTTATGTTCTTATGTTCTTTTTTCTTTTTTTTTCTTTTTTGTTTTTTTTTGGTGAGGTCAAGATTTCTCCCTCTAGCCCCTAAACTTGTTCCCACCAATGGGTGTTTATTTGAACATCCTAAGGGGTTTAGAGCAATAGAGTCTAAGTGGTGACAGATGAGAGAGCCAAAGAAATGTATGAATGTTAATGTAATTGACTTTTTTTAATAGACTTTTTGAGTTTAAAAAATTAAACTCCTGCTTGGGAACTGGGCTCTATGAACAAAACAATCTATCCATTGATCCAGCGGTTCACAAGGCTACTCAACATCAAATTAGAACAGCTAAGGAATGGACTGCAATAATGCATACCTGATGCTGGCATTTATCTCAGTGTGCCTCTGCTCTGCTACCTGAATATTTCTTACCATACTTATGACATGCCATCTTATTAGCTAAAAACATTTCACGGCAGCAGTAGTCCCTTCTTTGATTAATTACAAATTTCTCCATTGTATATACTCTGCACAGTTTAAAATAACTACATTCAGCCTTCAGCCCTGAACCTAGCATGTCTCAGGCCAGTGAAAGTTCATAATGAGAAAAAATTGCAAAAGCAGAATTAAAAAAAAAAACAAACCCAAAACCCAAACAAAAAACCCCCACCCACTGTTTTCTAAGTTTCTTGCTCTTCTCCCATTAAGAGGATGCAAATAGTTGCTTTTCATTTCCATTTTCTACCAGCCTGTTATTTCCAAATGCATCTTTCTATTTTGCATGAGAGTAAAAGAGTATATTTTTCAAGACGACCAACGTTGCCCATCCTCCTGACCCAACAGCCGAGTCCATGTTTTGCCATGAGCTTACAGCACGCAGAACCCGTCACCTGGAGAACAAGCAATTCCGCGTCCTCTTCTGAAAATTGCAGAAAACTGTGATTAGCCCCGTGGCAAAGGGCAGATCAACCCAGCAGAGATCAAGCAATGCTCCATCCAGGGGTGCAGTATCCAGCACCCCTCAAAGCACCAAACTCTCCTTCTATTAACGGGCACGTTACTTTCTTCTGCTAAACAAAACTACCAACATCATGAAGTTAAATAGGTCATGCTGCCAACTGATACCTGGGTTATAAATCAGGCACCTGACATCTGTTAAAGCCATGGTTTAACACACAAATGTCTCCACGACTCTGTTTCTCATTACTTTGTCCAAAATCCCAACAGCGATCAAAGACAAGATGCCTTATCTCTTATCGAATGGTAGTCCCAATTTCCTTGATCTTATCAATAAATAAACTTTAGAAATATAAATGTTAGTCACTGATCCAATGCCAAAAAGCTGTCAGCGTCGTATAAATTAGCATGAACATATGTTAATGCATAATTCACCATTTGCAACAGGGCTTTGTTGAAAAATTGATGAAAATTCATGAAAGAACCTTTTCAGATTAAGTTGCACAATAAACATGTAGCCAGCGGCATTCATAATGTAAAGGTAATAGTTTAGATTTACCCTCTGAACATTTTGTATATTCAGAGCCCGTATATTAAAATTTTAACCACCATCAAACCCAAACGCTGAATTACAACACAGCAGTTCTGTGTATACAAGTAAGTGGGTGTTTGCGTGCGTGCTGCATGTAAACATTTCCACCACTTTGCAAAGTACCGCAGCTTTTCCCAGAGGTTTCCTAGCTTTGCCATACAATAACGGTCTTCCAAAATAGACAGGTTTTGGAGAAGAGCAGAAAAATGTCAGTAATTCACTGAGCAGATGTAAACAGAAATGGTAGATGATGTTCTATCTAGTCCTGACTACTGACAACTCTACTGCATTTTGAAGAGACCGAAGTAGCTTGCTGGCCCCAGCCCATCCAAAAATCAGACTGACTTCAAACTGTGCCACAAGCAATAATATCTAATATCCAGGCAACAGGAGAAATCCTGAATACAATATCAGAATCTTTATTCCCTTTGACATAAATTCAGTGCTTGTACTGAAGTTTTGGGTTGATTCAAAATGACCTCATTAAATTAATGAAAGTAATAAAAGAGAATTTGGATCTTTTCCAGAAAAGTTATATAATATTTCTACTCCAAACAGCTTGTTCATCTTGAAGAGCGACTATTTCCTCTGGCAGTTATATCCACTTGGAAAAACTGACTTCTCTTATAAATTCAATGACAGGACACGTATTTTGCCACTATCAACCAACTCCTTCCAAAAGTAGGTGCCCAAAATAACTGTCTTTAGTCACAGGTGGTTTTGAAGCCCCTTTAAAATTTCTTCGCAGAAAGTTGTAAATGGAACTCATGTTGTTAACAACGCATATTTCTGCCAAGGCATACAGTTAAAAATGAAAGATTATTCATACTAATGGCACAGTCATGCTCCAGGGGCCAAATGCCTACAGAGACATTACATCTTACCTGGAAGAGCGTCAAATCTAAGAGAAGAATAAGGGAGAGGAGGGGAAGACAGTCATACAAACCATAGCCATCGTTTGTAAGCATAGGATGAATTTATAAAGGCATAGCTGGGTTTTGGGGGGATGGCTGGAGGTGTGTGTGTGTTTTGTTTAAAATCATGTTAGAAAGGGGGGAAAAAACTTCACCAAATTCTCAGTGTGATATAAAAAACGAGGTGGGGCTTTCTTTAATTTTCCCACTTGCTAATTGCAATCTTCAATGTGCAGAAAACACGTGCCATGCCCTGACTTTATGCTGAAATTCAGCAGCAACAACTGCAAGCCAGTATAGTACAACTGTTAAACAGTGCCTGCACCTTCCCATCCTCGAAGCTGTTATCTTTGATAGGTTGAAGCTGCATGATACCAGAGGTGATGGCATTACCACCGAGACCCATTTAGACAGAAAAAAACCCCCGTGTATTTTCTTTCGCCGTCTGTCTCTCTCTGATGGCTTCTGTCCATCACGGTTCACTAGAAGTTCTTCAGCTCCAAATCATGCCTCCCTCAGCTGCCAGGCAGCCCCCAGCCGGCATGGCAATTAGCCAGATGTCAGCAGTCCTATTATCTCCATTCCTCGCTTCTACATTATTTAGGCACCGCATGAGAAGAGAGGATTGCAGCAGAGGATCCCACCAGGACTCCACTTTAGAAACCTGCATGGAGCCTGAAGGAGGGCCAGAAGAGAGACAAAAAGGATGCAAAAGTAGCTAAACACTGTCTCCTTTCCTGTTGGCACCCAAGTGCTGCTGCTTTAATTTCTCCTTGGGAATGAAAGCAGGTTGGGGAGATTATAAAAGCAGAGCTAAGAGTTATTTTTCCTTGTCACACTCCTCTGCAGCTCCGCATGCAGCTCTCTCCGCTTTCCTCCTGCAATACCAGCACAGGAGATTAACATCTGATAATGGGAGGGCGACAGGCTGCACAGAGGCACGGAGTCGTACATCAAATGGAAAACACACAGAGACATTATTATTATTATTTTTTGCATAAACCAAAATAGCATACACAGATTTCATGTTTAAAACCCAAGGGGTTATGATTTTCTATGTCTTGGTAGTTGGTTTTCTAAAATAACCCATCCAGCAAGGGAGCACAATCCCATACGAAACACAAAGGAAAACTTTCTGGGTTTGCCTACAAAATACATATGCCTGGTGAGGCTTTTATATTGCATATTTAAAAAAAGGGGGGAAAAAAAAAAGAAAGAAAAAAAAGGCATTCAAGCACAGGGGCATGTCAGTTAGTATTTCTGGGTCATCAATTAATCAGGACTTCAGATGTCCAGACAGGCAATTAATCAGTCGTGTGAGCAAAAGATAGGCTGTGGATGGAAAGTAAATATGACAGTGATGCTCTGTAAATACTTAGACTATGATTAATACCCGAGAAGTCACTCTCTAAAAGTGCCTTCTTATTTTCTTTCTCATACAGAGCATTTTACAGAGACAAAGAGTCTACTTTCTTGCCACTGACATCTTACACGCCACCGACGGCTTGAAATAAAGATGCCTCATTTCCCCCCTTACCTCATTCCATCTCACGCGTCCCGCTGGAGGACCCAAAGTGCTTTATCAACATTAATGAACTGAACCTCGGGACAGCGCTGTGAGAAAAGCAGCTTTTATTATCATGAATCCTCTTGGGCAGATAGGAAAATCAAGGAAGAGAGAAATTCAGTAGCTCATTCCCACCGCAGCTGAGCAGAGCTACGGCCCGATGCTGGGGGAGGGGGTGACAGGGACACAGACAGGGAGATCTCGGGTGCATATAATGCATCTCCAGGTCTTCATTTTAAGCTGAGTCCAAGGCAGCTCAAGCACCTCAGAGAAGCACAAAAATGACATTTTGCTAGTGGCAGGAGATAAAACTCTGCGTGCTCAGTTGGAAGCCCGCTCTCAAGCGCCCTTCTGTCTTGACAGCTCTTTGAAGGAGTTTGAAGTTTTCCAGGAGACACTGGCATCTGACAGAGACTGCAATCTGGAGCCTGGTTATCCTGGTAGAGCTCCCAAACCCACGTTGGACAGAGCTACACTGAGCCCCAGCACTGGTAAACTCTGCCTGTGATGCAGCACGTGTCTATCATGGCGGGCAGTGATGGACACCCTCAACCACTGCACAGAAGAGGGCACGGAAATGAAGAAGAAGATCAAAAAGATAGGAACATGCTGCAGCTGGAGAAGGGAAATCAAGCCTGGAATGATAGGAAGCATCTAAGGGATGGTACAGTTACCTTGCCCAGGCTCACAGCCTAGCTAGGGCTTGGGCTGGGGCAAACATCTGTACAGAGCTCAGCCAGCAACCCCCATCGCAGACACCTCTGCATTGCGAGAGCTGCCCCAGAGCAGCCTCTTGCACCGCTGCCCCAGCCCGCATCCCTGAGCAAGAAGCCACTGCCTACCACAGCATCACACATTTGAACCCCACTTCAGCCCAGCACACCCCTCTCCACCCCCAGCATGGCAGAGAGAGCCCTGCCGCCGTACGTGAGGCCATTATTTCTTCCTTGCTTATATTTCCATGTTAGAGCACGTGGTTTTTAGCCTCACCATAGCTCCTCATCTCCAAAATAACACTTTTCATGATGCAACACCGGGGTAATAAATGCAGCATCTCCTGTGTTGATTTACTCCGTTGTGACCCTCACTTCATCTGCCAGTTACTACATTAATTGTTCCAGTAACGCACATCCCACCTTCCAGCCCACCGCCCGCTCTCCTGACAGCGCTGTATTTGCAAACACTCTACTAACATGCTTTGCTGTGTTTTGAAAATTAAAAAAAAAAAAAAAAAAGTGTGACAGGGAAATAACATCCCATTTCCCATCTTCTTGCTTACCAGATTTTGACACGTTTGATGTAATTAGTCAAACCCGATTGGTTTGGATTTAAAAGGAAGACAGCTGAACCGCAATCAGAGACGTTATTAAACAAGTCAGTTGGTTCTCAATGTACCTGAGCCACGGACATCTTCAGTTTTTATTTGCTTTGACAAGTAGGCAGCAGCGTGCAGGGGTTGGAGAGGGGATGGGAAAGCAGCCACGGGGACCATGACACAGCTCTGTGCTTGTTACCGTCTCGGTCACAGACAAACGCTGAAGCGTTGACAAAATTCCTGCATCTCTCCATCGCATCACCTCACATTATGCTGACGGAGAAGGCTGCGGTGGTGGTGTTACAGACCACGGAACAAAAGCAAACCAACCCTCTAGCCTAACGCGTTTAACCATTAGTTATCATTTTTAGTGAAGCAAAACCCGTTGCAGATACGTGCTGCATTAGGTGTATTCATTCACAAGATCCCTTAAAACCTCGAGTGACACTTACAGCGTGTGACAACTAAAACCCATCCTGCCCACCACGTTCACCCACCAGCACATTTGCCGCAGCTGCAGAGTGGGGAACATTTTACATATGGGAACATAACGGGATGTTTTCCAAAATGCCCTAAGGATCCCTGAACTTTTTTTTTGCTCGGCATGACAGGTCTTGCTCAGATCCACAGAGGCACCGAATGGAGGTGCCACCAGCCCCGGCGGGGGGATGACATGTTTATAACGCTCCCAGATGGAGAAACTCTCCTGCTCTCTGAAATCCAGCTGCCAGTGCAGCTCCACAGTACATCTGGCTACCTACCCTCAATCAATACAAACCATTATGAGACTGGACTTTAAATGCAATTATCTCCAATATCAATGATTCACATACAACAACTGTCACTTCAGATTACCTATGCATTTTATCGGCTGTGATTGTTCTTGAATATTTCATTGAAACGCAGGTTGTGCGGGAGGGACAAGAAGTTACAGCGATGGGGAGAGAGAGAGCAAGAAGAGATGATAAATTAGCACAGCCATTAATTGTGGCAGCATCAACAAGCTGCACCAAGGTTTCCTCCCGATGACACGTTTTTAAAGTGTAAAGATCACTGTGGTCTAATTTGCTGATTCCCTCATGAAAATACTCGCTGAAAAGCATCTATCACGGAGACAAACACAATTAATCCTGGCCCCTGCAGCCGCTCAAGTAGCTGACAAAATTCTTGTTACACAGCGATTGCCCCAAGCGCTGGAGGTGGTGTGGGGAGAAGCACAGACACAGTGGGGCAGAACACAGCCCAGCGGGGTGTTGGGGAGCAGCAGCAGACCTGGGAGCACTGCCCAGCAACACTTGCCTTAAAAACAGTTTCTTAGACTTTTTAAGTCTATAATTATTTTTATATTTGGAGAGCTTTTGCCTAGCAGCCAGCTTAAACCCTTGCTCGTCACTGACCTGCCCTCCTACAGCAATGTCCCCAGCAGATACGGAAAATAACCAACGGCACCTTCTCTACAACAGGATTTTCTTTATTGCAAGATCTTCTTATGCTTCAGCCTTCACTTTCTAGCTCAACCAGCCCAGAGTTAAACCTTCCCTTAAAGCTCACCGTTTCCCAAACCTCCGGAGACTCCCCGAGTGCCGCAGACCGTCTGCGGAGTTGAAAAGTGCAGAGGCCAAACCCGAGCCCAGTTTTCCAGCTGAGGTCTCACCAGCATCAAGCGGAGAGGAACAACTCCTCCCAGGTGCTGCGACACGTGCATATCAGCCAAGCCAGCAATATCTACCTTTTTCACCCTGCACCGTGCTTTTGGTTACGGGATCCACCATCTCTCCCAGATCCTCTCATGGCAACAGCCCTGTCAAGCACGAACCCACCTCAACCTGTGCCCACGCATTTGGGGGTCTCTTCCCTACGGCTTCTGCCCTTTCTTCCACTTGACCTTGTGCGTTTGGCACCATTTCTCCAAGCTATCATTCCAGTAGGAAGTCTGGAAGGTTCTGCCCAGGCCGGTGACACGTCCAGATTTGCTAACCCTACTTTCCAAGTCATGTAGAAAGTGAGAGTTGGGTTTTATTCCCAGCTTTGTCGCTGACAAAGCCTTCAGGCAAATTGCTTACGCTGTTTCCCTGCTCAGTGGGGGGAAAGAAAAGCTCAGGAATGTGCAAATATCGAGACTCTGGGGTACTGAGCCACCCTGGGATCTCCTGACCTGGGAGGAACTCTGTGAAGAACCCCAAGTCCTCTCCTGGCAGCATCTGGCCCCTGCCCCCTCATTTCTATGGGCTTCATGCTCCACTGATGGGGCTGCAGCAACTCGTTTATTTCGATATAAATGACAAGCCCTAGTCTATTTTATACCTCAGCATATGTCTTTAAAGCATCAGACAGCATAGTAAGACTAGCTATATATACTCCTTTTCCTACTCAGTATTTCTGTCGAGGCTTTATTTTTTTCTTAATATTATTACTATTCCACCAGAAAGTTCTTATTTGTCACAAGAACGACGTTTCCTAAGATCAGCTGAAAACCTAATGAGCACACACTGTGACATTAATTGGGATGCTATTACCTGTTTTGCTACAAACACCACTAATATAATAATACACCTCCAAATCTTTCACTTACAGAGAACATTATTCACGTTAATCATTTAATAATTATTACATGGATGCTACCATCTCCTCACAGGATCTAATCTTATTCAGCCTGTACATACTCGTTGTCGATTTTTCAGTGCAATAGGTGAAAATGCCTTTAGTGAACTCGAACTGCACAATGGGAAAGGATTGGTAAAGGTGTCATATAGAAAGAAACAGAAAATAGGGAAATATTAAGCTGAGGCATTGTAAACTGCACGCTGTGCTTTCAAATCAGCGTTATTTAACCAGCCTTAATTCCATAAAAGCAGACAAATTATTAATGTGGCAAGATTACAGCTGTTGTCTTAGTGCTCATCCCTTGGGACTTTTGGATTGTAGGACCGGGGTGGGGGGGTGGGAAATCAGACAAGGTGCAACAAGCACATGAATATATGTATTTTTTAAAGAAACTCCAAGCTGTAGATGGGAATTTCATCTCTGGGGGCAAAGGGCAGGGGGGGTACCTGAGCTAGCAAAACTTGCAGGTTTTTATAAATGTTTTTTTGGCTTTTTTAACAGACTGGCATATGCATTAGCAAGTCATCTAAAGTATCACCGATGTTTCACAGCTTCTTTCTTTCTGTTGATTTCCACCACCCCACCCCCACCCCCCCTTTTCTTCAAAATGGGAACAGTTGGACACCATTTCAGATGCTCAGGCCAATCTGCACAACATGGCACAGCTCTTCAGATCCTTCAAACAACAGCTCTCAGGTCCATCCCTCTCTCTCCCCTTACAACTCACCCTATTACAAAGATCCTGTTTTACAGCCTGGGAAGGTCCCATATCCTGGGAGCGGGGAAACCCCTGGGGCAAAGAGGGACTTGGGGACTGACCCCGAGCCCCCTACTTCACAGGGCAGCACCCAAAGCACAGGAGGGCAAAGGAGCAGCACCTCCCGGCGGCTCAGCCCATCCCAAAGATGCCAAGGAATTGAGCTGCCATAGGGAGACAACACCCCAGAAAAAGCACGTCTTCAGGCTTCTTGCCACTTGTCCCCATGCCCAGCGGTGGCAACACTGCCACCCCCTTCACCACTGCACGGTGTCACCTGGGAGCACAAGGTACAGGGGCGGGGGGGGGGGGGGGGGGGGGGGGGGGGCACAGCTTGGGTCAACAACCACCACGGGGTAAAACCAGCAATTACTGTGCTGACAAAGAAGGAACAAGAAAAAAACTCCTAGAGCAGCAGAACAGCCCGTAATTGCCCACAATTGCCCCCACGTGCACACAGGGTACGTTTCAGCCTGACGCAGCCCACTCCAGAGCAGCCCCGGTGCTCATCCAAGTTCACCAATCTCTTTCCTCCAGGTCAGTGAGCAAACCAGAAATGCCTAATGTAGGACTGCACAAACCTAATGTCCTATCTTGAGTGTATAATGTAGCTTCACTAATGGAATAGGGCTGGAGAGAGAGGAACAGCTCCGTGCTTTCTGTAACGTGTCAAATGTATTTGCTCGGGAACAGCTGATTGCTACTTTTCGGCATCTTGGCGTTGGAGCAGTGCAGCGGGGTTGTGGTCCTTTACTCCTCCACCGCGCTGCCAAACCCCCCCAGACCCCTTCTGCAGTGAAGAATCAGCCATCAGCCCCAGGTTTACCCAGCTGAATTAACCCCTTACTCAGAACCCCCCACCCGGCCTCTACATCAAATTCCCTCTGTTCTATTTCAGGTCAAACAACCCTTTTCCTGGGATGCCTCTTCCCCATCACCTCCGCTGCATACCGCCTCTACCACCCAGGTTTTGTTTTTTTTTTTCCTCTCTCTGAGGCTGAAAGAAGAAGAAACAGTTGACAGCTCTACTGCTGGCATGTTGAGAAATTCGCTAGTCTAGCTGTAACGGCAGGCATCAGAGGCGACCGGGGAGATGCTGGCAAAGTGTCAGAGAGGGAGATCGGGAGTCTGTGCAAGTGGAAAGAGCATTCAAATCCGGATAGATTGATGCAGTCGCTGTTGCAGAAAGAACAGACTGGGATCTTGCAACTCTCATTGAATGCAGTATCCTTCAAAACCTCCAAGTTGCTGGCTTGTCAGCCGAGCAAGGGCTTGTCAGTGGTACCCAGCTATGAAGCAGTACTTAGTCTCCTGGACCTACATAAATCAGCCTGGAGAAATTCAGCTGCAAAGAGCAGATAAAGGTGGAAGAATTCCCCGCCTGGCTCGGGTGCTTTCATACCTGGCTCGTCTCTACCCACAGGATAGCGACTCCAGGAGCTGGGAATCCTCTCTCCACGCTTAGAAGTGATAATGCGGGTAAGGATTTACATAAATGACAGATTCTCAATAATAAAGAGCCACGCTCCCACAGAACGGGACCACACGACAGGCACGATACCCGTTGGCATCGGAAGGAAATCTGAATTAAGCACGAAGCTCAAAAACCTGAAAACCAACAAAGAGCAGACCGCAACAAAATGAATTTTCTTCTATCCATTCCAAGGGAAATGAGAATAATACAATTAGCCACTTAATTATTTGACACCTAGTGACAAAATGAATCCCCAGTACGAAACTGTGAAGGCCAAAGGGCTGAACTTGGCTGCTGGAGACCCCTCAGAAGTCTGCCATTAAAGGGGGGAGGATGACACAGGAAGGTGGCACGTATCCCGTGAGGAAGAACGATATTTTCAGGTGCTCGGAAAGCTCCCCAAAGCCTGGTTAATAGAAACACTGAAATTGCAATATGGTGGAATTTACGCCTCCAGGGCCTCACCATATCTCCCCAGAAGTGTATGATGTACCGAGCCATGCTGTGCATATAAAACTTCAGGCAATATCACATCAGTGCAGGCAGGCAGCAGTAAGTCCCCTGCAAGCGTGCTGCAAAAATATTACACCATTACACGTAGCAAGCAGTATTTTCTGTCCTCCTCTCTGCATAATGAGCTTGGATTAAAGAACCTTCTTCATCTGTGAATAAACTATCATTGGGGCTGAGCTTTCCAAATAGTTCACCTTGGTTGCCAAAGTCTGAACTCGATGAATCAGAGGCTGACCTTGGCCCCATCATCCTTTCAAGCAGACGCCTGGCTGTTGGGGTTTAACCCCAGCCAGCAGCCATGCGCTCCCTCCTGCCTACCCCCCCAGCCCCCACCTCAGAGGGATGGGGACGAGAATCGGGAAGGGATGCAAAACTCAAGGACTGAGATAAGAATAATTTAGTAATTAAAATGAAACAGGAAAAAAAATCATAATAATAGCAATAATAATGAAAAGGAGGGAGAAGGGGAGAGGAATAAAATCCAAACGGGAGAGAAGACAACAAGTAATGCACACTGCAATTGCTCCCCACCCACTGACTGATGCCCAGCCAGTTCCCCAGCCAGCTCCCCCCAGTTCATACACCCAGCACGAGGTCCCATGGTGCGGAATATCCCTTTGGGTGGTTCAGGTCAGCTGTCCTGCCCGTCTCCCATCCCAAATTCTTGTGCCCCTCCAGCCTTCCTGCTGGCAGGGCTTGAGGAACTGAAAAGTCCTTGACTTAATATAAAACATTATCCAGCAACAACTAAAAACATCAGTGTGTTACTGGCATTATTCTCACACCAAATCCAAAACACAGCACTTGCAGCAGCTGCTAAGAAGAAAATTAACTCTGTCCCAGCCAAACCCAGGACATCGGGGACCTCCAGTTCAGTTCTTTAGGGCCAGGGAGTGCCCATACCCACATCACCCACAGCTAAATGCACCCCCCATCGCAAGGATGGGGATACCTTTAGTCTTTCCTAGGGACACTATTAGCTTTACATAAAATACACTATATTTGGTGAGGGGAAAGGACCACAAGGTCTAAGAGAGCAGCAGGAGGGAGGGTTGTCACTGACCTCCACTCGACTGGGAGCTCAAGGGGTTTAGACAAAAAGCACCCCCCATCTGCTCACAGAGGAATGAAGTCCCACCTTGAAAATACGCCCTAATATGATGACCCACATGCACTGTGATTCTGTTTTGTGCTGTTTCTACATAGCAGGCACCACTGGCCAGAGATGCTACGCTAGGGAAGCGGCACACAAATACAGTCGTTAAAACGGAGCCCTGAATACCGTTCCTTTGGTTTTCAAGGGCAATAACACCCTCTCACAAAAGCGCTGAGCATTTAACGATCTGAAGTGCTGACAACACTTCTGAGAAGTGGATCTGGCAAGACGGCAAAGTAGGAAGAGTCCCGACTCGGCCGCTACCCTCCTCTAGTGCCTGGGCTCTCACAGTGCGCTGGAGAAACCCTGAAACAAGTGCCATCGCAAGTGCCTGCTAATTCTCTGGAGGAATCTTGAGCTTCACTTGAACTGTGAATTTAATGGTATCAAACACAAATCAGACATTTTCTCATCCGAGCGGCTCACTTTCCCTTCCTCCATCCCATTCAAAAGGCAATCCTCCACCACAACAAGTCAGGGCAAAAAACCACAGGCTCCATAATCCCAAGTAAATCAAACACCTCCTTTTAGGATAACCTTATAAAAGCTGGGAAGGATTTCTGGTAGTCCAGAAATAACCAGCTCCAGGTGTGACAGTAGCCAGAGACACAGACCATGGGCTGCAGCACCAGACTGGGAAGCAGGAGGCAGGATGGCACCTCTCTAAACTGGGAAAGCTGAGCTGGAAGCTTCACAGCAACCACAGGACACCCCAAACCCCACCTCAGGAGATGCGATGGTTGCAAATGGAAGGGGCCGGATCCAGATGCAGACAGACAGCAGGTCCAGCAAGGATGAGGGAAGAAATCCTCTACAGGACTGGGAGAGAACCCACAGCTCATACTTTGCACCCTTTGTCACCCAAAGCTAGAGGGACCTCGCACTGCTTACAGCACCCAGAGCCCGCCAGGAGACAGGGCTCCAACTCCCCTGTTGTCTTGCACAGAAAATGATCCCAAAGGTTCATCCCCCATCTTTCAAGTTGTGCTTAGTGGGATTCCTGCAAATTGGATTCCAATGGAGTTATGGTTGTTTCTTCTGGCAGCCTGTACGTTAGATTTCTCTAGCATGAGACTCCAAAAAAAAGGAGAGACCTCAGAAAATGCTGGTTGCGCATTCCCATCATTCGGCTGTCGCTTGCTCAGGCATAAAACTGTAGCAATTCCATCTGGGAGCACAACTACATTCTGTTCCTGAGCTTATACGCAACTTTAAGAGTCTGATGGTGCTTCAGTTTCATAGTATGAGGAATATATAAATGATTTTTCCCCCCCCTCGCAAAAATCCATTTTGTATCACGCATGACATCTGTAAAACCATTTTCTTTTACTTTACATTCGGCCTTAAGGGCTAGCACCTCCTTCACCAAAAGGATAAATCCTATAAATTAAATAGGAAGAAGCAAATTTCTACAGAACAAATCACAGCCTAATTTGCTAATTTGCTACCTAGTCAAGACATTCTCTGTTCTGAGGCTTCATTTGTAATTCATGAATATTTCACATGCACCCATGCATTACCGGAGGAACGCTGTGCAGCATTGTTTGCAGACGTTTTACAGGCATCGACCGTGCCTGTAGGATGGAGAAAAGAAAAGGTATGTTGTCATTCTGCTGAGTCGGTGAAAGGAAACCAGAACACTTGCTCTCTGTCACCTGCAATAATACTCCTCAGCATGGAGAGACAGGGAAACTAATGACAATTATGTTAATATTATACTGTCCCTATATATGGGGCACACATTACAGGTGGAAAAAATCTCCTACTGAAGCGGAGCAGTAATCACTGGTGAAGTGAGCAGGTGTGTGCAGGGATCTCCCATCAACAAAACCATTCCCTTGTCAAAGAACTAGTGCTCCCTCTCATACGTTCCCCAGTTCTTTGCTTAGCCTGCTTTTTGGCATCACAAGCAATGAGGCCACTTTCCCAGGTGAGCTAACACGAAAGCATCAGGGAAGAGCCTGGCTACCAGCCTGCAGCGTTATTGCAACACTTCCCCCCCCGCCCCGCCCCCCCCCCCCTTTTAGTGAAAAATATCATCTAGGCCTTGAATATCAACTGCGAGGGTCTTGTAAAACCCACCCCATGCAGCAGTCTGCTCCAACAGCTGACGGCACTTGCCAGTTCAGAAGGAACAAGGGGAAAGAGACTCCATGGCAAGCAAATTGCGGCATAACCTGCTGCTGAGAGTCCCAGGGAGACTGGCAGGGCGTTCACATACATCACTACTCCCGCAAGGATTCCCAGTACGAGTTACATCCAAAGCAACTGGTGCTGGGCCCAGCTGCTCCTCACCTGGCAATCCTGGGCTCTTTTTGGAAGCTCTGGGCATCTTTTGGCTTGCTGCATCCTCCAAGATTTGTCTCGCTGGTCTTTTTTTTTTGCTGGGAGAAACCAACATGAGCAGCCCTGTACTTGGGAATGACCCTGCAACACCGAGAAAACACCACGCAGACACTGAACAGATTTTGTATTCCCAGGCGGTTGCCACCAAAGAAGAGTTAGGACAGGGAGGCAAATGCTGTCTCTGAAAATACTTCAGGAACAAGGCAGACCAAACAACTCATCTCAGAGTCCAACCTGCTCTTTTTTTCTTCTTTTTTTTTTCCCCCAAGAGTGACTTAGTCTGGCTGCAGCTACACCCCAAGTCCTGAACACACATGCCGCCTCCCTAGTATCTTTGTATCCCCACACCTCTGCATCCCTACCCCACCAGCTCTTGTCTCTCCTGACATGAAGCATGAATTCTAGCACCTTGAATAACATCCTCCTGAAGTGTGCTGCTTTAAAAAAAAACACAAACAAACAACAAAACAAAACAAAAATAAAAACCAAACACAAAACCCAAAGCTGTTTAAAATGGTTGGTTTTTATCAGGATTTCAAAAATACACCGAGCATCTGACGACACCTATTACCACTGCTAAGGCCAGTCTTTATTATTGTTGAAGTTTGTGGGCCCTTTATTATTGTCTTCAGAGGCAGCAGAGAGCATAATTATGTCCACACCAGCTCTTAGCATCAACTTCTGTCCTCCAGCTCCTCTCTGCGACTCCCTCTTTGATATATCTAAATGCCAAAACAATTGCAGAGCGGATTTGGAGAAGAGACATTTTCATCATGAAGCTGACATGCACAGCCTTAAGGAAAGTCTTTATAGTGAACCAATTGTAAGTAAATATTGGAATTTAAACTGATGAGAAACAGATTGGGTGTTGTCTGTCAGAGCCCCAAAGGCCACATAATAAATGGCTAGGTAACAACAGCTCCGGCTCATTGAAATGCAGACATTCGCTGAAATTTCATATGCATGGCTTACTCTCCACTGCCTCCTTAACAGATGTCAATGAATCAGATATATATATCTATATGTTCAGCGAAATGAAGTGCAAATACCACTGGAAAAATCAGAGGGAGGCTCAGCCCTGCGCATCCCTCCACGCCTCCTGGCTCCAGCCTGTTGGTGGTCCAGCCCCAGCAGGAGATGCTTGGATGCACTGTCTAGGCAGACACACCCACAAGCTTCTCCGGTTTGAAGTTTCATATAAACACAGCAAGAGAGAGTCTGATTTTTCAGACTGCTGCACGGCTGGAAAAGGAGAGCATTTCATACTTACGCAGCCCTGAGACTCAAAGCCCCCGGGATTATTCTGCCATGAAATCTTAAAATAGCAAGACACGCTTTTGCACCAAGGGATGTTCAAAGTTGAATTATTCAGTGTTGTGACTAAAAATCAGCGCAGGGCTCGGCAGTGGTGCACATTTCTCCCTTCTCTGGGCTGTCCTACGACCTTGGGAGCTGCTGGCTGGGTTTCAGTGCCTTGAGTGATGAATTGGACACTTAAGCACCCCTTGACTGTACCGGTAACTTCCACTCAACTGAGGCAGACAGTGGACCTGGCTGTGCTGGAAACTCCGGTTGACTGGTCAAAGCAGGGAAGAAGAATGGAAATAATCAGTTCTTCTCCAACAAGCCCAGAATATTCCCACCAGATCATAGCCTGTGGGGCAACTGAGTGGAACCATAGCTTTTTCCTGGAATTTTGGAGAAAATTACACCAGCTCAGGTTGGGATGGGAAGGTGCTGACAACTAAAGCCGGTCAGCTCACAGCCTTATAAACAGTGGTCCTACAGTAAGACTGTTTTGAGCTGCGCTGGACTGCAGCAGGTTGTGACCAGCAACTCCCGCAGAGCAGGATGCTACTCAGAGCACACAGCCACTAAACGTGCAGTACTAGAGGGATGCTCACCAAAAGTCAACGACATGGCCTGGGCTGATCCCCCAGCTCCTTTAGGCTCAACCCTTTGCCCACCAAGGAACGCAAAGGCATAAGACCCAAGTATTGCACTGAACTCTAGGGTAAACTTTTAGTAGGTATGCCTTTGCTGTAATACACATTGCAAGCTTGAAGTAGTTGGGTTAATGATGCAATTTTATGATTTAAAACAAATTGATTTGCTGCTGAAATCTTATGAACCGTGAATAAACATCTCTCTCTTCCACCTTAGACCTAATCCTTTGCCCAAGTCTGAGACCAGGAAGATATCCAGCTGCACCTAAATTCTGCAAGGGTTTAGTAAGCAAAGGGATCTACTCAATGGGAGGATCTCTTTTACCCTTTCATGCCTTCATCTTTAGAAACTGTTTCCAACTCTATTCTTTATCTCTGTATATTTACTCCATGTGATAAGTAATAGAGCGAACCTTGCCATCCAAAGCTCATGTAGCTGCGTTTCCACATATTCATATTAAACCTATTTCACTTAAACTCTTTGGTGGTAATTCCTTAAGCAACCTGACCTAACCACTCCTTTCATGACAGGCTCCAACGAAATCTCTTACATTTACACAGCTCTTAAAAAAATATCCTCAACTTAAATATCGCTTATATGTCGGTCTAGCATTACTTAACAGAACAAATAACACCTGGTTTCGCCATAATTAAAAGCAAATAGAAGGGAAAACACCTCCCTCACTGTTTGCTTTTCTGCATTTGAACAAATTTTCTGCATACTTAGTTTCACGGTTCTTCCAAGCGTCACTCAGTAACTTTCGCTCCTGTGCTCCTCACTTCAACCAGGGGATTCAAATCCCTTAAAACAGTCAGAAAATGTAACTGTAGTAATTATTAGTGAAAGCTGAAGATTACTGAAGGCTTTACAAATCGTAAACACTAACAGTTTAATTTGAAATGCAATTTGATTCTAAATGAGGATGAGGGATGAGTCCCTCCAGCATACTCACATGGCAGCAGAGACTGGCAGCACAGCAGGACCAAGAGAGGGGGAGGGGCGGCAGTTTCTGCCTGAAATACTCACTGCGTGATGGACAACAAGTCTCACCTGGCCACAAGCAACCCAGGGGGGAGGTCTTGCAGGTGACCACGGATTAGAGGCAGGTGGCTTCAGTCTCTCCCAAAGCCGCTGCTGAAGAGCCACAGGGCACAAACTGCATGCCCCGGGACCCGGCTACAAACCCGCCGCCAGCCGATGACCCCGTCGTGGTGCTGCCCTGTGCTCTTGGTGACCGAAACACAGCATGGCCACGCGACAATCCCACCTACAGAAATCACCCCTGTGACTCCCCACTTTCTTTTTTTAGCTGGGTTAGTTTTCCCAGCAACCACACAGAAAATCCAGCCGTCTCTTCATAAAATAAAACCTTGTTGAGTTTGCGATCCTTGCCTGGAAACGATAGAGCCTTTCTTAATGAGCTTTTACAGGACTGATGTCCTGAGTCAGAGATATACCATCCACTTCAGTCCCTTCACTCCCACTGCTTTTAAGTTATAAAATTGCTCTTATTGGTACACAGACTAAGAGCACCACCCAGGGAGGCATCTATGAAAGTATACAACTCTCCATAGTCACTCTTAGAGCCCCGAATTTACTGCTACCTTGTGCAACGCTGGTGTTTTACCACCTTTGTTGTCATAAAATATTTTCATGGTGATTAAGGAATCTGACAATGCACCATAAACCCCATCATTTAGCCTAGAGAAACCCATAAAAGAATCTAAGCAATTAAGGCAGACGGCTTGGAGGGGGGGACATCACACAAGCTGGGTGGCTGAGTCCCTTGGTGCCAGGAGCATCCTCAGGTCTCAGAGTGCTGCTCAGACCCAGGTACAGAAGAAGGGTGAGTGCCCCTCGCTGACTACGTTCCGAAATCATTCAGCTTTGCACGGAAAAATGACAAGACTCGCTGGTCCAGAGGGAATGAGAGCTGGCATGTAACTGCAGTCCTATTTCAGAGAAGGAAAGAAAAGGGAGTCCCAAGGCTGCTCCACGAATTGTTAATAGATTTTTATAAAATGCCACTTTAAGGTACGCTGTAAAAGCAATTTGTAGTTGTTGCCAGTGACAATCTGTCCAGCCCCTATAAATCTGCAGAGATTTGGGGAATAGAGGCTCACAGTACCCCAGCTCTTAATATCTTAGTGTTTTGGATACTGCTCCTACACCCCACTTGCGACGCGCAAACCCCCATGTGAGGCACCCACAAACCTCACCCAGCTGCTCCCTGCACCACATGGCCATCCCAGTGCTTCCCAGAGCATCCCGGTGCTTCCCATGGCATACCGACATCCCAGCTCCCTGCTGGCTCTGCCTGCCAGGGCACAGCCTGGGGACAGGGATCGCATCCCAGCTCCACTGCTGCTCAGCAGTGCTGGGAATCGGTTCAGATTCCCAAACTCCTGGAGGTTTCTCATTCCTGGGAAGGGTCTGGAGCCATCCTGCCTAAAGCAGGGGCTTAAACCCCTGACCGATGGGCACGGAGCACAGCCAGCAATCAGCCAAAGAGGTGTAATTTCAGGATCTGCTCTCCTCCTGGGGTTCTCTACTCATCCTGAGACAAAGGAAAGTGCTTATCCCGGGTCCAGGAAACATGCTCAGACTGCTGCCAGGTACAGAGGGGGATTTGGGGATTTTAGGAGCAGATCCCTGTGAGTCTCCCAGCTCCCAGCTCGCCGCCTTCTCCGCTCCTGTGGCAAGAGTCTCACTTCTTGGTGCCAGTCGCAACTTTCCTGATAGCGCCACAAATGACCTTAAATCCTCAGGCAGATCACAAGGCTTACATTTTCTAATCCTACAAGGAGATACCCAGAATAATTTTGACATAGTTCAGGAGGTCCTAATTCAAAGCCTTCAATGAACCTATTAAAGGACAGCTGAGACTTACAAAGCCAAACGCACGTGGGTATATTCAGAAAAATCCACACGTGCAGCTTTAACAGCTCCCAGATGATGTCTCTTCTTGGGGATATCATCTCAATACACTCAGATAACCACCCTGTCGTGGCAAACAAGAACTGCCGCTCTTTGCCTTTTCTGGCTCTGGTACAATATCAGCAATATCATTTTTCAACCTTGTTAAAAGCTGCTGTTATATAAATTGCTGGATCTATCAGTGTATCTTAATTACAGCATCTTGAGCCGCTCTTAGCCTCTTGTGGGACAAAATTGTCATGATTTATACTATACTAACAATGATATTTTTACATTAGTAAGCAATTAAAGGACCAAACAGCACCCACGGGAAGTCTAGGAAATCATGGAAGGACCACCATCATCCTGAGTTATACCTAGTCTAATTGTATTTACAGAAACCTTATGAAAGAATAATACCTTGTCAAAATATTTGCAGTGTTCAGAGTAAGTGTATGTATAAAATGCAGCATTAATGGCTTGAATTCATGACAAAAGGGAATCATTAAGAGGGGGAAAAAATGGCCCCAGATAAGGTCACAGAGAGAAGACGATTGCGGGGTTTCAGTTTTGTCAGCATGGATTGTTAGAAAATGTGGGTCATTTTCAGGCAGGTCTTTGCTAGCAATGTGGAGATGACAGGTGTCATCATTACAGCTCATATTTTTAATGTTATTACAGCAATGACAGCTGTACCATATTAGCTCCAGCGATGTTCTGACTGTGGCATACATTTGTCAGGACAGGCTGGAATCAAAGCTGGCAATATTTTCCCAAAAAGACACGGGGCAGATGCTCCTTCCTCCTGTACAGGCTTCTGCACCTCCCAGCTATGAGATGTAAAAAGCTCAGGAGTAGTGTGATACTGATTTTCAGCTGTTTCGTAGAGCATCAATGAAAAAAAATAAATGAAGGGATCCCTGACTGGTTACAGGACTGCAAAAGGATTCCTTCTGCCATCGAAACCTCCGGGCCGGGAGAAGGGGCAACATTAGAATTGCCAGGCAGTGGGGAAAAGCAGCAGGTACAACAAGACACAGATGTGGCGCAGCTTCTCTCTGCCTGCCCTTTGCTCTCACAGTCCCAGTGCTCCCACCCAGGCCAGAAATGCCGGCAGGGACTAGGGAGCCAGGCTGGAGAGGGCTCCGCAAGCCTTCGTGCTGGGCAGTGGGAGAGGAAGGAGGAGGGTGGGCGTCCACCCAGACCCCCTCCCCGTGTAGGACATCCCTGTTCACCATAAAACCCGGATACCTTCCTGTATGGTCCAGCTGGAGGGGGAAGTAATTCTCAACCTCCTATCTACAGATACACGTATTTGTCATCGCCTCATGGGCACTGAAACCTCAGAAATTTTGTCCTGAGAGACCAAATTCACTGAGTTCTTAGAAAAAAAAACACCATTGGTGACTCGCTGGGGGTACACGAGGCAACCCGCTGCCTTGACTCTGCGCATCTTCCCATCACCCCCCTGGAAAAGAGATCGTCTTCTGCTTTCCCCAGGATTTCTGCAGCTTTCCCAAGGATTGAGGATAACATTTTATTATTATTCTGAAACAGAAATGTGCTCCTACAGGAGAGGTTAACAAGGTTTTAAAACCATTCTGCTCATCTTCTTCTGATACAAATGGAAAACAAGCCATTTCAACGGATGGTGAAAATGTCACCTCTTGCATGAATTATGAGGCTCACACCTTCCCAGCAAGAACAAAACTGTTACTCCGCTGCACGCCTTTCCAGATTAACGAAATGTGTCCCAGCTCTCCTACCGTTACATATCCTTCAGGAGAAATACGTGGATCAGTCTTTAGTCTTTCCAATTAAATATCACGACCTTAATTTTACCACTCTAATGGCAGTTCAAGGAAAAGCTGGAAGGCCAGTTAGACTTATTAAGTACATATAATCTAAATAAGCTTTGGGTTCTGTGCTCCTCGCAACCAATCCAGCTAAATATTCACTGTCTTGTGTTCCTCCAAATGATTATTTATTCAGGTTAGCTCATCTATAAATGTCAGTGTAGTCGCAATACTGTCCTTTCCTTTTTAGCCTTCGCTTTATCCTTTCATCCCCATCCCTGGCAGCAACGAGCAGGGTGAGAGGGTTTCACACGCTCGCGTTGCTGCAACTCTGCTAATCAGCGGTCTAATGGCGTGCAAGAGTTCACTGAATCAGAATTCTTCTTAATTAGTTTTTTTGCTCCCTCTGCGATGGAGGTGCAACTCCAATGAAAAATAGGTTTTAATTACTGAAAGTTTCCTATTGAATTTAATTAGAGTCGGGCGGTCAGTACCCCACACCTCGCTCTAAAAAATTAGAGCTATTGGTTTCCTAAATGAATTGCAGTAAATATCGCTGCTAAAAGGAAATGCTTTCATGGAAGAAGCGATGACCCTCATAATTCAGTATGCAAATCACAGGAAAAAGCAATACCCACTTTCCTCATCAATCTTACATATCCTAAGAGGCATAACAATATTACATCTAACCACCAATGCGTATGGAAAAAATAATGGACTGAAACAGGTGATGTTATAGCAACGGTATCAAAAGTCTCATCAATAAAAAGAAAAAAAAAAAGAATGAAAGATGTAAAACTTAATAGCTCTGCTGTACAAATGGGAAATGGGGCATCAGTAAATAATCTGGTTGGGCTACCACTGATCATTTGGGTTGGAAGGGATTTCTGGCAAATGAGTAAATCTACACGCAGGTTCCGTGGTAGCCAGAACCATCCATAGGCAATGTTTTTTGAGCCTTGCCTACCTGTGATGATCTATTTCTTCCATGTTTTGGTATCTGAATTCCCAACTTGCATCATTTCCCAGCAGATACAGAAACTTCAAAGGACACCATTGAAACAGCATTTCACAAAACAGTGTTTGCAACCAGACTGAATTTGTTTCTAAAAACCTTCCCTTTAATTTTTTTCTGGATGCATGTTTAATAGACAACTAAATGACTGAACTGCATGAATGAATAATATCTTCATATAAAAGACTGAGGTTTCAAAGTACAAAACCACAAATCTGAAAACTTGTGCATGCACAAAGATGAACAGGGAATGCAATTATTATTTTTACAGTTTGTATATCTATACAATTTGAGATTCCTTTGAAATATTTGAAATACTAGGAAATAATGAATACATTCAAGCAATTTTAAAATGGCACTGAAAGCGTTGCAATACATAAATATACATTTACATGCACAGGGCATCAGTGCATAAGATTTCCCAGCTAAATGGGACACCTAACTGGTGGCTGCCTCTAAATATACATGAGTAGCATATGCAGTCACAACGAATGCACATGTAGAATAAGTAGGTATCTAGGATACATTTTGCAATAGAGCATCACTGCAGCCACTAGTAGGGCAGCATGACTGGTCATGAGATAAGTGTGCTGAAAAGTGTCAGGGTTGGGGGTTTTTTTCCCATTAGGAAATGCTATCTATATGATAGTGTGAATGTATCAGTATCAGAAATGCTCTCCAAAAAGTACACATTTTAAATGAGACTCCTATTACAGAAGTCCAACTATGCATGGCCAACATGGGAATGAAAGAAAAAAAGAAGAAAACGAAATATTAATAAAAACCTGGCAAGTTAGGTTTTCATCTGGGATACTAGAAAATGTCAGACTACTTGAAAGCCTATATTTTTGCTTTTGGGTATGTATGTATACGCATGTGGTGCTGGATGGAGGTGCTCTACAGATCTCAGGTTCTGTAGGCTGAAACTGCTGTTTGTCTCTGAATCATCATTCCTGTGGGGATGATTCCGGACTCATTTATAACAGTATGTATCTGGGTAATTACTACAAGATAGCTATACTTAACTTCTTTTAAATGAAAGATCTTTCCTTCCAAAGAAACACTGTTCTCAGGAAAAATATGTCTCCAGTGCTCTGAGAGAAGTGTTATCTTCATCGCAGCAAATAATTACCACTACCCGAATACGCAGCACTTATATTTTCACTTAACAGCACATGTACATCAACCACATCCATCTCTATCCATAAAATCATCTTCTCAGCTTGTGGAAGGCTGAGATAAGACCTTTTTTAGCAACTCTGCATTAATGCAGCTGCTTTGAAGTGGACAAAAACTTCGGTTTGGGTGTTGCTGGGTACCAGTACCTGCTGCACCTCTGCAGCAGGATGGGACCACGGCTCAAAGGCAGCCTCGGAGGGGCAGGCACAGCAGGTGAGCTGCACTGACCGGCAACCCCCTAACGAACCTGGCTTTCAACGTGCCTTCACTTATCCGCCAAGCAAAATACACAGGGTGGTAGGTCAGGCGGTAAAACCATGAGCCCTCACATGCTGTCCCACAATTAAAGACAAAAATATAGTGTTTTATCTCCATAAACTACCAACGAAAGTTCCCAGAGCCCTGGGAGCTAGGCCCACTGATACGCACCTTCACGCTTGTCTGTTCAGGCCCCGGAGAAAAGCTACTTTCGTGCCCATCGGTGGATGGGTCCTGCACTGCTGAATGCAAAGGGGGGGTTTAGCACAATCCCTTTTGAAATTTCCATGTCATCTGAAATACGAATCATCAGGGAGTGATTCAATATCTAGCATGCTGCGGTCAGAGCCTTGCAGAATCACACAGCACAAAATTTTCCTAAATTGAAAATGATTTTTCTTTGCTGCATTACACCCTATAATCTGTATTTAATACTGCCCGTATCTTTAGCTGCTGAAGCCACCGTATCATTGGTGTAACTGGCCCATCCAGTAGAGAGTAAAATGAGATTTTCCCCATATTTTCTACCAATTGCTACTTTACAGCTCAGGCTAGTTTGCTGCAGTTAGCCTGCTCTGTCAGTTCTAGTAGGTTTTCCTGTGTATGATGGGGATTTACACGCCATTAAATATGTTGCTCCTGGGTTTATTCCCTGCTCCTGGTCAGCCACACTGCAGAGATGCTGCTTCACTGGTGGATACTTTTGGAAGGAAATCCCTAATTCCCTCCAAAATGAGGCCTGGTTATGAATCTGCAGATCAATTGCTCGAAGGATCATTGCTGATAAGCACTTGGGTAAAAAAGAAAAAGAAAAAAAAACAACAAAAAAGCCTTTTTTTTCCTCCTGACTACCTGGAAGTACCTCCAACACTACCCTGGCATGCCCTGGGGATGCTCATTCCCACGCGTGCCTTTCTCCTGCATCTCAGGTCATGCCACGTGAGGCCTCCGCTCCACATCATCCCAGCAGCACCCTGTCACCTGGCGCCTCCTTTTTCGGAGCTTTGAATTACAAAACCAAAAATAATAATAATAAAGGTACTATCAAGTCACAAGCTCTCAGGATGCCACAAGGAGCAGAGAGATGCTTAAGCACAATTCACATCAAAGAGCTGGACAAGCTCAGTCCGGAGGCGTTACTGGAGTGAAAGCCACGCTGCACCGCAGGATACAGGGCCAGCAATCACCAGGCAGGTGCTGCCCCTGTTTACAATTTACACTTTTTCTGATATCCTTAGACCTAGCATCATGATTTTTATAACCCATACCTATTTCGCCCTGGCCAATGCATGTGTATGCACTGAAGCCCTGTCCTTGCTGTGCGCTGTGCTATACAGAGGTCCATAAAGAGGGGTTGCTGTTTCCCTTTTCCTCACCCCTTTTGCGAAGAATTTCAGTACAGAGCAAAAATTAGGCTCCGAAATCATCCCTAGCTATCAACAAAACTGAGATACTACAAGGTTTGGGACTTTTTTTTTTTTTACATTCAGCATCAACAGCCTTGGGTCTCAAGCTCCTAAATGCAGAAATCTTTTAGAAATTTATCTGATCCTTGTTACGCAGCATTTACCTATACAGCCTAGCCAGAATTCTTATAACAAGGTCATCAAGAGACTTTCTCGATTGTCAGGTCTACAAATAATACAAACGCGGTCATTTTGTTACTTGTCAGACAGAAGCTCCAAGTGAAAAGATGAATCCAGTGAAAAAGAATATAGAGAATACAAAAGGTAACTGGAAAAGCCCAAAGTCTGACTGTTATTTATTTCTGTTTGAAGGTTAATTTTCTTCCCAGATATTGGTGGAAATCTGGAGACATTAAAAGCTACTGTTTAAGCCTGTTGAGCATAATTTGAAGTCTCTCACAGTTCCTCAGCAGCACTGAAACCAAAAGACTCGTGAGGGGTGACTACTTGATTTTTCAGTGTGCAGAAACTCAAAGGGGATTTTGTTTGCTCTGGGTTTTGGTTTGGTTTTGTTTGGGTTTTTTTAGGAGAGGATACACTGCTGTCTCTTAGCATGCAGAGATGTGTCTCCAAAGGCAACTGATGCCTGCTGCAGGGTTGCACAGGAGGAGCTGGCTGGGCTAGTCTGTGGCCAAGCTGGCAACTTTGATGCTCCTCCAGATGATTGATGCCAACGCAGCTCCTCCTGTGCTGCGTCCCTTTGCAAAGGGGGGACACGTGGCACAACGTGCTTGAGAAGAAAACATCTCTGGCCCCAACAGACCGTTCAAGGTTACACAAAGACAGTTCTTAAGACAGACTCTGGGGACTTACCACTTGAGATGATGCTCCATGATTGCATAACAACCTCCTGGAAAAAATTTCCAGCCTGAAAAATTAAATGGTGCTACACACAGCGACTGCAGATCCTAGATCTCCTCCAGAGTCTTGACACCTCCCGCTACAGTGCTCGTTAGAGAAGGAATGAAGAAACTCCATCATATTTGACTGACTGGATACACTGATAACACTATAAATAATTCTCATGTGTATGTATCTGACTGGCAGAAATAGAAACCAGTGCCAGGCAGGATGAGGTGGAAGGAGCAGGCTGATGTTCCATCCTCCCCTTCCTCTCTGTATGCCCCCCAAGATGCTACCTATGCCTTCAGCCACTGCAAGCCTTTCCTTTTTATAGAGCTGTATGCATTTTTACCACTGCAAAAAAAGCACCTAGCAATCTAAAGGTAGGCTACACCTGGCTGCTGAAGAGTTCAAGAGAGGCATATAACTTGATGGAGAAAAAAATCCCACTGAGGGGATTTTTCTACAAACAATAAACCACCAACAGGTAAAGACAGAAGATTTTCTCTTTGAACTGCTTTTGCTCTCTTGGTGCAGATCCCTTGCCTAGAAACCTCCCTAACAGCCCTTCTCCTCCTAATTTTTTTCTTTCCAATGAAGGAGATTAACGGGCAGTGTCCTAACTGTAATAAAGTGCTGCCCAGGCTTGAGGCAGTGTCCTCAGTGACACACACACATGCACCCCAGCAATGCCATGCCTTGTCACCCCACCAGATACCTGCAGGGCACCTGTAGGGCTTCAGCATCACAGTATCACTGGGGCTGGAGCCCCGATGACAGCGATGGCTCAGGGCCATGGGTTAGTGCTGGGCTTGGCAGTCCCGGCTTAATGGTCAGACTTGATGATCTGAAAGGTCTTTTCCCACCTAAATGCTGCTATGATTCTCTAAGCTTTTCAAAATATTGAGGGATCAGTCACTGTGATGCTGAAAGGGGGGTAAAACCTACTGACACAACTCTCTTGGTGGGAAGCTGCTGGGACTGATGTCGCTGCCTGCAGAAAACGGCTGAGTCTCTACAGAAATTTGACTTTCTGAAAACACCGAGCATTTAATTAATATACACTATTACACTGTAAGTAGAGAGCTCTGTGCAGGGGTATAATTTAACAGTAAACGCTATAAAAATGAAGAAGTTATTTTTCCACGGCGCTGCAAAGCGTTTTTGTACAGAAGTCTACACAATAGCAAAGGGGAAGTTCACGCGTTGAGCTGTTGAACCAGTCCTCCTCTGTAATTAATTAACAGCAAGCGATGAAAAGACCATCCTTCTTTTGTTTCTTCCATTCAAAATATGTACCCAAGAACACGAATGCTGGCTAACACCAATTATAATATACTAGAAACACGACACAGAGTTTATGGATAGTTGGGGTAACAAAAGACGGTGAAGACACAGACTGGGGCGGGGGTCTCTGCTCCCCTCTATTTCATTATTGATTTTCCACTGCAGGCATGTTAGGACAGCAAAGATCATATTCAAGCTAAGAGAGCATGTTGGTGGTATTTATCCTTCAGCTCTGGCTTAACAGCTTAGAGATGGGAGGGGAAAAAAAATTATTTGTAAACATAATTTTGGAATTAGCAGAAGAAGTGCAGGCTGTGGAGAGCTGGGTCAAAGATGTTAGTGCTCAGCATGGCAAGCACCTATCGCCAGCCTCGGAGACAGCTGGGGAGCAGATTTCTCAGTTTTTGCTGGGAAAAATTTAAAAGTAAAAAAGCTTTTCCAGTAAAACTGAAATGGAAAGCTTTGAAGCATTTCGCTGAATGAGCTCCTCCCACTGCTGTCCCTCAAACATTTATTTTGCATTGAGGTGAAATGCTGTTTCACCCAAAACGGTGTATTTCCTTACACATCTAAATTATTTATCCTTCATGTTTGACTTTTTTTCCCATTAAACACAAAGTGCTGCTCAAACTGAAATACTTAAAAGTTTCATCGAAGGATGAGAAAATTAAACTTTTAAAGCTTTTAAAATAATGCATATGTTCAGGTACTTTCCACATCCAATGTTCTGTATCTAAATGCACTTCTTGGCCAAACCATAAGCTGTAGCTGACCTGAATTCTTGAGAAGTTATTGTTCTGGAAGGCAGGAGGTGCAAAATAAACCTGGCTGGTTTAGGATGATATTATTAATTTGTCCCATAGTTTGTTTTATGCCCTTTTGGGGAAGACAGAAAACCCAAGCTGTGTTGTCAGCATCAGATCTTCCAACAGTAGGAAAGCATTTCTGAAAATAAAATTCTTTTTTCAACATTTCCTGAAGATGGACTGAATCCAACCATGCACTTCTGGAAAAAAATGTTGCAGTCCAGCCTCAGTGATTTCGGCTGCCCCGTTCCCAGCACTGCTGCTCTGCAGCTAATGCCTTCCTCCTGCCCAGCACCATCCTGCTGCACAGGTACTAACTGAGCACTGTCCTGGTCTCATCTCATGAGCCCGAAGGAACCTGTTTCTGACTTTTAACGGGCTCTAGGTAAATGCTCACCATGGCTGCCCCTTCCAGTAATTATATTTGTTATAGTATGTGTGTGTGTGTGTGTGTGTGTGTATATATATATATATATATATTACAAAGCGAGGACTGCTGAGAGCCAGCCCAGGAAACAAGCAGAACAATGTAGCCATAAAGAAGATTAGAGCACCAAAACGAATGAAGTCTGCCGTGCAGCATCTTCACCACCACTGACAGCGTTTAAGCTGCAAAGAATCTGCTCTGAGCTCCCAGGATGGACGGGATAAGTGAGTCTGAGCTTGTAAACAGCCGGAGAGTCATACGGGAGCTGTGTCAATCATCAAAAATGGCCTTCCGAAGTACCACTTCCAAGTTGCTTTTCAGAGTTAAGGTAACCTAAAAACTAAGAAAGCAAGTAAAAAAATGGAACCAATTTATACATTTTAAGTGCCAGAGTTACCACATGATCCTTTTATCTCTAACGCCAACGGGATGTGAAAACTGACCTTGAACCTCCGGAGCTGGAGAAGTCCCATTTCGGTACTGCCATTTGTTCTTCCTTTCTGTCAGGGGGTATAAAGCACCGTGAGCACTCTTCAAAGGATGCTCACGTCTTTGACAGTTTTACTGAATTACCAGCAAATGCATGTCTGGATTTCACAAGGGAAAACTCTAAAATCAGTGAAATTTTGATTTCTGTCAAAGTAGTCAGGAGAACAAGTGGGATGAGAGGTCTTCTGCACTGAAGGAGTAACGTAGCTCCCATCAGCCTGCAATTTCTGCAGCATCTCTGTGTAAACACAGCCCCAGTCAGTCACACACAGCACTCCTTACAAATCTGCCAGCTATTTTCTAAAGCAAGAGGGCAAACATCTTGCACATTGACCGTGCAGTGATCCCACATGTTCTGCACACCGTGCAAAGACCAGACAACAACAGTGCATGGCCACCAGTGGTCCCCACCATTGCTTGTCCAGGTACCTGGGGACCATGCGTATTTTTCCTTCATGCAGCCGGTTGCACTTCAACCAGAGGATGAAAATACTATTGCCCCGACCACACCACACTGCACAACAACCAAATACCAGAGAAAAACGTTTGCCATGACTGCAAGCCACCTCCACCTGGCTGGAGGTACATCAGACTTAGCAGGACTGGGCACAGCAGAACCACAGCATCCCAGCACCCCTGGAAAATGAGACACCCCACCCCCCACGCAGTATCTACTGAACACAAAGTAGGTAGAGGTAACATCTGCTGTTAATTTGGGGGCAAGCAATCAAGGAGCCTGAGTGCTTGGAAGTCAGGAAACCTGTGAATTTAAAATATCCCTAATGTTCACAGAGCCTTCCATTATTGAACACCAGTTCAATAATAAATCAGGGTGGTGCGTGCTTTCTGCAATGCTAAGAGCTCATTGCTGGGTATTCAAGGAAAGTTTTTCATGCAAGTAGCAATGCAAGTCTCTCAGCTTGAGACACAAAGTCTCTTTGGAGCCCCAAGTGCTATTGCTTCAGGAGATGTATATGAACATCATTAATTACTGTCTTGCAACTTGGCTGTGGACCCAGCAGTTTTTCATCTTTGGAGCACTCGGTTTCTATTTGAAGCACTGTGGAATTGAGGATAATGACTGTCGATTATAACGGGTGGAAGCAGCAACATTGCTTTATTATAATGCAGCATGCTAAATGGTTATGAACTAGAAAGGAAAGAATTAGTCCCCCTCTGAAAAAAAATCTGTGCATGTTAATTGCTTGCTGACCGCAAATATATTTTCTCATGATTTTCTTTTGAAATTCACATCATGCTTCAGCATTTCGCAGCAGCCCTGGAACCAGAGGACCCAAGCAAGGAAAACAAGCAGGTATTTTGGAAGGTTTCTCTGAATTTTAGTATCCTACCGCCCTGCAGGAGGCTGTACTCAAGCAATGTTATAGACACATAGTCCTTTCTTCCAAAGCAAGTAAGATATTTAGTAGTTAAGTGGCATTTTTCTTCATTATGTTATGAAAGAAGAGAAGGAATGAATGAGTTTTAAAATAAGTGCCATAGAAAAAAAATCGTACTGTCGCTGAGGTTAATGGCAAAAAAAGCCATTAACTTCAAAGGACAAATATTTCACTTTGTGTTTCTCTATTACCAGAAAAGCAGCATTTCATAACTACCTAACGCTGCTATTACCGATGTGTAGTGGTCTCAGTGGAAGAAGGCAAACTCAGCCAGGCTGTGCCCTCCCTGCCCCAAAGCTGGGATCACTTATTTCGCATTCCAGCTGAGCAGGGTAAAAATTGTGCCATTGCACATGCAGAAGATGAGGCCCCCTCTAGAATTTACAGCCTTCCGCAGAATTCACAGTTATTTCCAAAATGAAAACTTTGTGGGAATTAGAATGTGCTTTAAAAGTTAAGTTTGCATTAACGATTCTTACGGGGGGGAAATGGGAAGCATTTATTAACAGACACAGCAATAATAACTGTTGATCAATGACAACCACTATTTACTGTTATGCCTTTTGGTTTTGGCTCTAATTAAAACCTGCGGTAGTTTTGTACCGAAATACCTAATCTCGCTGCTAATAATTTGTTTTTATTTTGCTTGCTATCACCATAAAGCAAAAATGCCATTCCACTGTACGTATTTATTTTAAATAACGAACAAAACCGAATGAAAAAACACATCATCTCTTGGCAAAAACCACAACCTTGACTGTGAACTCAGATTTACCCGTTCCATGCAGGGCTATCTTGCAGATTAATTAAGGGGAGCAACACTATTATTTTGCATAGAAATTTTTGTCACCAAGACAAATTAAGGGAGCCGGCTCGCATTATAATGATGGAAGCTGACGCCAATCAAGAAAAGCCACCAGAGATTTACACCTGACAAGTGTGACACCAAGCCGTCCTCCCCCCATCACCTCAGACAAGTTGAATTTTCCGCTCATTTTCACTGTTGGAAATTTCATTTGGCCTCTCCCACGCCAGCACGGGGCAGGGGCTGGCGGCGGCCCCCTGCCCCCCCAGCAGCGAAGCGGGGCCGGCTGGTACCCCGTGTGGAAAGGCCACGTGGCCTGCCATGAAAATTCATTGCCGTCAGAAGATTGAAGGCCCAAACTGATGCTTTTGACAGGCCTGAAATCAGCAAATGAGGACGGTGAGGAGAAAAAGGCGTGAAACGGTGGCTAATTTTAAAGGCTGGATCTCTTTTTTCCTCCATCCCCACTTGTTTCTTTTGCATTTAAAGGAGTGTAAGATGAAATGAATTGATTTTATTTTTTCCTCCTAATCCCATTCTGTAAAGTTGAAGCGATTTTTTTCCTGCTTAAGTTCCCTCCCCTGCGCAAGGCCGGGCTCCAGCTGTCAGCCCTCCCAAAGATTCAATGAGATTAGTCCGAAATGTTCTTAGCATCATTTCAAGGGTTGTAACCGCATTACTTCCTCAGACGAAATTGTTTTATCGCTTCCCTAAGCCAAGCGAGAGTTCAGAGATTAATATAAGTGGTTTGGAGATGACTGGTGAAGCTCTCGGGGGTTCCCCAAGGCAAGGGAGAGCTGGGGTGCTGCCAAGGCCGCGTTCGCATGCTCTGCACCAGCCTCCTCCGAGGACGGGGTGTCAAGGACCCCTTAGTGACCCCTGGTTTACAATGGCCTAATGGAAACAACATTCCCATCCATCGGGCATAAGGGAAACCAAGGGCCAGCTCTAGTACAATCAAGAATTCACAAGACTCTGGACTACAGGCAAACACAACGGGCTGAAGGGACAATCCTAAGCCAAGGCCACCACTCCCTACCCACCAGGTCTGGTTTCCATCTTTACCCACCACAGCAGAAAGACCTGCTCTAATGATCTACAACAACAACTTACTCCGAGTAAATGCGCTACAAATATGTGCTGTTGGAGAACCCTTGTGCTACGGCAAGGCAAAGTGTTATCCCAAGACGCAGGAAACTCCCCACAATCCTTCTTGATAAGAGAAGAATGTAAAGAATAAAGAGGTGACAAATGTGCCCTGACTCCTGAAACCTGTGAGAAATTCTTACCGATTTGACAGACCTGGCATGTCAAACGCAGCGCAAGGGATGCGAGCAAGGGGTCTGTGCCCACCGCTGCGAGGGGCACTCTCGGACATGTCACACCTCCTGGAGTTCATTTATGAAGGCTAAAAGTATGTTCTGTGGTTTCAGGAGTACACAGCCAGGCTTATTTTTAGTACTGGCAATAACTATGCTGCCTCCTATAAATTAAACCAGGAAGAAATGAAGCTTTTCACATGCATGGATTAACTCCCAGATCTGCTGAACTCCAGCATTGCGGGGTTGGTGAATGCCCACCATGCACAAGCCAGCACCAAGCGGGCGAGAACCGTGATAAAATGTTTTTGGAAGTTCACAGGGACAACATATTTGTACTTTCACTCTGAACTCATGCCTTTGAAGTTTAGGCACTGAATTTTCTATGCTCTTCATTAGGACTCCCATTTGATCTCCAGTCCACCTCTAAACAGCCCTGCTCAGAGGTTTGCTAATTTGGGCAGGGAGATTAGCCCTGCTTAGTTCAGCTCTTTCTTGTTTGCTGGAACAAGGCTGTCCCTGATAGAGGAAACCTTAATTTGCATATTAATGGGAGCACAAGGGGATTGAGGCCATTCATGCCTGTGTCCATCTCCAATTAGCTGAAGAATTTCCATTCTCAGTATAAAGAGTTAAATAGTCCCATCAAGGAAACAGCACTTTGTTTAGGCAGAGTCAAAAGGAGGGGCAGCCTGTTCTGGAAGTGTATGCATGACTTCCTAATCCCTCCTCATTTAATAACAACTGCCAAACCATTTGGTCGGTACTTAACGCCTAGCAAAAAAAAATAACACCAAAAACCTTGCAGATCCCCAGAGTTCCTTTTGAGGAAGCATCATGTACCAACTTGACTCCAAAAGCACCAAAAAAACCTCAGGCTCCTGTCGCAAACAGACAAACCTCAACACAAAGTCTGTGCTTAGCTCCTTGTTTTGCCTCATCAGCGATAAACATGTTTGCTAGCACTAAGAAATTATTGTTGTGAAGCAACCCCTTTGTTTGTAGGGACTTAATTTTAAAAATTATTGTTAAGCTTGGAACAAAAATGCAAATGAAATCTTTAAAACAGCATTTTGCAGCATCCACTAGAGATGAATATTCTTATCTCCTAGCAAAGTGAAAGGGACATTTTATATGTTCTATTTGACCACGGTGGTGTGGGAAACAATAAAGCCACACAGCTCTCTTTCTGACAAAGAAGTCTGAGCATGTGTAATATTTCACAGGAGGTACGGAACAGAAATAAAGCAGTTTTAGCAATGTACTAATCACAGTGAGAAGGCAGCATACGTAGGAGAAATGCAAGGTACTGAAGGAGAAGATAGAAAAGTCCTGAGTTTGCTCCATGGATCGTTCTGTTACAGGACCCAGGAAAATTACTAACTAAAACAAAAAATAAATAAAAAAATAATGATCTAAATGCGTGTCATTTCCACTAATAAATGTTGTTTGTTCAGTGGGATGGTGCTGGCTTTTGGGGTAGACCAACACAACAGTCCCCAGCCCACCCTACTGGCTTCCACTCTGGGGGCCAACAGGAGAAGTCTTTTGAGCTGTGGATCATCCCAAATTGTGGTGCTCTACTGACACAATGCAAATAGAAATTAATATTCATTTAACTTCGCTATGATGCAAGGCGTGCCCTTTCACAGACCTTTGAAGGGCTTTCAAGCCCTGAACACAAGGCAATTCAAAAAGGCAGGATGCCGGGGGGGAGGCTGGGCTGGGAGAAACCCCCTGCCATGCCCACCAGGCCCAGGAGATCTCCAGCACTGCCCCCCCGCACCCCCTCCCCCAGCACTGGCCAGGCTGGAGATGCTTTGCCTCCCAGCGGCCACCTGGGACCGCAGAGCAGAGCTTTAAGGAGAGGAGCTGTCTGAAAAGCAAGGTAGTCCCGGATGCCTCCTTGCTCATGCTAAACCTCCTTGGGAAGCAGCAGTGTAAGGGCTCACCATCACTTACCCCCCTCGTCACACGCGTCTATGTCCTAAGTGTGATGCTGTTCTAGGGCTGGCAAAGGAATACCTGGGGGAGAGGCACAGCTGGGGAGAAGGTTCGAAGAAAACCAGGTGCCTGCTTAGGGCCAACACCTGGACTCCTGCTCCTCCTGTGAGTAGGAACAGCTTCGGGCTGTGTCTCCTCAGTCCCAGCTTTGCTGTGGTGGGCATTAAAAGTAACCAGAGCTCGGAGAGTCAGCAGGCATTTTACATTTACCTGACAAATATATGAAAAAGGAGTTCGCTCTCTCACTGATCGCTGCTGCAACCCCAGATCTGCTGGGCCTGATCCTGACCCAGCTGGACTATGCTCATCAGGGGTCCCTAGCAAAAAACTGAGCGATGGCACGAGCACAGATGAGTTACCAGGGGTTCAGTCAATATTTACGCTGGTGCAGTCAAGGACAGAGCCAGCTACACAGTTCAGAGACAGCAAGAAAGAAAGGCAATTGCTGCGGACGCTCCCACAGCATCCCTCCCGTTAGCTCGATGTTAGACAGCCGTTGGACACAGCAGCAGGCAGTTAAGAAGCGGAAAACTCATGCAAACAAGCTCAGCAAAAGCCACATGCTCACCCACACACAAAATCAAAAATCAAAAATCGACTTTCTTTGCTTTTCTCTTTCAGAAAGCATTACACTCCTGCTAAACACCGCGAGGGGCAATTAAAAAGGCCAAGCCCATCTCAGACAGGTTGAATAGAGCCACTCCAAGGACTAGACCTTAAACAGATGCTTCTTTTTCTCATCTAAAGCCCCTATGGCTTCTTTAGGTAGCCACTGTCTGCCCGGTTCCCCTGGGGACCGCTTAAAAAACCACCTCCACCCACGGACAAGATGCGTCTATTGTGTGTGTCCGACTGCGCAGCTTGGCCCCACACTGGTCCTGCACCTGCAGGCAGCTGCCAGCAGCCCGGGGGCCACCAACCCAGCCCTGGGGGGCCACCAACTCAGCCTGGTGCTGGCAGATGTGGGGTCCTGTGCGGGAGACCCCCTGGGAGCCCCTGCGGCGGTGATGCAGCCATCCCAGCTGAGACCACCGATGTCTTCCCCACATTTCTTTCGCCCTCCGCCATGGCTCAGGGGCTCTCCTGCCTGCGGGGCATGCACTACAAAAGAGCAGCAGGAGGTCTGCTGGGATTTACATCCTGGGGTTTCAGAATTTCAGGAAATCGGGACTATTTTCCTAGAATATAAAAATACATTGCATGGTGTAACACAATGTGTCCCGAGTCATATATATAAATCACTCGAATGAGCAAAAACCTAAATCCATTCCTGTTATACCACAAGAAGTTAAACATCAATCAACTATTTACTTATAAAATTTAATTATGTGACTATGAAAATGTTGGTAGTTATGAGTCAGTTCACAAAAGACAACAGTGTAAGTAATTCCAGACACAGAATACAGAGAAGCAAATAGCCCACTACTCACATTTTAAAACACCCACTACTATTTAGAGTTTAAAAGTAAATGCTGACATACGTGTTACCAAGCTGCATCTGCATTTTTTCCCTTTCTGTATTATGTTTTAAGTGAGAAATTGGAAATAGGGTAAAATGGTGTGTGCTGTTTGTCCACGGCGTGACCCATGTATCTGCCCCAGCTTTTCACTCAGGCAACAAAGGAGTCAGAGAAAATGGTGTTAAAATGTAGTTAGCCATTTGGGTTAACTACAAGGCAGTAATTTTATTTACGGGGACCAAAACACCCCGCCAGAAAGCAATGGGGGGAAAAATGGGCATTATTGTGCAGCCAGGCAGCACAATCCTTGTCTATTTCCAGTCAGCGTCCCCAACTGGGCTCGTGGGCTCCTCTCCAGGATCTGTGCCGGCTGCAAGCGGTGCCTTGAGGAACGGCTTCCTTGGAGAGCCGCGGTTGGGTCACCTTTGCTCCTCATGAGCTCAGGTAAATAAGATCTGCAACTCTATCCTAGGAGGTACACAATGGCCAAGTCCAGGGAACCCATATTTTTAACCATCCTTCTGACCACAAGAGCACCGGGGCTGGCCCGGGGTCTCCCGCACCCCCTCCAGCAGAGGCAAGGGCTGGGTGGTACCCAGGGGCCCAGCAATTATGGCATCGACCAGGGGCCGCTGAGCAGCAGCAGTGACGATCTGCCTGCCTGCCAGATGCCCAAAATACACAGGGTGTCCCATTAATCAAAGGACATCTGCCCTCCTGCTTTCTCGGTAGCCCCACGACCCCTCGCTCCCCCGGGGCCAGCGTGTCCGTCTATAATTGACTCTGCTCCTCGGTCCACGTTCTTACTATTATGTTGGAGAGGAGTATTTAGCCCAGGGACAAGGCTAACACTGCCGATTCATTTCCACATCTGAACAGATTGTTTTAATGAGACTATGTACGTGTTTAAATGCTCTCTGCTGGAGTTTTCCCAAGATCTCAGACCTTTACAAATCAAATCCCATACTTCAGTCTCCAGACAGCGCGAAGGTCAGGCAGTCTACACTGAGCGAGGCACAACCACGCTATCAAAAACCAACCCTCAGTTTTGTGCCATGCACAGATAATTTTTGTCAATCTATAATTTAATAAAAAAAGGAATGGATCCCCCTACCTTGCTACACACTGCTAAATTAAATATGCATACGGAGAACCAAAATCAGCTGGCTCTCTGCGCTTGCACGGCAGCAGAGCCAGATTCAGGAACACTTCCCAGATACTTCATACACTCGTAGAGCACAAAGGTGAGATACATCTCACTTATCCCCTACCATTGTGACATAAATCCTTATAGAAAACCTATTATTATTTTTAAGAGCCAACAGTCCACACAGTCAATCCTGACCGTCAGGATTCATCAACTGGATCCTTAATAGAAAATTTCTATAGCTTTTTGAAGGTCCAGAAACTGCTGAATTGAAGATTTTACACATGGTGAACCCATTCAATTGTCTTTTAATGTTACAAATTACACAAACGGGGATCCTGACAACTATGCAATTCTGCCAAAAGATAAACTCTTTGTAATTGCATCTAAGTAGTAGTGCTTTACAGAAACATTCTGCATTATCTAGGACACATTGCTAGTACTATTCACTCAAATACAAGCTTTTTCTTCCATGGTAAGGAAGAGGCTGCATCTTTCCAAGTTATTTCTCCTACCTCCTCCTATTCTACTCTGCTTAGAAGTTGGGAACTAACTTGTAGGGAAGTGGTATCCCATTTTCTCACTGCAAACTTAAAACAACAAAACCAGTAAAGTTTGGGTTTGTACAATTCTTTTTCTTTCCTCTAGAAGTGATGCTTGTATATTTATATATATTTATATGTTTCTAATTGATCTGATGAACTAGTATCTTTATATTACATATATTTCTATGGTTTTATGCAATGTTAATGGTAATTTTACTTGTCTTACCCCTGTCAATTTCTATGTTTCCAAATAAAAAAAGACAGAGATGCAAGAAAAAATATTGTGCACACAGAATGAAACAAGAGAGGGCATTCAGAGAAAAAAATGAAGCAAAGCAAAGACTTCTCATTTTAGAACCTTTCTGGTTTAGCTTCATTCTTCCACCACTCGGCCAACTGGATGTACTAAAAACAGGTATCATTCGTAAGTATTTGCACCCCTTAATGTCCGCTCCACGCACCGCACAACGGGTGTCCAATTCTTCTGCTCTCTCCGCTCTGATTGTGTCTTTTTTTTTTTTTTTTTTATTAAAGACTTCACCGACGGTTATTATGAATAGGCATTCATGACTCCAAATGACTCCTCTGGGCTGCAGTACTGTGGGAAGTGAATCAATGGTGAAGAGCAAGTTTTCCTTCCTACAGGAAACCTTTCTCTTGCTGGCAGCCAAGAGGCATTTCAAAGGACTGGGCTGGTTAACACGCACCTTACTGCTATCCAAAATACTGTCAAAAAACATCAAAAAGGTCACATAACCATAAGCCATGCAAAATGGATTGGCAGGTTTTACGCAGCCTATAGACCTATTTCTTCTCCGGCCCTATAAGATATCTGCTTGCCTAACTACAGTGGAAAAAACCGAACTGTGTTCACCTCTGCATGCCTCAAGCATTAGAAGAGGGGGAGAAAATCTGGCAGATGCGAAGTATCTAATTGAAAATATTCAACAGTCTTGATTTGAATTGAATTGAAATATTGCTTGAATTGAAAATATTCAAGCATTGTCTCTTGCTTAGCCTCCAGCAGTGGGTATCCATCACCCACAACTCCTTTTCCACAGAGCAGGGTGACCACATGCAGATGCCATCACACGGGCACAAAATACTCCATAAAGACTGAATATTACTTGGGTGAGGAAATCTTACAGCAGCAGATGACTGATTGTAAGGACAGAACTAGGCAAGTTCTCTGTAGTTTCAGCTCAAGACAACAAGGGATCGTTACGCTGGTCTGTAGTCACACGCCATTAAGCTTCACGGACTTATACCTATATTAAACCCAAAGTTTTTAACTATGTTAAAGCATCACAAACCACATGTGACTGAACTCGGTGCCAGAAGCAAAGAACAGGAAAATCCCCCGTGGTCCGAGACCCCACAGCCACAGCAATCACTAATCCCCAGGGCCCTCAGCAGGAGATGATCCCCCCCACCCCCCGCGTCGCTTTTAGCAGGGTTTTTTGAGCACCACTTGTCATCATCATTGTAAATACCAAAAGGAAAGCTGTCTTCATCAGATTAATTTTTAAAAAGACAAACAGCCACATTTCCTCCACCCCAAGACCACTGAGACAGCTGAACACACACACAAGGCAGAGGTCCAAGAGGGACTCAGACATGCAGGATCCACTTTGCAGGTTTCTCTCCTGTTTGGGACAGTTTGGCTCATGCTTCCCAGGTAAACACAAGCCAAAAATGCTTCTGTCACTTTTTAGTGCTGCCAGTTAAGTTTTGCTGGTAATAAATTACATTATTTGACTCATTTCATTTCCAAACACACTGATCTAACATGGTGCTGTGTTAGCTATCAAACAGGGAGAATTTAAAACAAATATAACTGAGATAACTTATGAAGCAAATGCAATGGGGAGAAGCTGCTTCCATTCCTTTGTCTGTTCATTTAATGCAAACAGTCACTTTTGATTTCTACTCGTTATGAAAAATAAGTGCTAAAAGAACAATCGTATACAGCACCCAAAGATGTCGTTTCAAATAACACATCTGCAGAACCTTTAAAGGGTTTCAGATTAAAATTGAGGTACAAATCTACAATTTTGAAGCAGATCTGAAGTGAGGAATGGATTGCCTTGTAGGCTGGGATACAGACTTGCTGAGACCTAGAGTTGCTGAACCCTTCATGCTTCCACATCACAGGAGGGAAAATCCTTGTGTTAGCATGTGTGCATCGCTCCATCACATCGAAAGAGAGCAAGGAACTGGCACCGTGCAATAAGCTCTCCTGTAGCTGACAATATTTCTGGAATTTGACACGGGTAAGACAAGTAAAATTACCATTAACATTGCATAAAAATCAGGAAACATATTGTGTCTCTTATTTAACCTTCCTCCTCTCACATTTCTTTTTATTCAACTCGTATCTTGACGCACTTACTGTTCATTCATTTTTCATGGATTTGGTTTCCATACTCTCATGCAGATTTAACTGCTCTCAGTCTGTCATTTAAAACCACCTTCTTTTAACTTTCCTTGCAGCACATTTACCCTTTCAAGCCTCATCCTACTGCCAGTGTTTTTATCCTATAATCTATCACCCCGCTGAGCCTCTGCACCCAGCCCAACTGCAGGAACGACCCTCTCAGCCACCCCATGTCAGCAAAATTGGTAGGAGCTGTACCTCAACAGGCAAAGGAGAATATACATGTATTTAAATACGCCAACACATGGCCCTGCAAAACATGAGGGAGAATTTCTTAGTGTCATTACACTAGGTGTTCCCACCTAAACCACTTGGACATGCTAGAGGTGCCCCATCCAAAAGAGACAGTGGTTTCGCTGGAGAAAGGAGGACAGAGAGAGAAGTAACTCAACAGGGTCAGTGAAATGTCCAGGAACTGAACTCGTTTTTTCTAAGTTTAGCTGTGTCTCTGACCCAGAGTGGTTTTTTTCTCCCTGAAGGCATGGAATTACCTTCCTCCCTGCAGCCATGCCCAGAACGTGCTTTGCAAAATTAGGTCCAACTCCTACAAAACTGTGCTGCAGAACTAAAGCAAAAAAACAGCTCATGAGCAATGGATTCAAAAGGTTTAAAACAGAATATCTTTTTTTTTGTGGTCTTATTAATTTAATGTAATAAATGCAAATATAAACACACACAGGTTTTATGTACTCATTTGCAATCTCACATGTAGTTGTCACGTAATAGCTTTTCAAGTACTGGGACTGTATGTTTGCAGTTTTTTTGTACAATGGCCATCAAGGACAAAAATTAGGGACTAAACTGAGGACTTCCAGATGGAAAAGCAGGAATCTGTTACAATCTGAGCTGAAGATTTAAGTCTTTTCGAGCTAGGGCCAGAAGACCCCTGTATCCTCTCTGATGTAAGGACCAAAGTGTAATGTACATTGGTGTGGATTGAGACCTTTAGTGAGGTCTCGGGGCTCTGCTGCAGTTTTAGTCGTCTGCCTAAATACAAGCACTAACTCCAGCTCACAGTGGAGTAAAGAAGTACAATTTATAGTAAGGACACATACCAGGCCTGCCCAGCTACACCTGAGACTCCCATCAACTCACACGCCGTGGCCATGAGCTGTAAAATGCATACTCAGCTGTTTGCAGAGGCTAAGGTTCCTGCATACATTCAGATATCAATTTGGCTTGCAAACAGCATCTGGTCTCATGCAACACTTGTTTGCTGTATCAATCACGACAGCAGAATTTCACATGGCTCCTTGGAAGTCATTCACGAGGTCTGCTCAGACAATTCAAACTCCTTCCCGTACAGCAGAATATATTTCTTCTATGTTGGTGCCATGGAATTAAGGTTAGATAAAGAGATCATTAATAAACCTCAGAGAAGCGTAACTGATCAGTGGAAATTGTAACGACAACTCCAAATGATAAAATACAAAACAACTCTTCGTCACTGCATCACTATGCAGGTTTTCACCAGCAGGGATGATGGGTTCAGTTGAAAAGCCAAAGTCTTAACTTCACTAATGGTTTCATGTTAAAACCTTTCCGTTGCTAGATGAGATTATTATGGACTTGCTTATTAATTAGGCAGGCATTTTTGCAGCCCTGAATAAATTTCACTGAAAGGAAAGAAGCGTTTTATGCCATTCTGTTAATCCTGCAGAAAAATCATCCCACCTGTGCCTATCCCACATGCAAGCCTCAGCCATTAGACTGAAATAGCAAGTAATTACATCAAAAATCAACTGCTAATTACGCCAAAAGATAACATTTCACCTAAAGAAGTCTGCTGCTCCCCTGGAAATAAAAAAAAAAAAAAAAAAAAAGCTCTTCAGCTCCCATCAGTGGCACCTTGCAGAGAAGGCTGTTGAATTCTTCCAAGATCAACGACGAATCTTAATTTGCATGCTAACAGGGCAAGCTATGGAAATGAGCTGAAGTGCTGCAACTTAGGAAGAAGCTCTGGCCAAAAATGAGGGCACATTATCTCACCCACTGCCTATTAATTTAACAGTGGTCTGAACCATCTGCTAGATGCCAGCTCCTCCCGCAGCCTCTCTCACCTTCGCCAGCCAGAGAGGGGTTGCACAGAGATGTCCGCTTAATGGGTCCCTTTCCATTGATTAGGAGCAGGACGGGTGGAAAATGGAGCAGATGTCATTAGACTTCATTACGGAGCACCACTCATCTTATGGCTGGCAATGATGAGGCTATCAGCGTTGGATTTATTCGTCAATAAGGGGCAAGCTTTCCAGAGCTGATGCTTTTGCAGAGGAGGGAGGGTGGCTTTTTTCAGTGACAACACAGCACTACACGTCAGAGGACCAGGGCTATACTTCAGGATTACTCCATGTGACAGGGGTAGGTCAGATGCACTACGGGCTGGGCTCCTGAGTCTCAAGGAGAAACCTTCTGCAGCTCTATGGGATGGGGCCAAGCAGGACTACCCACGCTACAAAGACCCTTGGGCATGCTGCAGCCATCAAAGCTCGTGTTTATTATCCCTCCAATATTTTGAAGGGATTTTCACTGCATTTTTTCATAGCATTTCATACACCTGTTTATCCTGCCAATATCTGGAAAGGATCTCACCATAAACCATGGCTTGAAAGGCATCTCTGTGGCATGGGCTCACAGAAAAGCTGAGCAGTCAAGTGTCCAAGTTCCTCTCTTGCTTTTTTAGCCAGAAAACAGCTAGATACACCTGCTGGGAAGTGGATGTCATGAACTTAAACAACCAATGCTAGTAAAATGCTTTGATGCTCTTAATCTCTCCTGCTATTCTCCTGCAGCCACAGTTGGAGCTTCTGGTCTTTTATGATCAATACAAATTTTATTACACATTTCAAGGTCTGCCCTGTGCCTGGAGGTGTCTTAAGGGATGCAGAGAGGAGCTCTGTGGGCTCACCTGCACCGAACTGCTTGCATTTCCAGGGACCTGGCCTCCCCGACACACTGGTCCTTCCAATCCTGTGTTGTTATTCTTGGTTATAAAGCAATATAGCTAACGCACACACTGATTACCTTCAGGCATTCACAAAATGTCACCGATTCCTACGGCACAGCGGAAAACAAAACTCTTTGGGTTTATGTCAACGTGTTAACTAAATAAATAAACACTGTGTTAAGGGCCAGAAAAAGACTGCAAGTCAAATCCAACTATTTCAATTTAAATATTTCACTACCCCGCCCCTGTGTTTCCTAAATTTCATTTCAGTTCTACTCTATTCTTATTTCTTTTTGGTTAGGCAAGCACACGAAATTCATTAGTCCTTTGGCACTGCAAAGACAAACCTGTGTCAAAACAGATTAGATGTTTTGAAGCCTGCTTTATATCCCTTCAAAGTGGGGCATGTCTCTGAAAAGCTCTTTCTCCTTCTTCTATGGGATTAAGAGATTAATTTCACAAATTCAGGAAGTGATGGAGGCCTCCCCTAGGTGAAGAGGGAAGAACCTTCAATCCATCCTTCCCATCACCCAACACAGCACAGATTAATTATCAATATCTGATCACTAAAATATCAACTATATATCATGGCTTCAACACATTTTTACCTTTCTCGAGCTTTGTGGTGCATTTTTATTACATACTTGCCTCATCTAAATTTTTACTTTTATTTCTTTTAAATTTTTAAAATATTTCCACGTTCTTTGTCTGACGTGACAGGCTGCAAGATAATAGAAACCCTCAGTATCTGAGTATAAATGCATAATAACCCACCTCTCCACCACAAAGTATCTTATCAGTGGCAGCAAAGCTGCAACATGATGTATGAAGATGACAGTTTTTTACCCACGTCCTTCTAGAAGTTGTTTGGTGTTTTATCCAGGGGAAGGAGACCTCAGGGAAGGAGAAAATGGTCAGAATCCCAACTCCAATTGAGTTTCCTGTCTGCTTCATGTTGTTTCAGATATGAGCAGAATGAAAGAAATATTGCCAAGTATCCCTCTGTTACTATTCTTCCCACTAAGACAGCCGCAACTCCGTTATCCCAAGACTTTCTGTGCTGAAAACACTCTGATCCAGTGCTCAAAGGCCCCTCCTCATCCTTGGATTAAAATCCTGACTCTAAACTTCCTCCAACCAGAAGAAGGACTTAAGCAGTAACTCCGTTTGGGTCCATCGCTACACTTCCACCATATGTCACAGGTCTCCCTTTCATCTGCATGAGAAATTGAAAGAGAGGGATGTTTTACAGAACTGAGAAATAAATTTGGAAAAAAAGAGAGCTGTACTTCATTTTGTCCTAATACTCCATATGAGTTAGCCAGCTTGGGAGTAAAATACAATGTATTTCCTCCATCACCGAAGGAAAAGGATACATGCCTGTGGTACAGGTACTACTCTACCGCTTCTGTCACACAATTGCTCTTAGTACCACACCAACATGCCCACACCCTAAACACAACTTTCACGTAACTAAGGCGTTATTCCTTACTCAAAGCAAGCCACATAGGGATGCTTCCAGACTGCAGCTCCTAACCTCTAATTGTTAATCCCAGCAGGATGATTAAGGAGCGATGATTGCTCATTACACCACTATCCTTACCTGAAAGCTTCAGCGCTGGGATTTTGCTTCCCGATATCCATCGGCGCAGCAGGTTAGCGGCAGCATCCCTGGCTCTGGGACTGCAGCTGTCCCACCACGGAGGGGACAGCAAGGTCCCTAAGCCATCTGTGACCCACCATTTTGGTGGGAAACTGCTCCAGTGTTACCCCGCGCTCAGAGCCTAGATCACTTTTCTGGACTCATTGGCAGAAGAATCCTTTTTCCTCAGCTCTAATCCATCCTGATTCACTTTCCCAGCAGCAACTGCATTAAAACGAGGTGGCAGTTAACAGCAAAACCCAGTAACTAACTAACAACAGCCATCCACATACCTTTAAAGAAAAAGCATCAAGGAGAGATACAATATTATCCTGAAGTTAAAACACTCGTGCAATCCTACACAAATCCCCCGCCTGAATATTGTCCCAGCTCCCATCAAACTGCAATTCGTTAAAGTCCTCAGCCTGCAAGTATCTTCATCAAAAGAAAATTTGAAATCTATTTGTAACCACCTTCCTTCCTCCACCTTTTCCCTCTTGGGTCTCTATTGGCATTTTTTTTTTAATTTAACTGAAAAAAGGGGAGTATTTTCATAGATTAGAACATGTCGCAGGGGTGGCTTGTGGACTCTCATTGATTTCGTTATGAATACGAGTTTCTCACCACTTTGCGGTGTCAGGCCTCAGGGGAACAACTGAAAGAATGAATTCGTATTTATTGGGGGTTTTAAGGCCTGTTAGGTTTTATTTCTGTCAGCCACAATGGTGTCTCTTTAACTAAGATGAATTACAAACATATGAAAATAAAACACTGATTGCAGCAGAGAAAGCAAGTAGATACATCACAAACAGCTTCATCTGAGGAGCAGACGTGTGGCATGTGTGTTACTCCATCAAAAATGCAATCAGAAGCACAAGGAAGATATTTATGGTTGGGCTGCAAAAAGCCGTATGTTTAAACCATGCCGTAATAGAAAGAGAAAGCTATAAAGGATATTGTAATAATCAAGGCAGGCTATATTTTTCTTGTCTTGCATCCTTGTCAATACTTCATCTTTTCTTTTTTTTTTATTATTCTTTAAAAGGGCAATACGAAGGACTCCACCTCAACTGAAATAGAGTTTTTCAAAACAATGGAGTCTTCTGCCTCCATAAAATCAAAAAAGAGTAATTTTTTTTAACAAATCTCACAATCACAGCCTCAAAGCATTAGCGCAGTTTATCATTTTCTTCCACATTTCTAAACAAAATGTAGACAATAAGGAGAAGAAAAGTTAAAATAATCCCAAGCTTTCACGAGCCTTCCCTTGGTAGAAGCATCCAGAGCCACTGCTGAAGAGTTACCCCTTCTAAGTTCTTGTTGACTTTAATTGTGCTTTGTTAATATCAATCAAGCGGGAGCAGGGAGGCCACCAGGATGCTTTTTGGTATCTCCTCTGTCGGCTCTGCAACACTGAGCATGCCATCTTACCATTGGGGAAACCTGGTTTTCTAAAATGGTTCAACACGACACTGAGCTGAGCAACAAATCTCTCAGTTGCTGGCATTGGTGGTACCCTGGGAGGTTGTTTCAAGGAGTTCCTCCGAGATTTCGGTGATAATGTTAATAGAGGCCGTTTGTTTCCACGCACTGGCATACGTTCTTTTTACGTTACCTGACTGCATTCAGCTTCACCTAACGGGCCACAATCTAGAAGAGCCTGCACATTTGTTCAACAGTCCTGGATTCATTTGGAAAATGGCAATGTTTATGCCAAAACGTTTGTATCAACCTCTACCAAAGCTTGAACTAAATCGTTATTTTACTACTGACCAGACTATATTACTTAGCTTGGGCTGAATTATTGCATTTAAGAGTTCAGGCTTTACTTAACGTGGGTGAAGAAGGAATTTGCAATTCTGTATTTTATTGTCAACTAGGTGCTTCTGAAGTTACTCAGCCTTCACCCCATTAACAGTCTTCAGCCCCATCCGGGGCACTGTCTGCACATTTTCCAACAAATTATTTCCCTTGGCCAGCATGCATTAGCTGCAGCCCGAGCAGTTTGACTGTTAGGGGAAAAATACTTTCTAAAGTCAAAAAGCATTAGCCTGATTTTGTCTTAGGAAGCAGCCCCTTAAAGTGATGCTAAAGAGTCTGTAAAGGTCCCCTCGTCACCCGGCGCAGACACGGGCCAAGCCCAGAGGTGGTGGGCAACCGCAAAGCCCCGCTCGTGCCAGGCAGGTGATGGCAGTGGGATGAAAGATTTCCCAAGGCATGAAACCAAAAACTCAATCAGCTGAATTCAAATGCCTCTTCAGGCCTCACGTGCCCTGCAACCTTCCGTTCCCCCAGGAGGCACGTTTGTGCTGGGCTCGTTCCTGACGGTGCTGCAAGGTGAAAAACCTCGGCTTTGTGTCTGTGGCAGCACCATCGGTACCAGCCGGGTGTAACGCACTTGTTTTTGAGTCAGCCCATTCGAAGGTGGCAAAGAAAATCAGGGCAGCATGCTGCCAGCCCCCTCCTGCTCTTGGCTTGATTGGTCTGACCTTATTTGACCAAATTACTCATCTCGGCAGCTCTGATATTCACATATCATCCTCTGACCCTTTCCCTTTGCCCTAAGCCTGCAAACATTAGGGCACTGCTCTACATCCCTGTCTCTCCGCATTATCCCCACGAGCCCACCTCGCTTTGGGACAGCTGACCCCCTGTGGTCCTTCCAGCCCCCAGCCCCGTGGGTTTTTGGAGCTTGGCAGCCCCAGCCACCTCATCCGAAACTTGATGGCTTGCCAGAAATTCCAGAGTTTAGGATTTCACTTTTATCGACAGGGATGCTCTTGCCCCATTTCAGTAGGTTTTGGTGCTTTGCACAACGCAGGTGAGCTCCGCGAGTGCCTTCCTGGGTGGAAAAGGAATGGGTTTACACTGGAAGAGGGGACATTTATCCTGGGTACTGGGAAGGAATTGCTCCCTGTGAGGGTGGGAGGCGCCGGCAGAGGCTGCCCGGGGCAGCTGTGGGTGCCCCGTCCCCGGCAGTGCCCACGGCCAGGCTGGGGCTGGGACCCACCTGGGCTGGGGGGAGGTGCAGGGGATGGGACTGGGTGGGCTTTGAGGTCCCTCCCGACCCAAACCATGCTGTGAGTCTGTGATTCTAGGACAGCTCTAGTTACAAGCTTATTAGACAAAACTGGCCGAGTACTGGAAGCACACACTCCCAGTGCTAAAACCCGATTATTATTTTTAACTGGACTCAGCAGAAGTTAATGTCAATAACCGCCTGTGTTAGCACGAAGTAAGGACTTGCACTCTCCCAGCGTGCTGACTTCAATGCACCGTAACACGGGGGTTTGCTGGGCTCCTGAAGGCAACAACATCCCAACATCCCAGGGACTCTGCACAGGGAAGCACACTGAGCTGTTTAGGGGGTGTTGGTGTGTGGGACATTACGATAAAATACATAGTGCTTTTAGCTGAGTGTGATTTGTCTTTCAGTCCGGCCCACAGCTCAAAGACAGCCCTCAAATATTTTTAGTACCATCATAAAGACTGGTCAGGAGTTCAAATTCATGAGCATGAAGAATTCTGTGATAGATATTACAGATGCCACATAAACATATGATCCCAGGTTCAGGAACAAATAAATCATAGCAAAAAATAAGTTAATGTTACCTATTATTTTAGAGGAAAAAACAGGGGGGTTTAGCTGTACTCTGAAGAGGTTAACAAACATAGTTCAACTTCATATCAAACATAAAGAAAGATGCATAAAACATAAGATTAGAAGGCTTTGAGAAAAGCTGGATCTTTCATTTAGTTCTTTTATCTCATCACTCAGTAATTTGAAGTGAAGAAACGCTGTTGGCACTGTTTAGCAACAATTCATCAATCTTTTCTCAATGAAAGTCAAGTGCTCCTACTCCAATCCCAGATTTTGGAGAGCCTCCTCTCTTGCTTTGACTTTTCACTTCAGCTCCTCGTGGCATTTTTTGTTTGCAGAGCAGCGTGGCGAGTTGGGGTAGCAGCAGAGGCAGCCGATTAACCAGTCCCACTGAGCAGGGAAAACTGCTATTGCCAGTCCTCGGTGAGAGAATTAATAAATGCCCTTATGAAAGCAACTTTAGGAGCTGGATAATGTTTCCTATATTTCAGAAAGAGCCATTTTGCGCTGGAAACCAACAGTAATCCCATGGCCCCTTAACACAGGCAAAACATTTACCTAAGTGAATAGAGCGGATTCAGACGGCAGCGGAAATCTGGAATAATGCCACCAAATTGCATTAAGGAAACCTGGGATTTTCCGTTCCAGCAGATCAGGGTTTGATGTGGCAAACAGGAGACTGAGGCTGTTTAATTCTCACAGGCGGAGATGCTCGGGTGTAAAAGGAACATCTCGTGGGGGTGCTTCGTGCCATGCCACATAGCAGGGCGTAGGGGGAAGCACGTGCTGTGCCCAGAGGGGTTTTCGAAACACTGGCTTATGTATCATTAACAGCAAACAGACCGTGAACTTTGATTTTAATATAACACTGCTTGGTTATAGCATTTGCCATTTAATGAATGCTGAAAGCAATAATAGCCTAAAATCTGGGTAACGGCTGTTTTTATAGCAAAGGCTATTACTGCTGCATCTGACAGGTCCATCTCTGCATTTTGTGGAAAGGGCAAAGGCATGAATAAATGCCTTGCATCGTGCCCAGGTTCCTTCTTCCCCTCTCCCCAATCGAAGAAGGCAGGAATGCTGAGCTCTAATAACGCACCTTTCATCAACTCTCCTCAACCAGGCTTTTATCCGGCACAAACTACCTCGGCGTGATGGATAGCTACAGTTTACGGTGCCCGTCTCATCTACAGGCAACACTGAGATGTCCTCCTTCACCAGCAGCATCCTGATGAAGGCTTCTGTAATATTACCACACGTCAAACTCATTAGAGGGAGAGGAAAGAGAGGGCGGGCTGGGATTTATGAACCACCTCCTAATCTCATCATATCAAAAAGTAAATTCAGTTTTTCTTTGCGGGCCTGACGCATCCTGAACTTCTGTTCCTTGTTAAACATGAACTCCCCTCAAAGGCTGGGAACTCAAGGCAGGCTTCCTTTGCCATTTTGAAGCTCAAGGAAGGAGAAGGAGAACAAAACCAAGACCAAAAAAAAATGCCCTCTTAGAAAGAAATTTAACTTCGTGGATTAAGTCAGTGAAAAGCAGATGCAAAATAGACGCCGCTAGCAGAAGACATCAGATGTGTCTGTTGAGGAAAGCAAGATGGAAGTGGGGATAATGGGTGAGCTCCGACTGCTGTTGGGGCACAAGCAGTTTTAAAACAGTGATAAAGATTTAACTGCTTTTAAGACACAAAAAAAAAAAAAAAAAAAAGAGTAAGGATCAGCAGTTCATTCAGTCCAGAAGGAAGGATGCAACTTGGTCACAGCCCATACAGCAACAGGCTCTGCACTATACATATATATATAAGTGGATCAACAGTCGCACTCCTGGTCCCAACTGGGTCTGTGGCACCGCCGCAGGGCTCCCACCCCAACTTTTCCAATGCTTCAGCACTGCAGTAAGAACTGATCTTTCAAAGAAATGCCTTTGGACAGATCATCATCCCGTGGTCACAGCCCTCGCTTCAAAACTCCCAGGCCAAGGCGCTGCCACCCCACCATTCCCTGGGAAACCCCCAAGAAATAAATCAGCAGTCAGGCTAAGCCAACAATCAAAGCAAAGCTAAACACGGCTAATGGACTCCTCAGCTGTCGTTTATAAATGAACTGCAGATTAGGCAGTAATTTCTTCCCATCAGTACCTCTTGGTGGTTTCTATCAACAAACATCTATTTCAAAACACTTTGAAGACGCTCTCTGGGCTTCACACGTCGACTGAACGAAGAGCCCACTTCTTTCAGAATAATTCATACGAACTCTTTTCGGAGCAGTGAGAAAACTAAATTGACAAACCAAAGTTAACTGCACCTGGAGCACCCTCCACCAGCCCCGGAGGATGCTGAAGCAGCAAGGGCACCTGCACATCCCCCTGAGCCATCACAGCATTCATCCAAACTGCACAAAATTGTCCTACCCAAATGTCATAGCCCTGTAATACTGTAATCTTCTTGGTGAGTTCAGCTTTGGGATTTTCAATGCAAGTCTCATAATAAATCTTGCCACGCTTCCGCGGTCTCCTTATGACAGTATCACACGCAGATCTGCTTCATGTATTACCACTGTTTCGTGCAACCCAAATATACTCTTAGAGAAGCAGTGCTACTATAAACACAGGTATCAGCAAATTCATTCCATATTATGACTGCCATAAATCTATCAGGACTTATCAGCAGCAGAAGGGCATGAATTGTCCATAAAGCAATAGTGCTTAAAGCTCAGAAATCTCTGAAACATAAAAACAAAATCAAAAGCATACCGCTAAACGTCGCAGGTCAGAAATGGCCCGATTTTCTTAAGGAAAAAGAAAACAACCAAACAAACCAAAACCAACCTAACAACTCCCTTTCTCTGCAGAGAGAGGTAGCAAACAGATGGACTGTGCCATTAAATGTCAGCGCTGTAACTCAAACCCTGAGTGCAAGCAAACAGCCCCACTCATGGGGGTCCCCCAGCCCATTAACTGCCCATGAATCTCACCACCACTTCGGCCTCACCCACCTCCAAGAGCTTCCCCCCGCATCCCATGGGCTCACAATACCTAACTGCAGTGCCTAATTCATCGCTAATTCAGCACGTCTGGGTTTTTTTTGGCTTCGGCTTCTTCAGGATTTAAGGACACGAGGCAGGAAAGCAGAAAAACAGAGACTGAGAGCAGGACGCCAAACACTTTATCCTTAAATCAGTTAAGCAGAAAAATAGAGACTGAGAGAAGGATGCCAAAAGCTTTTTCCCTAAATCAGTTAGGAGCACCAGACCTGGTAAGTGACCGGCTCCTACATCTCCCGAGCGCTGTCAGGAGGCATAACCTTTGGTTTCAGATACTCCACCTAAGGCCCCACATCTTATCAATTATTGAGACGAAACGACCTCTTAGCCTTTGCTTCAGGCAAACCCGTCTGAGCAAGGGTTAGGATGTCCGAAATGATCTCATTTCTGTGGTTTATGTGAAAAACATTTGGTTTGAGGGGTTTATGAGTGATAGGCTACGCCTGACTGATGTGGGTTACTGAACAGCACAGACTGGTCCCACGCAGAGATGCGGTGAGCAAAGCAGCAGTGCAATAAATGCACAAAACGAATCAAGTTGTGCTTCAGAGGTGCAGAAGGATCTCTTGACAGCCCCCTGTGCAACCCAACCCATCGCCTGCTTCAGCTGCAGCTGCAGGAGGAATTCTCTAGGGCTCTGCTGATGAAAGCCAGGAGCCGCCGAAATGGTGGAGGGGCGTTTCGGGCTGGCTGTGCTCATTTTGCATGAAGCAAAGGTGTGATTGCATCTCATTTGACTGCACTGCCAGCACAATGGAACAGGAGGCAAAGAAAGAAAGCAGCCAAGTGTAAGGGACAGAAAAGCCCTGGATTAGTTCCTTTAACAAGGTAATCCTGATGGAAAAAGCAGCCCGCTTTAATCATCTATGCCGCGCGCTACATCTACTACCTAAAAGAAATGATTTCTTGTCAGACATAAACGCTCATGTTTCACTGAAGGAACTTGAGTCTCGCTGGGGTACGTAACGAGGCAAGAAGGAAGAACATCATTGCCCAGGACAGCTGAAGCTAAATTGCATATCATACCACAAAGGCACCCGAAAAACACACAATGGGGAAAAAAATCTGCACTGACAGGTAGGGAGGAGTAGATTAGATGACCAGAATACCCTCTCTATCTCAACTCTTCATTATTCTCTGAACCTTTTTGATTCTCAGGAACAGTTCAAATTCCTACCCCTACAAAGGATGGGTTTAGCTTGGCAAAGAAAAAGGCAAACCGCTGATTTTTATTATCCCTGTATCTGCTTTTGACAGAGCTCCTCAGGTGGCGATGCGAAGAGCGTATTGAAAGCTGCCCGAGAAAGGGTGGGTTGGGGCCAGGATGGTAATCAGAGGTGGGGAAATGGAGTAGCTCTTCTGTCTTGTACAGAGACAGGAACACTCATTTTAGGTAATGTGTCTACAATAACCCAAATAGTCCAGATCATAGGGAATGGCACGTTATCAATCTCGGGAACAGCTAGAAAGCAAGCATCGCCCAAGAGGAGGCAGCCGGCAAAGCGGATTGCTGTCCTTACGGTGAGGAATGGGAAATTCTCCACAATGCTGCAGGTGGAGGACGGGGACCAACTCACTCATCTGCAGCATCACAAGGAAGAGCTTTGCAGGCAGCTCAGCGCTGCACACCGTAAAGCCGCCCCAGCCTCTTCTGTGACCCCGCTCAACGGGGCTGCAGGAGGGGGCAAGGGAAAGGGAGAGACGAGAGACTGCTGATTTGATGCTTTTCTCTCCTTTGCCCCCGGTTAAAAACCAGCAGAGAAAGAAAACAAATCATTCCACCGTTGGGATTGCAATGGACACTCTTTGCAGAGCACAGTCTCATGAAGCAGAGATGGTTTTTCCTACTTAGACCCAGGTGGGCATGCGTGGAGGCAGTTTGGCAAGGGAGTTTTTTGAAGGATCCTGTATAGAAAAGCCATCAGTCGGCTGGCAGAGACAATTTTTGAAGTAGCAATTTTCCAAGTGGGAAAGGTAAGCAGGATAGCAGATTACAGAAAAGACTTTTTAAAAAGCATCAACATTGCTACTTGACACTAAGATGGCAACAGCAAGGAGTGGAAAAAGTCAGAGACTCCTTCTTCTGAGCTCAGCTAGGAGAAAAGGGGGTGGAATGAGCTGGATCTGTCCACCAAACCGTAGGAAAACTAAGAACGGTTGCAGAGGCAAAGCTGACTGGGAGCTTGAGGGAAAAGGTAACACAGCATCTTTGTAAAGCCTGGAAAAGTCTGGAGGAAAAAGTTCAGTGCTGGCCAGTTGCTGTTAATAGTGGTTGTAGATTTGCACCTATACAGACACATATGATCTGTGGGTCTGCCTGCCACCACCTCTCAGAGTGCTTATCTTAATGACCTCCATCCTACCAAAACTGGTAAGGCATTTGATGGAGCTAAAGGCCAGGAAGAACTGAAGGATTTGAAGCCTCATGGGCTTTCAAACAAGCCTTTTCTGGATGTGCTGCGCCTGGGTCTTGAAGACATGAGGCTTTTTTTTTTTTTTTTCCTTTTTTTTTTTCTTTTTTTTTTTTTCATTTAATGAAGTGGAGAATAAACCAGATTAGAACAAACATGACACAACAAGACCTTATGAAGAATTGAGGAACCTCTCCAGATCCTACTTCTATTGCTTTGTACGTGCTCCACCAAAGGCACGATTTATTCTGGTGTCACGACAGATGACAAGTGACACCACCACCCCTGCAGCCTGGTGCTTTCGCCTCAGCCAAATCCCGCCACATACCCAAGGATAAGAAAGATCAATTTTACAAACGCCACTACAATGCACTTAGATAACAGAAAATAGATGAAAATTTAAAAAAACCAAACCATTTTTGGTTTTATTTTGTTAAGATTCCAATTTCAAATGAAAACGTGTGCCTTAGACTAGTAAGGTAGAGAATCTGCTTATACATAAAGGAATCAGGGTCCACAGGGTACAGAGCCATCTTACTTCAGCACCCCACAGGCATCTCCAAGGTCGATGGGGGGAGTAAATGCATTACTAAAGAAACATGAAGAGCAAGCATGTAAGACGCTGAAGATAAGCAACGGTCAATGGAAATTTCAAGAGAGGTACAAGGATCAGCTAACAGCAGATGTGATGTTTTCAAAGCCTGGACAGCGGTGGGAAAAGCATCCTGTCAGGGAGAGAAAGATAAAAGTGGTAAACAGGGCAGCAAAAGTGAAACAGGGGCAAAATAGGGAAGAGCAAAAATGAACAAAGGCAGATCTGACATTTCCGATGCTCTACTGAAATGCACTTAGGTTTCGGAGACGTCAAGAGCTGAGAGTGTATTTTCTGCCGCAAAGCTTGAAAGGACCACACTGCGAGAGTTTTGAAACCGAGTCTCTGTCACCTTCACATATTTTGCCAAGTGAAAGACTCATCAAGTGACTCAAGATACTCAGTTTTATGCTCCTCTCTGGCAAAACACATCAGATGGAGAGCAAATTTGCCCAGCTAGGAAAGCCCAAGGCTTTTCTTTCTCTTTTGTACGCTCACATTTCACAGGAAAATGCTTGCCATACATTTAAATACTGTACTGCTGTCACAGGCACTCCAGAAAGTCCTCTCAGTGTCTGGAAGTAAAAGGATCAAAACCATCACCCCCCAAAATGCTAGAGAAGGATAACACAAACTTGCTTGTTGCTACAACAACTGCTAAATGGCACAACGCTCAAATCAGATGTGCTGAGCCAAGAGGACCCCCTTTGCTCTGGAGCTCTCCTGTGGCACCCAGCCCCTCCCCAGCTGCGCTATTTCCAGAAGGTACCATCAAGGCAGGACTTAAACTTGGCTCATCTCACTCAGACAAGTGGATTCCCACCAGCTTTAATCACGCTGCTCCAGCTGGGCAAGGCAAAGCCCGAGAAGCCACAGCTTTCAGATTGCTGCTGCTTCTAAATGACACTTCTCGAAGACGACTCAGGGCAGTGGGCTAGGAAGTGCGGCAGAGGAGGAGGAGGAGTAGATCTAGAGGAGTAGATTTACCAGATTCAATCAGTGACGAGGTCCCCGCAGCCCCAGGAGCAGCTACGCAGCACTGAGGCAAGCTCAGCAGGCTGTTTTCTGCAATTTAGCAATAACCAGGACTGGTCGGTTCAGAGCAACCCTGGCACCACAAGCTGGCCTCACACGCTGATCTCTGCATCGACACAAGGCACTGCAGTGGGGTCTGACCCTTGCAGTGGGGTAATGCACTTGCTGTTCACTCTCCAGTGCCAGTTCTGCTCTGGACAGGAGCTGTCACTGTCATACTGTTATTGCCCTTGCTGTATGACTATGAATGACAGGATCTGGCAAACAGGAATGTAAAGAAAGCAAATGCACACCCCCAGCCATCCCCCTCAAGCAATACTAGCTGTGAATACAGTCTTTTTGGCCAGCCCAACCAGCCCAAGCAATTACTTGATATGCTTCAAATGTATTCAAGCCTTTCTGAGCCTAAAATCCATTGCACAACCATCTAACCACTTCTGCTGCAGGAACCTATCGAGACTATAACGATTGCAGCTAGCTGGCACAGCAGGTTATGTTTGGAGGCCACTGATTTGGACCCAAAGTGCTAAGAAAAAGAGAGACCACAAAAAAAATTAAAATCACTCAAGAAACTGAATGGTCTTGGGAAAGATCAGAAAAGCTGCGGAGCTGAAGAGGAGCTGAAGACTCACCGATGACAAATATGGGGGGCGAGGGGAAGAAGCTTTGGCATCAGGAGTGAATTGAGATTTGTAATCCAAACTCAGAAGTAATCACTGCCTGTATACTATCCCCATTCTAATTAGATGATGTTCTTGCAAAAAAAAAAAAAAAAAACCAACCCCCCCCCCCCACCACCAGAATCATAGACATTGTGTGTTGCTCTATGGACCTGGAGCTGTAAGATACAACCAGGTTGCAACTGAAAAGCATCTTTATAATTCACTGTGCAGCCAAGTGAGTCAGGACCACTTTCCTGCAAAGGGCACTCACAGCATTTTGTAGATGAATCTCGCAGTGATTGCTATCATCATCAAAAATGCAATGGAACTGATTAAAGTGGAGACATCTCCTAGAAAGAGGCTGCATTGAAGGATAACAATTAGCAATTTTCTTGAAATCAGCAAAGCAGCACTCACAAGATAAATTAGTGCCAGCAGGTTCATGTAGCAATTCAAGTAGCACTGAGGACAGAAAAGAGGCAGCAGCTCCTCAGTCATACATTTATCAGGAAGTAAAATACATTCCAGGGGGAGTGGATTACCTAGAGATGCCATTTCTTTCTTGGAGAAACATGCAATTGAAAAATGAAGATTTCTGAATATAAAGTACAAGATTTACTCAGCAGCTTTTGAAACTGTTTCCTGATTTTGCAGCCATGCTCTGCTGAGGTCTGAGCCCAGCCACCGCCTTGCTGGGGAAGCTGGGGGGAGCAAAAGAAGCAGGAGAAAACTTCTCCTCCAGTGAGGCAAGGGGACAGAGGAGCAAAAGGGGGTGAGGAGGTAGCCATGACCTCCACATTTCCTTTTTTCCTGGTTTTCAAGAAGTTACAACAACATCCCAAGGGTTCTGCTGGAGAGTTCTGCATCCCAGACCTTGAAACATGTCATGAAAGGATGCCTGAGACAGTACTATGGACATCACCCTTATGTAGAACTGGGACTCAACAGACTTTTCTTTGCCTGTGCAATGGTAACAGCAGACAAGATCAGACTGATTATTTTAAAAGAAAAAAATTAAAAATCCCCATGTACCAGGGGGCCGAAACCAGGACACAAGCCTTTGATCTTCCGAATATACTCAAGGGCCCCAAGGATGAACAAATTCACTGACCCTTTTATGATGCACAAAGGTTTCATCCGGACTATTTTACTTTTCCTGTATTTTCCAAACTGGATCTGTTTCAGTGCTTTCATCGCATCAGACTCTATCTGACTGCTTGGGATAGCTTCCCTGTGCAACAACTGGGAGACTATGCCAGTCCTCTGTTTTAAAGTGGCATTGGAAATAAATAACTCTTTTTTTTTAAAAAAAAAAAAAAAAAAAAAAAAAAAAGCTGTACTTACCCACCTGGCAGTACAGCTCTATAACCATAGCAAAAGGGCTTGTGGTGAACAAGGCAAGCCCAGACTGAAAGGACAAATATTGTCTTGGAAAAAAAAACTTCCTCAGTCCCCCCACCATCCACCCCCACCACTGACTCAGTGCAACATCCCCATAGTGCTGCTTTGGCTAGAAGAAGAGACAAGATGTGATCCGAGAAACAAGAAACATCGCGGCTACAAAATGCGGGCAGGATGACACCGAGATGGTTTAGCGTTTTGTAAAGACAGTTTCAGCCTTTAGGGTTTTCACCCCCTATTTACGGCACTAATCGAGTGCTAAGGCATCAGCTTGTAAAAGCTACCAGAGGAATTAACAGCAAAAGCCTTTCCATAGATCTACATTATTTTTGTGCTTCCTACAACACATCGTACAGATAAAAAGTTTCGTTTTCCTCCCAGTCTCTTCTAGCAGGGAGATTTGATGCGTTGTCAGCAGGATCCTGGATTCATCTGTATTCATCTGAAAAAATGGAAGGTAACGTACACAGAGGCTCTCTTGTCCTCCCTAATCTTCAGCGAGAGGGAACAGATAAGGGAGAACAACAAACAGCTTCTCCTAATCCCAGAGGAAAAACTCCAAAGCAGAACTGGAAGGTCTTGCTGCAGGAGTGCACCTCAGCCAGTCCAGCCCAGCGTTTCCCCAGACACAGAGAAGGAGGAAAGGCACAGATAACCCACATCCCCTTCCTACCCCAGGGATAGGAGACTGTAAGCCAGCTTGAGGAGTACAGACAACTTGCTGGGAAAGCAAGGAAACAGATAAATTAAGAAATAATATGCCAAAGGACTGCAGTGCAGTTAGTTATTCTTGGGATGAACGATGCATCACAACTATAGCCCCATAGAAGCCCAGCAACACAGCTTGCACAAAAATTATTCTGAAGGGTCTCCTCCTTCCACCCACTCCGAGACCCTCTGTAAGAGCCTCATCTGGCCATGACAGCTTCAGCCAGTGGTATAACCTCGCTGCTACAGCCCTGGGACCTTCCCCTTGTTACTGACACCCACCCAGCTGCTCCAGCCTGGCTAATCACCCAAGGCTGACAGCATCGTGCCCAAGGAAGGCTGAAACCAGCTTGGGAGCATCTCTGTTACTCTGCGGTGACTGGAGGTCCCACAAAGCTCTCAGAAGAGGGAAGGGACCATCGAAGAGCACAGGAGATGAAAAAACCCAAAATATACTTGACAATTGCAGCTCTTTCTGATGACCCTACCAGGGAATAAAGATATCTCAGCAAAGAAAAAGAGAAAAAAAGAAAGAAAGAAAGAAAGAAAAAAGCCAGAGTCAAAGCCTGTGATGACCCACACACAAAAGCATTTTTTTCCTGACGCAAATGCACAAGTCTGATCAGGAAAAGCAGAGGGGAAAAAAACCAAAACCAAACATTTTCAGCATCTTAGACATCTAACACAGACTTCCAGGACCCTGCCAAATCCATCTTCCTTAGTAGCCTCCAACAACTTTATCCTCCTCTGGTTGCAGCTGTACTAGAAATACCTTCCGAAGAAAGATCTTTCCTTTAGAGAAAACACTACAGAAAACATGATAAAGATGGACTTTCTTCTGTCTGTCAATTCTAAATGCCCTTAAAGATCTTATGAACTTCAGTGTAGCAGGGCTTGAATTTAAATGCCAAATGCAAATGCTGTCTGGAATGTACATCCCCAGCAAACAAAGGAGAAAATACTTTTGGCAAGGGTGTCCAGAGCTGTCTGGTTAAATAAGCACCTCAGGAAAAGGATTAATAAGATTGAATAATTTTGAGAAGGACCGGCAAAGAAAGTACCCTTTCAGAGGTCAGAAAGTGGAGGGCTAATACTGAAACAGCTAAAAACCAAGCAAGTGAGATGTCTAGGAGGAAACCAGAAGTATTCTTAGACATATGGAAAACCTGCCAGGTTAGACACTTCTTTTTAGCACCACTTAAACAGTTCCTAGAGCTGGAACATCATCAAAGGAGATGGGGCGAGATCTCAGCCACAGCCTACTCCTCAAGTTAGAAATTAGGGTATTCTTGTAGCAGGACAGAGATTTGTCTTCACATCCTCTCCAGCAGGAGAAGGAATCTGAACCTCGGGCTGAAGCATCCAAAGCAAGTAGTCTACTGAGATCCTGTGTAAAGAGGCAACGATCTTCCTCCAGCAGTTTTGCCGTCCTTTTAATTGCTTTGTTGGGTTTTTTCATTGCATATTTGATTTGGAGCCCAAAAGAACATTGCATCTGGAGTGAAACAAAACACTGAACATCTCCTGTCGCAACCATTCAGCCCTTCAGCCTTCTGCATTAGCTAGTGGGCTGAAAAAATAGTTATTTACGGAACTGTTCACGTGAACAAGAAGGGAACGTATTTGCCATGTCTACCCAACTTTCTTCAGCCATTCACGCTATCCCTTGAGCTCTTCACCCACGTATGTGTAAGGCGAGGGTGGTGCTACAACTGTTGTGCTCAAGGGAGCAAGACGCAGCCGTCGAGACCTCTTCAGGTTCAGCACCGGGGACAGGATTCTGCACAGGCCAGCAATCTGGGAAATCTATTTGACTACAGTACCACCTACTGTCATAGAGTCGGCGTGCTGATTTAAAGGAAAAAGGTGAAGTTACTAACACCTGCGTGAAGGCGGCTTGCTCCTCCAGTTCCTTGTCAGTGAGTACAGGATCCCAGTCTAAAACAGACTTTCCAAAGAGCAGTTCAGTCAAATACGATTTCCCATTGGCGCTTCTGTTTGCTGTATTATCTGGGGTATTTTTAAAGCTCTTTTACTGTTAAAAACCAGCCAAATAAATGACAGTAAAGAAGCAGAGCTTATCTTTAGACTAGTTGAGATTTGCCTTCCTCACAAATTTTACTAAATACAAAAGGAACCTGAAGCCAAAACAACAAACAGCAGACAGCTATTTAATTAAAGTAATTCCTGCCTAGATGAGGCTCACACAATGACTCCACTAAATAAGGTTCTGGGTGTTAGCGAGCAGAAAAATTAGATGGCTAATAACTATGCAGAGAGGCACACTCAGTTGTAGTAAGGCTTGTGGAAGGATGACGGTTTGTAGATAGAGGACAAAAGATAAGTGAATGTGGATAAAAAAAAAAGAGATAAGGAAGGTAGCATTTGAAATGCAAGGCCAAGGAAGAAGTGAAGATGTGTGCCAAGACACGAGGACAGACAATTGAGCTGCAGGGACGTGACAGGAATGAGCAGCGGGGAGATTCGTAAAGGGTTTTTCTCCTGGTTCCAGATCAGCAGTGTGAAAGATTACTCTGTCTCATAACATGTTAAGGAAACCCTTCAGCCAACTTTTCTTGAAAAGAATATTCATGGCTAGAAAAACAATAAGTGGGAGCCTGGATGCTGGATGTAGGTCAGGAATTAAGCAAGAGGAAGGACGTGCCAGCCTGGGGGATGGGAGAAGCGGGGAGAGGGGATCCTCCAGCCATGGACTTACTCGTTTCTGTGCAAATAGGAGGAACTACTATTTCAAGAGCAATCATCTACTCACAGCACCTATTTACCTAGAATATGGACCCACATTTTTTCTCCATGCATCAGCCTATGCACCTATAGCTACCTTGGTACAGTCATAGCTGTACAGATCTTCACCGGCTCCCTAGGTAAATATAATTCTCGAACCTTCCTCCAAAGAAAGCAAGCCATCAAAGGAAAAGCAAGCAAGATGTCCTAGTCCTGAAGACACTCACTGGCCCTAATGTCCCTGCCCAGCCTCCCCTGCCCTCCCCCCCCAGCCCTGCCCATGGAGGGACCCCATTTCAGCCCAACCTGGGGGCATCAGTCCCTGCCCCAGCCGCATCCAGCTGCAAGAAAGAAAATATATTATGCCACATACAGCTGTGGGGTAAAGAGAAAGGGCAACATTCACATAGACAGCCTGTTTCCAACCACCACAGCGATGGTGCTGACAACTCCCTTCAAGCACCAGCTGACAACCGAAAATACTTGGGGAGCGACAGCTGACACCAGCTCGCAGCATCTGAGGCTGCAGGTCTATCCCTTGCTGAGACAAACAGGTTTTCAGGGAAAAGTTAGGAAAAAAAAAAAAGATAAATTATAAATTCAGGTCTAGATCAGCTCGTGCACTTTGGCAGTGACGATGCATAAGAAATAAAAACCTTGAAGCTGAATTCCTTCCCGCTGTGAAAAACAGAAGAAAGGGGTGAATGAGCCTGGAGAGAAATGACAGAGCTCAGCTCTCTCCTTGCACAGCTGGGCTTGTCACAGAGTTTCCTCTCTCTTAAGTCATATAAGCCGGACAAACAAAACCAGTGATCAACCAGAAGACGTGAGGAATAGAAATGAGCATTAAAATGTTCATACTAACTGTGCACAACCAGTAGCTTCCAATTTTTACAGTAAACCCATTGTAGGAGTTGACAGACGGAGCAAGTTTTATCCCTTTTACTCTCATCCGAGTCCCCACGTACTTGCAGCAGCTCTGGAGGCATCAGCAACACTTACTGACGTGGCTCCTACGATGACCCCCTTGGAAATGCTGCCAGTATGATCCAGGCCTGTTATGCTAACACAGGATTTCCAGTCTCCTGTAACTGTCCCTGTCATGGGAAAAGGAAGAGTCCCAGAGGAATTACACCACCAGAACCGCCATAACCCAGGCTCTTGTCAGAGGCAGACAACAGGAGCAGGTGCATTTGAAGAAGGTCAAAGACAATTTGCTCCATCCCTGCTTCATCCCCAGGTACAATCAATAGAAAACAAAGAGACTTCACAGCCCTTCTGATATTTTTGTTAGCATCACCTGTATCAGCTCAGGACACTGGGGCAATACACGTGCAGCCCAGCGTGACAAGCTGTGACCATTATGCTGTGCCTTGAACAGCTCCAGGTTTTCAAATGTGACACTACTGCAATTACAGTAATTACTGGAACTGCAAACAGAAGCGACAGAGGCCCACAGAAAAGAGAAGGACAAGTGGACATGTGGTTAATTTGCTGGTGCAGATCGTTTCAGAGGTGCTTTTGCTCTCTGTGTCTGCAGGGGAGCTGAGGAGGGCATCTCCAGCAGCCACATCTGCTGGGACATCTCTGAGGCTGAATGTAATGAATCATGTCTGCATCAAAAAAGCAACGAGCAAGGCATATGTTTGAAATAAATTCCCACATTCCTATCAGAACAGCAAACTCTCCTCCTGGCTGCTGTACCACAACACTTTCATGAGCAAGGCAGGCTGCACATAGCTTATCCAAGGTTTTTTGCAACAGCAAAGACTGTTCTGATTAAAACAAGACCAAATTTTGCTGCTGACATGGATTAGCCACCAAGTTCTTTTTACTCGTGTTATAGATTTAACCTAAAGAAAATGTCCAAAGCACACTTCAAATGCACTGTCTGCCGATTTCATTGCTGAAAACCAGACAGAACTGAGATCAAAATGAGACTTATTCCTTAGTTTTTAATGTAAGCAAATCAATGTGCTTTGACCAAAGAAAATAAATGCCTTGAAAAGAGTTCAATAAGGAACACTTATGTTGATGAAGGCACCACTAAATGGTATCAGGAACTGCAAAACTAAGTGAACCAGAGTGAGAGGAAAGTCATGGATTCACAGCATGGTTTGGGTCGGGAGGGACCTCAAAGCCCCCCCGGCCACCCCCTGCACCTCCCCCAGCCCAGGTGGGTCCCAGCCCCAGCCTGGCCATGGGCACTGCCGGGGACGGGGCACCCACAGCTGCTCTGGGCAGCCTCTGCCGGCGCCTCCCACCCTCACGGGGAACAATTTCTTCCTTACAGCTGATCTAGAGCTCCCCTCTCTCAGTGCAAAGCCTTTCCCCCTTGTCCCCTCGCTACAGGCCCTGGTACAAAGCCCCTCTCCAGCTTCCCTGTCGGCTCCTTTAGGTGCTGGAAGGTGCTCAAAGGTCTCCCTGGAGCCTTCTCCAGGCTGAACCACCCCAGCTCTCCCAGCCGGTCCTGCCAGCAGAGGTGCTCCAGCCCCTGGTCACCCCCGTGGGTCTCCTCTGGACTTGCTCCAACAGCTCCATGTCCTTCTGCTGGGGGCTCCAGAGCAGGATGCAGCGCTGCAGGTGGGGTCTCACAACTCTACAATCTCGGGGTGTATAGCAGTCAGAAAACTAAAAAGATGTGAACTTTCCATCCAGAATTTACCATGAAAAAGACGACAAAATTGAACAGATCTTTCTACCACCACTTGGTTTCCTTCCTGCTGAAGAACTGCTGCGACAATGCCAAAGGTCCCAGCAGTTGACCTAAGCCCAAAAGACATTCAGGGTTTTGGTGGAGCCTAGAGGGGAAGGAGCATGAGGAAGCTCACCTAAGTCCAGCACATTTTGTTCTTCTGCTCTGAAACAACGGACTTCTCAAAAATGCCCCCCCACAGGGAGCAGATCCTTAATTTTCAGATTGGAGCCACTACAAAATCATTCGGGGGAACAGCTTGGGAATGGAGAAAACTGACATTCCATACCCTGCTCGGCGGATATTTATAATGCTCAGGGTCCTTCATGTACTCTTTCTGTTTTAATGACCATTAAAAAAAAAAAAAAAATCAATCCCTAAACTACGTAAGTATACAAATAGAATACACTGACATTCCTTAAAGGAATTACAGTACAAACTTAAACCACAATGCACCAAAATGGATCCCAAAACACATCTGAAGGTCTGGAGGCAGAGCTGAGCAACCGGTGCGGAGCAGAGCCTTCAGCAGCTGAAAGCACCGGTATGGGCACCATCGAGGGCCAAAACCCCGTTAATGCAGTGAGTGAATCAACTCTCTTAATAGACACATAGCTAAGTTCATCAGCAGGGCAATGAGGGGAAGCTCGTGCTGTAGCTCTCTGCAATATGACGGGTCTACAGATAAAAACACCGCAGTCTGTAATGCTGCCAGCTCTTGAAATTTTATTGCATAAACAGTCAATCACGGCTTCGTGAAAAAAAAAAACACCCAAATCCCCTCATTCAGACAGGTTTAATTGATTGCTGTTCAGAGAGTTCAGAAAAATTAAAGATGTTCTTATCTAAGTCCCTTCTTTTAATAGCCCTAATTTTGCACACTACCAGTACAATCATAGAAGAGTTTAGGCTGGAAAAGACCTCTGAGATCACCAAGTCCAACCGCTAACCCAGCGCTGCCAAGGCCACCGCTAACCATGGCCCCCAGCGCCACATCTCCAGGTGCTATAAATCCCCCCAGGGCGGGTGCCTCCAGCCCCCCGGGCAGCCTGTGCCAGCCTTGGCCACCCTTTCCGTGAGGGGATTTTCCCTCATTCCCAGCCGAACCCTCCCCCGGTCCCTCAGCGACCACTGCCACCAGCTCCTTCAGCACCCTTGGGTGAATCCCACCCAGTCCCAGAGACCTGCATGTCTAAGCGGACCTGCTGCAGGTGCTGACCATTTCCCCTTGGATTATCCCCTTCATTCTGTTCCCCGGCCCTGCCTCCCCGTTCAGAGGGCTGGGCACCCAGAGAGAAAATGGTCTTACTCTTAGAGACTGAACTGAAGATGGCATTAAGTACGTCAGCCTTTCCTTCATCCTTTGTCACCATGTTTCTCCCTGCACCTACTAAAGGATGGAGACTCTCCATAGGTTTCCTTCCTGGAGAATGTCCAGCCTTCCTGGATTCCAGGGACTCTGCCCACCAGGCCCCTAAACAGGCTGAAATCTGCCCTTAGGGAGTCCAAGACAGCAGTTCTGCTGAACCTTGCTTCTTCCTTACTTCTCTGAGAATTGAAAACTCTACCATCTCATGACCGCTACACTCAAGAGGGCCTCCAGCCATCACGCCACCCACAAGTCCTTCTCCGCTCACAAACACCAGGTCCAGTGGGGCACATCCCTAGTCAGCTCCCTCACCAGCCGTGTCAGGAAGGTCTCTTCCACACACCCCAGGAACCTCCCAGACTGTTCCCTCTCTGCCGTGTTGTATTTCCAGCAGGCATCTGGTAAGTTGAAGACCCCCATGAGAACAAGGGCTAGTGATCATGAGACTTCTTCCAGCTGCTTATAGAGTATTTTACCCGCCTCTCCATCCTGGTTGGGTGGTCTGTAACAGACCCCCACCGTGCTCTCTGCCTTGTTGGCCTGCCCCCTGACTCTTACCTGTAAGTACTCAACCCTACCGTCACCATCATTAAGCTCTAGACAATCAAAACACTCCCTACGCGCAGGGCTACCCCACTGCCTCTCCTTCCTTGCTTCTCCCTTAGGAAGAGCTTGCAGCTGTCTTATCGCAGCACTCCAGTGGGGCCAGTCATCCCACTACGTTTCCATGATGGCAACTATGTCATAGTTTTCCTGCTGTGCAATGGCTTCCAGCTCCTCCTGTTTGTAGTGGTACTATGGATTTAGGTACCAAAGGCTCAAGTCTTGAGGATTTCTGCTGAACTCTTGAGAAATGTCAGTATTTCAGCCTGCATTAAAAATAGAAAACGAATTGGCAACCTAATTTTTTATGACTTTTAGTGAAAGCAATACAAACTGGAGAGGAGAGGCGCCATGTGAGGAAGACCCACCTAGGGATCCCGTGGCCAGGCAGGATGCTCCCAGTGGAGGAGAGCCACAGCCTCTCCCCTCCAGGCAGCTCCATCCAAACCTGCATCAGCCGCACTGTGAACTTACTGTGTGCTACAGTAAATGCAACACCTAAGGGAAAAAGACCACCTATCTGGTTTAGAGCCGCAAAGACCTTCTGAAACAGTTTCTCGTGGCGGTGTAACTCAGTGGCAGTCTCCACTCCGGCTCCAGCAGCCACCCCATGTAACCCAAGCGTGCACTCGCCGCTCTTTGGCAGCTCACTTGCACGGACAAGCTACAGCCAGGCACATCCCTCATCCTGATTAGGTGTGGCGTGCTGTGCTGTGCATTCCATATTCTCTACAACACTGCTGGTAAGATGAGTGTCAGCCTTTTCTTTTTCATCTTTCCTCCCCCCCCCCCCCCCTTTTTTTTTCTTTCTTCTCTGGCTATCTGTGCCAGCACATGGCTCAGATTGAAATGCTACGGTAACCCATGGGAGCAGGAAATTTATGACACAGAAAACAGTGCCGTTTCAATAACCATTCCATTTTTTTCCCTTATTTCACATTACAGTGCTAATATTACTTATTTATATATTTATTTACACTGACCTACTCTGTATATATATTCTCCTGGTCTCAACAGTACTGCAGGGCAACAATTTTTTCTCCTCTGAAGTCTAAGATGAAAATACGACCTGACTAAAAATGTCGTATTTGGTACACTTCAGCTGTGAAGATTCAGAAAATGCAAAGGGAATAAATTTGCATTATGGTAGGATTAACAGCTAATTCATTAGATTAATTCCAGATTTTAGTGTTTATCTGGGTATAGTCTTCTACTCAATGAAAACCTCCAAGGCTTCGCATCCATTTTTTCATGATGATTTTGATTTGTGCCTAAGAGATGGATTTAGTAGCAGCTTTGTTGCCTCTTCTATTTTTGTTTATCTGTCTCTCTAGTCTTAATCACCATACCTAAAAGACATATAAAAGAATATTGGTATTTCTGGATATCTCTCTCTACATCTTCGCAACCTTCAAGATACACCTCATAGCTAGTCCTCTGCACTTACTGAGCTGGAGGGTTGAAGGTCTCATTAACATAACAATGTTGAAAAGCATTTTTGTGTTACAGACAAACACCTCAGTGATTATCTTTTTCAGATACCACTGAAATCTATTCTACACTGAATTTTAAACATATTTTTTTACCCAAATAGGTTGAATTGAGTGATTCTTAGAAGAAACCAGCCTGCTAGGCACATACCTCTGTTCTTTTAGAATCGCATAATCACTGACATCGGAAAAGAGCCTGAAGATCAGAGTTCAAGTGTTCACCCAACGCTGCCAAGTCCGCCACGAAACCATGTCCCTGAGTGCCACGTCTACACACCAAGAGGTGATGCTACAGCCTGGCCGGTGCCCGTACCCACCCAGCACCCTTGCCCTGCCACCGCAGGCCCTGGCCACATCACCAGGCAGCGGTGACAATTTTGAAGATTTTCTTTCCTTCCAGATAGATTTTTCATTTCAAAGCACAGCAGGCACGCCGCTGGTCTCCTGCCCTCTGCACTGTTCGGTCTTCCTAAATCACCATTGGGCCAGTTTGCTTCGCAGAGCATTTCCGAGACGCCCAGATCATCGTAGGTAATGGATGCAGTCCAAAGTGCCCGGCTGCCACCAGGACCGGGGAACGGCTGCTGCGTTGAGCTCAGAGATTATCCAGCCATCAGACATGATAATTGGTAACATTCAGATGCCGTATGCATGTTATTTATTTTTTTTTAACAGCAGATGAGATGACATTTGGAAAAAAAAAATAAAAAATGAAGACAGCTATGAGTCCAGATGGCTTGAAACCTACAGTAAGGATGAAAAAACTGACAGATCTGTGGGGAAAGGAAGGAAGGAATGGATGAAAGGGGAGAAAAAACCAATGCAGACCTGGCTAGGTAGGTAGAGCATGAAGCAAAGGAAGCCTGTCATATTTAGCGAGCTGAGCACCATAAATCCAAGAACACCCTCTTAAAACACACACATTTACACCCGTGTTTGTAAGCTGATGAGAGAAGCAGCAAAACTACTCGTTTCATGGTGTGGCCATAGCCTCCGATCTCTAAAACAAGCCAACCGGTATCCTCGCCTCTACTGTGAGTACAAGATTGCGTTAGAGGGAAACACAAACCAGTGAAATGTCAAAGGCAATTAACTGCTGCATTTTTCATGCAACACAAAATGGGAAATGTTTATAGGGCTCCCATAATTAAAGTTAATAAAAATGAATATACAATTCCCTGAAGGACCGTAGGTGATACAAGTTTCTCTAGCCTCAACATAGCTGTGCCCTCCCCAGTTACCCGGTGCTTCATTAACACACCAGAAAATGTGCTTTTTGCCACATTTCTCACAGCTCAGGAACTGAGTTTTTGAGCCACCCAGGAAATGCTCGGCAGATTTCTCTTTGTGAAATCCACTTTAAAACAGCTTGCTCCTCACCACTGAGTGACCCTTTATTAACTCAGCAATTGTGGCAGCAAGCTGAGCAGGCAGAGGAGTGACACCGAGCGGGGACGTATAAAAAACACTGAGCAGCGTGATAAGGTGCAAGACAAGGTTTTGGTCCAGGCTCCCAGGGATGGGCTGCTTGAAGGCAAACGATGCTTTGTTTGTCACTGAGGGCTGACAGGAGCCCTTCGCTCCCACCTAACCCCAGGCAGCTCATGTATTACTGCATCCTTCGATTTAATGACTTTAAAACATCCATAGAAGGCTAAAGAAGAAGAACTGTTGGCAAGTAGTGAATTTACCAAAAAGAAGTCAATGTGGGGCAGTCAGGAAATTGTGTTCCCTATTGCATATGAAAGAGAAAATGCAAAGAAAGAAAGAAGGCAAAAAGAAAGAATGTGGTGTCACAGCTTCTTGGTCCCATTATGGTGCTGGCTTCCTTCCCCTACCTAGGGGAGCAAGGCCCTCCTCTCGTCCTCCTCCTCGGGGAAATATCATCATTTTTAGGCTCCGAGATATTTTGGGTGCTACTGGCGGTGCCAGACATCCTGCAAAGTAATATTCATTGATCCCAAATCCAGGACTTTTGATTTCCCATCACACAGCTGAGTAGAGGGACAGGGAGTTCCTCCTCTTCGAAATACTCCAACAGCTGGAATTGGGAAAGCTCTGTGGGATGAGCCACAAAGGTCCCTCCAACTCACAGAGGATTTGGGGTGCTTCCAGAGGGGGGAGGATTGTTCCCCATCCCCTTGGTGCATCCCACCACCCTCCAGATGAAGAGGACCGGCTCCTCTCTCCCCATCCCCTCTGCGAGTCATTTCAGCAGTCCTCCATTTCTCAGAAAGGCTGAGAGCGGAATACACCGGTGTGACTTGAGCCGAACACTTCTTTTGACATTAATCACATTTTTCAGATGTTAATTTGTATCACGGAAGAAGAAAAGATACATTTTACATCTGGTTTGATCCAACCCCCTTTTTCTTTCCATTTCAGCTGCTGAACCAGGACAGTCGTGATGTAAATGCTTCCCCACTGGAGAAAGCCCTGTGGATTCTGCTGTGAGCGCGACCCCTGGATGGCAGAACAGAGGATGGTGCCTATTAACCCAGGATATTGTTCCAATTTTCATCTTTTATTCTGCTAGTATTTTTAGAAAGCACTTAAATCGGTGTGAATTTTTGATCTGGGCGCTGATGAAATACCTCCTCCATCTCCTCAGCAATACCTGCAAGAGGGAAAGCCAAAGCCAGAGCACAACCAAAGCCAGGCGAAAACATGATTTTCTTGTTGGCTTGTGCATGCATCCCACAGAAAAGCCGGCTGTGCGGCAGGTGTGGGCACTCAACGGTGTGTTGTTTTGTGTGCAAAGCCATAGTTTTACGTGGACAGAGCAGAGAAATGCCCAAATTTTGGTACACTTGCACCTCCAGAATAACCCCGCAGGGTCACTCCTGGCTTTGCTTGAAGAAGCTTTGCTCCTAGGAGGGCCGTGGGAGTTCGGTCCGCACACAGTTCCCCTTTCCTGATTGTTCTTTACGACTCAAACCCACTGCCACACCAGGACAGAGCTCCCACAACCTTCCAGTCAACCCAGGCAGCCAAAAGCTGGTCAACCTGAAACCCAAAGCCATGCTGGCTACCTAGAGAGGAGTCTTCACCCACCACCTCCTTGGTCAGCAAGTGGAGAAACGCTTCCCAGCAGACAACCCTCCAGCTAAGAACATTACTAAAAAAAAAAAAAGATGGAGAGAGACACAAACAAACCTCCTTCTTGGTGATCCTTGATTATTGCTTCTCATGACGCAGTCCACACAAGTGGCTCCACGTGCAGCACGCCATCAAACAGCATCTGGACCCAAGTACAGAGAGCCACATGGTGTCCTGAGCCTGCTCAAGCATATTTTAACAGCAGGGGACACGGCATGCACTGCAATGTCCCTTATCAATTTCTTTTTTCTTTTTCTTTTTTTTTTTTTGTTTGGTCTTTTTCTTTGATGTCGTGGAAAAAAGCAAACGGCAATATCAAACAGAACAGACCTTTCAAAAGGTTTTGATAACAGCAGCCTGCTGAGGCCTTTTTAAACGCAATTATTTTATGTGGGCCTAATTCAGAGATAAAAGTCAGCTCTGTCGATAGAGCTTAAATCCATTCCTTGCAGAACAGGCCCTTGAATTACTCCTGTTTGGAACCAACTCGTTGATAGGATGCGGTTGCTGGATAACAGCGGTGGAATGACCTATCCTAATAATCCCAGTATCCTAATAAATCCCAGTGCCATGTGCCTGGCGGAGCTTGCAGCATTCCGGGGGGAGGGGGGGGGGGGGGGGGGGGGGCGGGAGGGGAAAGCCTGCAATGGCTTCACCTGCTTGTGATACGGTAAAACAGAGGGAAGCGAGAGGGTCTGCCTGCCCGCTCAGCTGTGGGGCTGCTTACTGGGAGCAGCTCTTGGAGGGGTCCAGGCAGCACAGGGGGGTCTGTATCCACTGGTTGCCTTCAGGTCTCGGGCTTAAATTTAGCTGGTACTTGCAAGGCCAGAGCGCGCAGCAGCCGTTCCTCACACTTTGTTCAGAAAGACAGTATAAATGGACCACTTATGAGAGCACTTGTTATGTACAAGTGCTCCTACATTTGAGGATGTACCAGCACTTCTTAATTTACTCTTCAGCTACAGTTGAAATCCTCTTCTGTCAGGAAGGTTTTCTGTGTCAAATCTAGTTTGTACCCATTTCTGGGCACCTTGCCACTAAAGCTAGATTATAGACAAACAAGCATGCACGCACACACATAATCAGGGCCTCCAATCACATATTTAATCAGGAATGGATTAGGCAACCTTTACAAAGTTCAAGCTGCAGACTGAAATAAAGAACCACCATGCTGGATTAAAAGAAAAAAAAAAAAGAAAAAAAAAAAAAAGGCATTATAAATGGTTTAATGGACTTGGCATTAGGGATGCAAACTCATGCCTTTACCCAAATGGTATTTTTAAACCCTTTTTTCAGCCATTTCTCTCACAAGCGATCAACCCTGGTTTACACCAGCTTGCATTTCAGTGCTAATAATATCAGTCTAACGAGCTTTAATTAACAGAAGATGCTCCTCTAAAGAAATCACAGGACTATATTAACAGTGCATTTGCTAGAGTCTTTTGCTGGCTGAGAGGCAGCCAAGGGGATTTCGCATTGCCGGTGGATAGTAATGCCTACTAGGTTAGGCATTCCTAAATGCCTACCAGGTTAGGAATTACTACCTGCTGCTACCCAAACTACTTGCTGACGTCTGGGAACACACATGTCCCTGCAATGATGAGTTCTGGTAGTAAGAAGCCATAAAAAAGATGGGAAAACCCACCACAGGGGAACTGCATTGCCACTGTCTGTGAAATACTTCAACAGAGCATTTGAATTAAAGGCAACAATTTAATTATAGCTAAATTAAAACAATTTAAAATTATTTTATTGCGGCTTGGCAAAAGCTACTTAAGAGTTTTGATCTATTTTCCTTTTTTTCTCAGGTAATTATCTTAATCCCTCACTGGTGTAAATATAAGATATACTCCTCTACATTGATCTTCAACTGCAAAGAAACTCATTCATGCTGCAGTCTTTTTCTTCGTTATAATTCTGGGCTTGCCACAGCAAAAGGTTCCTCTCCCTCAAGCTCTCCCAGAGCCAGGACGTCTGACCACTGCAGTGGTCATCAGCCTTTGCACAGACTGGGGCAGGGTGAAGGCTCTATCACCTGGGGGACCCCCCCACCTCAACAACACTGACCAAGCCCAGACAGCCCTTGTATACCCCAGCACCCACAACTGCTGCACGAGTGATGGTAAAGGTTACACCCCACCTAGTCCCCTACCACCCGCTCATGGACCCATCCATGAATCAATTTTAACCCTTTTTTCCCATAGACGCCACCTGCCCCCGCAACAACAATCAGAACCTCCTTCCCTGATGCTCAAAGCAGCACTTCTTTACCTCTGTTTTTAACTCATACCTTTAATTTTTTTTCTCCTGGTCATGCAAACTAGCAAGGCCTCCAATACTGGACCAAAGATGAGGAACAACAGATAACACCAAACCCAAACCTGAGTCACAATTTACCAAGCCCACCTGGTTGATCTGGCCCCATGGCATCTCCCTGGGGCTCTAATCTCACACTTTAGACATAACCTGAAAAAAAACCCACGGCTTTGCCATTACACGGAAATCACTGAAAAGCACTAGTATCTTTCTTGCCTCATCAAGTAAGATTTAAAGTTGAGAAAAGCATAAGCTAGTTTATTTTGTTATAAAAAAAAATAAGACTTGGTATTCTTCAGCTGTTCCAGCTCTGCAGTCTTTCCAGGCACTGCTGGCTGATGGATTCTAGCAAGTCCTTCCCGTTGAGTGGATCATTATTATTCACACAGTACGGTGAAGGAAGTCGTCAAGGCTAAACTCTTCAATCTCTAGTGTCAAAAAGTTGGATAAACTGAGGAGTGCTGAGGGCTGGCATCTCCTCTTTAGAGAAGCTTTTTATGCAGCTGAAATTGGAACCACACTGCCTGTCAGCCTGGGATTTCTGGACTGTGTGATTTGGGCAAACCCACGATGGGAGCCTCGATCATCTGGGTTAGACCAAAAAACAGCCTGCAGCAATTCTTAAATGCTCAGAACAGAATGAATCCAAATGGTGGCGTGAGCTCCCAGTAAAAATATGGGGGATTGCTCATTTTTGGGCTGCAGCTGTTCCTATCTGCCCAGGCATGGAGCAGGACCACGCTGCCTCACCACTGTAAAAAAAAAAAAAAACAACACAGAATAAAGTGCTACCCATGTGCCTCCTTTTTTTTCCCAGCCTTCAGGTGTATTTGGCATATTGTTTGGGTATCCATAGCAGTTACTGTAAGAATGGGGCTATAATTTTTAAGACAGTCTCATTTATGAAAAGCTGGAAAAGAGACAAGTCAAAATAGAGAACATAAAATACCCAGTAGCTAATTTACTATCTTTTTATTTCTGGATCTTAGATGCATTTGCTTCATAACAAGAATATATTCTCTGCTCCTCTCTTTCCCCCATTTTCAATTTCCTGGGTTACTAAAGTTGAAAAATTCATTACTGAAAGCTCTTTGCATCCATAACTCAGGACATAGAGCTTCTTTTCAAACCTGGCAATAAAGCCTCATTTATAGCCGGGAAAGAGTTAGGGCTGGTTAGATCAAACACCAACCTAATCCCACTGAAAGGAACAATGTTGCAAAAGTAATTGCTTGTTAGTAATCACCCCCCAGCTGCAGCCCAGCATACTGCTGCCTTTGAGGAGCACCATGCCATGTCAAAGGAGACCCACCGATTGAAAATACCTGGGAAAATCAGAGGAATCCATTTGTGCTTAAAATGCATCCTCCAGCAAAGGAGCTGGCAGGAGGCAAACTTGCCCACGATATTGGAGGCACCCAATGAGCTCTGGGCTTGGGTGAATCAAGAATACAAAAAAAGCCACCTCAATAGTTTTTCTTCATTTTTAAAGATTACATTTAATCTAGATGGGGAAACATCACTGGCATGTAAACCAAGATCAAGATGTACTCTAGCTCTAGTTCAAAGGAATCTATTTATACTCAAAGGTGTAAGGGCAGAAACTGCTACCAACCTGCAGCAGGTACCTTCACCTCCCTCCCTGGCATGCAAACCTTGTCTACACCACTTCTCGCTGCTGGCACAGATAACGCAGCATTTCCAGACTGAATTTGTGTCTATTCTTGTGCCAAACACAAAAAAGAACCGGAATTTTGTCTTTTCCTCCCCACCCCCACTTCGATTTTCTGTGCATACATCAATAGCTTGCACTGGCATTGAGTGTAAATACTGTCCCTACACCTATTTTGACAGTTAGGATAATAAAACCACATTTTGCTATCTATATCGCCACTCTGAATGTTTTTGCCTAGTGACTGTCTTAGTGAGTGATGGCAAGAGAAACAATCTTATTAACAGAAGTGACATCACACCATGATTTTCTCCCCTCCTGTTTTTTCTGAAGTATTGAGATCAGAATAAATCCACCTCCCTGCTGATTTCAGTGGGACAGACAGAAAAAAGAGGGCACAATGGTGCAATAATTACCATTTCAGCTTGTTTAGACACATGCACATGCACATACACATACTTGCACACTTTCTTTTCTTCCCCCAGAAGTCTTCTGAAACAGGCAACCAGCTTGGTCTATGTCTGGAAGGTCAGTTGTTTAATGATGCTTGCTTAATTGCAATTCATTACATCTCAGCGCTATGTAAATTATTACTCTCCTGCTTGAAACAGGACAAAAGGGTTTAGTAAACCTTTGCACTGAAGTGAACAAAGTTGAGTTGCTAGTTGGGGCTGCAGCTCAGGTCTGTGTCTCTGCTCCTGAAGGGCTTGGGGAACCACCGTGTTTCCAACCCTCTGCAGCCGCTCTTGCTTGGCTCGAGCATCCTGCCAACCCTGCCCTTCCTCAAATATGCAGGACTTCTGTTCTTCAGGAAAACCACTATTTTTAGCTTATGAAATACAGTACAAATCACCGTGTGGGTCAACGCTTGCTAATTACCCATGACTAAGTCCCAATTCAATGTGTACTGACAGAGAGATTTCCAAATAATAATGCCTTCTCCCTTGCTGCACTACAGTCATAAAATATATATTAAAGAGGCCTTCTTTTAGGAGAGCAGGTGCTGAGACTAAGCACTGAAAAAAAAGGCACTTCTGGGGTGTGAAATATGTTATTGAATTAGCAGCAAATGCATTAGTAAGGTCTGGGTTATGCTTCGAACGTCTAAGATGCGTGCAGCCATGCCAACTCCCTCCTCACCCTTTCAGCCTATCTTCAGGGTGCACATTTCACTTGTCGCCTGCTGAACACAACAGGGGCACAGAAAGGGGCACGGACAAAGCATTGTGAAGAAGGATTAGAGGTTGTTGGGATGGTTTGAAGGAAATGGACCATGAGAAAAAATGAAGGTTATGTTGTATGTATGGGGAAGATGAAACTATCAGCGTGCAAGGGGAGACTGGTCCCCGACGCCCTTGTTGCAGCAAGATACAGAATCTGTTCCCAGCTCAACAGCTGACTTCAGGCAAGTAAATTACCCTTCCATAAAACCCGATGTCTCCAAAACACCATTTTAAGAAGAAAACTCAACTTTTAAGGCAGCTAAATGAAAGCAACGCCATTGCCTATCACATCATCTGGAAACCCCAAGCAGTTAAAGACAGGGAAATGAATAGTTAATGATATCATAAATCTTATGCTGCCACATAAACATAAACACTTTTTTTTTTTTTTTTTTGTCATGTGTGAAGGAATAAATGTTTTATCACCCCTTAACTCTGCCACATTGAATTATTTCCCAACCATTATTACTATTTTGAGGCAAGTATATATTTCCTCCAAAGAAGGAATGAGTTACCCGTTAGGTAGTTGTGAATGGACAGAGTATCTTCATCGAAGTTCTTCTGTGGAGATTTAGCCCTGTCCAACATAAGACTGAACAGGAACGTGTCTGACAAGAGTGACTGGAAGTTCAAAGAGAGATTCCCTGGCCATTTAGGAGGTGAGACAGGAGAGAATAACACAGGTTCATGGATGCGCACTTCTTGCCTGTGCCAGAGAAGAAGAGGAGATGACAACTGGGGTGGAAGGAAAGAGCTTGGGGGTTCTCCCTTGTAATATCTCACAGTGCTCAGTAGCAAGAAATGCCTATGGACAGGTGGTTTGCCTGTGAAACTCGGGGGGAGGGGGGGGGCGGGGAGAACCCACATCTGTGTATTTCTTAGGATAAACTCAAAAGAGGTGACCAGTTTTCAGAGCCCTCAGGAGTAGGCACACCTCTCTGCTTTAGCCGCTGAATCCCGGGGGCTGAGTGGTACCCAAAGGACTGCAGAGACAGAAAGGATGCGTCTAACCTATTGGCAGCCAGAACGAAAACTGTGGGATTCCACCATTCCACGACAGTGCAAAAGAAAGGGACTGGCCAGGAGAGTAGAGGAAAGAATTTCACAGCTATGATTTCCTCTTTCTGCCTGGAAAGGGCGTGCTCCCTTCCTGGGGGAGCAGAGGCTTCATCACTCACCTCCACATTCAGGGCATGTCACGTGCAACTTCCTGAGGCTGCACAGAGAAAATCTTACCACCTCTGCAAAACACTTTGAAATCTGACTGAAAACTATTATTTAAGTGCAAAATATAATTACAGTGAAGATCAGCATGTAGAATGCTGCTGGGGAAAGGGGTGTGACATTACTATTAATAATTAGGCAGAAAAACACAGAGGAAATGGATTGTAAATAAAAAAGGAAAGAAAGAATAAATTAAAAAAAGGATAAATTAAGCTTAACTAGCAGAAAAACCCTTTCAGAGACCATTTGCTATGGTGTCTAAACCAACAAAGTAGAGTTGATCTTAGCTACTAACTCAGTGTGCATCACCTGGACCCTTTTCTCAATGTCTTTATCTGCAAAATACAGACTAATAATTGTTATGGATTTTTGATAGGCACAAGTACCAATACGACAGCTAGCTTTGATTTACTGTCAGGTATACTTTGAGCATTTCCCTAAAGTGCTTTCGGTTCTTTGTGTGAAAGAGCTGCTGCAGAGGTGCAAAGTATTATTAGTGTGCAGAACGTTTCAAACGTGGTACAATAAAACTTGGGGCTAGCAAACCAGTTCCCAGAAAAGCGAGCCTTTACAACAAAATTACATCAACTAATGAACTCCCCACAAAAAAGAAATAATTGGATTGACAGATGACTTCATATGAAGGAGTGGAGCACCAGGGTCAGTCAGGTGAAGTCCATACTCTCCCAAGCATATAATACAGATGCCACAGATCTCTATGTAGTGCACAGTTAACTATTAATATTAACTATATTGAGAATTCTGCAGTACAAAGAGGCTCTGCATAACTTTTTTTATAAGGTGACCAAGCCAGCCAGCTAAAATTATACAAGGCAAGCCCTTCCAAGCTCCTTTTGAAGCACTGCCAGGTGTCACGTAGGTATCATCATGATTCTTTCCATGTATTAGGTGCCGAATTGGAACCAGAGGACCAGAGCAGGCACCCGTAGCATTAAGGATAAATACCTGAACCTTGTAGGTCCAAGACTGTAAGGTCCTGCAGGTTAATGTTTTCCAGCATCTGGAAGGTTAGCACAATCGTCATCACGTTGTGAATGGTCCCTACTGCACTGCCACAATTCATCCACTTCCCAAGCCTTTCCCTGCCTATAATCAGGTCAATTCCACTTATATTGAGACAAATAATTACTAGTTAAGGGCTTTGTCTCTGCAGTTCCCTGTAAGTTTTGAACAAGTGGACTCCCTCCAGTCCCCAGAACATCTTGTACACTATGCAAACCATAAGCACACATGCATCCAGGGTGTGCATGCTCAGGACAGCAGGCAAATGCTGCCAACCAGCATGTTTTCCTCCCTGGTGATCTTTCCCAGGAAAACTGTGTTTCTAGTAGCCCCTCAAAGAGATTTCAGCCTAGACTCTCTCAGCAGCACCTCATCCACTTGGTCATCCAGGGCCTCCCACGGCACAACTTGCTTTTCCAATGAAAGCCTTCTTCCCTTTTCAGGATGCTTTGCACTTTGCCGGGGCTTCCAAGGACTATGTGGAGCCACACGAGGCTATAACTCATACGATTAAGTCCAACCCCGTTAGCTTATGTGATACGAGGTTCCTTGACTATACCAGCCTATTGATTAGATTGTCTGAAAATGCTGCCTCATTTATTACTGTTTGATTTAAGCAGATAGAGCGCACCAGAAAGGTCACTCATTTTTATCCATTCCTAGCAAACAACACCCCCAATTCCATTACTACTATTTCCAAATCAATGCTGCTTTTGCTTTTCCCTTCTGAGCCTCTGGAGCATAGCTAGGATCGATGCTGCTTGTTCTGCCTTTGGTGTGTGAAACATTGCTCAGACACTGTTGCAGGGAAAGGCTGCTCCTCCGCTTGCTGCTCCAGCAGAGATACCACCTCCCATCTACTCATGCAAACACAGGCAGCCAGATAATGAATGCCATACTCAAATGCATTAGTTAGTGGTTTGATTCTCAGAACAGACTACAATATTTCTGCTAGAAAGGTTTCATAGGGTTTTGTTTTGTTGTTGTTTTCTTCCCAAAAGCCTTAGGAAGTAACAAAACCAAACCCTTCCCCATCCCAAAATAGACACTGCCTGGATCCATTTTTCCAAAACGTATTAAATAACGACACCGGTGGAACACTCACCGTTCACAGAAGACAAAATTGCCAGTCTGAGAAAAATAAGGAGTTTGAAATTGCATCACAATTTCATAGGTCCATATTGGAAGTAAATTTTCAAACTTTCTGGCACAATTATCTTCCATATCTACCCTTCTCATACCTAAACCAATGTTCGGCTCTGGGCAATAAAAGCAGATTCAGGATATATGGGCTGTCCTCAGCTCTTGCAGGTGAGGAGGAAGAAGAGGGATTATCTGCATCACTGATCTGCCCTTTGCTTGGGTGACAGTCTATTTTGATACACTACCTTCAATGTCATTGTCACCTGAAACCAGTAGAAAACCTCTCTGGCTTGTTCTTTAGTCCCCAAGTGATATTTAGTCCCCAAGTGGTATTTAAGAACCTTTTTTACCTCTGTGATCAGAAGGGACTTGTTTTTTACCCAGACGATCACTTGCACCTCAGGTTGGGGATGTTGCTCCCCTGCCTTCTCATCGAACACCAGCAACACGTTAGCAGCTGCCCACCCCTTCCCAGCTCTCATCCGGGATTCAAGGATACAGCCCCAAGCCAAGCACACCTGGGTAGACCTGTTACCTGCTCATGCAACCACCAGAGGGGAAGAGATGTGCAAACCCCTCTCTCCCTCACTCAGCCATTTATTAATTAACTTCTCATTAAAATAAAAGCTAATCAGGGTTACCTACGCTGAGTCAGAGGGCTCTTTAACCACCAGCCAAGAAATCTAGGGAATTCCTAGCGTCTTCTGAGCACTAAATGTAACTGCTATCACATACTAAATTCCTGTCCCAGTTCACCTCTCTCAGTCCATGAAGTGCCGCAGCTTTCTGCCAGCCAGTGCCAAAATCCAGGTTCTCTTCCCACTGGTGCCAGGGCTCCAGCTGCCTCCCTCTCCCTGGATCCTACAGGCACCTTCCAGCTCCACACTGGCTTTTACTGGCCACGTTTTTCCCTTCAGCCCCTTTTCATCCCAAACGTGAACCTGTCACTGTGGGTGACACTCAGAGAAAGGCTTCGTTTAATATATATATATGCCACCAGTGCTATATCAACTACATGAACTTTTGGGGGATCTGATGTTAATTACATATACAAGCCAATAACGTATGTTAAGAAGACAGCAGCAGCAGATGAGGTATGCAAAATATCCGTAACTTCATGTATATGGGTCTTCTAGGGGTATTTTCTGGAAAACTGGGAATTTTCTATGAAAGGAGCTCAACTGGAGCTTCTTTGTGAGCAGAAGAAGAAGGAGAGGAGGCACGTGGGGCCGAGCTGCAGGCAGCAGGATCAGTCCATGACCATGAAAAGCAATGAGAAAGCAAAGCTCCCTCCACTGTTGTTCAACTAAATCACACAAAACCCCAAACCAAAAGAAAATATCTAGCTGCATTCCCACCCGTGGCAATCTGTAGCTCCAAGGCTCATGTCCAGCAACTGAGCTGATAAGCAGCTCCTATTAATGCCAGCACACACAGTCATACACACACGTGTGCGTACACACACCACACGCACACACACACACGGAGTAGCTGAGCTAATTGGCCGGCTCTGCTACTCTGTGCAGTCAGCAGCTGCACGGGTAATGGTGTTACCTTAAGCAGATGTTATAAATATCCCGATCAGAAATGATTGAAAGTATTTAGTCGGAATAAAACACACTCTCTTCACCTCGGTCCTACGCACGCACTCCACGACTCCAATGGCAGCACCAGCCCTTACGAAAGCTGCAACATGGAAAAGCAAATGCAGGTGTTGCAAGGAGGTGCAGTTTTTGCTCCTTATGCTGCCATGCTGCCACCACAAAATGCCTCACAGGGTTACTGCCGAATAATGCCATTGCAGAGTCAAGTAACCGGATAGGGAGAGAGAAAAGCAAGAGAAACGCCACCATTGCGGCAATGCTGTGATCGTGGTAGAAGCTGCAGGGAAGGAAGAAGCCAGGCAGCTGTTCTCCCCAGCAGAAAGTTGGGGGAAGATGGTCACCACTGTCATGGGACTGCACAGGCCGAGGCTGGGGGCAGAGATGGGGCAGAACAGGATGGCTGTGGCACTGGGGCTGTTGCAAAGGCAGCCGGTGGGAAGATGCTAAAAGGAGGCAGCGCTGATGCACGCGGAGAGAAAACCAGAAAGGGATGAGAAGTGGAAAAGGTCACTCCTATGAGACACGGTGGTTCTCCTCACTTCATGGTGCCCCTTCAACAAGGAGCTGGGTGACCCTCTGCTCCCTGCCAGCACCAAGGGGAAGCCAGCACCGCTCACCACCACAACAGCGGCGCCAGCACACCCTCAATTTCTGCATCTTCATTGTCCAGGAGTTCCTTAGACCATTTATATATCCCCTCCAGGAGCACACCTGACCCTGACTAAAAATACCAGTTAGGGATCCATAAAGCTATGGTTCCTTCTTCTTATCTCCACCTCCTGATGTCACACCTGCTTTTCCAAAACAGCCCTCTAACACCGCCTTGCATCACTGTGAAGGAACGGCTGCAGCTGAAGGAAGAAACTGCTGCGTTTGTGAGATACTTTACATAGCAAAATAACAAACCGCCCAGAAACACCCGCAGCAGACTACGACGGTGTGACACTCATGCCACAGTACGACAGCAAGACACACGCTGACTATCAGTGCTTACTGCTCACCTTTGCTAGCTCCCCACCCCTTGCTGTTTTTCTACATTGATTTTACTACAAACTGCAGGCTTTCCCTCTTCTTTGTGCAAAAAAAACCTCCAACCAAGAAAGCAGCACAAAACTTTAACCGGTGCAGTGGCCAGGCCCATGGTAGCTGAAGTGCTGCTGTGACTTCGATGCCTTCTCCAGCAGGTACCACCAAAGGCACCCTTGATCACCCCCTGCAGCTGAGGAACCATGCATCTTCCAGCCCTTTATTAACCTGCTACTGCAAGGACAGGAAGATCAAATACCTGAAGCAGGAAGGCCGTGAAAAGGAAGAATGTTATTCTGGCAGAATGAAGGAGGTTTATTCCCTTTCTGTCACCTGAGCACTGTGTGATACACCAGGCAGGGCTCTGGCCTCCTTGGAACACAACTGTGGTGTAGAAGGTCTCAGCTGCTTGTCAGCGTTCATCAACCCCTCTCCTGAAAATGCAAAATATGTCCTCCTGGATGTATTTCTTCTTTTGTTTTTGTTCTTGAGGACCACTGGAGTCATAGCGTAGTTTGGATGCCAGGAAACAGAACTGTCTTTTAAACTTGAGTCAGGGAATTAATATTTAAAATGAGTGATGGAACTAAACAGACCAGGGACCGAACAATGCGTTCCATTACACTGCTCTCCACGACCTCCCAATTCTCTAACTTGCATCCTGCCAAGGAAGCTGGAGTCACACCAGAAACAGACTCCAATGCAATACAGAACAAGCCAGACAGCAGGAACATGGCCACAAACATCACTGGGGTGTCAGGCTTGAAGCTGCAAGTCTTAGGGACAGCTTTCCCATATGGATAGACCACCCCAGCAGCTAAATACTAATTAGGCCATGTTTAAATTTGCTATTTTGATGTGTTTCACCATGTGGCACGCTATTTTAGCAGCACTATGACATCAAAGTGGGCAAAAGCACAGGAAATTTCCAGCATCTGGGTACCACTCAGAAGTCCTCAGCTCAAAAATCCTCTACCACATCACACAAAAGCACATCTGCCCCACTCCAGTAGTCCGTATTTTGCTTTAATTTCAACCTCCATCACTTGTACTATCTTCTCCTCTCATCATTTGTTTCCCTCTAGGTTTAATTTTCCTTTTGCTGGTTGCTCTCTGTGCTGATACAGCACCTATTGTTATAAATCATTAAAGTTTGACTACACTGTTAATATTGGTATTCATGTGGAGTTGACACTTTAATAGCATCCACATGCAGAGATGCAGCGTAGAGATTTCCTAATGGTTTGTGTTACCTTTGTTAACATGATTGCTCCTCATTTAACTACAAACCTTAAGACATTTGCCGGTGTGGAGCTCCTGTCATTAGGTGGAGCAATATCAATATTTCAGCACAGTGAATTACATGCCCAAAATTCAGCTAAATTAGTGGTATCTACCCAAACCCTGCCATCCATCATGTCACACGTGTGTTTACCTGGCACATCTGCTCCTGCCACTTTACAGAATCCCTCCTAAGAAGTTCTTTTTGCCCTGGTGACAAGAAAATGCTTCACACCGGTGAGGTTATTGAATATTTCTTGCTGTGCAGCTATTGCCTGTCTAATGGATCGTTTTCTTCTCCCCTGCTTTCCTCCAGCTGCTCGTGGCACAGCCAGTGTTTCATCCTGATTTAGCACACAACGTTTTTACATGGAGAATCGCTATTTCCAATGTATGTGTTCGTTAGCCTACAACCCAGCACCGTGCTTGCTTCTAGGCATTCCAACAACACAAGCAAATGACAGCCAGCAATTCTGTCTCAACCCAACTCGGTATAAGCCTGGCCCTGCTTTGCATGAGCAAAACCAAAGAAGAAACCCCCAGATTTGGTTGTTCACGTGCACAAACAGGACCTCGCTCAAGTCTTGTTCAGGTCGTGCAGCCCCTGGCTGCATAACCCTCCCCGCACACGGCTTCCTTTCACTGATAGTGGTACGGGGCAAAAAAGCTCCTTAAAATCTTCACCATTTTATCTTAATTCTTCTCGGCCAGCAATCCCCCTCATTTCCAATGACAGCCACCAGGCTGGATGTGTGGCACCAGGTCCCAGACCTTCCTACATGAGCTCCCACATCCATGCAAAGACAGCAGGGTTACCGTACCTAGTGATCCGAGACAACCCTCAACATTATTTTAAAGACAGTCACTATCTGGTTCAGTTTTAAACGAGCAAGACAATAGATTTGCAACAAGTTTACATTAGGAAATGATTCTACAATTCCATTTATCTCATCACACAGGAAACTCTCTGGGTCTCAGCCTGAAATCACCTGCACCTTAGATCTTATTTGTAGCATTACCAGGATTTCTTTTCTCTCCTCGTGGATTTTGAAACACTTTAGATATCTTGCCCACTTTATAAGTTGGAAAGCAACACATAGGAAAGCTGCCCTGGCTTCAGAAGCTCCTCATCCCAGCCAGACTGTACTCTCACACTCTCAAAGCCTGCACATTTCTACAGCACACATATAACACCCAAAAAGCCACAGCTTTCCTGGACGATGCCGTTGCGATGAATTGTCGTGCTAAGTTCCACCAACCCACAAATGTCATGCTTTCTCCCTAAGACGATCCTTTCTTTGCACAATCCCAGTGGTAACCTCATTCCAGTATGGCTAAAGGGCAGGTATCTATCTGCTGCACTAACGCAGCTTACCAGTGCATTTGCTTGAGATTGATTCTTCCACTGGGGGAATAAGGTCCTTAATTTTTAATTTATTTATTTAGCCTTCACAGTTTTAGTCAAGAGGCTTCATCACTGGGCTCGGAGGGTGCAGGGCAGGAGTGCAGCAGCTGCTTGCTATTCCTCTCATGTCTCTGCAAACATCTTTGGAACGGTGTGCTTTGCTAACGGGATGCGGCACCGTCTCTGCACCACAAGGTGCGGTGGAGAGAGAGAGAGGACAATTAGTACCAGGACAAATGAAGGCTGTAAAGCTAACTGTCCTGCTTTTGGTGCAAGACACTGTCAGCAGCGTGCTTGTGATGAACACGGAGAGGTTCCTCCGCTCCCAGTACACATTTGGAAAGCACAGATGGGGATGTGGTGTTTCCCACGGGCTCCACTGCACAGCCACGCCAGCAGACAGCTTTGCAAAGAGCCCACGGTGCCTTGTCCTGTTCTCCAGGGAAAATCTGGAGAAGAAAATGAGATAGTGGATGTCAAGCACCCTCCCAAATCCGTCCCCACCCAGGGCACTCTTTAGAACCTGATCCAAGACAGTAAGAGCAGAAAGCTCAGAGTATGTCAGCGGGTTCTGAATGTGTATTTTTCCTTTCTTTCCCTTGTTTAGTGTTTATTGCCTTCAAAATTCAGCTACCAAAAAAAAGAAGTGCATCCATCTTAGCCAGAAAGAGAAACATATTCTCCTCATAACATTTTGTTCCCAGAAGAAAATGAACCACATCCTGACTGTCAGGTACCAATGAAGCTCAGAAACTAAGATCCAGACTCAGCCAAAAAAGGAGGAGGTTTTGCAGTTAGCAGCAGCAGCAGTCGCCTGTCTCAGATGGAATTCGATTTAAAAAAAGAAAGTAATATTCAGATTCGGTTTACAGAATCTGAATGTAATACAGACAGTCAATCAAACAGCAAAACTTGCCCCCTACCTAATCCTGCCGTTGCTCAGGGTTCCCTCTGGAGCTTCCTATCCCAGCTGAAGATGGCTGGCTCTCAGCTAAAATCTTTCTTCCAAGGTGCCTCCAGAAGCTCCGTGGGGAATCTGAAGCTCTTCACTTCCCCCTACACAGCCAGACCTTATCACATTGCTGCATACGGAGCAATCACTCCGTATCCTTTTAATCCAAGGGGAACATATGGAAAGACTAAGGCTGGGAAGGGCCCGTGGAGATCCTTTGGTCCAACCCTGCCCAGGGCACGGATGAAGCCAGGCAAGGCAATGCGGTCAGCTTGCTAAGCACCACGACACGACCCAGGCAAGCGCAGAGCAAGGAGACTCCTGCATCTTCTGGTTGGAAGGAAAATGGGGAAAACAAAAACAGTGGGAAGAGGCTGGATGGGGGCAGGAAGGTCCAAAACCTTAAAACCCAACCTCAGCGACAGCGTGTGCCCTTGCCAAAGTGTCTGTGCTGTCGTGTTCACCTTGTCATACTCACGTTGTCACATCTAAGCCAGCTGAGCCCCAGCAATCCCTCTGATGCTTTTTTTAAAGTGTACAGACCCCCCATTGCAAAGCCAACTTTTCTACGTGAAAAAACCTAACAGGGACATTTCTCAAGCCTATTACGAGCAAATCTGGCTTTGGGAGTCACTGTTAGCCAGGTTTGGTTTTTTTCCCCACAGGCAAAGGTATTTCAAGTTCAAATTGAGTTTGTAGCAGAGCTGTAAATTATGATTACTTAAACATCTGTTATTTAAATACAGCCATTAATGCTATCAGTGCAAATTAATCCTACCTTTTATTATGTTCCGAGGAGACAATTTATACACTCATGCTTTTCAATTGAATTCCAATAAATATTAGAAGAACAGAAGATGGGAAAGCTCAATACAATCTGCCTTTTTTATAAAATATGGCTGGTTTATTGTGTATTCTTTTATTTATTTATTTATTGTGTATTAAAAATATGTATATTTTTGTTCTGAATCTAAATTTATTTTCGTCTGGGTTGCAAGGCACTGAAGGCACATGAAGCAGCTAAGTAAAAACACCTAAAAATTTAGATTTGGCGCCTTAGTGTAATACAGACATATCTCCCTTTGTTGGCAAATATCTTCCTGACATTCATTAACGCCCATAAATATATATATTTTTTTTTTACTGCAGTGATTAAATCTCTTGGTACTCTGCAGAACTGTTAATGAATGGAGGCTGTGGGAGGGAGCCACCTCCATCGAAACGTGCAGCTATCTCAGGCATCTCTCCAGGTACTTGAAATCCATCAGGGGACACACCAATAATATAAGCTGCCTGGATGCATGATCTTATTTGCACTGGCAGGAAAAAGAAAGACTGAGAATCCAGTGACACTGCTCTCAAATCTGGCAACACATTTAAGAGCTCTCGGCTTGTTTTTTTTCTCCTCTGAGCACATGCTCGCAGACCACAAAGGGAGAACGGCTAACGGAGCCAGAGAGAGGTGCATTTACAACAGGGCTGCTCCTCCGTGTTGTATTGCTTTCTTCCTTGCAGTGCACTACCAGCAAGTGATCCTGGCCCATGCAGGTCCCCCACACAGAAGGGGGATCCACCTCACTGCACGCAACCTCAGCATGGGTCTTCTCCGTGGGCTTTGAAGGATCAATGCAGCAAACCCAGCACGGAATCAAGTGGTCTCCTCTAATACTCGCCCACGAGTAGTCAACCTCTGCTCAAGTTTCCAGCCATTCTCCCCACCTGCCTCTGGAGCAGAAGGAGCTGGTGAGCTGCCAGGCTGGTGTCCAGGAGGTCGGTGGCACAGCACCAGGGAGGTGCGCAGCTCTGTGCCCAACCATAGCTCTGTATCCATCCCCCTTACCACCAGGACCTGGCACCTCTGACAATGACTTCGGTTGCCCTGCGAGCTCTTCAGCGAGGGGTAAGATGGCATCTATCAACACGGATATCTGTCCCCCAGACACCCACGAGCCCAGCTAATCACCAAGCTATTCTAGTGAGTAAGAGATGCGGCTTTGTGACAGCCCATCCCACATCTCAGCTGCTTCAGCACCGAAGTTTGAAGAACAGTGCTAAAAAGAAAGTCCAGCTATGGACCCCACATACTAAAACACAATTTAAAAATAACAAGGGACCCTTCCTTGCTTTTCAAATTAGCACCTTGCTTCCAGGAGCCTGGCGAAGGTTACAATGGCAAGCTGCACTGTGGGGTTTTTTAGTGTTCCCTAATGGGAGGTTTATCATCAGTTCTCTTCATTTAAGTCTGAACACACAAAGCCTATTCAGTTCTAGGGGGGAAAAAAAACTGGGGCTGAAGAAAAGCCTTTAATTTTTCTGGTGTCCCACAGAAAGTTTCAGCAGTATGAAGAGAGACAGAGCCTTTGCAGGAACACTGACTCGTAGACCTGCTGGGCAGAGGAATCAAACCATGTCTCGTTTACTTTCACAAATAAGTTGGCTGAAGCAATGAAAGTAGAATAAATAGCATAAATGCATCACTAGTAACCTGCAGCAGGCGATATATGAACATGACGGAGTGTAACTCATTTATCATGGTCTTTAGTAGCGACCATGTACATTTCCATTTATCCACTGTTTAATTATGCACAGCAGCTCCTTTCCCATATATAGACATACCAAATGCAGTCATTCATCATTTCTATAGTTCATGTCTTATTCCATTTCAGTTCTTTCTTGTCTTTACTAGAGTTTAAATGGGAGCTTTTGTTCATGCATCCAACCCTCTCTTTTTCTTTTTTCTTACAAAACGAGCCACCTGCCCCCCCACCCCCAGCACATGTGTATCCCCTTCTCCGTCCCCTAATCCCTACATATCTTGGTTGTCCCACATCTGGCTGCTGCTGAAACTTGGGGGGGGATTTTGTCAGGTGCTTCATGGAGTGACAGGATGGGAACTGGAGTCTGTGAAGGGGATGTTGCCGACATGTAGATGTGGCACTTAGGGACATGGTTTGGTGGTGGGCTTGGCAGTGCCAGGTTAGCGGCTGGACTCGATGAGCTGAAAGGTCTTTTCCAACCGAAATGATTCTATGATTTGGGAGGTAGATTTGCCAAGGTTTTTAAACCTTGGGGAAGAGTCCTGAGTCATCTGCCATGGTCTTAATTCCCCAGGCAAGAAAAGGGGGGAGCCAAGAGCACATCCCCGTGCTCCCAGCACCCTTACAGCCAGCAAGGCAGGTCACCTCTCCTCCCCGGGCATGTACCTACTCCCCCAATATTTTCTTCCCATTGTGCTCCCTCTCGCTCACTCCTCCTCCCCCACCATCTCATTTTCTGTCTCACTCCGTCCCACACCTCCCCCACATTCTTCTGGGTCTATTCTCCTCCTGGTATATAACTCACATTAATGTCAGCTGGAGTTATGCACACGTACGAAGGGGAGAATGGACCTCTTGGAGCGGAGCTAATTAAGTTCTTCTTTAGAAGTCAGAGCCTGTAATCTCCCAGACATCAGTAGCCTGCTGTCAATCAAGGTGCATCCTGGACTGCCAGAGATTTGTGCCTACCTGTTCGCTTCTGGGTTTCTGACAATTATAGATCGGCTGCAAGGGGGGCGGGGAGGGCGGCAGCCACACTGGATTCAGCCTCGGGTCTAGCAAAGCCCTAAAGCAGCCCCTTGAACGGACCCTGATTTTTGAAAATGCCTTGAACGTGCATATTGCCAGCTAAATTCTGACTCCAATCAAATCTGTGTAACTCTCCCAGTGCCAGTGAACTGCACGTATTGAAGGCAGCAACCTCCCGCTAGCAGGCATCAGAAGACGGCATCGCCTTTGAAAAGCCATCTCAGTATAAGGGGGAAAGGCACTACCAAAGTATTTACTACTCAATTCAAATTCAATTTATTTCTTCTCCATTCACCCACAGCCAGCCCATCCTGCAAACCTCCCCACCACCAAGATGCCATTGCCTCTACCCACACTGAGCAAAGCCATGCTGGGCTGGGACACCAACGGGACCCTCGCTCCCACCACCACCCATGGTACCTGAACCCTATGTTGTCCTGTCCGTCAGTTCCAGGCCAGCAGGCTGGGCAAAACCTAAGGGTCCTAGGACAGACAGTCCCTTTCAAGCACCTGGTAAGGTGTCAGAGCCAGAGGTTTTCAACAGGTCTTCAATTTTACATTTCTCTCTCAAATTCCTTCTCTGTTACACCGTAAAACCGAAGCACCGTCACAGCAACACACCATGCCACACGATCCAGCCATCATCAGCACCCTGCAAAACTTCTCCGCAGCTCCAGTCACCACCAAAACATTTCAGATTTGGAACCAGAGGGAAAAAGCTGCAGCCGATGCACTACGGGATACTGGATTGGACAACAACATCAGCTTTTTCTAGCCTCATATTCGGTGAAACCTAACTAAAAAAAATAAATGGTCTGCAAACACAAAAATTCAGCTGTAAAATCATTTATTAACAAGCTGACAAGGAGATCACATTGAATACCAAGGAATGGGAAGGAATCATTTTAGCAGTTATAAAACATCCTTTTGGTGACTACCCCAAAGTAATCCAGAAGGAAACGCACCGTGGTTTGCAATGATCTGTAAACACCCTGTTTTCATTTGCACTTTTTAGGGATACAAAACCTGCAGTATTTAAACCTCAGCTGCAAAGTGAAAGGCATAAATATTATATCAGATGTACACTCTGTTTAATACAACTTAAGGAAAGGTGAAGGTCCAATTGAAGTCCCTGGGGCTTAGAAGAGGAATACAAGAATTTGAAATGTGACTACCTCTTATACCAAAAAGCCCACCCTAGCTATGAAAACACTGGTGCCCTCTTCCCTAAGGTGTTTACTGTGTTTCATTCTTCTCCTTACAGGGAACAGCATCACTCTCTAGCTTAGCATGATATTCTGCCAGAAATTTACAATGGAAAATAACCTAATAGTCTAAAATTACCTGACGGGAGAAAATCCACCGAGTTCAATTAATTGGTTCATTGTAACTGGCTCCAGATTTGTCAGTTTACATGATCAGTAGGCAGGTGGCTTGTGGGAACATGGATATTGGGTGATAGGAGTTATTTCCCCTCAGTGTCAAAGGAAGAAATACAAAACACCAACAGAAAATCCAACCCAGCCTTACACTGTACCTGCCCCAGTACCAAGTAATTAAAAGTCACATGAACTCCCCTTCCCTTCTAGAAATCTCCCCCTTTTGGCAAAACAACTTGATCTTTCAGCTGTCACAACTCGGGGTGGGGGGGGGGGGGTGGGGGGTGGGGTGGGGGGGAGTGGGGACAGGGATGCAAACCCCCTCCCTAACCGGGTACCATCCATTTTATTTTATGGCTCAATTTACTACCAGAAACCCACTCTTTATGCAATTTTCCACTTGACCTGAGACGTATGTAGGAGATGGACGCTAGGGATCCCAGATGCTCAGTCCCAGGCATAAGGCAAGCGACAGAGAAGGGGAGCATCTGCCCCAGGGGATCCTGGAAAAGTCCCGTTTCCCTCCCGGACTTGCAGGAGTGGCTGGTAAATCAGAGCGGTGGCCAAGCTTGTCTCCAAGGGCTTCATTCACTTGGCATGTTCTCAGCTGTAATTCTCCAGCCTCTTCTCAGAATCTTACCTGCGTAGCCCCAAGCTACGGTCTTGAAAATAGCAAAAGTGATTGTGCTTTTTCATTTACAGAGGTGCTGTGAAATTAATTTAATTAGTGAGTGCCTTGTTATCCCTTGTTATTAGACTCAAGACAACACAGAAGTGCTTGGCAAAAAAAAAAAAAAAAAAAAAAAAAAGTGATTTCTTGACAACTGCCAGGATTTCATCCGCAGTTAGGAACCAAAGAGATGATTTCAGCATTACTCACTAAGGTCTGGTTTGGGGATTTTTTTTTTAATTCAGTGCCTGGTACTTTGCAAAAGACAGCTGGTACCCATTCCTGGGATCCTGAAATGATCTCAAACAGCACAGAAAGTGCTCGACAGCTAATTAAGTTCTGCTTTTAGATCAATCCAAAATCCTGATAATCTAGCACAAGTCTATAGACATGTTCCTGCGTGGCCTGGGCACTATCAGGGAGCCGAGCTGGGGTGCAGCGCCTCGCCACAGGCTCAGCACCCATGAGGGGCTGGCGGAGGAGCTAGGGCAGCATCTCCATGGGCCTGGGCAGAGCCACCAGCACCGGGGTGCTGGGTTCCCAGTGCTGCAGAGGGGCTGCTGGGCTCTGCAGGGACTGCCGTGGGGACAGGGGGGTGGGCAGCAGAGACCCAGCAACACCCCCCCAGGCATGCAGGGAGCAGCAGGCAGCTCTTGAGAGCGGGGAAAGGAAAGCAGGGACCGTAGGAGCAAGGATGCTCATCTGCTTCATTTATCAATGTCAGTTAGACCTCCAAGATTTAATACAGACATAACTAAACAGAGATGTACGCAAAGAGCTTTCACCTAATATTAATATCTGCTATTAGTATCTGTTGCCTAATATCTGTGACTGAATTTGTATCTCTGTACAAACCAGTGCAACCCTTCCTCCTTCTGTTCCTTGGTGGGAGCCAGACCCAACCAAAATTACAACGGTAACCTCAAATTCATCAACTTGAGAGCTCTTAGGGGCTTGCGGGGGGTCTGCTAATGTAAAGCCATATTGTCCCAAAAATGCAGGTCAGGAAATGATTTCCTGTGAGAGAATAACGCTGTGTAGGATACAAGAGCCTTGTATCCAGGATGAGTAATACTGAGTATGTGAAATTATTTTGTTAATAATAAAAATTCTTTATTATAGGATTGGATATAATGTTAGAGCTCTGGCAGCAAAATCCTTCTACAGTTAATTCTACTCAGAAAAAATGGCATTAAAACTTTATTTAATTTTTTTAAGCCTAAGATACAGAGATCATCACTGAGCACTTGTTCAGTTAATACAAGGCTTGATGATGAAATGACAGAAGTGCTGTAACTAATTAAACTCTAAAATTTTGCAATACGAGCCAAATTCAAGTCCTCCATCATTTGCCTTATTCATTAACACATCTTGGAGAAAAAAAAATACTCTAGGTTTCTGAAAACACTGTTAATACTCTTGTAACCTCTGGTTTTATTCCGACCTTTCTGCAGTAGCTGAATGGGTTATACATTTTTTCACACAAATCAAACCCTGGTACCTATGTCCCGCTGACAGTAACCCAGCATCTAAAAATCTCCCCAGGGTCCCTTACCTACCTATAGATAGCTATAAGCGTGTAATTGTGTGTGTGTATGTATATGTGGTTTATCTACACCTATTTATATGTACCCAAGTACCTCTGCATCAAATATAAAGTTCCAAAACGATATTTTGAACCAAGATGTTGATAAATGCAATCATCTCAGTGCCACGCAGGGTCTGTCAGGCACTGACAAGTACCAGAGTGCTAATTCCGAGCACCTCCATTTGCAAACAGAGGCCAGTGACATCAGCTCAGGAGAAAATGAAAATACAAGGGAGAAAACAGTCCTTTCTGCCTTCCGGCTCCTTGGTGAAACTAGCTTTTTTAGACAAGGGGATGTTTTATGACCGAATCCTTCCAACTCAAATCAGATGCAACTTCAGAAACCCTCCTGAGTGCAAAGAAGCCCCAGCTGTCAATAGGAGCAGCGTGTTAAGACAGAAGATGCTCCAAGGGCCATGGACCCAGGGGGAAGGTGCTCCTCAAAACAGCCTGTCTGTACTGCCTGTTACGGACCTGATGGGTCATCTCTAGCTCTCAGGAAAGTCATCTACTGTTTTTCTACCGTAGAAACAGTTCCCGAGGTCACTCCAGCAAACCAGCACCCGGCACACACAGGTCCCAGCTGGGACTCTGCCAACAACTTCTCCACTGCTGATTTTATCATGGGGAATGGAGTCATGTGATTTTTCCCCAAGCGAAATCCAAATCGCCTTCTGTCCTGTCCTCACCTGAATCTTTTTATCTAAGATGAAGCACCTCCTCAGCAAAAGGGCTCGGATATACAGAGAAGGACAGAGACATCAGAGACAACCAAAGGCTAACGAACACAATTAGCGCACCTCAGGTGTGCAATAAAGGACCACCCACTGGAAAGAGAAATGTTCAGCCATAATAAGCTGATGTATAATACAATTACTACACATAAAAATGGGACCTTATTCATAAATCCTCTGGGAAGTACTTACGAAAACTGTAAGGGCCAAATCCTGCCATTCTTGTCAGGAAATATGTCTCCTTGAAGCCACATGAGCTCTGAGTGACTGAGCTGTGCAAATCTTGGTCTCCAACTGCCTGCAAACTAATGATTCCTGCCTGAATCTATCCCAGTTATTGATTTCCAGTCTCCACACCTGCCTGTCCATCACTGCAATCAAGGTCCTGCTTAGAGGAGAGCAATTTATCGCTAAACTCTCATAAGACAAGTGACACAAATTTAGGATCCTCATATACTTTCACCATCGCTCACTGAATAATACTGAATTGATTCGGATAGGTTTTCTTTTATCATTCTTCCCTTCTTGTCATTTTGTCCTCCGTGATTTTCAATCTGCCCCATGACATAAACCTCAAAGTCAAAAGATCCGCGGCACTCGTTGCTAAAGCTAACGCTGTCACCTGCATTAGACAAGTTGCTTACGCCTCTGATTTTTCACTCCTAGGGAAAGTTGGTTTATAAATCCAGATTTTCAGCAGCAAGATTCAATCACCTCTAAAGGGCCACAGGTATGCATGACAGTCACAGGGTTTATTAGGGTAGGGATGTTGCCTAATCCTTATCCACATGTATGTCAGTAATTCATAGAGAGAACTGCACATCCCCTGCCCTGACAATTATTCCCTGTCGGGTTCACTTAAACAGCCAGTGAGACATTTCACTATGACCACGGGGCACCAGGAGGTGTCTGCTCACCAGCCCTACCCCTCCTGATCCCCTGTGGTCCCCCTTCAGAGGGGCCATCAGATCCTGCGGGGGGTGGGGGGTCCAGCTTCCTTCACCGCTCACTTAGGATGCAGAAGAGGATCTGCCAGGGAAATCTGTCCCTGTAATTTGGTCATTAGCACCTGTGTGATTGTGGTGAGCAGCGTGAAGCCTTCCAAGAAGCCTGGGGCCAGCCTGCCTGGCTAGCTTGTGGCACTCACTTGACAGACAAGATTTGCCTCTGGAGGTCTATAAAGTAACCTCATTTCTTCCAGTGACTTAAGAAGGAGCTTAGGATTCGCTTTAGAAGGACTAATTCTTTGGGCATCTAGTATTTCAGGGTAGGTCAAATGCTGGAGCAAGGCAGGCAGGCTCCGACTCTGTCCCCACAGCTGCCACAAGCTAGGCTAGATGAGTCAGGGCACCAGAATTTGTGGCTAAGGACAGCGTGCACGGAACGAAATGACACTCAAGAAACGTGAAGTCATTCCCAGAAATGCACGGAGCTGTCCTCATCCCTCCACGTCTCTGCGGGGGAAGGCAGAAGGCAGCACTACTTATGAACTGGGAGTACTGGGTGGGGGAATTGCCAGTACCGATGTCCTTGAGCAGTTTAGTGTCTCATCCACGTCATTTAGCTGAGACACAACTTTGCAAGAGAGAGCAGCAAATATTTACGATAAAAGTAAAGCAGGAATAACTACGTGCACTTTTGTATTATGCCGTTGCTTTACTTCTCTGTTCTGGCTTTAAGGTCACAACTTTTTAAAAACAATAATAAAAATGAAAAAAAGCTAAAGCATTCCAGCCCCTCAGGCTCTGTCTGGGAGCGAGGGGCCCAGAGCCCACCGCGCCATTCCAGGGGCGGCCTCACCACCCTTGGAAGCAAACCCAAAGCAGTTTTTCCTTGGAAAGTTATGAGATGTATTTTGCCACACATGCCCCTCACCAGCACACCGTTCCTTTCCCCCGACCTCTCTATCACACAGCTAAGGACTTTTTGCTCCCAACCACCAATAAGCAGGGAACTTTTTGGGAAAATAGTGCTGTCAGCGGGAAAATATTTTTCACATTTCCAAAGAGCGCAGGTAGATCAGGGTAATAACAGGATTTAGGCTGCAATAAAGCACTGAAATGCTTTGCAGCTCCCCAGCAAGATCACAAATAACGCAGCTTCTGGGGTAGCCCAGAACTGACATTAAGAATGTGATGTTCATGGTCCTCAACAAAAGGTACATCGGCACACGCTTGAGAAATGCCTATACACTTGTTGTATTTATTTTAAGGATCTGGAGATAGATTCAGCTTTTGGTTAGCACGGTTTACCCAACACAGCCTCCCACAACCAGGGGAGGACAGGAGGACGTGCAGCCAGCTCTCTGGAGAGATAAATGCCCTTCAGTGACACCAACCCAAGAAGCATTTTCTGCTTCTGGTGTAGTGTCCGGTACCACACAAAACATCCACCATCTTACCTCTGCTCCCGAGGTGCATCCTAGCACTCACCCTTGCTGCGCAGCCTTCCCTACCGCTAACCACCCCTAAACAGCACCGCTAGAAAAGGCATCCTGATTTTCATTTGCAACATCTACTGTTCCTCCAGAAATCTCTTCCTGGTATGGACAAACAGGACGTAAATGTCAGTAAGTCCTGGCTTTTCATTGACTTAAACATCACAGGGGACCGATCATTAATTCACATCCCACCATCCCAACTCTCCCACGGGACTGGTCATTCCTGGAAGTCATACTCCAACCCTTTTGCTATGTAGTTTGTTATTTAGATGTCAGACATTTGTATGAGCATCCATCAAACATTTGATCTCTGAGCTCAGAGTCACAGCCCAGCCCTGAGCTCATCTATCATGGCAGCCCAGCATGCATATGGTTGAAGATTCAAAACAGGTCTCTTAAAAAACATCATGTTTTGGCTTCTTGCAGAGGATGATTAATTTTTAGAACAAAATTTGCATAAAATCTTTTTAATCTATTTGCAATTACCAGAAATTGAAACAAGTGACAAACAGCTTTGAGCACTTGTCCTCAGCCCGGTGTTAACCAGAAAAAACGCCAACTAATTGAAACTCAAAGTTTCAAGAAAGAAATTTGAAACATGACTTGAAAATACTTGAAAGCTCACGTATGTTAAGAATCCAACTTATTCTACAGGAAAGAAACACACAGGGGTTACGCGTATTTGGAAATCCTGTGCTATATGGAGTGCACATACCCATGTGTGCACACAAATGCATGGCGTGGTGGAAAGGAAGGTTCTGTCACTGAGATCTCTTAGCAGAGATGTGCAAATAATTGTTTTTTGGGTCAGCGAACGCAAACACAAACATTAGGCTGACAAAGGTGGTTTTGCACAAAAAGGAAAAAAAAAATCAACAGTAAAATACGCAGACGACGGATTTTTTCCAGCTGAAATGATTCACAAGTTTTCCTTGAATTTGACCTGAAAGTGTAGGTATATGGGCTTTAATGAGTGGAAACAGAAGGGTCCAAGGGACTGTGTCTAAGAACAGGAGAGTTACAGTTTCAGTGTAACACAGGTAGCTGTTCCCCAGTTATTCTGTCCTGTCCACAGACACATACTCACCCCCATTTCCATCACATGAACACAGAGGTATCCCTCCTCATGTAGACAGTGTTCCTCTAACCTGCCTGGCCGCTCCACACATTTCCATTCCATAGGCAGTGTCCTCCAGCTTTCCAATTTGCCTTGTTTCTCACCATTCCGCCTCACTTCTCACTCCACTGGCTTCCTAGATATTGGTTCTTCCCTGTTAAAAATTACTGCTGCAAATTTAATTTGGACATCCAGCTCTCTTCTCTAGTTTCTCTCCGACCTCCTTCTTTAGGCAATTTTTTCCCTGTCTTCCAAGCATCTCGTGCAACAACTCACTTAGAAATAACTGTCCCAGGAAGTTTTGCTGCAAGAGTGTTCACCGTTACTTGCTGCCAAAATCAGATTATATAGGATTGCCCAATTTGCGCCATCTCAGATAAATCCTACAGGACTGACCCAATTTCAGAGCAGAAGAAAGATGAAAAAAGGAAAAATTAAACACTTCCTGAACCTCCTGCCCACCTCCATAGGGTGCAAAATATTCCTGCTGGCAAATCCATCCCACCAGGTCATATAAAGGCCAAATAAATCCCCCTTTCCTTCTTCCGTGACTTTTCTGTCCAACTGCTCTTGGCCTTAAAAGAGATGAAGGGTATATGCAAGAAGAGGTAAATGGAGATTATGTTTATTATTTGGTCTTTGCTGTTCTTACTGTTACATTTTTCCCTGGAGTAAAGGAACATAAACAACATGAAAAGTCATCCTGAGGCAGAACCAGTGTTGAGTGACCATGCTTCGTCCTTCAGAGCCCCAACATGCTCCTGCCTTTCATACAATGCAAAAACCATCAAAGCACCCGAGCCGCTGACAGAATTTTTTTACCGTGCTCTGGCCAGACTTGGGCAGATTGTCCTGTAAAAGGACTTAAAGTGGCTTGTTTTAAAGATTTTGCTTATTGCTGTTACCATGAATCATTCTGTAAAGTTGCACAACAAATGTCTGACTCGTCACAGTAAATAAACTGCCGGTGGTGTGGTGGGCCAGCAAATCCAGGTCTTCTGCAAAGTAGAGGAGAAGCAAAAGCTGGAAGCCCAGCTCTGTTCTGAGGCTGATAATTACATTAAAAACAGCCCCTTTCACTGGGACAGCGGAGCACCACACTCAACAGAACGATGCTGTTCCTACTCTTCCTCGATACAGACACATCCAGCAGCAGCCTAAGTCTTGAGGCCCAGCTTAGCGTCTCGATTTTGGGTCTCCTTCTGCTTCCCAACAAGCACACAGACATTGTTGTCTCTCTTTGAGCAGTTCTTCGTAGCCATCCATGGGTCTGAAACAGCCAATTTCCCTGGCAGTTTAACTCCTTAGAGAAATCTGATAAAAAACAAAAAAAACAAAAAACAAAAAACAAACAAAAAAGCCTTGGAACTCAACAGTTAAGATGAAACCAGTCTGGACAATGTGATCTCGACCTACTTGAATCCTTTCAAGAAAGCCTGCCAAAGGCCTTTTCACCATTCTTGGAAAGATCCCAGCACATTGAGGGGGCTTCACGCCAAGAGAGGAGATTTTCCAGAGGTTTGGTCACAGCAGACATTTCCCTGTAGTTTTCCCATCCTTTGACTTCTCCAAATGACGAAATAAAGGAAGAGAAATCCACATTTAACAGAAGGTGATGTCATGGACCTTTATTCTGATATTGATTGCCCATTTACAGGACTTCACTTTAAAATAATGAGCAATCCAGAAATAGAAACATAACTAATCCATTATCCTGTCCTTTTAATTACTCAAAGCCAAATCTGTTGGAAATGTGGACTTGCGCAGCAGCTTCTACAGTGTAACAAAGTCCCTTTAGATCTTTCTGAAGAAGTGGGAAGACATAGCATGGCAAACTTTACTCCAACGTAAGCCTGAATCGCAGCCAGCATCCCTGACCGTGGCACGGATCGCCTAAGCACAGACAGGAATTCCTGCAGCTCACGTGCTCTAAAGCCATTTGATTTCAGCTTTTATACCTGTACAGGATCTGGTTTGTGCAGCATGGGATTCAAGCAAGTGCTTACTCTGTTCACAAATGAGATTTTGCATCTTTGTTCCACCTCGTAAGTGCCAGAACCTCAGATTGTTGAAGTGCTTAAGAAACCGAAGTGCCAACAGAATGTTAAGTGCTTGAAAACCCAGCCCTGCTGTTGTGCGAACCCAAAGCAATGAGGGTGCTGCTCCGCTGCAGCCCTGTTGTCCACCCTCATGGTTACAGCACAGTAAAACAGGAAAAAAAATTTTCATCTCACAGCAATTCCACTGTCAGGTTGAATATTAACCAGCACGTTCATAAAACACACTAAACCCAGCCGTCACCGATTCCAATCTGGGAAATATTGAATGTCTCCAACCAAACATTCTTGCAAGACAGGCATTTCCATCACAAAACAGAGGGCCCAAATTACGTACGTAAAGCTCAGGCTTAATGCATTACAAATGAACATTTCTCCTTCTCCTCTCCACATTTACCTTCTTTGCTTATATAAAGCCAATCATCTCAGGAAAGGCAGGTGTGAGAAAATTATTGCTACTTCTAGAAAAAGTCCGTTGGCATCAAATTCTGTCAAATGCAATAAAGCTGTGTTAGAGAGAAGCTGAAATCTGAGCGTCTATTGAGTCTAAAGCCCAGAGCCTAATCCCAAATGCAACCTAAGCTCAGATCACTGGCGTGACCTGGGACTTAGCACGGTGCAGAATTTATGCCTCGTGCGCCTGACCCTGTCCCAGCGTTTCTACGTGGGTGCAAGCACTTTGGGTTAAGGTGCCCATTGATCTGCAGGAACACAAGAGAAGTCAGGCCAACAGCTGCTGCTTTTCCAAAGTTACTTTTTCCAGCCTGTGCCCGAAGTCCACCCCACAACACAAGAAGCCTCTGAACATCCACAGCTTTTTCCGTATCACATAAACAGCTGCTTTTACAGAAGTCGAGACTTAGAGGTACAAGGAAAAACATTCAAAGAGACTGCAAAGACAAAAAAACTGGTACAGGAAAAGTTTGGCATGTGTAAAAATGTAGAGGGCAGTTTTTCCTTTAAGAGTCAAAGTTTACCTCACAGTAATTTCCTCCCACAGCACTTTTCTAATTCTTTATTAAAAACACATTAATTGTATGTAAAACACATAATTTATCGCTGTTTGGAAGTGAAAATAGAAAACCGCAGGGGGCCAAAAGTTGGCATGAAGTCATACTTTTGATTTAGCCTATACAATCTGTCTCTGGGCACTGTTCATTATTGTAACTTATAGGAGAAGACATTGAATTTCTACTTTAAAAATTATTTTTAATGAATCCATGCATCGATCATGAATATACAATATTTTAATAAAGCACCACATCTTTCAGTGAAAATGTGTGTATGCTTCTGTTGATTATACTTAGCTCGCAAAGTCGTATTTTTGCAGGAGTGCAAAACCAATATTCAGTTGTAATCTGAAAATAACCCACACAGGCATGAAAGAACAACAGAAAACCCCGTGCCATCACGCTACATGGCCCCATGATTACTGTCTCCTCATTTAATGAAGATGTAGCACACCACTTTATAAGCCTAATTTACACTATAGATCAAAACTATGGGAAATTTTCTAATTCTTGGGGCTGGCGGGGGGGGAGGGGGAAATTGCCACCTCTGTGGCTTTCAACACATGCTATTATTTCAGTTTAATAGAATCAGCATCTGCCTACAGCAGGAAAAGACTGCTAGGCTGTGTTTAACCTGGCATTCAACTTCTGATTCTCAGAAGTCCAAATCATATTATGATTTATTTTCCCCCTACCAACAATAACTGAAAGCTTCGGTTCAACTCAAACTTTACTAGCTGCTTTGTTCAAACACTCTAAAGGAGAAAAGTAATTACCACAGTCCTGAGCACTTAAAATTTTTCTTTCAGCAAGCTCGTTTTCTTCTGTAACTACACTTTACTAAGAACTTGTGTTTTCTCTCTCACTGTAGATACACATGCATGCGCATATATGTACATAGCCACATGCATCTGAGATACAAAAATGCACACAACTACAGCAACGTGCACACAAACATACCTACTCACATACATACAAAGTCACCATATAGAGAATTCAAACCACCTCTGTTCACAGGACTGTACTTCATCCCCTGTTCACACATGCACAGCATTTGTAGAAGTCATCAGGCAGCAAAATGCTGTCCACATACTGTGCTGTGACTGTCAGGCCCCCAAAGAATGCCAGGAATTAAGCAGGATTTTGCCTAATCGGGTGCCTGGAGCATCACTCTGTGAATCTCAGTGGTCATTCCTGGACAAAGCCAGTGGAGCTGACTTGCCCTGCCAGATTCATTCTCAGAAGAGGAAGAAGTTGTTTTGGTACATCATTTGGTCTTACCAGAAAAGCAGCATTTTCTGAATCATTACAAGCTGCTTAAAAAGCAACAAAGAGCTTCAGCATATAGCCACAACTATGGACCTATCTATACACTAAGCTAAGGAGTTTATTTTGGGGTTTAGTCTGCTTAAGTACAGAATCATCCAAATGTCCATTTAGTCCACCAAGTCATGAAAACACACTGAACACCAGTGTGCCACGTGCCAGGAGTAGAAGAAATGGCCTGAGACACACTCCTTGCAGGATGAGGCAACTTTCCAGGGCTGAGAGCAACCAAAGAGCCCAAGCGCTTCTGCTGGCTTTGCTCTACCCCCTGGCCATCCACTCCCAACCATCCACAACATGTAGGTACATACAGGTGCTACGTATAGCGCTACGCCTTGATGGATCTTCACCCAGGCCAGCTACTAACAGCTGGAGAAAGGCAGGGTGGGAGTCAGGGCTCCACACGCCGTGAGGATACAGGCACCAACAGCTACAACTTCCTCAAATATTGCTCTTCCTTTCAGCCACGAAGACAGAAAATCTGTGTGTTTATGTTTTAACCATTACATACTGTATTCATACCCATCCCCACTCCCTGCTTACCGTGGTAAGATTGGCAGTAAATTGTCTCATTTTAGACATCAGCAGGATGTTGTCCTGGTCTAGTTTAGCAGAAAGGATGTTCTGTTTATTTCACGCTTCGTTTGTTAGAAAAAGAATAAAATAAATTAAAAATCTCTTATTAGGGAACACTTATGAAGTCTTTCATTACAAAAAAAAAAAAAAAAAGAAAAAATCCCTGACTGGTTCGGTACCTAAAATGAGGTGGGTGTCCTTCTCGAAGCAAACAGGTCACTCTCAGCAGTGTTGCAGGAATGGCTTGAAAACCCTGGCAGAGGAAATTGCCTTTTGCTCTTTTCTAACGTACAGGAGAGTTTGTCGACTTTTAGCTCCTTTTCTTTAGCGTGATCTGGTAGACAACAAAGTTGCAAGAGGGTCTGCCCTAACCCTCTGATAATAAGCATTTCCTTGCCTCTGCTTCCACTTACAGATACTTGCTCGAGGCATCCGATGCTCCAAGGCAAGCTTTGATAAAAGAGACTCGCTGTCTGCAGTGCCCCTAATTACAGCAGCTCCTTTTTTTTTCTCTTGCCTGTGTTCTGTGTTCTAGGTAAATGCCACAAAGGTCACTTCGTTAATTCAATACCAAGCCCACATTAGAAATCATTTGCACAAGGCAGAAAAAGTCAGTGTCTTTCTTTTTTTAATACGGATGTAAGATTTTCTTAATACTCTACAGTCATAGAAATGAATTTCAATTACGGAGGAAGAAAGTAGGTACCTTGTGAAGGTTAGCATTATCCCGAGATAGACATCAAGGCAGGTCAGGTGGCTCACCACCCGGAGGCGACTTTTTTTTTCTCCACAGATTAATGTATGTCACTATGCCTTAGCTGACAAGCTTCCAGGAATGTGAAGTTAAAAGAGACTATTTCCCACCGGGTATCACTCACAGCCAGGAGGTTCCAGCAGGCAGGGCTCTGATTTCACCAAACATGTAGAAGGAATTATCCCTCACAAGGCTTGAGATGGCAGGGGACAACCAGGGTCATCAAACCCTTCCACAGAAGAGCTACAACAACGGACACCTGCTGCAGAAGGGCCCACAGAGCATCGCTGCATGCCGCGAACCCCCAAAATACTTACAAGCACCCTTCTTAACACCTGATAAAAGACCAGGAATGGTAACTGCCAGGTGAGACAGGGGGATGCTGTCCCCCTGAATGTCACACGATGCTAGGAAGCCCACCAGACCCCACTTCACCGGGAAGCGGGGAGAAACATACCCTGGAAATCTGACCATTAGGGGAAAAATCCCCTTCTGATTCCAAATCTGGTGGGCGTACGAGCAGAAGATGGGAGTTAAGCACCCACAAGGGCTGATGCTAACAGGAGCAACAGCCTCTTCCTCCATGCTGCCTCTTTTGTCATTGTTTAAGCAGTTTTCTCCCCCAGACATCAGGTGTGGATTCATTAAGTATTTACGGATATGCACCAAAATAAAGCCCAAAGCTACACAACAGGAAAAAAGCCAAAAAAAGCCATCACCAGGCTTTGCAGCACACATTGAGCACAGTGCTGTCGTGCGCTGCATTGTCCTACTCCCTTCTCTACTTAAATAGACTTTCTGGCATGATAAACAAAACTACTGCAGGACAGAAAAAAAAAAAAAAGGAAAAAAAAAAAAGGTAAAAAGCAGGATTTACAAGAAGGTAGAAGCAGAGGCCAGGATGTATTCATTAGCTGTAGCCCTTCTAGTCCCAACAGTTAACAATTAAGTCCTGGGCTGGAAATATTCGGGTTATTCTGAAATCCAAACCACGAAGCAATAGTCGATACTTGCCCCCAGTTTTGTTATTTGCCTGTTGACTTGACGTTTTTATTTCATGCAAGGTTATCTGCTCGGGAAGACCATTAACAAGCAGAAAAATGACACTATGAGCAATGCTGAGAATTCACTTGTTGCTGCTCAAAGGAACACAGAGGGGCATTTTTCATCCCCCTCTTCAGCTTATTAGGGCTGCGAATGCCAGGAATGTATTTGATGTAGTAACCGAGGGGTGACGGAAGGTCTTTGGCACTTCCCACTTCAAGACTAATGACCGCAAAGAAGGAATACGGTGAGGGCTTTTCGGCATCATTTGGGGAGGTATCTGCCAAAGATTTGGGGGAAAATGTTTATCGATTGTAATTTTCAAAGACCAGCTTGCTCCCAGGAGCCAAACAGGCTACTCCTAGGGATGGATTTTGAAAACCACTAGCTGCTCACTTTTTCAGATGCATATGCCATCAAGAAGCGTTCTACAAAAAATGAGAAACGAATTCGGGTAAGTTGCTGACAGATCGTATACTAAGAGGCCAAATTTTCATCATACATTCACTGAATTACCTTTTAAAATTTAATTTATTGTCAGGCTAACTCTAGTCTCATTTGGAGCTTACTAGCGTTAGGACAATCAGCATTTTATGTCAGCCATACATTACGGTTGTGTCGTACCCTTTTACTACAGGAATCTCAAAGCATTTTACCATCCTTCACAGGTGTTTGCAGTTGTTTAGCCTTAACTGTGATAAGCACCTCCCCATCCTCATTTAACTTTGTGGAGAAGCGGCAACGGGACACTTACAAGGCCGTGGCAGCGTCATAGAGCAGTTTGGGGAAATGAGATTTGAGAACTGACATGATTGAAAACCTACTAGAAAATGACAGAAAAAAACCCCATACCTAAGGGGAACCGGCCTCAGCATCAGGTTTACCCATGGGAAGGACTGCAGGACCTTTAGCTCTGCAGCTCAGCCAAGGAGAAGCACCTGGGATGGAAAGCTCTGCATCAGCATTCATCCAGCTGACGGAGAAAACGGGGCAAGTTAACCCCCAGCCCAGCTCCGGGAGTGGCTGGCTGCATTTGGTGATGTTTTTTTAGCCATGCAATGACCCAGACTGACCTTGCATAAAGGTTTACTTATTTCTGACACAACCCATTTACCTACCATATGGGAACAGAGCATTTCGTGGCAAAGCCTGGAGCACAGGCAAAGGGTGATGCAGGGAAACTCCTGGCGATGCAGGCGATGTCAGGAACAATCAGAACTAATGAAATAGTTATTGCTATCAGGTATTTGGCATATTAACGCACAGAGACAGATCTCATTTACTGAGACAGAGTCTGGCAATATAAATTATCGGACACTCAAATACTATCATACTCCACATTTAAGGGCCATTTGAATTGTACTCAGGTATTTTCACTCATCTGCAATCTGAGGAATGTGTTAATAAATACAGGACTGAATCACACCATTGATTTGTAAGTGGAATTTCCCATTAAAACCTGTCAAGAGTATTACTTTAAAAAAAAATTAATGGTATAATATAGCCCAGGGTTCTGCTATAACATATGCCTGACGGTATAGCTCTCCGAGTCTCATGGGTGATGGATCACCTTGTTTGTTCGGTATTGTCACTGTAGCATCTTTCTTTTGCAATTCTGCTGCAGCTGGAAGTCTCACTGCCACCAGTTGTAGCTGGCATCCATCTCTAGTGGGCAGCAAATTAAATAACCAAGCCAGAGTCTACACCTTCCTTTCCACTTCCCTGAGGAGCAATGTTTCATTTGTATGGCCCGTACCTCCGCCTCGGCAAAAAAACTGTAAATCAACCGCCCTGATATGGCCACTTTGGACTCTGCTCCAGTTTTTCTCTGTTTGCACTTAAGCTTGTTCTCCCAAGCCTCAGTGGTTTGGTGTCTTTTGGAAAGCTAAGCTAGTTTTGTAGTTATGGACAGATGCACTTGTCATTCCTGGGATGTGCTGCGAGCTCTGATACAAAAAGGAGGAGTAACGTGAGAAGCAACACAACCTCACCAGCCTGCACTTGGCACACACAAGGATGCCCCCTGCGATTCTCCATCAACAGCCTCGCTCCATAGGACTTCAAGAATTTGTGATAAAGACAGATTAAGCTTATGTAAGGAGTATCAAGGGCAGGAGGGAGCCAGAGTATTATTTTATTGCATGTTTGAGATTAAAACCATTTCATACTTGATTCACAAAAAACAATTTGCAATAAAGCGACGGCGCCCAGGGATTTGGGTAGCTCCAAGCCAGTTTACCCATTTCAGCAGGAAACCTCTCCTCGGTCAGGACCGGCAAGTTTGCTCATTAAGAGAGTTGTGGCGCTGCCCCATTTGAGCACAAAGCATTACTCACAACCTCGAGTGGCCACTGTCCTTGCGGTGATACCATTTTCCATTGATTGTAATTGAATTCTATCAATGATGTAATTCAATTAGCCACAAATCAAGAGATAACTAATACTTTTAATAACATAACACCAGCTTCTGACAAATTCCCTACACAGATGGAAAAGCTTGATAGAGTTACTGGTAACAGAATATCCCCCTCTGGAGAGATGTTAACAACCCTTTTAATATCAATACACCTGCTATAGCAAAGCTATTTGGTTGCAGAGAACCAGCATCTATCTGAGCATATCACAAATGCAAATGATCAACAACAAATTGCGTTAGGAGGATTTTGTTGACATGAAGGTGTCTCTGCAGAAGTCAGCGAAGATTTATTCTGGTTGAGAATCCAGCCTAATGTATTAAAACAACCTTTCTCTTTTTGTAATTGTTTAAATCATTAAAATTTGGTGGATTAAGAAAAAAACCTGATTTATTCTCCATTATTGTGGGCTTAGAGAATTGTGTGGGCAGTATGGAAATACAGCTGTTTACCCAGTTTTCTCCTGAATCTTTCATCCAGATGACCTTTATTTCAGATTAATGAAAACAAAGGATGAAATAAATAATCATTTGCGTGAGAGGGGGATCACAGCAAACTGCCATGTGTAGCAAACGATCTCCACCAGAACGGAATATACTTCTTATAACACACCTGCTATTCCAAAGCACACTGTTTTAAATTCCACAAACTAATTCCTTACTTTTAATGTCAAAAACAATGAGCATCATAAATCTAAATACATAAAGCCACATGATTTTTTGCAAAAAGCACTACGTGTACAACACCCTTGGTCCTATAGCACTTTAAAATCTAAATTTCTATGTTTATAAATCTCTGTGGACACTGGAAAAAGCCTATCTGATGCTATTCAGTGGTATGAAACTGCCTCCGTTTTGTATCCTCCTAATCACAAACAGTAAAGCAAGAGCTGTCAGATTCAGTTTCTTTTTTAACTTGCTTCACACTGATTCTCACACAGGAGGACACAGGAGTCATTGTGTCCAGGGAAAACAAAAATGTCTGGAGCCCCCGTAAATAAATACTTAAAAATCCCAATGTTCTTTTTAACAGCGAAGTCTAAATCTAAGTTCGTTAACCACCATCATATATATGGCGGATTCCTCTCCAGTAATTGGTCTTAAATTTTTCAGTCTTCTGAGCAGAAAACTACATAGGAAGTGTCCTTCCAAAGCAGAACTGGGGATCGTGGCCTTTTGGCCAAATTTATAAACAAGACGTAGGCTATTAGGATAACCAGCTGTGCCAACAGCAAGTTCCAGCAGCTTCCATAATACAATAAAGGAGGAACAAACTAGGAAAAAGGATTTTCACTTTGGAGAAGAGAAATATAAGCACCACGACGTTTGGAAAACGAGTATGAAATGAAATTTCTGATGAATATGGGGAACACCCCACATCACTGCAACTATATGGAAAAAAAATATATTTAAGATGAAATGCCACCTACATTTCCTCTTCTTTTGAGCATCAGAAGGCAGAGAAGAAAAAAAAAAAGGGGGGGGGGGGGGGGGGGAATATGGCCAAAGGCCCCTCAGTGCCCTTTAAAATGTCCTTCTCCTTCCCCTGATACTTCTAAGAAGAGCAAACTAACAGAGAGAAACCCAAAAGAGTGCTTTTAAAATGCTTTTTAGTTTTTGGGTAGCAAGAGGAAGATTGTCAAGAGGCGCTTAGGTGTCCATGCATGAACCCTGCACCGAACAAGGCCTTTTGGGTAGCTGTGGGCTATGGATGAAACACCTTACTCTGCCTGGGACCTGCTGCCAGCCCCAAGATAGCCCTCGCCTAGGGAAGCAACCTTCAGCTTTTAATTGCAACGCTTTGGGGACTCCTGCTTTTAGAAAGAAGCAAGCAGGGAACTAAAATAATGGGTGTAGTCCAAGTTATAACGCAATAATCTCTCTACTTAACTTTTCGTTGTAGAAACTCCCCACATCCAAAAGTAACCTCGGTGCTACTTCAAGCAAACCCGCTGGTACTCGCAGCACTGCACTGAGGTTTGATAGAGCATTGGCCAACTGTGGAGATGGTGGAAGGTATGCAGTGGGAGTAAACAAGAACTCGAGAAATGAGAGGCAAGAATGGAGCTATGATATTGAGGAAGAAAAAAAAAAAAAAAAAGGAAAAGCAATAAGGAAAGGCAGCTTGGAAACACAGAAATGTAGCTCCTCACCTGTGCAGGACAAACACCAGTCTCTGTCAACATAACATCTGAAGCCCCCATTGCCTAACAGGGTATACAGAACATAGACACCAGGCCGTGAAACTATTATTATATATAAATGATAAAAATATGAACTAGGAGACTGTCATTCATTGCAGAGCTCCTCCAGTGATTGAAGAGCTGACCTTAGCTCAGCTAATCTACAGAGCCTCTCAAAAGAGTCAGAACCCTGCAATTTATAAAGCTCTCCATCCACTCCCCAACAAGCAGTTTCACCTCCCACAGTACATCCTTATCCCACGGTACATGCTTATCCCATGGTACATGCAGGTCGTGCAAGCACCACCTCCTTGATCTGGATGAATTCTGCATTTTGTAACACGGTGTCGCCGTAAGTGTCCAGCTACCCTACCCTCTCCAGCTACCACAACTGTACTCTGGAACACTTGCATTGGTGGTTGGGGTTGCTTCACTGTCCAGGAAGCTATGTGCACAGAGCCGGAGCTTTCCTGTGCAATTTCCAGTACCTTTATTTTACACTTTTATCTATTTTTGTCACCCTTTGTTCTTGCTGTAAGACCCCAGAAGAGAAGGACAGCAAGTATTTGTTTCAATGAGTCAAACTTCTCAGCTGGCCGGGATGCTGTTTCCCAAAACGTTTGGGAAATGGGCATCAAAGCTCTGGAAATGACAAAGCTGGTGGTTGTTCACCTTCTGCTTCCAAGCTGGGAAAGGAGGTACCTTGTGAGCCCCCAGCACAGCAAGGCATGACCATGGGTTGGGCACCCATGATCAATCCAGTGAATCTGATTGCTCATAAAGCATCAGAAAAGTAAACAAAATCATCAAACCATCAGTCATCTCCCTGCTTTAAACTACTTTGCAGGGCAAGAAGATACCCAGTTTTCAACCAGTGATGCCATTTCCAAGAAGGTACTGTTCCTTCAGCCTCTCTGTGTGACAACCAATACTTTGCTGAAAATTTGGGCACCAATTTAGAGCAGTTTTCAATATATGTTGAATACTTCAGAGCATTCATAAAATTACAGCACATATCGGCATTACTATCGACAAAAACTGCCATCAACCAAGACAGAAATTGAGACATTAACTGTGCATTTATCGTGCCTCTCTGAGAATTCTGTTTCCTTTATAGTGCAGACATCTCCAAACTCTTGAGCGAGATGTTCTATCATTAGCCCAATTTAGCTGTAGCCTTTCACATCAAAGCTGAAATTGAGAAACTGTTGTCAGAAAGAAACAATTCCACTAGGTTTACAATTATCTGATGTGTTATCTTTCAGGAATAATATACTCTCTTTTAGCAGTGAATTTATTGTCAGCAGTCAGGAGATACACTTCACTTTCAGTCATCTGCTTTCCACATTTTGATAGTTTTCCTTACAGAAGGCTGTTCAAAAGAAGCAAAGGAGCAAATCTCAAATGCCGGAGGCTCTCCACCCCTCTTTAAAAAAAAAAAGACTGCCAAGCATTAAGCATCCTTTGTCTTGCAGAGGAGACCACAGTTCCTTTTCAACATCAGAAATGGTCAACCAGACAGTAGGGTTTACAGAAGGGGATGTGGAGGAGGTGACAGGTAATGGGCGCATTAAGTAGAGTTATTTCCCAGGGATCAGACCCAGTAACAATGCATGCCATTCCCACAACAACTATTGAAGAAATCCTTTAAATTGAGCATCAGAAATACAGATACCGAAGCCAGTTCCCTGCAAACCACCTGAGCTCAGCTCTGCCTGCAGCACACCCTCACCGTTCCAATGAGGAACCTTCTGGCACCTATTTTTCAGCAGATGAATTTTCAGGCCAGCATGGAGAAAGGAATTCACTCGGGCAAATTAAAAGTCCGGGTGTTCAGAGACGTGGGGAATAGCAAAGAGCACTCGGTAGCAGATGTCTTCCGAGGAATGGGGACTACTCTACACCCTGCAGACTTGGGTGCTACCTCCCCAGCTGATGCTCTTGCTCCTGGGCAGGAGCATCCCCATCCAGCCCGGGGCACCATGGCTGCGGTAAGAGGGATGCAAGGGAAAGGAGGACAGGGCTAGAGTGTTTACTTTGGATTCCAATGGAAATAAAAAATTTAGCTCACTGTTTCACCCAAGGGATAATTTTAACAGAGCAAGTGAATTTTTTTGCCTTTAGTTAATTAATCATGAAAGCTTTGGTGGAATTTGTCAGTATACTTTTTATTCCAGCAAGGCCAACATTTTAAGAAATTTCCATCTATTTGTATTACAACAAAGAGACTGGCTGTACTGACTCATGCTGTTACAGATCTGCATTTTAGCAGAAGGGAAAATCGGGCAAGCAAAAGTGTGGTTCCCCCTCTTTTGAGGGTCAGCTTCTTTCACAACTTTGTTCAACACATGAAGCGACTAACTTTCCTAAATCGCACCCATCAAGGGGTTTGCAACATCAAAACTGTGGCGAGAACCCACCTGTTGGCTCCTGTGTAGCCTTTGGGTCCGAGTGTCCCTACATCCCGCACAGTGACATGGCTAACCCTTCCTGTAGGCTAGCACAGAGGGGATCAGGCAAGCTTGAGTCCGGGAAGATGTTAAAATACCAGGAAAGGGCAAACGTCTTTCACAGCTTCCTCACATTAGCACATTTGCTGAAGTCTCTACAACTTTTACCACCTCCTCCAGAACGGAGGTGCAAACTCATTGCAGAGTTCACCCTTGCAGCTGGATACGCCGTGCAAGCAGGCGCAGAGCAAACGCTCGGTTTCATGGCATTATTTTATCTCATAAAAATAACGTTTAAAAAACCAGTATTAGCCCTCTAAAGGACATCTGGTGGAAAAATCCGTGTGCTGAGCATCTGATGAATGACTCTGAAAGAGCTATTTTAGCTGTCATGCCACTGGATTGACAGCAGTCTCCCATTAGCAGAGGCCAACCCAGGCGTCACATGCAACACACGCTTCAGGGACCAAGCTCAGGCAGAACCCAGATTATTGCAGGATGGTGTTAACACGCTACTGGGAAATAGCAGCCCACATACAGCATCCAGGCTTTTGCCAGTCAAAATGTGAGACAGGACTGGGATGCAAAACTCAGCTTTCTGCTTCCTTGGCAGAGGAGTGAAAGCCCAGGTGGGTTCAGAGAAGGCAGCACGCACTTCTCCATCTCCACCCAGGCTGCTCCTGGGGAATACAAACAGCAAGATCAGTGCACTGGGCTCTGAACTTCAGCTCGGTTGGATGATGTGAAAAACTTGCCTGGACTGCAAGCTGCATCTGGAACAAGCAGTCCCACAGGTTTTCTTCTCAATGTATTTATTAATCATTTTGCTCCTGGAAGCCCTCACTGCAGCCCACGCTCCTGCTGTGAATCTGCACAGCAAAGCCCTTACAGTCCTGCCCCAAAGATGTTATGGTCCCAGCATAAAACAGACAATCAAAGATGGATGGGTTCAGATAAACAGGGAACTACAAGGAGAATATTTTGATGGTGCTGCCATGTCTTGGGCCCTGGAACAGATCTTTCACGCTCAGTTTTGTATTGGCAAGGACAAGGGAGTAGCAGTCAAGGATAAATGAACCAAGTGTGAAATCTGGAGAGGATTGCATTTGGCATAACCTCATTGAAAGCAAACATTCCTGACTCTGTATTTTAAGTCTGCACTGGTTCTGTATCCATATGCATGTGGAGAAGGGAGAAGTGAGGACAAAAAGTCATAAAACAGGAAGTGTGGAATACAAAAAATATTCAACAGACGATAGGAAGAAAGACAACTACTCAAATGTAAATTGCTCATCCTCAACTAAACTCATTTCCATTTTTAAAAATACTCTGGTGAGCGCACCGAGGTTACCCCGCTCCTAGAATACATGTCGTGGCTCAAATGCCTCGTAACAGAGGGCAACTGCAGCGCATGTGAAATGGATGCTGTGACAGGTCACTGGTGATTTATACTGCACCACTCACAGAAGTGATTGCCATAGTACCCAGACATCGCTGGGCTCTGACATGCTGCACTAACACTAAATTTCTCACCAAGATCTAGTGGGAGTTAAAGACACCAAACACAAGAAGCCATTCACAAAAACCCTTTGAGATTGAGTTCAATTCCCACCTACAGATTTAAAAAAAAAAAAAAAAAAAAAAAAGTGAAAGTATTCTGTGGTTACCTTAATGCCTGCACAGAACAAAGCACACCGCACCATAATGATCAAACACTACATAATTTACATCTATCTTTATCAGGAACACATTTTCCACTGTCTCTTTCCAAAATGGCAAACACTGCCATTCTGTGGTTCTTCTGGCCATGTTTTTAACCAGGAAAAGTCCGATGGTGTGCTTCACTTTTTGTCTCATTCCCCAAAATGTTTCACCCCTGGTGCACAATGGCCAACAACAGACGCAGGACTTGAGTCCGGTGCACAAGTGGCGTGTCCCTGCCCGCACACCAACACACCCGCTGCCCTTCGGTACCAAAGTTTCGAACCCATCCCTGTGTGCCCACGGCGGCTCCGGGCTTTGGGCAGGGAGCAAGAGAGGAGCCAGCCCCATTGTGCAGCATCTCCAGGAGCCCTTTGTTAGCGGCGCTCGCTGCCTGCCCGTGCCCTGCTGTGTGGGGACCATGCCAGGCACAGCGCGCTGCCTGCACCTCCTGCCCACAGTGGGCTGCGAACGCCAGGGTGTGCAAGCAGAGGCCACAGCCTTGCCAGAGAAGGGCAGGATCTGCTTTCTTCAGTGCTGTCGGCTGACTTGAGATAGCGACAAGAATGCTCAGGAAAGCACAAACTCACGACGGCCCCCGGGGCTGCGACGCTGGGACAACTTTGCCCGTTTGCAGCTTGTGAAGCGCAGCGCGAGGAATCGGGTGCAACGCAAAGACGCCGCCTTCAAAATCAGCGCGATAAACACCTGTGTATGGGGTCTGAAACACACAACCAAGACGTGCCGCCGGAAAACAGGCTGTTTCTTCCAAGGATCACAAAACAATACCGATGCCCACACCACGTCGGGAGAGCAAAGGGCTTGCAGCATGCCTGGCCCCTGACACAGCACACGGCCTTCTTTGCTCCTCACTTCATCCCCTCCTTTGGCAGCAAAGGAGCCTGCAAGTCAATCATCTTCCTTGAAGGAGGATCACTGCCATGTCTCCCATCTCCCTGCCTTAACGCTGGGCAAGAGACACCCCTATTCATTACCCTGCCCTCACTGCCCAGGTCCCACCTTCCACGGAAGTAATTGCAGAGGACAATGACGGGGACACGCGTGCACAGATGCACATAAGCACACATGTGAAATAAACCTCCAGGTCTGGCAGAGAAGCGTCTCCCAGTTTACTTGCTAACTCCCCAAAACCAGGACAATCAAAACACGCACCCATCTGTGTGTCAAGGAAGCGCCCCCTCCATGGGTGACTGCCATTTGCATACAGCTGATAACCTGAGCTTTGCCAGCAGACAGTGAGGATCGGTCTTGCAAAACGCTTCATATGCAGCGCTTTTCCCCATCACAAAAATCTGCTTTAGTGCTGGTGTGTGTGCTGTGGGGAGTTGGTTCCCATTGTTCCTCCGCCGCCGCTGCAAAAGCAGCGTGCACAGACGTGTGCTCAGACCCCTTTTTTTTGTATTTTCCAGGCTCCCCCTTCCCCAGGTTTGTCCTACTGAAGTGTTTCCTCCTTTGCTTTTGGAGAAAATTAAACGAGCACCGGAGAACAGAATTTCCTTGCACGCATCCCCCTTCCCCATGCACTCATGCCCCGAGCCGCCTGCATATCCAAGCTGCACTTTCTTAGTTCCTAACACTTCTTTGCTCACGCTCCCAATTTCTCTTTCCATTCTTATTGGAACAAGAGAGCTGTGTGCTGCTGATCCCTTCTCTACCCCCCACCCCCCACCCCCGCACATGTAGCCCCCTAGAGCATCACCGTAGCGGTCCCCTCCGTTCCTGCGCGACCCCGCTTCTACACACAACTGGTTTTGCCATTTTTAATTAGAAATGTGCCTGCCAAGCGCGGCGAGAGAGGGGCAGCCCCGAAGAATCGCAGCCTAATAGAGTTGGGAGATGCTTTGCAGATAACTGCGTTTTCTGCCTTGCTAACTCAGCTGCTGCTTTTATTCCTCTGCCCAGCAAAGGCAAAACCCTTCCCTCGGTTTCAGCCCACAGACCCCACCAGCTACAGGCGAAGAGGGATCAGGTGCAAAAAGAGAACGGGAACTAACCCCACCACCGCCTCGGCACACACTTACACCCCTATTATGCCACCTCCTGCCACATTTTTCTTTTCATTTTCGTGGATTTCCTTCTTCCCAGTGCTGCCCTTTCTCTCCAAAGCGCTTCTAACCCTGGTTCCCCCTTCCCATCCGTGGGAAGTGATGTACAAGCTCACCCCGGTGAGCAGCAGCAACAACAACAACAAAACCCCCCGAAAAACCAAACCGCGTTTGCAGAGGGGGAGAAAAGTCCATTAGCAGAAAGGAAAGGGGCACATTCCTTCGGGATGCGGGGAAAAAATCCCCCTCGCCCCGGGGTGCAACGAGAAAATAAGGCAGCGCTGACTTACCGGAGACTCGAGGATGCAGGTTCGCCAGCGTAAACCCGAAGAGGAGAAAAAGCTTTGGTACCCAAACACATCCAAGACTATTCTCCATATTTCAACGCACACCTACAAATTCGGGTCCTGAGCACCAGCAGCAACCACAACACATGCACGCACAGCCCCTTCTGCCTCCTCCTCGCCGGGGTTGGGTTGATGGTTTGTGGTTGGGTTTTTTTTGTTGTTTGGTTGGGCTTTTTTGTTGTTGTTTTTTCCCTGTCGGTCCCTACTGACAGGGATCAGCAAAAGGGGAGGAAAAAAAGTTGCATTCAGGCCAGGAGGCTCCGAGGCTCCCGAGCGTGCAGGGAACTAACTCAAGGAGACGGGGAAGGATGGGGAAAGGTCCTCCCACCGGTGGAAAAGCAGACAGAGAAAAATCCTGCCCCCTCCAAAGAAAAAAAAAAAAAAAAAAAAAAAAGCCGTCCGGCGTGCATCAAAAGAGTCGCGGCGGCTCCATGTGCCGAGTCCAAAAAATCAAACCGATTTGACCAAAATAAATAGTCGGAGGGGGAGGGGGGAGGCGGAGCGGTGCAGCCCGGCGGCGCGGGGCAGCGCCGCAAGCAGCCGCCGGAGGAAGGGCTGCGGCGCTCACTCGGTACGCGCGCTGCGCCCCGCCGCCTGCAGCCCCGACGTGCGGCCGCGGGGGCGGGGGCCGCCGAGCGGGGGCGGGAGGGGGCCGGGCCGGGCCGCGCCGGGCCGGGTGGCGGGAGGCCGGGCCGGGCCGGGCGGCGCTGGGCAGCGGCCGCCGCAGCGCGCCGGGGAGCGCTGTCGCCCTCTGGAGGCCGCATCTGGCCAAGGCGGCGGGCGGGCGGGGGGGGGGCAGGCGGCTCCTGCGGGGAACGCGGCCCTGGCCTGGCCCGGCCCGGCCCGGCCCGCCGCGCTTTGTTCCCGTGCGCTGCCCCCGCCCCCGCCCCCGCGGCGCCCCCCTGCGCCCGTCCCCTCCGCGGGACCCCCGGGCACCCTGCGGCAGCGCAGCTGGGGTCTGGCCGAGGCTCCGCACCCCCGGGTCAAAGGGGCCCACGCAGGTCTCCCAGGCCCGAGAGTTTGGAAGGAGGAAGCCTCTCCCAAACATCAGGCACTTGAGAAAAAAATTAGGAGAGAACCAGAGGGCACAGCCAGGAGGCACAGACCACAGGAGCCAGCCCGCAGGAGATCCTGCAGCCCAGGATCGGCACCAACGCTTCCCAAGACAGATACACCGGATGCCACCATTGGATGTCCAGAGCCACCAAACGGGCTGTATTAAACCTTCGTGGGGGGGTGGCAGCCCAAATGCAGCCCCCAATATACATGATGTAACGCAGAAATTCTGTAATTGGGGGTGAAGCGTTAAGCAGAAAGGATTGAGCACTTCCAGTCGCAATCAGGCAGGGAGCGAGCTGGATCCAAGGGGCCGTTCAGGAGCACCCAGGCTGTTTTAGGAGAACCTGTCACAGTTCACAAGTGCTGAATGCTTGGGAGTAGGGTGCTGAGCCCCCGTGCAGCCCCAGGCACTGGCTCTCAGGGATGAGAGCAGGATGCGGCACTGGCATCGTGGGATGTACTTGCATGTGAAGGTGGGATGGAAGAGTACTCCTCACCCGGGGCCATAGCCAGGCAGCCTCCTCCTGCAGAGAAAGAGCTTGCAGCCATGGTGGTGGCACTGCCTGTGTCTTCCCTTGAGCCCGAATTTTGGATGAGTGAGAATCAACAGCTTGAGTATTTACATAAAGTATACCTCGGGGGAAACAGGATTCAAATCTCAGGCAGAGGTCTGCAGCTCGGCTGTGTTTCTTCTGGGATTCTGCCTTTCCAATTCCACATGACTTTATGCAAGAATAATTTAAAATCACCAGCAAACCAATATGCTCAGCCTGCAATTGTTGCTTTGTCTTAATTAGAGCATGTCATGCCTTAGGTCAAACCGTGGTCTCCACAGCAGCAAAAGCATTGCCAGCAGCTGAGGAACCCCAACCTTGTGCAGCTTACTTGGCCGTTCTCCACCCGCTTTTCTTGCAAGTGGAACATACTGAGCTACGACACGCATTTCAGTAACCTTCTGGCTGCTGGAAAAAGCACACACTGGGTAGGAAATGAAAGCTGAGGAGCTCAGACAGCTAGTTGACTACGTTAATTCCACTGGTCAGGCACAAGTCTTGTGCAAACACCTTCATTACCTGCCTATAGACTTTTGCATGGGTGGGTGGGTGGGTGGGTGGGTGGGTGTGTCTCTAGAAATTACCCAGCCCAGTCTTCAGGGCAAGGGCCCTAGGTTAGGCACCCTACCACCCTATTCCTCACAACAGACTGCCCATGCTCCACCACCCTCACCATCCCTTGCTCTTGAGGGTGCTTCCATTGCCGTTCCAGAAGCTTTCACACACCAACTCCTCTGCTCTGGTTTTATGAGGCATCCCCCTTCTGCAAAGACCATATTTCTGGCACTTGTTGCTGTTTGTCTGCAACTTGACTCTGCTGTTCTCTGGCTTTGCTCATTATTTTGGTCTTCTTTTTTCTCACTTCCTCTGTGACCTGCCTTATCTCTGTTTTCACTACTACTGCTTGCGTGTTCAATGCAGCTCTCGCAATGCCAGCTTTCTTCCTGGTTGTCAGACACCACCATGCTCTGAACTCCCACAGATGCACAAAGGGATCTTCTCTGAACAGCATTGTTCCATCTTCTATTCTCAGTAAGTCCTCCACAACGTTGAGATAACTGCATGGTAAGTTGCATGTGGTCCATTATCATGAAGGTTAAAAGAGTGGCCCTTATTGAAAGTGAAAGGACTACAGGTAGAAGGCATTTGTAGTTGGGGGTGGGGTTTCTCCCTTCCACTTTACTGGCATGTTCCAACATGCAATTCTGTAATTCTGCAGTGCTACACAACAACGTTCTCAGTGTGAGCGCCAAGTGGCTCTTCACAACCAGTTTCTAAAAACTGCCCTTCCAAAATGAGCCTTTCCTTGAGTGTCTGCTCACGTAGCAGAAACACTTTTCATCCTGCAAAGCCTAATTTTACAAATAAAAAACAGCCTTAACTCTAAATATGGATTTGGCTCCAAGGAAATAGCAAGCTGAGCAAATGCAAGCTTCTGTTTTAAACAGAACCAAGACTTCTGCCAGTAAGTGGCCAAGACTCTTCCTATTTGAACACACACAGCAACACAGGGTGATAATCTTACTTACAACTTGTAGCTGCACAGAGATAGGAGTTTCTCTCTGAGATTCTGCCAGTCCTTTGGGGAGCAGACCTTTCCCTAATAAACAGCACAATTACTTCAAAGCACAGGGAACATCTTCAGGTACAAGTCTATATGACCAAGAATACCACAAGCTGGACTGGAATCTATCACCCAGCACATGACTTTATGTATTATGTGAAGCAAGTGTATTTTCTAATCTATTAAAGAAATATAAAATTCAGATTGGTCAGCCTAAAGCTGAAAAGCCAACAGGACTGTTCGTACAATCATGCCGTTGCAGCTCAGCTGTTTCAAGGTATCACTGAGAGTTTCTGCATTGCAGTTTGCAAGTTCCATATCTTGGGTTTCTATTTAACTTTTGCATGTATTCCAGCAGCGAAAACATATTAAGTCTTGCTGAACTGTATATGAAAGTAAACAATGAGCAAAGATAGAGTATTAGAAGCGGCCATTCTCTCTCAAGCTGTCCAGCAGAGTTATATGGCAATTGTGTACATTTTCCCAACTTCTGAGTGAATGTTAGTGGCGGGCAAACAGAACTGATGTGAACCAGGCAGAAAATAGGCAAGCGCTGCGCTTTCTTCTGACATGTGATCCCTCTTATTTTTGCCTTGAGCTTCTTCAGGAACAGACTCCAACTGTGCTGCACTGTGCACTGGGTGTTTATGAGCTTTGCAAATGGGCGAGCAGGTTTTCACCACTAAACTAATTTTTTGCTTTCGATCTGAATGCAGATCCTGAGGAATAAAAGGCTGGCATGTGCCTCAAAACAAACAAGCTCCACATCAGTGGAATTAACATTGCTGGCCTTTTGGGAAGTATAAGGGGATAGAGGGACCCATAAAGCCACATCTGGGTCTTAGGACAAACAACTGCCCCATCAGCCACTGCATCCTGACTTGGCAAGATGGGCCACAACCACCTAAGTCACTCAGCTGCCTTCTTCCCTTAGCCTATGGAAAAATCTTGCTCTTTTGCCTACAGCCCCAGAGCCAAGCCCTGGGAAGGATCTTCTAGTCAGATCCAGATCATAAAACCGCAGTAGATCCTACAATGGACATTAAAAATCAACCCTGTATTTATTTTTAAGACTTAACTGCCAGCAGGCTTTTTTGCGCGTACATTTTCTGCACTAAAACCTGCTGCCTTTTTCAGCCAAAGCACATCCCTTCTACTGTGCCAGAAAAAAACCTGGAGATTCATGGGCTTAGAACTTAAAGGAGCGAGCATGACCCTGAAGGTGATGGGTTAAAAGCACTCACTAGGCTGGAGGTGGTTTCCATTCCTGTCCACGAAATTAAAATCTCATATCCACCAGTCACTGGCTACAGCCGCTGCTCTGACTGGCACTGTGGAGTCTGCCCCAGGGCCCTAGGAGTTCAGCTCCACAGCGATGCTTTCCATCATGTATGATTTCCTTTGCACATCTTACCCGGGATGACCAAGCAGGCTTTTCCTTCTCTAACCCCCATGACGTGCAGTGTTGAACAGATAATTCAAGGCAGAAAACTGCAGAGTTTACTCCAGAACACATTACCACTTTTTCTAGGATCTGGTTCCTTCTACCTCAAGAGACCTGTTCAAAAACTTTAACCTTTTACCGACTTTTACATCCCAATAACCATGTTTAAGGTACTATTATCCACCGTAAGATTATGTGCAATTACCTCCTTCTCATGTAATTTTGTTCTCCAGAATTACCACTCCCCTTTCATTTGTTACAAGGAATATTTTATACACCCTTATGAATTCATCCAACTATGCAGTAGATCAGAACACATAATTTCATCACACTTACTTAAGTGCCTTTTAAACATAATTAGAAAATTGGTGCAAGTCAAACTAAGCTGCAGTGAAGTTTTCTTCTTTCCTACCTGTTTTTCTTCCCACCAACCCTCAAGGTGCCTTTCTCCCTGAGGTGGGCTCCCATCGATCCCAGGAACACTTTTCAAGATCAAAAAATCCTGTGTATGTTCTTCCGTATCTGTGGCATCTTTCCCTTATGAAGTGCCACCTAACGCATCTTACAGAGTCTGTATTTATTTTGGGGGGTTATAGGTAATTACTTTGTTCTTTTTGTTTAGCTCACAGTTTTCCTAACATAAGCATGACATAGCCGCAACAATTACACTGACGTTACTCCAGAAGTACAGCAACACATCTCAGAGCAGAATTTAGTCCCTCTCGCAAAGAACCTTAAATTAACTAAATGGCTTACAGTTAACGAGCTTATTAGACAGATGAGATAAAGTAAGAGGTTTTCTTCTGCCGAGTCCTTGCATTGGTTCACATCCTCCTGCGCACCAAGCAGCTTCTCAGTGAGTGTCCACACAGGCTTTGCAAGCGCTGCACGTTCAGTCAGGACTGGCAGGGAGGTTACCGCAAATATGTGAGCATCAGCCATACTTCTCCTGGAGTTCACTTTTCAGATTATAAGGTTGCAGCTGTATTTCGGACCTTCCTGTTATCTCCCTTATTCTGTCAAATAAGGATGAGTTTTTTCCCCTTCTCCTCCCACAACAACTTTATAACTTGAACAAAGGACAGTCAATCTGCTGTAACAAATAGGATTAAATGGTTTGTCTGCTGCAATATCCAAACTTTTAAACATGCCAGTCATTCCTCCTTTGATGATCCTGGACTTTAGCAGCCGAGATCCTCTCAAAGTTATCAAGCATAAGCAGTGCAAGATATCTCAGCAAACTTCACTCACACGCTGCTCTTCCCAAGGTCAGCACTCCTCCATTTTCATTGATCCTCATTATAATTCCAGATGGGCATTTTCTTCAGAAAAGTTTCTTCTCTGGAAATTACACGAAGGTACAACTGGCATTTCTCTAGAGGATCACAAATAAAACCTGCCAACTTTTCTTTTCTGTTCTTAGGCAAGTGGGTACTGGTCCTGTCCCAGCTGGATGAACCATGGACTTTTCTGGACATCGAGGCACGTGGGAGTCAGCTCAGCCTTATGAATTTATGAAAGTGACCTTCTTTCCGAGTAAAATGTAGCTGTGAAATTCTCAGTGACTTACCGTCAGATGTTCAGGTGCCTCTAGTGCATTCTGTTCTCTGATGGATTGCCAAGATGTTTCTTCTCCTAAAGCGGTTTTGAAGTCTCCTGGAAAGATTTGTTTTCCCTCAAGAGAGCGAAGGCAAAGACCAGAGTACCTTGTGCCAGCACATGCTACAAAAATTCAGCAATTCATGCCTCATCTGCAAAACACCCAGCTTCTCTCTTTGCATTTTTTTGAAGGTTATCTTGAAGTCTACATGTGCCCAACACACTGTCATGCCTCCGTGGTGCACTGAAATCAGAGCACACCCTTTGAGAAATCCTTGTGCTTACATGGGGAAGCTGCCTCTAAGAGTTAGGTTGAAGAGTGAATTTGCTTCATTTTTAATGATTTTGGAAACCATGCTCATTTTATGACAGCTTTCAGGAACCATCTCAGTGTATTTTCTGGTTCCCTTTCTGTACTCTGCCCTCCAGGGAGCAAAGCCTTCTGAACCACACTGCCTCCTCTTACCAGCTCTCTCCCCCAGATTCCTGCAGCCCTAGCCAGTCCTACCCAGCACAAGTACCTTCCCCTGCAAGCACTGATTTCCCTTCAGGAACCCATGCATCCCATCCATCAGTTTCAACTTCTGAGTTTTTAGAGTTCAAAGCAAATTCTGATCACTGTATCTTCATCCTCAGCACATGCTGCTGCTCCCCAGAGAAGGTGCTGGAGGAACTAATCCGTTGTCCTAAACTGTCCTGGGAGATAAGCGACAGCGCTGACAGCAAAAGCTGGATTCCTCACATACTGGCACAATCCTGGCAATGTTCTTTTGCCTTAAATTTTCGGCATGCAAAATAGAGAAGTCTCCACCTGACCTAATCATCTGAGGTTCTTCATTACAGCCAATGGAGTGAAAAACCACAGTTTCAATGCATCACTCTTACACACCTCCTTTAGGAACAGCTCTGGAAGAGCCTAATCCTTTCTGTTGACCCTCATGCTCAAATGACCCCGCTGTCTGCAGACAAAGCCATTTTTGTACTAACAGGGCACAGAAGTTACTCACAGATTGCCAAAAGGTTCTCAGGGACATGTCTGATTTTAAGTGCATGAACAACCAGACAAGCCCCACTGATGTCAACAGATTAGTCACAAAAGTGAGAGGAAGCAAAAGTTGAAAAGCTTTACTAAATCAGACTCCAGTCAATAGCAGGTCTCAGAGGATTACAGCTAATTTTACATTAATATATGAAAATATGGATATTTTATAGCTAATGTTAAATAAGAAAATAATTTATGACCTCTAAATTTAAACGCCAGAAATGTCGTAAGGAACTGCCTGCAACTCTTATAAATCAGAGATGGAAACGATTTCCGTTAGATCCAGCTGAATTCACAACTGGCAACGCCTCCCCGCTAAATTGTGACAGACCCAGTACTCCTATAGGTGTGGCCCTCCACTCCCTTTGCTTGGGGCAGCAGGTGATTGTGACACCTCTGGACACACTTGTCCATCTAAGAGTACCTAATCTTTGTGAGCGACACCGCACAATTCTGCAGTCCTCTTCCACCCAACTTGTAGAAGAGATTAAACCTCTACCGGAGCTACAGCTTCGAACCCTTTGTTAGCGTTACCAGTCATCCCAAGACATGGTTAGTAATGGAAGTGAAGCCATGCGCCCAGTTTGACTCTTGGCTGTGTTTCTTTGGCCTCTGGCCCTGTGGAAATCAGCAGGGGAAGTGACAGCACACATCACATGTAATTATGGGATCAAACAGGGTGTTAGCTACCCACAGGCAGAGGTGGTGCCTGCAAGGAGTGCCTAGAGCCATACCTTGGGCAGGGGACCGCACGGTTAGAGGGCACAATTCTGGCTTTCTTTGGGAAAACTCCTTGCCACTGGCTACAGACTGTCAACGCAACTGAGATCCTCTCACATACCTCATGCAAATGTTGCCTGCCCCAGCTGGGGCAGGCACAACCTTTGCTCCAGGTTAAACCAGGGCTGGGCGACTGCTGAGCAAATTGCCCTCTGCCAGCATCATGAGCTAAGCCTCTTTTCTGCCTTCGTCTGGATTTTCTCATGTCATGACATGACACCTGTCCCAGCACCCCATGAACTCAGGGCAGTCATGTTGACAACAAATTACAGTACTGAACAAATTTTGTTTTCATCTCCTGTCACCTCCCTTTAGAAACTGTTTTGCCTGTGCCTAATTCTTTACACCATCTAGTCCCCAGCCAAAATATCAAGTCTGCATTATCTACCTTTGAATGACTGCCAGGGCTTGAACTGCTGATTAGGTATGTCAAATTCGACGGTTAGACCACTGCGCTTTTCCCTCTGGGAAAGAGACAAGCATCTGGTCATTTTTTTCTTTTCTGTGTTGGACTGTTCAGGCTAAGAAGCAATTTGTTCAAATGTGAAGTCCTTTACTAGGAGGACTGTGCCCAAGATGAAACAAAATTACAACAAAAGGAAAAATCGCCCACAGCAGCTCAGCTCACCAGCCGAGCCATGGCTCCCAATGAGGGACAGAATACACTGCCTAATGCTAGTCCAAATGTTAGCCCATAGTTACTTGCCACTTCAAAACCTCTTTTTCCTACAGACCCCTTGTTGTTTTAAAATCCATTTTTCAGCTTGAAAAGTTACCATATTTTTTACTGGAAAGTAAACTGATACTTGCAGACAAATTATGACATCTGTTTAATCTCATTGTACTATTGTTGGGCTGCCAAAGAATGGGTCGTTAACAATCCACTTACTCAAAGTTACGCTTTCCCATCGCTGGAATAAATTCAGCACCTGCAGCTATCTCAGTTAGCAGAGGCTGCCATGGGTTTAATGTTTCTCCATGTAACTATCCAGCGCTGGTCAGCCCACACTGGCAGGAGATGTCCACACTTTTCCCCCAGATACAACAGCTGACAGTCTACAAGGCAGCTGTGGCGACTGAAATCTGCCACATGTTCTTCAAAGCATGCTAAATAACTCTTCTCTTCCTAAAGTGGATCTTTTTTTTTCCTGTATTTTAGTTCAAACTTGTTTTATAAAGATGTATCTGTGTCTTACACTTGCGCTGGGAGTTAGAGCATGGAGGTTGTATACTGCTTCTAAAACTTCTTTCCCTTGCCTTTTGGGAAGTTACTCAGAAGAAGTTTTTTGAGACTTGAAACAGATCTTGGAACCCAACAACCCCTAATGGCGGCCTGACTTTTACAGACAAGAGTCCTTTTCTACAGGATATGTTTCTTGTAGGCACATTTTGACATTCTAAATCAGACGCATCCATAGAGGTACCTAATTTTTCTCCACTTGCTCCGTAAGGAAATCAGGCTTCTGACTTTGTTCAAACACAACTCAATTAGTTGCCTAATGCTGCCTAAAATAGAGGTGTGAATCTTCACTGTTATTCTCGGTCCCCAGGGGCCATTCCTGGGAAATACTGAGTGCTCTAACGATAATTTAATGACAGGAGTTGCTCAACATCTCTCAGAATCAGCATTCAAGACATTACATTGCTGCTGAATGAAGTGTGTGATGTGTCCTTCACTGGGATGGCCACTCTCACGCTCAGTACATATGGAGCCTTTGAACCAAAGCAGACCAGAGGGGGTTCCCAGTGCTACCACTGTTTTACCATCCCAGTATCGTAACATATACATAACAGTGCTATAAAATGGATGTCAAAATAGCCCAATTAGACATGCCCATAAACTCATTAACTAACATCCAAGCACAAACACATTGTCCATCAAAACCTACTATTTTCTGTTTTATTAATTGATTCTATTTATTTCTATAAATTGATCCTATCAATTCACCCAAAACCAGAAGCGTCAAGGTCTCTGCTATCTAAGGCAGGAAGAGAAGACCAGGACTGCAAAAGAGCCTTTCAAATTTCAGGAGTGATATGTGAAGTAAAAGACAAAGAAAATATAACAACCTATTTGACGTTATACATGTTGTTACCTCCTTTCTCTTCATATTTAGATTATAATTCTCAATGAATATAAATCAGTATAGCTCCTAGATGTCAATTCATGTCAAGTTCTATTCCAGGTTTTCTCATTCCTCTCCACTTTTTTTAATGTGGATTCCAATTATCATACGAACATAACAGAAATGCAATAATAGCTTCAGAAATACAACCAGCAAGAGGACAAGCAGAGTACAGCACAGGGGAATGTTCTGCTTTAGAAAACAAAATCATCCTCCCTGCCTCATAGTTATAGGTCTGGCTGTGAAAACCGACTAGGGAAATGTCTCACCGTACTGTCATTCACGCTAAATGGCCATGGTTTCTGTAATCCCTGCTTGAGAATTGTAGTTTTTAATTAGCTTTCACTTATTTCCAGCATGACGTCTGATTTTAGGGAATCAATCTACAAAGAAGTCTTATCATCTCGTGAGGATGGAATTAACTCACTTCTCCTAATGCTCCACAGATGTTAGGAAGTGCTTTATTAGGTTTATCAAATGCCCAATAATCAAGTCAATACAAATCGAGTCAAAACCAGTCCTGCATGCCAGGGGCAACGAGAAATGTCCTGGTGTGATATATGTCAAATAAAAGTCTTTTGTAAATCTTCCAGATCACAAAACAGTAACGCTTTCAAGGAATACATAAACATATATAAGGCATACAATAAAAAGCTTACCACTGAATATCTGAGCCTAAGAACTGAGTAAGCAACTGAAACCTACAGAACATAAAATCCATCTCTTACACTGGTATTAAAGATGAGCTTTGTTTTCTGTGTATCTCAAAAAGGACGTATGCAACAAAAGCTTACATTCAGGAGCAGAGTGAAACAGTGGATTAAGAGAGATTTGAGCTTCCACAAATCTGGATAAATATCAGTAGCTGTGTACATACAGGATTTCCATTTGTACTACACCTGTGTACTGAAACAGAATCTACAACCACCAAAAGTGGAAACATAGAATATAACATCCATTGCCTCCTTCAGGCATTCTCTGTCTCAAAAAAAACCCCAAAACAAAACAAAAAACCAACACCCCCCAAAAAACCACTCAATGCATTTTTTTGACAGAGCTTGCACTGAAAATTAATTCGACAAACTTCTACATGTTTTTTGGGGTCTTTTTTTGCCAACATTACTTTTTTATCGTATCTGGTTATGGAGTTTGGACAGAAAAAAATAAGTAACAGGAAAACTGGAAGAGTAGGCAGGAAGACAGAAGAAGCTTTTGGGTAAGATGCTGAAGATGGTGCAGAAGTACAGCAGAAGTATTCAAGATAATACACAACAAAGCCCTTTTCAGTCTGAGATCATGACTAGATATGGAATGAATGCGGGGGGATAGAAGGGAGGGGGGAGAACACCTACAGGCCTCCCACTTTTTGCTTTAAATCTTCAACCAGGATGTTAAAGTATTGAAGAAGGGCGCTGGAAAGACCGAATTACCACATAGCGCGTAGCAGTTGTGTTAAATAGCCAATTCTTTGAAGCAAATGGCGCTGGCAGCTGCTGGAGGTAGACATGCTGTCTCCAAGGGTCTCCTGCTCCTCAGCAGCAAATGAAGAGGTGATCCAAATCCTGCCTGACCGATGAGGTGGAAAGGAGCTGGAGGACCATAATCCACTGTGATCCTGTCCTGTTAAGAGCAGGCATAACTTGTAACTCAGCTGGCCCTGAAAACTCGGGTGCAACTTCCTCACAGCTTTAGAAACACAATTGATTTTACTGGAGACTGGGCAGACAAATGATTGTGCTGGCTCTGGAAACAACAGTCCTTAGAGTGATGGTACGCAGGAGTGAGAAGATGCTATCAGAAAGACGTGCTAAGAGTTCCAGTCTTCATACACATGGGAAAATCAGAGAAATGGGAAGAAGCAGGTGTGGGAAGAGAAGGAGAGTTGGTTGAGGGTGGGCAGTATAGGTTGAGCTGAAGTCTGAAGCCTGGCAGAGGAGGCTGATGGGGGGGGACCTGAGGTACATCACAGGCTGGTCCCTTCCCTACCAGCAGAACATCTGTGGGGAGACACTGCCCACTACACGGAACAAGGAGCAAAGCCCATCTGGCCCGTGCTGCCAGAAACAAGTCACTGCTCCCACCAGGAATATGCACGGTGCAGTTTGGCCATTTCTTATAAAGGTACATCTTTTTTCAGCTATATGCATGAGTTTACACCAGCCTCCTACACTTATGAACTCTGTCACTGTATTTGTTTATGCCTTTGTAGACTTTATCAGAGAATGCATGAGTAAGTACATATTTTTAAATACCGTGTTAAGCAAATACTGTCTTTCTGCTGCGTGCTGTAGGAGTTTGCCTTAAAATGTCCTATACACTAGTTGCAGCTGCTGATAGCTCTCCTGTTTCCTTTATATGACAAAAAAAAATGAAATAAAAATAAGTATCAGCCTCAGGGGGAAATAATCTATACACAGTTAAAATGAGATATTTCCCTTATTAAAATGTCAGGCTTAGAGCTCACTTGGCACACTTCCTTCTCTGAAATGGTTTGTATCTGTACACAACGGTGCACAATACTTTTCATAACAGAGCAGTCCTTGTGGTCTGCATTCATTGTGCAGCTTTTTAAGGGAGTGTGTTATTAAGGGTGGTTTTTTATTTCTCTCTCTCCTGCTGTAGAAGAATATTTAATGTCACTGCCAATGCCTGGAACATCATGAAATGTTCCCCCTTAGTTAGACCAGAGGTTGTTGTTTGAAAGCAGGCGTGAAGAGAGTTTACAAACCACAGCAATAGTATGTGTGCATGTGTATATATAGTGAAAGTCATAGGACAGTTGTAGAATAAGGGCTTCTGAAACACACACCCCAGCAGTGGCAATTAGCTGCGTTAATGCTTCTCATACTTAACCAAAATTTCATGAATCTGTGTTACGTGCCAGATACCAGTAAAAGTTGTTACGATAATAAACTTGAAGTCTCACTACACATTTCATCCCAAGATACCATTTACTTATCACTGCTGGATGGGGAGTTAGGGCCACAGCAGCACTGGCTTCTGGGGTGAACCTGATGCACGGAACAGGGCCTGCATTTCCATGGACAAGTCCCTTCCCTGGGTAGGAAGCACCTGGAACTGCACCCAGGGACTCTCTGACTCCAGCCTTCCCTGACAACTGAATCACTGGGCTTTTGAAGTGATGACCTAGAAACCACAGCTGGTAGATGGATAAAATATTGCTATTGTGCATGTAATAGTAAAAGTTCTTGGGGTTCAGCTGGAACTCAGGCTGGACAATACACAATACCTGCAACATAGCTCTTGTTAATAGTACTGGGAGTTGTTCAGGGTTACGGAGCTACCACGATGCTCATGCACAGGAATGTACGTGGTGTTCAGGAACCCAAGAACAGGTAGAGCTAAAACCCATCTACCCCTTTCCAGCTCTTAACCTTTGCCACCTGTGCCTCCGGGGGTAACTCCGTTTCCATGGGCATTCAATGAAGAGTCAGGGCACAGCACGACTGACCCTCTCAGAAACCGGAGGAGCACAAAAGAATTAGATGGGCAACGTGGGAATTAGAAACAGCCTTTCAGAAGCTTTCTGTATTGGCCCCTGCAGGAATCCTTGCCAACTAGAGGAAAGTTTGACCAAAAATGAGTCTGACTCACTGGACACTACAGCAATTGCAGGTCTCAGGGTCAGCACGTGCTTCCTAGGAGTCCTCCGGACTTCCCTTGGGCTTCACAGCTCCTGTCTCACTATGCTACATGCTGGCACTGGGAAGGTACAGTCCCACATCATACAACATGCAAATTGCAATAATTACAAGCAGTCCAAGAGCAATGGGGGGGAGGGGGGGGGGGAAGTTGGAAAGATATTTCATCTTAGGGCACAGTGATAAAAAGGCATAGGTTCTGTACAGCACAAGCCACAGATATTAATTCCCAGGAGCCTACAATTCTTATGACAACAAGCAGGTTTTATTTTGTTTATTTCCCAGGACTGTTATTACTATGCTGCTTGTTATTTATCTCTAACTGTACCTACTGCCCTGGTAATCGGAGCATGCCTTCCTTGGGGGTTTATGGAGACACGCTAGGCAGAGGGCAGGGGATCGGGCCAGCCACCCGCCAGTTTCCAGGAGGTCCCTACATAACCCGTAATTTGCAGGGCACCAATACCCCAGCATCACACTGCCCTTGGCGGCAACCACTCTGTCCACAGGCCTGGACTCACGTTTGCAAATAACTCACACCCTCTTCCCTGCTTCCAGACTGCTCCTTGGAGCACACTCCCCATTATGCTTCCGAGGGCATAATAATGGCGTATTATAATTCTTCAATGACTTTTTTCCCCACAAGGTCTCCCTTTGCCAAACACGTGTAATAATACACATTTTTCATCACACCAGCTGCTTGGAAAAAATGTATTTGTGTCTTATAGCCCTTTTGGAATTAGCATGTTACCTATGTTGTTGCCTTTTTGTAGATATTTCCCTATCGTTGTCATTTGTTTAATTATGATTCTTTTGTCAACACCTATTTTACTGTATATTTTCTCCACTTTTCTGCTTCCCTTCCCCTCTTTTTGGCATGTAAGTTATTTTGGTACCTTTGTTCCATCTTGCAATTAACTCTCACTTTTGGTTATTGGCTTACCATTGAGGTAAACCTGCTGTCTCCAAATTGAGGGATCCCCCTGCCCCTTAATTTTAATTAACAGCATGTTCTCACTAAAATGAGCTTTCTAGATATGAAGGCAAAAGAGAAAATTTTGCCCACTTTTGTTTATATATATATATAAAAGCTCAAAATAAATCTACTTAGATATTTCAGAGTTTGATATCTATATCTAGACATTTTTTTAAAATATTTGGTTTATATAGTAAAGTTGCAATTATAATTCGTATTTTCAGGCACATCAAACGCTACTACTTTTCACCTTTAAATTTTACAGAGTCTCCCAAATAGCATCTCTCAATTTTTCTGAGAATTAAGGAATGAACAGGGGAATTAAGCAAGTGACCTGCCCAAGTCACACAGCAAATAAGCGGCCCGAATCCCACTTCCATATTCAGGCCACTGGGACCTGGATCCTTTATAGCAATTTGAACGTCAGTTATGGTTAGTTTTTGTTTTCAGAGCGAGCTAACTTAGTGTCCAAGAGCCTATATAACCAGAGCAGCACAAATACCGCTGCCTTTTCCCACTGCAGTGATGCAAATCCCACTTTCATGCCTGTGCTGCAGCCCAGGACACTGGCAAGGGCTGGAGTAAACCCTCCGAACAAAACCACGTCCGATCAGAGATCTGCACAGAAACTTTTGGATTTGCCTAGTGCAGACAGCCAGAAATCTCAATCTTGTGGGCTGTAACAGATTATTGAATTATGAAAATGGAGAAGTGCAAACTCATAGCTTGGAAATTATGAATCTGCAGATGGTCCTGAAGAAACAGCAGGCTTTTGTTATCCGAAATGAGCGCTAGTAATTAAGGCCCAGCTCCACTGATGTCCTGAGAAGTTTTACCTTCAGTTTAAGCTGGAGAAATTTAACCCTCAGCTCTTCAATTAGCTGTACTTGAATGCACTTGTGTAACAGTTATAACTGGCAATGTGATTCTAACAGGCACATATAAATATATGTCAAGCAACAGGTCTGCTTCCAAAAAGCTTGAAATAGAAGATTCTGGCACAATACAAAGGATCTGGGACATGAGAGTCTACGAGCATCTTGCAATATATGAGCCAGTGCCCAGAGTGCTAGGCCAGGGCTTCAGCAACGGGGGCATATAACCACCTCTGCGCCGCGTCCTTGCAGCAATTATCTCATTTCATCTCTGCCTTGCTTTTCCCCAGGGGAAAGGGAAATTGTACAACTGCAATTACAATTGCAGATTAAAAATGAGGTCACGATGCTGCTGGCTTCCCAGGTGGAGGCCCTGGGAAATTTTAAATCAGAACTACGTAGAAGTGCAATTCATTATTAATTTCAATGGTTGTAATTTCTGAATCAGTAGTTCCTGGAAAATTAAACCTTGACCTTGGCTTCTTCATGTTTCCACCTAGGATGGCAGCAAGCAAAGCTTTCCTGTATTCTCTCCCTGATATTGTTTGATCCCCAGTGGCCTGAGCCAGAGCCTGTGGGATAAAGCTGGAAGCTCATTTTCTGTTTTCATGTCTGTTCAGGCTCTTGGACTGTGGGCTGTTTACAACAAAGGTGAAAATTGGGACCAAGAGTAATAATGTGCTTTGTGAAGGGCATCAGTCCACTAGGATACAGGCTAGGCTGATCCTCCTAATTCATTTCATGTCAGGGATTTGAATCCGACACGGAGATGAAAAGCTCTGCCTGCTATTACAGCTGTACGAACCATCCCTCCCAGACACACGTTATCACACACTGTACCAGCAATCATGTCGTGCCCAATGTACTCCACTCAGTATCAATTACTTTACCATAATGAAATCAGAACGAAGGAAAACATTCAACTACACACAAATAAATATGGACTAAAGATAGAAAAATAAATTAGAGGCTGTATTTTGACCACAAGGTCTGCACTGGTTGTGGCTTAGGGAAGATAAGTGAGCCTGGACCATTTCCCTGCAGCCCACAGCAGGGTCCGTGGTGAGATAGAACTGCTAATCTGGTTTTCTATTTCAGCAGTGTCATTTACTGAACTTTTTAGGGCTCATAATATGACAAAAAGTGACCACGAGCCACATTCGTGCTGTCTCAGCAGAATGGTATTTGAAAAAGTTATTCAAGCCATTAATCCTTTAGTGCCAGGAATCTGTATCTGCCAGGGAGCAGCGTTCGCTGGCCAGCAGTTATTTATTCGCCGGTTCCCAACGTATGAAACAGCAACATGGCAATAACATACACTTGCTGCACTTCAGAAAGAGACAGCCAAACCCCACACACCTACTCAGCCCAGCACCACACCTAATACACAAAAGATAAACTCCCTCATTCCATGTCCTGCCGTCTCTCTACATGCCCAAAAGGGAAGGCTGGATTTCCCACACCGCTTAATGAGACAGAAATGTATTTTCTGGTTTTACTGGATGTGGCTCCGGCACCAGCCTTTGATGCAAGTAGTCTCAGGGGTATGAGAATTTTTGAGCCTGTAGCCGGATCCGGACTGATTTCTGTCCTGTTTTCATGCTGTGTGTTGAACAAGCACAGTAGAGCAAGGTGTGCTGCAGAAATTTAACAAAGAGATTTGTCTGTCCTAAATCTGGCATATGAAAATTAGTTATCTTAGCCCAAGCTCAGCACCTTAGCCCTCTGCAATGCCAAGGCACAGATACAGGTCCTTAAAGGCAGTTCACCTACCTAGCATAAAACTTGGCTAAGAGTGAGATGAATTGCTCTTCACAGAACTATATAAAGTCTCATTGGGACTTTCACAGCATTCCTATAAAACAGCTGGGTCTAAGATATTGTCTTAGCCAAAATTCTTTTCTGAAACTCTTTTATTTTTTTCCTTGCAGTACAGTGATTTAAAAAAAAAAGGCACATTTTTCAACAGAAAAAAAAAATCTCATAAGACAAAATAGAAAATTTTGTATTGGAAAAAATACCCACCTATATTCTGAAGGTATACAAGTGTAAATAATGTGTTTTTAAATTACTTTGCATCTTTTGATGTCACGGTACAGCATTAAATAGTTAAAATACTGTATTCTGAATAATTAAGGGAAGCTGCAATTCAGTGCTCACTGACGTGTGCTGCACCATTTTCTGGGTTAAAACAGCTCTGATAAAATGAAATAACACTTTTAGGCTGTTGGCATTAGAGCAAAACTAAAGTAGAGCTAGTAGAGGTATGTGTGAATTAATACCAAGGCAGAAATACCAGTCTATTAGTTTGTCACTCAGTGCACACTGCAGAAAAAGAGATACGCATAAGCCACATAATACCTTTTCAACCAAAATTTCGTTAAAAAATTGACATACAAGAGTTTTTGGAAATACTGATGGACTTGAATTTGCCTCAGCCATAGTTTGAATGCTGTGGGCTCTCTGACATATTTTCAAATCACCCAGCTACATCTAAAGATTAGGAAAAGAAAAAAAAAAAAAAAGAAAAAAAAAAAAAACACCACAAACCAGCTATTGAGGTCACTACAAAACTGCAAGTGGCAAAAACTGAATGACACCATCGGCATAAATGAGCATCTGAATTCCATCCATCTGCCCAAACACAGCTTTGCTTCTCTCCTGTCAAGCAGCAGTTCTATTCCTAGCAAAGTTTGCTTGATTTTGCGTGCTCACAGCTGACTCTCCAAAGGAAGTCAGAGCAATTCTAACAGCTTGGCTCAGCAGTTTGCCAGCTCCAGACAAAAACAAGAATTGACCTTTTATTTCAGACAACAACAGCCTCTCCAGAACATCCAGGTTCCCCCAATGCTGTCTTTTAAAACCATGTTCCTTTGTCTCATTTCTCCTTTCATCATATGAATTCATTTTTGTTGCAAAATGCCGTATCAGCATGAATCCCTTGTATGGATTTCATATAATTACTATTATGCTTTCATTACACTTCTCATGTGCTTTAGCAAGAGGCATTTTATAAATCATGTAGATTTTCCAACCAGTTTGCTTTGAATGTTATCACCCAAGCCTTTTTCTCCATGGGAATCTATTATAATACCTGTCGTAATGAGCAGAGTGATACAGTCAAAGATTTTCCTTGAGGTCTAAAATGTCCTGAGATAACAAATTGCTCTTTATTTATACATAAGAATGGATTCCACTTATAGCAGTAAAACTAGCAAGAGACCTATAGGCTTTCAAATGCTAATTATATTCTGTCCGAGGGACTAAATCCTGCCAGAATGCAGCGGGACCACGAGTGACTACACACCATGGTACATTAAAAAATAAAGCTGGGCTAATCCAAACCTCAGCTAGTAATCCTGCCTGACAAGCAGTTCTGTGTTTAATGGGTAATTTAATCACTCACCAGTGACACGTTCAGAAAGCATCCCAGTTCGGGAAAAAAGCCTGCCACCTCTGGCACATGATTACGTCCCATGACCGCAACGGCCTTTCCTAGACCACGGCAGGACGTGCAGGACATCTTGGAAAGCAGGAATCAGAAAGCCTCAAAACACAGAACTAAATCTGGGAGAACAGGAGAAAGTACCAATTTGGAGAAGGCAGAAAGAAAGAAACCAAGAAATCCCCCCAGGCACAACAGGTTACTGTTTAAGACAGCGGTGCCGTGGCCCACACGGTCCATCTGTGAGGCTGCATTTCCTGAAAGCAGGGGGAACACACTCCCTCTGCTCCAGGGACCCGTATCCTGGCTTTGTGGTTTTATCTGGATGTGTTTACTCTCAGCTGAAAGCCAAACAGGCAAGCCTGAAGGAATGGTTTTGCACTATTTCAGCTGCTGCCTGGCCCGGCCGGTGGCAGTGGCTGGTGTGCACAGGGAGGCAGGTAGCTCTGCTCTTGCCCTCCAGCCTGCTGGAGAGATCAAAATTGTCTGTGAGATGCCACTTCAGAGGAGCATTGTTCAAAGAGCGAAGAGGCCAGCTGGGCACCCAGGCGAGGCATGGCCGTTTTCGACACCCGATCGTGCCCTACTGAACTTTATCCAACACGCTGATCCCTTTTCAGTGTTTTAATGAAGAATTCAGGCAGCCATTTGGCCTCTTCCCCATAATGCACCGTAACACTCAAGGATCTCCATCAGCTCCATAAAACCAGATTTCAAGGCCATTTGAAGGCTAGTTAGAAGAATTTCCAGGTTATGTCACCTCTCCAGAAGGACTGCAGACAAATCCAAGGAATTTTTGACAGCAGTCCTTTTACTTACAAATCTTTGCCAAAATGCAACATTTTCACAACTGGTGCACTAAAGACTCCTCCAGATAATCATCCCCTTGTGAACTTGTTAAAGAAGTGGATGAAATCTATATGGGCACTATCAGCATTTGAAAGCCTTAATTAAACTTGCCTAGTTTCTTGTTATAGGCTCACACATCTCTTACTATTCCTTAGGAGTATAATGGTAGCAACCCATTAGCCCTCAGGCATCACTTCACCTTTTTGTACAGAATTCCAATTAACACCCGAATAATTGTAATTACAGTCATTTTTAAGAAAAACTTACTAGCAACAAAGATTTTGAAGGATGTGGTACCACAGAAGACACCATGGCGAGTCCAAGTAGATCTGAGGAGAAGCTCTAAACAGCAACTTTCAGAGGTTTGTTTTTGTCAAACAGGCCATTGCTGTTGCTTTTGTCATACCAAACAGCTAAAAATGGTAGCACATTCCACCTCTCATCCTTCTGTATCTACTGCCAAGGAAGCTGCCCACCTCACAACCTCCAAAATTTCGTTCTCAGGTGCTGTGGCTGTCTCAAAAGGGTCTGTTTACTCCCATGTATAGGATGCAACTGCTCATACAGTCTTCACTGAAGTTGGAACTCACGTTTTTCACGTGGGAATCCTTACCAGGTTGGACCAATTTGCCTGCAACAACTTTATCCACTCTCCAGCCTCTTTTACCTCTCCTGGTGATGACACAGTCACAGCTACTTCTGACCAAATTAAAGCTCTGTGTAAAATCCAACATTCATAAAGCCATTTAAAAGACAAAACATGGCTTTCAGAGTAGGGATTTTCCTCAGATTTGTGGAGCCACGGGACACAATCTACGCACGTGCCTTGATCAAGCGCAAAGAAAACTTAAAACATGCAAAAAGGCAGATTGTTCTGGAGGCACATTTATCAAGCGGCAGAGCTGTGAGTGAGGCCAGCTGTCGTGTGCACCTCAAATTGCTCAGTGGATTCACAGTGGGTTTCATATGTTTGGTGTCCAGCAGCAAACCCTTGCAAACCAAAGGGCCTGGAACAAAGTAACATCACCAAGAAATCCCAATGAGATGGGGTAGGTGATGTTTCTGGGCATCACCTGGACAGATACAGACATCTTGTCCACCTAAGAATCAGATCACCAGCTTCTAGAACACTGTCTGCTGAAATAGATCCAGTTAGCTTCTGATTTGCTTTTGCCTCTGGTTCTGGTGTTCGTTCTATGATTTGAACAATCTTAGAGAAGCTCCTGCTAGGTTGTTGCTCGTGAATTATCTAAATTCTGCTTCCACCTGCAATTCTGGTAGTCTAGAAGTGGTGAAATAACTGGCTACAAAAAACCTGGAGAATAAAATTTCCTAGTTATTGAAAGAACAACCGTGCTCTCCCCTGGGACTAAGGAAATCAGCAGGAAATAAATATCCATGCCCTCTGAGCTGAACTTCTGCTTTTAAGTACACAGAGAAACGTGGTCTGGTCTGGAAGGGATGCCTTTCAGCAGGGAGGTATCGTGACACCCGTAATTACTCCCTATGGGACAACCATTCCTATCAACAGTCCTGGGCAAAACACTGGTGTGATTACTCCAGAGACACTTCAGATGTCTCAGCTGAACCTCACAATGCCATGGGAGAGTTCAGAATAAATAAAACCAGAGCTGTCCAAAGGCCAGCAGAGCAAAGGGTTAGTTAACAACACTCCCAAATGCACAGCCAGTGGTAATTTATTTTTTTTTTACTACCCCAAAGGTGAGTAGATCTAAAGCTTTTCAAAAAAGCTTGGTGCCTCCAGTCTAGCCCCTGACAATCTAGCATCAGCACCGCAGTGACTGGCACATTTGCAGTACCAGTTGGGAAACCTACTGAAAAAAAGCCGAGGGAGATGAGTCAGCTGAGTGACAACTGAGCAGAAAAGGGCAATGCAAGGAATACATGTGTGATTTTGCCGCCATTTTTATCCATTTTGAAGGACTTCCTGGGACACATGGGCAGAACCAGCAGCTGACCTGGAACTGCTGGAGAAGAAACGTGTGAAGCAGTGGTGGGTGTTTGGGAGCTGCAGAAATTAAGAGGTTTCCCAAGTCACAGATCCCCAAGAGACGTCACACCTGCTGCGGGGTACCCGTGCATATCAAGGAAAAGACAAGACCTTGTGATGTCCTAACAAATTTTCTCCAAGATTTGCTCATTGTACAAAGAACCAAAGAACTTTCAAGGTTTCCACAAATTCACGCGAGACACTTAGCATTAACGCTTATTTCATCAGTTTGCACATATTCAGGTGAAGCTGTGGCAAACCTCAGGAAGGTGCAGCAATCATTACCAAAGTGCTGTGCAAAAACCTGGACAGCTGACAATGGTCTTCACTTTCAAGTGTTGTCAATATAACAGTAAATTGAGGGTTATTGAAAAGGTTCAATTGAGGATTATTTCATCCTTTTGTATGTTTTTAATGTGGTTTCTTAAGGAAGCAAGGACTATTGGAACACGATCCATCTATTGGTCTTTCTGTCCTTTCTCTCTCTCTTTTTTTTTTTTTTTTTTTCCTTCTTTTTTAAGATGTTGGTTCCCTGGAACTGAATTTGATAGAATAGAAAAATATTATAAATAGCCCACGTTATAGCAGGAAAAGCTTCAGTCAGAGGTTAATAGTCAGTAGAGAATCCTATCGAGGAGACACAGAGCTATTGAAAAAACAGAAACCTCTCCTATGCACACATCTGCTCAGAAAATAAGTTATTATATTACTGATCTGCTCAGCAGAAAAGCAAGCACCTATTGCACGGACGATCCCAGACACACAATGACCAAAAGCTAAATAGACATGACCAAGGGTAAGAAAAAAAATCAGCAGGAACAGTTAGGTCACGTAATACCCACTACAAACTTTTCTTAAATCCTGGATTTCTGCCGGGGAGCACAGAGACCCCGGTCACCTGCTTTCCCTTTTCTGGCCCTTTCAGAAAGAAGAAGAAATTGTAATTACATGGGGGTCAACTCTAATTCCTACCGGCTGCTACCTGACAACCTGGATTTTGTTCAGGCTGGGTCCAGATTGTCCTGAATCAGCCCTTTCCTACAGCGACATTTGACTCCGTTCTCTTCTTCCAGATCTGCTAAACTTTCCACTAACCACAGCTCTGCTGAAGTTGAAGATCTGCCCAACAATTTCACAGACAAAACTATCATGTCCTCCTTATCTAAAACCTTGCATGCATATGTCAAATCTGGCAGGATACTTTTTAAAATATAGCGCTTTTAAAATACAAGAATCTAAGCTTATGCTTTGACCTGAAACATTTCCCTTCCTCCACTGCTGAAAAAAGCCAAATCCAGGAAAATCCAAATTCTTGGCCTGAGCACTTCACAGCTACTTTAACCTGTGTTGGTGAAAGATTCCTCTTCCACCTTTCAAAAAAGCTCAGGCTTCTCTTGGGAGTGCGTCCAAAATAGTATGATCAAGGAGAAACAAGCAGTTGCTCAGTAATTTATATTAAAAAATGTAACTATCACACTTGATATTTGCAGTCGCATTTTCTGAACAGTAGAATTTAGAAACGCGCATCCACTTCTGCCTCACTGAATGTCCTGCCACCAAAGTTGTTGACTTAATAGATGAGGCTATGACACAGGAAACATCCAAAAATCAACATCCAAAGCATTTTCCCTAACACCTGTGTAGGATACCACTTCCAGCTTGCTGCTACAAGTTCCACAAGAACCTAGTTTCCCCAAATCCCACCACTAGCAGAGGTTTATTTGCAAAGCCCAAGCGTTCCCTTGTTTCCCACTAAGAGCACCGCAGGTGTGCCAAACACAACAGCTACTCCTGTTTCAGCCCTTGGTTTCATTCACCCTCTCAGCTCGATTATTGCTTAAGAATCATCAATTCACTCATTCAGTGCAGAAGACTTGCTATCTTCTCTCAAAGCAGCGAGAAGAGCTCACCAAGGTCCCACATGGGGCTGCGCAGTGCTTTGGTCCCTGACCATGCAGCACGTTCAGGCTGAGACCAGCTTTGCCAAGCAGCCTTGACACAGGAGCTCCTGACGCTGGCACAGCCTGGGTAACATCAGGCTCCAGGTGAAGCTGGTTGAAATAGCTGGGAAGCACACTGGGAAGGGTTAATCCAACCCATTTTTGGCTTATTCAGCACAGGGAGGACATCTCCCTGAGAGACCCGGTCCCCTGCCATTTGTGAATCCAGATTCCTGCCCTTCCTTGCAGTAGTGACATTGGGTTTGCCCCAAGGTCTTCAGTCCATTTTCTACCCTCGTGCTTCAAGGCAGCCTGCTGTGCACTATTAACCCATCTGCCTTTTGTCCTGCATCCCAAAGGTGCCTGGCAGCTTTTCTGTGATACCATATGTAGAGCTCCAAGGGCCAGCTTCTGTCCTCAGATGTGCGTGTCCAGCTCCCATTGACTCTGGAATTTTATGCTTTAATCCAAGAACAATTTTGAGTCATCAGAGGCGCTTTGGGATGCTAATGGATGATAGATGGTCAAAAAAGGAAACTGTTTTACTCATTATATTTTCAGTCATCATTTTATTGCCGATTGCAATAGGGAGAAAGGACATACATAGAAACATTCCCTACCTATATACATCGACTTAGCAGTACAAACGTGGGGCTTTTGAATCCAAGCCTTGAAGGCACGGATGCTACAAGCTTTACTTCCAAGCCTGTGGATAGGTACTCTGTAGAGCAGACTGATGTAGAAGATTTAGAATCCGTAGTTTTAGAAGCTTAGCGTACTCCAAACTTCACTGCATCCAATTGCAAGGCAACCGTTCAGCTCATCCAAATGTTCACATTGTGCTTTGGTGCCTTGTGCATCCTGTGGCATTGTGCTTCTGTCTGCTCTTTTGCAAAGTGCACTGATACAAAAGCCTGAAAAAAATGTCATTTGTACAAGGCCCCTGGGAGTTTTAAGCATTACTGAATGTGACTATTATATCTAAGATACCTGTCTCACTTCTTAACTTTTAAGAGGAAGTTTGAAGGTAAAGATTTTGCTTTACTAACTTAAACAGTCCATTGAAACATAGATTGAGAGGCCTGAAAGTAAGCTTCTGATTTTAGAAATGTTGTCTGTAGCCCTTTATGACATGACTCTAATTATCACAAAAATAAAAATGAGAAGAATTTATAGAGCCATTAGCAGAAACCTTCTGTGTGCCAACAGAGTGATGGAATTAACTATTAAGACTGTGGCGATGGTAACTCGCTCACAAACACTGATTATTCCTTTACAGTCTGGAATTTAGCCAAGGTAAACCCAATTGAAAGGTAAGCAGTACAGTCATACTTTTCTTCATTCTAATTCATGCCATTTTTAAAACACACATAGGATTCTTAGTCGCTGTATTTCACCTCTTTGTTCTATAATTAGGCAAAGAAAGCAGAATGGGAAAGAAACGTCAGTGCTTGCAACATAACTGTAATTTTCTGTCTGAAGAAGAAAAGCATGAAGAAAAAGTGTATAAACACACACAAAAATAGATGTTTTTTCTAGAAAGCTCATGAAGGAACTTAGAGCAGCTAAAATAACACATGTAAAAACTGTCAATGAAATTTGATCACCAAGTTACATTGAAGGGATCAGAATCACCTGGATGCAACTGTGCAACCTGCTCTAGGAGAACTTGCTGTATCAGGGGGTTGGCCTAGGTGATCTCCAGAGATCCCTTCCCAACCCTGATCACCCTGATTCTGTGACTGCCCGCCTCACAATATTCTCAGTGCCTGAGCTGTGCCACGCCACAGTGGCCGCCGACTCCTGGCGTTCCCAGGGCACTACAAACTGCCCTGAGAGGTGATGCTGCTTGCAGAAAAACGAGCAGAGTGAGACTCTTTGTACAAAGCCGAAAATTTCACCCCTAAAATAAGACAATCGAGAATTGAGGCCCACCCCAAACCTGGGCCTATTTTTGGCCCCCAGAGGTATCACTGAGCAGAAGATAACCTTCGGAGCTAAAGAGCAAGGCTGGCACAAGAACAACTATGGCCCATCCAAGCACATGAGCTTCTTGGAATGGCCGAACATTACAGAGAGGAGGGCGAGCAAGTCATGGGGAAGGCAAGGGACTGCACAACGTGATTGCCTGCGATAACAGAGAGCTGGACTTCAGGAAGTTCTTCCCTCACCAAACTGCTGAATTAGAGGAAAGCGATGCATGCCAGCACATCTGGCTCTGCTCTCCTGTGGCAATGAGAAAAGGGTCAATAATACAAGGGAACCTGCAAGTATTTTCTCAATCAGATATCTTCATACTTCTCAAGAGGGAATACTGATTTTGCTGATTAACATGAATATATAATAGGCTCACATTTACAAAACAAAACATTACCTCCCTGAGAGGAGGAAGCTATTAGAATGCACTTATAAACCATATCAAGTGATAAAGCAGTTTACAGTCCACTGTGCTAATGAGATGCTCAGCTGGCAAAGTGCACCATCATGCTTACAAATCATTTGTTTCAGTGACACTTCAGATAGCAATTTACAAAGAAGCAAGCATTAAAACCATAACCATCACCACTTCATCATTTTTAACTCCGGAGTTTCAGGAGCAGTGCAAGCTGCAGCAACAATAAATGTTTGCAGCATAGTAATGGTGGATTATTCTTTCCACCCTGCAAAGCCATTTGGGTGTCAGGAGCTTGTGTATTTTTGACACTAGAGTGTCAAGAGTTCAGTAACCTTCTTTCAATAAAATGAACGTACCAATTAAAGTAAATAGCATCACAGAGGATCTGTAATTTGTAATTTTAGGATCTATTCAGAAGAAAGACAGCGTAGGTCAAGGAACAATTGAAGGTCCACAGCTCAGCCACTTCTAGTTCATTTGTCACCTCCATAATGAGCACTACAGAGCAGGAAGAGATAGGGAAGGAGAAGAAAAGCTGCTTTGGAAGGTACAACTTTTAAAATTACTAGTGAGGAAAGGAGCAGCACAGTTCCAAATCCGTTACAGTAGACCTGCTTGCAAGGGAAGACCTTGGAGAGACACAGCCCCTGGTCAAGGAGGAAAAAGACAAGGCACGTGGCCAGGATGCAAGGCATAGCAGAGTCCCATTGATGCGTGTTACTTCAGGCTTCCCCCTGCACCCTGTGCTTTCCCCTCCGCCCCCCTTCTAATCTATTAATTCTCACCCCTGCACTTCCATGACTTCAGTGATGACCGTGCTCTGTCTCCCTCTCCCATTGCTAATCAACCTCAATATAATAACCAAGTCAAAACTTCTATGAATTCAGGTCACAGCCCTGAAAGTGAAACTATTTGAGATTCATTTGAATACGACTTTAATAATCTCATTCCTGCTGCCCTGAAGATTAGTCGTGCTCTAAGCCACTGGCCTCTTCACCTTGTCTCCCAAGAGATGAAGAGATGGGTTTGTTTTCCTCCAGGTTTCCCAGGGCTCTCAGCAACACATCACACTTTTTAATTTCTCAAGCCTTGGTTGGGGCAGCACTTCTGCAGTTCACCCACCAGCAACACATTTAACCAGTGTGATTACCTCACTGGGCTAAGTATAAAGCTTCAGTAGTTATGATAGTGTGAAATACTTTGTGACATTCAAATGCAAGGCGGTAGAAGAAGCACAAAGAAGGTACCGCCAGCCAAGCGACTGCCTGCAGCCACGCAGGTGGCCTGGCCCCCTGTGCTGAGCCAGAGCACGCTCACCTCACATGGGCATCTGGCAGAGGAGGCTCTCCCTGCTCACAAGACACCCACAAACATACAAGAATTACACCAAGAGCAAATATTTTCTAGATAAAGCAGCCCCACTAAACAAACATTGTCAGTGAGATCGCTTTAGCATACGAGACAATTTTAATAGCAAACATGGGTAGTGAAAGAGGATCCAGGAGGGAGGAGAGTGCAGATTTCTGCATCAGGCCTCTCCAAACAACTGCACGTTCTGCCTCTATCTTCAAAGCTGCACAGGGAGCACAGCACCAGTAACATACAGCAGGGACTAATCACTGCTGGAAACTACCAGCGGTACACGTCTGGCTCTGCTCTCCCCTGCTCAAAGCAAGGTGGGATTTCCACTAGTCTAAATATACCTTGGAGCACAGTCTGGAATCCAATATTGCATACGGCAGCAATGAGGCATAATCATGAGCCTCTATTAATCACGCTGCAGCTTTTCGTTCTGCTGATGTGAGCACTGAACCACGTTTATTTCCTTGGTCAACAAAGGAAGAAAACGTAATGGTTACAATCTTCACCTGCTTGCTATCAAAATGCACATACCACAGCTTTACTCAGGGCCCTGCACAGGCTCTGGAGAGGGATCTCTGGCACTGGGCACCACTGCACAAGCTGCCTTGTCACTGTAGTTATTTTATGTCTGAAAGGATTACCTGTCATCCGGGTGCAGACTACAGCCATCTCGTCTGACAAGTCAGCAGATAAGGTTTCGGGTTTGGGATCCTTTTTTCCTCCTGTTGCCTTTGATGCTGTAACTGAAAAGGCCTTTTTTTGCATCTCTCTGAAACTGCTGTCTGAAAAAATTAGGCAACTCCAGTGACAGGCAACACAGGTGTCCCCCCGTGGTCTCAGACTGAAATCCATCCATGCTGCATCTACGTTCCCAGGCAGATGCAGCATCAACAGCATCCAGGGGCCATCAACAGTGGCAAAAGACAATAAAGCACAAAACTAATCCTTGGAAAATCTTTTCTCCTTGGTGGCCTTTGGAGCAGGCTTGGGCTTCCTGTGGAAATGTGCACAGGAGCAGGTGGGTGTTTCAGGCTTGAGATTTTGGTAAGCACCTCAACATCCTGGAACAAGCGGAGACAGCAGTCCAGGCCAGCCTGTCACATCAGTACCTGCAGGAGGTTACAGCAGTGGTTTAGTTCAGGGCAGGAAGGGGATCTCTGGCCATACCCACAATTAAGCTTTGGGTTTAGAATCGTCAAATGTGTTGGGTTGGAAAGAACCTTCAAAATAATCTAGTTCTGTCCTAGTTTCTGCTGGGATGCAGTTAACTTTCTTCTTAGTAGCCAGTACAGCACTGTGTTTCGGCTCTTATGGGAGAACAGTGTTGACAAGGCACTGATGTTTTCAGTTGTTGCTGGACAACATTTATACCAAGTTAAAGACTTTTTGGTTTCTTGGGCCCTGCCAGCAAAGAAGGCTGGAGGGGCACAAGAAATTGGAAGGGGACACAGCCAGGACAGGTGACCTGAAGCAGCCAAAGAGGTATTCCATACCATGGGACGTCATGCTTGGTATAGAAACCTGGGGGGGTTAGCTGGGGCCTGAGGATTGTTGCTCAGGGACTGGCTGGGCATCGGTCAGCGGGTGGTGAGCAGTTGTACTGTGCATCATTTGTTTTCCTTTCTCAAATTTCCTTTGGATTTTATCCTTTCCCCCACCTTTCCATTATAACTGTTGTTGTTGTTGTCATTATTATTATTATTGTTGTTGTTGTTGTTGTTGATACCTTTTTATTCTGTTAAAATTATTTTTTTTTCTTATCTCAGCCCTTGAGTTTTACATTTCTTTCTGATTCTTCTCCCCACCCCTCTGGGTTGGAGGGAGGGAGTGAGCGGCTGCATGGTACTTGGTTGCCAGCTGAGGTTAAACCACGACAAGGTCCAACCCCTCCCTGCCAGGGGCAGGGGCACCTTCCACTAGACCAGGCTGCTAAAGCCACTTGCAACCTGGCCTTTTCATTATGCAGTGCTCTCTGGGCATGCAAACTAGATTGCTTCTGGTTACAATTAAGTAGAAAATGAGCTCAGATTGCTAATGGGACCATAGGACCAGAGCAGAGAGGGTCTGAAGTAAGCTCTCCCTCAAATGTGCAATGTAGAGATCGAGTCCTCAGCACCCACTGTTGCACTCTGCTGACCTGCCCCGCTGCCAGTGTAACTCCTCTGCCACAGACTTCAGCCTGTTGCCCAAGGACTGGACTGGGAGCCCCAGACTGTCAGTCACAATGTGGTACTTTCCACTCAAAACCAGTTATCAGGGTAGAAACTGATGCCATCAGTTCCCCGGGATACCTCCTGTTAGAGCAAACGCGCACGTGAGAAATACAAATGGCCACCACTTGTAGGAACTTCTCTTCATGCTGTTTTACAGCAGCCACAACTTAGCCCTTGAATACCCCTGTGTAAACAGTTTCGTACTGCTATCTTGTTAGCAAAGTATGCAAACACCTCTATCTGCTCCATCTCTGTCTTGTACGCTCCTGCTTCTTCATGTTCAAATTACTACTGTGCTCTCCCCATTTGCTCTGGGTCTCGTGTTCGTTATGTTTACCCACTAAGCCATTTCTTTCAGATTCAATTTAGCTGGGACAGTAACAACTCTGAAACTCTGTGTTGCAGTGAAAGCTATGTACAGTCTACTTGCACGTGCAGGGCCTTAGGACCTTGCTTGTGCATAATTATCAGGTTCAAAAGACCTGCCACATAAAACATACTGAGAAAACTATGCAATTCCCTGAGTCAAGAGCAAGAAAACCTAGTAAAACTGATGAGCAGGTGGTATTGTCATAGGAGTTCCCAGTTCGGTTATTTTTCTTTACCTAGCTGGGCAAAGAGGAGAGCAAAAAGCTCTTTGTCCCTCAGAGCTTTGTTTCCCCAAATGCTCTTTAAGGTGGAAAAGAGAAAAAAATTGGGACCTTCCAGGGATGCCCACTCTCCCACTCACATAATAAACTTCTAAATTCAGCCAGAAAAAAACACAACTGAAACTCAGAAGAGAAATAGGGGAAAGTCACGTAAAAACAGCTCTCCGTTCAATCCAGTTCTGTCACATTAAAAGGCTCTATTCAGGGAAATGATACAAAAAATAATCACGTGGAAAGCATTCTGTCATCACACCTATTAGAGATCCCTGACACACAGTCCAACAGGCAATGGGGCGGCATTTGTACAAGGCACAGCTTTCCCTGGGATGCACTGATGCGCGGAACGCCTGAGGAATCCACTGCACTGGGGAGCACAGCAGAGCAGAGAGAAACATCTGTACCCAACCATCCCCGGTACCCGAACGTGCCCAAAAAGCCCTTCCTCTTGGAAGTTTGAATGGTAACTTCTGCATGCCGCTGGTCATACATGTAATTCCTCCTATACCACAAAACTAATTCCCTCCAATCATAAATCAGTTAAGTAGAAAAAGTGGTTTTACATTATACAACCCAGGACACAGCAGGGATTTTTAAAACAAAGCACTGAGGCCAGCTGATCTCAGTGTCCGCAGACGACTGGGCTGTGACATGCTGTTGTCATATGCACAGGAGCAAACCAGCTATAAAAATAAGTTACGCTTCTATTCAAATGACCCCAGCACAGTGTCAGCTGTAGCGAAAGAAGAACAGCAATGTTTATTCATAGACCTTTCACTGCTGCAAACATCTCAGACACATTAATCCACAAGTTAGCATCGGTCAGGAAAGATTTCCCAATCAAATGCAAAAGGAAAAGGCAAAGCAGGCATGGGGGATGTGATTATCCAAATCTAGACATCCCAGTAACACCGCTACCCAGTCCCAAACATGCTGCCATCCAAAGTAATCAAAACCTCGATTTTTGAATGGAATTTAAAATACTGTATTACTATCAGACTACATTTGGTTATAAATATTTTGTTATATTGAAAAAGATAAATTAGAAATAAAATTGCCTCGCTGATTAAATGCTGTATTCAAGTAGAGAGAACAAGAGGTGTTTTGCAGCAGAGAGAAATTTAAAACAATGTAACAGGAAGACAGGACACTTGAAGAGCTGCGAACACCCCAGCTGGTTGGATTTTTAGGATATAACCTGTTTGATAAGAAAAATAACTCTCAATATTTTTTTTATACCTCTGCAAAGTCTGGCACTGAATACCACAGAAGAATTGTCCCTGACTGGGTGGGCAGCAGATCTAACCCAGTGTATTCATGTCCTTGACTGGCAGAGCTGCTCCTGCTTGCCCTCACCCCAGTGCAAGCCTGACGACAATCCCAGTTTACGCTGCTTCGCAGAGCAGCCATGGAAGAAAGCGATACATCTGCAGGCTGCAGTATGAAATGGCAACAGTGGGAATTTAAACAATATATTTCATCCTCCTTTGGGCATAACTACTTTGTTTTCCCTAGTGACTACCTGCTAGGTACAGTTAGAAAGTGCTGAAGCAGCATGTTTTTGGCATGCAACTGTTCATCTGAAAGTCTGGCACTTTACATAAACACAGTCAGGAAGTTTGGCATACCAATATAAAAAAATGCATCTAAGCTCTGATTAAAGGTAAGCAGTGTGCAACGAGGACCAGCTGCACAGCCAGGGGCATGGAATTTGTTTCTGAGATGCTGACCTACATAGATCATTTAAGCTTAAAAGAAAAGATTTGTTTCAAATGGAATTGATCTGACTTCTACTGACAACGCGGGCAGCCTCTGCCACAGCACACAGCTCATTCCGACTGATCGGCAGGCGCCTCGTTTTATTCCAGTTATCCCACTCAGACCATGAAGGATTGGGCTGTCAAAACCTTCAGCATCCAATCCTCAGTGTGTCTCAACGGCAGCAATGTAAACGTATTATTTACATGGTGACATTATTAAAGGAGGGCAGGTGAGGAAGAGGAATGAAAACTCTCAAGCAAAGCATTTCATAGCTCGGCAAAACCAGTGACGGTTTCATCAAACCCACCCAAACAGTGGAAACCTTGGGCTGAAATCCTACATTGGCTATGAGCCCCCCGTGTGCCCAGGTGGCCCAGGAGGCCAGCAGCATCCTGGCTGGTGCCAGCAGTGCTGTGGCCAGCGGGAGCAGGGCAGTGCCCGTCCCCCTGCCCTCGGCACTGGGGAGGCCGCCCCTGGAATGGCGCGGTGGGCTCTGGGCCCCTCGCTCCCAGACAGAGCCTGAGGGGCTGGAGCGTGTCCAGAGCCGGGCAGGGGGCTGGGGAAGGGGCTGGGGCACAAGTGCTGTGGGGAGCGGCTGGGGGAGCTGGGGGGTCAGCCTGGAGAGGGGGGGCTGAGGGGAGACCTTCTGGCTCCCTGCAACCCCCTGAGAGGGGCTGGAGCCAGGGGGGTCGGGCTCTTCTCCCAGGGAACAGGCGACAGGACGAGAGGGAACGGCCTCACGTTGTGCCGGGGGAGGGTTCGGCTGGGAATGAGGGAAAATCCCCTCACGGAAAGGGTGGCCAAGGCTGGCACAGGCTGCCTGGGGAGGTGGCGGCACCCGCCCTGGGGGGATTTATAACACCTGGAGATGTGGCGCTGGGGGCCAGGGGTTAGCGGTGGCCTTGGCAGTGCGGGTTAGCAGTTGGACTTGATCTGAAAGGTCTTTTCCAGCCTAACCCATCCTGTGATTCTGTGTTTGTCTAAGAAGATCCTTAATCTTGATGAGGACTGCAATATTTTTACTACTCCCTAATGCTTAAGCCCATCAAACAAGGATCAAAAAAATTCAAGCCTTAGGACGACGCTGAAATTGCAGCATCAGCAGCAGCTCGTTTCTTGAACAAATGCCCAACGCTTTGGAGTGAAGCTGTCACCCTTGCTCCCACGAAGGGGACAAAATACCTCGCTCCCTCAGCAGCAAAAGGATCCCTGCGCCTCCATCCCTACTTTTCCCTTACACCTCTCCAAGTAATTTGGATGCTGTCCAGAAAGAGAAGCGGATATCAAATGCCAGCAGGCCCTGTGAAGTCAATCAATCAATGAATCAATAGGAACATGTGGGGCAAGCTACTGCCACCGAGGAATTGCGGGGAAGGTATTGCAGCAGAGCTCCTCGGCTGCAGTGCGGCTCCAGGGTCCCCAGTGGCACAGAATATCTGGGCAGCTAAGACAGGTCATGAATTTAATTGAACCTGACCTATGCCTGTCGTTAAAAGATGAGCAAAGTTTTTCAGGAAAACTTCAGGTTTTATCTTCCAGCAAGAAATGGTTTCTCCTGTTTCCTCACACCACAGCCCAGATTAATTTGTTCTTCCAATTAAAACCGCATTTTACCAATATGTATTAAACGTTGGTAGTGGAGAAGACAACTTTTTTAATAGTGACAGCTTTGAAAATTTAAACCCCCTTTTGGACACGAGATATTCTTTTCTGCAGGCAAATCTGCTGGACTGCAGATCATGGATTAAGCTATTCTCTAACAGCTTTCCATGGGGAAAACACTAATCTGCGGTGAAAGCATATACGCATGGGAGTGGGTAGGATGTGAATTTTATGCTAATATTATATAACTCTGGAACCACAAGCAGAGTTTTCTCTTTCCCCAACATGGAGATATGCTCAATGTTATCTTAGTTTTTAGGGGTATTATATTTTTACATATATATATGAATATGTGCGTCTCTATATACACATACATGGAGGACATTAAAGGACAAATAATCACTCTCTACTACATCAAAATTCAACTGTTCCATCACGTAATTTAATTCCGAGCTATACAACATCATTTAGACAACTGTTCAAGTCATGATTTAAAGACTTCAAGTGATGGAGAAGCCATCATACCCCCAGGTAAATTATCCCAACAGTTAATTGCATTCATTGTTAAAATTGTGCACATTATTTTTTCTCGATTCATCTTGCTTTGGCTTCCAATCTGTGACTCTTGACCCTTTAACCCTGAGAACCTGTCTGAGACGACAAAGACTGACGTCTGCCTTCCAGCACAGAAGAGCACCAAATCCAAGCAGAAAGGCAAAATTGTCAGAACACAGCAAAAGCTTCTTTTCACCAAAATAATCTTCAATGGATTTTGTAATGTGTATGAATAAATATCATCAAAATGGTTGGCTGGGTTGGAGAGTTTTTTCCCTTTTTATATGAAGTTTAGGAACCGGTTTTGTCTTTCTGTGCGATTCAATGTCATCTCTTTACTGAGACTGAAATTTCTCCAGTGTTTTCACTAAAATCCCTTTTTTTAAAAATCCCATCACCAAATTGGAAGGAAGGCTGGGCTGATTTCCCTGCCTCTGGTAATGCTAATCCCTGTCTGGATACATTGCTAATTCATCAGTGCCAGTGACGATTTAGCCAGGAGGGTCACAGAACTACTTCTAAAGAGCATATTTTTGCTTTTGCCCTGGGTACAGAACAGATTGTGGCAAACGGCAACATTTTCCAGAGTTCCCAGGATGGGAATTTACTGGCTCCCTTAGAGGTACATTTAACTTTCTCTTCTTCCCTTAGCATCCAATACCTTTTTGTAACAAAGCAGGAAGGTTTCCAACAAGTCTGTAAAACATATGTTTGTTAGCCCAGTAGTGTTACCCTGGCTGCTTGGATCCCGGATACGAGGAAGAGCTTTTGTCTAAAACTGGGAACGAAACAAACTCCCTTCTGTTAGTACAAGGAGGTTTGTCACGGGTGGCTGATTAGCAGTTTGGTTTGAAGCCCCTACTTAAAAATACTGGCAATACCACCTTTGTGCTGTGTGGTTCCTGGTAATGAGATATGTTAGATGTAAAGAGGAAGGAAGGATTTGCTACAAAAAATTACAGGTATCAAAACCGCCAGGCCTTTTAGCAGCTGCTGTAAAGCAAATAGGCGCAGGTTCAATTTTGGGGCACCCGCAAATATGCAGTTTGGTCCTTCAAGCTTTCTGTTTCTTTTTTAGGGCACTCAACTGTCTGTAGGGCAAATATGAAGCATCACATGATAGTGTATATAGTGTGTAGGAGAGAATAAACAACTGCATAATGTTTCCGGGTGAGGTTTCTGTACTAACGACCTTTTTTTTTTTTTTTTTTTTTCCTCCTTAGTTTTGTCCAGCTTGTTCTAGGATAATGAAATTTTCTCTTGCAAATGTTTCCATGACTGTTTCTTTATAAACAACGCAGGAAAATATGTATTGTAAAGCTATAATTATCCAGAATTGATGCATGCAACAAAAAAGTTCACTTCTCTGCAATTCAGCTTTCAGCACTATAGGTGGAAAATATTATATAATTTACTTTAACAATTAGTTGAAAGAGAAGGTAAAGAAGAATCCCCAGTAACAAAACTACCTTCAGCTATCATGATGTCACTATGGATGTGATGCCAGATGTCACTACAATCAGACCCAAAACGTTCTGGGATTGTACTTGAACAATGGGAAAACATCAGGAGAGCTGGTAAGAAAACTGTGATCACTTTGTTCAAGGCTATCACTGACTTACCAATATTTCAACAATACGATGACTTCTTGACATAATAATACACTCCCAGCTAGTTGGTTTTACTTGAGCTGCTGAGGACAGGTATTTTCTTCATCTGCCTAAAGAAATTATTTTAGATTGGCAAATAAAGCCAAATTTGATTGGTATTCAGGTATTTCCAGATTAATGTGGCTCCAAATTCCAACAGCTTTGGAGCAGTGCTTTTTTAGCATGGATAGATATTCCCACTGACAGCAGGGTCTCCACACTTTCATGTGTAGCATTGGCTGTGACTTTCATACTCTAGCACATTTTTAATTCTTTTAATAGCAAATGATAACCGGGTATACCTCAGTTTCCTGATAGCAATGAGGGAATACAAGGTGAATGCAGCATAAACTCAACTGCTTTTAGCAAGAGGTTAAATTCAGCTAAGTGACATGAAAGACGAATATTCCAGTTTATTAGTTAACTCCACCTACTCAAATTTTGTTCCAAGACATTTGCAAATAAGATTTACATTCTCAGCAAGCGCCACATAATTCACATAAAATCAGATCTCTATTTGCTGTCTGCTCTGTTCTTCCAGCACATGCTAAAGAAGGAAAGGTTAATACCAGAGGTTACTGCAAACTAAATAGAAAATAGATCGAGTAACACTTTAATATATTGAATCCAACAGACGACGGTACAGTAACATGAATGTATTAACTACTCTCGGGATAACAGCCTCAGAGACCAAGCTGGATGATGATGTCTCTGTGCTGCAGCCTTATTCCAGTCCCTGATGCTGCAGGCCAGGCAGTCACTGTCCTTGGTCTGGCAGACAGGGTTTTGCTCAGTTTGCCCTACCAATCTTGTCAAAGAAGCAAAGAGATGGTGATAGGCAAGTCATAAATTTACCTTCCTTTTCACCAGCATCAGCAGGATATATAAATTACCATGTTCCTTGTATTGACTGGAGAGCTCCAGACTCACATCCCCCTTGCTGGGGCTGAGAAGATGGGAATCCAGTGGAAGACAGATGATAATTGATGCTGCTGAGGAGGGAAAAGCCAAAAGTTCAACACCAGCTGGTCTCTGAAGAGCATCTCAGCTCTACTGTACGAAGAGCCAGCACCTTTTGCTTCACCCTACAGTTACACAGATAATTCCCTTAAAGAGAATGAATTCCACAGGACTTAGAGTAGCAGGGACTGCGTAAGCAGCTTTGGAGGAAAGAGAAGGGGGTTGTTTGACATTACACAGCACCTGACTATACCACAAAGAGACAAAAAAACAGCCTGCATCTTTGGACCCTGAAGTCCAACGGCCAGATCCCCAGTGCAACATATGAACAGCCAACCTCCTTACGGGGACATGGAGCAGGAGCATCCCCAGGCGATTACAGCCTCTCTCTCTGCATGTTCCACTCCCTCCCCTGCTCCCTGCACTCAGCTTTGAGGATGCCACGTGGGGAAGCCCAGGGGGAGACCCCTCCGCTACTGCCATCAAAACCAGCAGCCGAGGGGGTTGGCAAGTGACAGCCTAGCCAACGTCAAAGCAAACAGGTCTTGCAATGTCAAAGCAAACAACAGGTCTTGCAACACCGCCTGCACATAGCAAAGAATATATTCTGGCCGAGGGCCAGCGCAGACACATCTTGGAAGCAGGGGATTGCCACTACAGAGGTAAGGCAACAATGCCAGTGTTCATTTCAAGGGGCAAAAAGAAATGGTGTTATTTAAATTATGACACACTGATCCTGCTCTAAAGAAGCCGGCAGTATGGCACACCATCTTGAGCAATTCAAAAGAAAAAGCAATACCCATTGCTCCAAATATTGCCCTAGCAGCAGACAGACCTTTCCAAAAGATCTGCCAGCCCAGCCTACACTTTGTTACTTAGTGCATCATCTGCCTAAAAACATTGGATTGAAGAGCTCTATTGCACTGTCTGGAAATGAACATGCAAAAACCTCTTACGTTTCAGGACAAGTATCTTCCCGGGTTGATCTCCTCTGATGTATTCGTAGACATAAACAGGAAAAAAAAAAAAAAAGAAAAGCCCTTTCGAATCTCTTCATTTCAGAAAAAAAGATTTTTTTCTTTGATCTTTGCTTCATTTCACTTTATTTTTTTGTATTCATGAGTACGCATTTTCATATGCACACCTCTATATGAAAGTGGAGAAGCAAGGGTTCCTAGCAAAAAAACCCACTTTTTTTCTCTCTTGTACTGGAGAATATTTTGTGAGCAACTCTGAGAGATAAGGGAGGGGATTACAGTGGCTGCCAATGGGAGCTGTAAATACTTCTGGAATAGCTGAATTACACTGCTTTTGGTGAAAACTTCCAGCTGTGCAAAGGGCTGTGATCTCACTGCAGGTGACTTCAGTGTTAGTGAAGACGCACCCAGTGAGAGGTGCCAGTGTCAGGCTGCTCCTCGGCACCAGCACTTACAAGGAGTGTTTATGGTTTCCCGCTTGCGGGTCTCTGCCATGAGGTGCTGAACACGAGATGCAGCTGCTAGTTACAAACTCCCACCAAGTTAGGAGAAAAATTTGGGAGGGCTGAGGCAACTCTCTAAAACACACTGAATTCCTCTGGCTTCTTTTGAAAAATGCCATTGTATTGATATGGCTGCTCTAAAAACCTTAATTCAATGTGCTCTAAATCCTGTGGTTTAACAAGCAGACACCATCTTACAGACTATTTGACAATGCTTTCATTAATCTGTGTATTCATGTTTGTGTGTATTTTTGGGTACCTAGCATAAAAAAATCAAGTAACTTTAAGAAATGTTGGACACTACTCACTGGTATCTCCTGACTTTTCCAGTAGGCCAGGCTTTCCTCTGCTTTTGTCCTGTAACAGGATTCAAAACTGACATTCAGTTTTGGGGTTTTTTTTAAGAAGAATGAAAAATTGCATGGGTGGATGCCCTGTGGACCACTGGAACGTTGTTTTTTCTATGCATGCACATTTCTCTAAAACTGCAAACATGCAAGCTATTGCAAGTTATTAATTGCTCATTCTGTTTTACATGCCTACATCTGGCAGATTATAGGTCATGGCAAAAACATAAAGCAAAAAAGATGAAAGGTGTGTGTTGATTACCACTCAAACTGAGTGGCTGCTGATCAGCGGGACCGTAATACCTCATAAAGATGATAATGATTCTTCCCCCTCCTTTTCCATCTTCATAAACAAGCTCAATTCCATCAGGCTGCATGAAGGGCTCAAAGAACAAGGAACGAATATAATCAAAATTCCAATATGTTTGCATTAAGACTGAAATGAGCAGTGACACAACTGCACTGTTTAATGTCTATGCCTTCTGCCCTGGAGTAAAGAAAAAGATCTATCCTCCCCCAAAAAATGAAGAGGAAGGGCAATTAATTTTTCAAGGCTTCTTCTTACTAGTGACCAGACTTGATGCCTAGTCCCATGAACTGGAGCTGGATATCTCCTATCTGTTGCTGTCACCAGGTCACCATGGCCCAATTTACTGGCTTACAAATTTCCACTGAGAAAGGAATGCATTATTTTGCGAAGTAGATTTTAGTTGGCATTTCTGCTTTATGTCCTGTTCTAATCACAAACTGAATTAATCACTGACTTGCCTTTCATAGGATTTCTTCTGTGAAATCATATTTTTCATCATTGAAGGCAAATTCACTCCCCAGCACAGAAATCAGTGTTGAATCCTCCAATGTTTATAGCTGCAAGCTGTACTTTTCCTTCTCTATTACAACTCCCACCTGCAAAGGACACCAAGGGATGGTGCCCCCTGAGCACCTCTTGAAGTGCTGGAGGAGGCAATGCTGGCAATTTTGGTCCTGGCACTGCTCCTCTCCAGACTTCATGAGCAGCATATGCTTGCCCTGTGTTTAGGAGCAGTGCTGCTTCTACAGGCATTTGTGCTTTTGCACTCTTACTCAACCCTATGCTTTAATTGTCATTCAACTTTCAAGGTTGTCCCATGGGAGGCTGCGTCTGTTTTTACAACAGTTGACCTCAATACATCAATACTGAGAAGCCCGTCAGCAAGACAAGCCTTGGCCTCTCACCCTCTACCTGCTGTCTCCGAAACACCCCAGGTAAGGCTGAGGCTGTGACCATCGCCAGGACGGTGCCTGGCACTTGGACCCACCTGCCCTTTACACCACTGCATTACACCCACCGACCTCTTGCACCACCACAGCCCCGCGTGCTGGGAATCCTGCCTTGAGCTCTCGAGCCTCTTTGAGTGCTGACACAATCGAGGTCCCTCTTCCCTCTTCTGTCAGTGCAGATCCTGGAGCCTCTTCCCAGGCTTGCCTTCCTAATGCCTCGCTAAGCCTTGTAACGCTGCCTTTACACTCTGGTGATAGTGAATATCCTTCCTTAAACCCACTGCCCAGTGCTGGACATGGTATTGCAAATGAGGTTTTACAAAGGCTTTGTATAATGAAACCATTCTCTCTCCTGATTTTAACTAATCCTCTTGCTTATTCACTATAAGACCTGATTAGCTTCTCTTGCATCTGCCACACACTTGGATCTTTACCTTCTAATTACCACATGCTTTTATCCCTAAGTATCCTTCCTTTCCTGTTTTTGCACATCTGTTATTCAAAGCACATTTTCTTTTCCTTCAAGCTGCCTCACCCTACCTGCACATGAGCTGCAATTTCTAGGACTGTGTCCCAGATCTAAGGGTATTCTTAAAAATATGTTCACTTGATGGAATAAAAGTGTTTTCAACACGAACTCATCAACACCGTGTTGTCTTCCTGAGTCTGCAGACAGCCTACAACAATAATTCATTCCCTTCAGCACCACCTCACTTATCCCAATCATTTGTTGACTTCAAAGCTTAAAAGGTCAACACTCTTAGCTAGTCACTTAACCACCATTTTAGCAGAATTTATTCTGTTAACGTACTTCTTTTCCATCTCAAATTGCCTCCCCAGAGGTCAGGAACCCCATCTGTCTCTACCCTTCCAAAACCTCCAGCTGCGACTTCACCGTGATAAATCATCAATACAAACATTTTTGGCGTATTGAGAAAGCTGAAGTGTTCAGCACAGTAAAACAAATATGACTGAAGGGTCTAAGCGCTGATTATGCTATCTAGTTGTTTAATGGACTCATTTAAAAAGATCGTGTTTATATCTAAATAAAACTACCCCACGATTTCCATTAGCTGCACTGGCAAGCAGTGGAGCTCAGGGTCTTGAACAAAACCTTCTTTGGATTTCCATTAACATTGCCTGAAGGGACCATTGTCATCACTCCATGCGACCTCTTCCAGGCTACCAGCCACAGAGCTTCATTTGGTGACCCTGGCTGTAAGCCCAATAACTGCTAACTGAATTATATAGAGTCTGTGTTTCAGAAAAGTATGTGATATTCAAGTAAATACTGTGGGAAACTGGTGGAAAGGGGCTAAGTTATTCCAGTGCTTAACTACCCTTACCAGTAATATAAAGGTAAATAAGTTACCCTTATTTCCACTTTCCATGTCATTCACAATCCATGTTTGTATCCTCTGTACAAAAAAAGTCTTTTTTAGTTCAATATGCACATAAATACACATATATGCATGTACAACCCTTAAAAAGAAAAGAGAAGATAGGCGCACAGATACTGTGAATATGAAAAATTGCATAACTGCTAAGTCTCAGGCTCTGGACATGGTCCATCCCTATGGAAAACGGTCCCAGCTGAGGGAACTCTGCAGGCAGGACTCGGCCGAGTCCCATTGCCAAGGTCGGCCACCTACACAGTGCGGATCTCTTAAAGTGCAGCATAATTTCATTCCACCTTAATTTCTCCTGTAGAAAAGCACAGATAAAATGATGATTCTGTGACAGTCTGAGACAGCAAGGGTGAGTACTCAGGAGAGCAGGAAAGCCTTCGCAGTCTCACATTCTGAAAAAGTGCCAAAAAAATAGAAAGAAAAATCCTCACCAGGAGGATTTATATCAATGTCAAGCAATGCAGCTGATACATTATTAGCTGTTCATCTTTCATCTGTTAACTCATTTATTCCCTCAAACAGCTGCATTAGATTAGTCAGACCAGCCCTATTTTAGGAACTCCACAGCAGGACACTGTTGTCACCACCCGCTTCCCACTCAGCAACGCGTTGCCTTTTCTCCAGGAACAGATTCAGTGCTGGACTCGAACGGAGTCAGGCCAGATGTTGGTAGCTTTTTACACACCTAAATAATGAACACTGGCTTTCAGTCACCACGGTTGGACCTTGACGTTAGCCGAAGCCATGCAGAAGCCAGCTGTCAGGGCCACAGCTCAGGTCACACCATTTACCTGGGAGCCTCAAAATAGCTGGCACTTGGCCGCATGCGGCTTGTTTGCTGGCTTGCTGCCGGCTACAGCCTCGGGCTGAGCACCTCACCCTCCTCCCCTCGCTATTCTGTGAAATTGTACAGATGAAACATAAATTAGAAAACGCAAATCACTGAGCAGAGACAAAGAACTCCAGGTAACTAATGATAAGGATATGCAGCTGCCATCAGGAATGACTAAAATCCAAACCCATGGAGCTCCAGGTCACCTCTAGAAACCAATTCAAGACAAACCCATCGACAGTTCTCCAGTGTCGCTGCAGACGGGGCATTGCTCACCCCATTGACCCCTGTTTTTAAGAAGGTTTCATAATAACTAGCTCTGAGCTAAACTGCACTTTGACATTTATTATCTCCAATGAAATACACCCATTAGTCTCTGACAAAGTCTGCCTTTGACAAAACATTTAAGGATCGGTCAACGGCAACAGAAGTGAGTCAGCAGTGCAGAAAGACCTGGTGACCCAGGCACAGATGCTTTAACATGCCCAATAGCTCAGCACAAAGCCATTTTCCACAAATCCAACCCAACACTGTGGGATATATCTGCATGGGAGGATTGTCTTCAATCTTCTCCTCTCCTTCTCCTCTTCTAGAAGGACCTACAGATGGATCATGGTGGTTAATCTGCTCTCTGTATGACACTGGAGTGAACAACAAAAGAAAATAATGGTGAAGAATGCCAAAACAAAATAATCTTGGAGTAGGAGAAGTGAAATTACTTTTGGGAATGGCACTAGGGGTAACACCAATGTGTCCTACCCTGTGCCACCAGGCAGGAAGGGCACAGCAAAACTCTTGAAGATGCAAAAAAAAAAAAGCCTTGAGACTAATTAGAGAATAAGGAAAGCTGTAATATTCTAGCTCGTCAGAAAGAAGATTAAGGCGTAAATAAGGATAACTACAGAGAACTCAAAATTAATAGAGGACTTCTCAGTTTAGTATGCACTAAGTTGTGACAAGAACCAGCAGCTGGAAGTTCTGGCCCCAAAAGGAAATTCAGCCTTAAGTATGGTACAAGTTTTCAAGAGTGACAGCAAAGTAACTATGGGACCAGGCTAGCAAGGACTGTGGTGGGTTCTCTATCGACCACATTCATTTTGTTGGCATGTGTACTTTTTTTTCCCAGTAACATCATCTTTCATCTCAGCACACCTATTGAACTGGAAGAAAAAACAAAACTGCAGCCATTTCATACTCTGTCCTGCCCAAGAAGTCAGTCACAGTGATACTGCAACATCAGCACCCATCAATCCACCCCCAGAAAAATTGTATCCTTAACCCAAGTACTTAGAAGCGTACTTACAAAAAGAAGAGTTTACAGCTTTTTGCTTTCCCCCCCCACATACACACCCCCCAAGATACAAGGAAAATGTTATTCCCCTTCCGTATTTCACAGAAGTAAGCAATTCCACCAGTCTGCACTCAGGAACACGGCACAGAGTTGATCCTATATGGATCTTCCTGTGCCTGAGACACTGCTAACAGGACCCCAGTCCATTTGGAAGAACTACTTAATTTATACAGGTAACACTTAAAATAAATCAGAGTAAAGTTTAATTACTCTCTTCTTCATTTCCTCAGTGTACATAATAGCAGTGTATAGTCCTTACCCATTACGAAGCAGTCCGGGATCGAAACCTTTTTTTATTATAGGATTTATATCTTTAATTTTAATAGAAGAAATGCTTCTCAGGAAAATTTCTGACCCTACAAGAACATGCTATTACAGTAAAAGATTGGAACTAGCCCTGTCGAGTGTTCACTAAGTCCACTTGTCTCAATGTGGTCGGTTAAGTGACTCAAGCAAGTGTGATAACAGAAACAGAAAACCTGCAAATTCACACACACACAAAAAAAAAAAAAAAAAAAAAAAGGGAAAACAAAGGGGAAGAAAAAAAAGGGGGTGGGCGGGGGAAGGGAAACAAAGATGGGAGGGGGTGGGTAAGGCAGAAAAAAACATAGAAAAGAAAGAAAAGAAAAAGGCGCTACACTGGCAGGCACTGCTTCAGCCTGCCATGCCATCTGGTCCTGCTACCCCTGCTCCTCCTGGGGCATTGCATCTAGCGAGGATCGATTCAGCTACAGGGCAGCTTGGTCTCTCTGCATTAGTCTGAGCAACCAAGTGGGTTTGTAACATTCCTGCAGACGTGATAATAAGCAAGCTGTCCTCCCCGTGGCACCTCCATGCTGTTCCAGACACACTTGCAGCCCTGCCAACCTCACCTCTGACAGCTTTGGTACCTTGCAGTCCAATAAACAGTATCTCACTCCCATGCTCGCTCCCTTGCATTCCTCCCCAGTTACCAAAATGCACTGCAAACTGGTTTTGCATCGGCTCCTTTAATAAAGCAGACTTTCTGTAATCGGCATCTTCGTCCACACTGCATCCAAAGGTGATCTTTGCTTACAGAAAGTCTCATTGGCTTTTTATGCACTAGCCTTGCTGTGTTAGGTAATAGCCCTAGCTTTTTTTAAAACCCTACAAATTAGGAAATGCTTTCAGATACAGTAGGATTGTTTGTTTATTTCTTTTTCCTCTTGTTTGCATCAAATTCCTGAATCCTGGCAGTCATCAGATAGCCAAGAGAGACTTTTTTTCCCCCTAAGGCAATTAAAAAAAAAAAGGCATATCTCCAAGAAAACCCAAGTCTTGTAGTAGCACGTTATGAGGGAAAAGAGATCACTAGTAGCCTCAATTAGCCTTAGACTGTGATTTTTGCTGGAGAAGGGTTTGCCCTCTCTCCCTCTTAAAATTACTTCTCCCTGCTCCGATTTTAATGGAATTTTCAAAAAGCCCCTATTATTTTAAAGAGTCTATCACCTAGACGCAAAGCAGCCCTCCTACCACACTGCAGCAGTATGAACAGTGCCTGTCACAGCAAGCTAGCACACACAAAACAAGGCAAAAGCAATTTTTTTTTTTCTACAGGAAAAGAAAAATTGAGGAAGTTTGAGAGGAGCTATCAGGAACTTTAGTATCTGCCATCAAATATCCAGTCACATCTTCGGTATGCTGAGAAAGGCAGTTGCAGTGCTGCTCTGAAAAGGGCATCCCACCACTAATCACCATTTTTAAGGTATTGATTTGGTAACACGCTTCAGCACGTGCTGAACTTTAACGTGAGAGCCGTGAGGGAAGCTACACATACAGTGCAAGTACTTTGCTGCGTCTGTGCCAAATCTCTTCGGTGAAATTCTCACCTGCCTCCTTCCAGCTCCCCCATAGCTCCCTTAAGTTTTGAAGATCATTGCCATTAATTTTGGAGAAGGATGCTAGACCCAAGGGTTTAGACCTAGACAGCATCTCTCTCCTCTTTTTTGAAACAGACTTTCCAACTTCATCCAAGAGATAAGAAGTCCAGGTGCACAGGGTAAGGAAAAGCATCCTGGCTTTGCCATGGGACCCCTCTTACGAAGACGGTGACTCCAGACCCTCTCCCCCAGCCTGCAGATCTCTGCCCTGAGCGTCCAACAGCCACAGCAGTTTCCCAGGCACTGGCCGCTGCGTGGTACCTGCTTGTGCCTATTTGTTAATAAAAGAGAACAAACACGCGAATGAGTTAAGGTGAAAACAGAGTGAAGTATCAAAACAGGAGAAGGAAGAAATAAATCTCAAACTATCAGGTTAGTTTTGGTGGACAATTTTATTTATATGCTGCAATGATCACTTACCCTGAACTGGAAACCCAGCTGCTGCTGAAAGATTGAGATTGCAGCATTCCTCTGACAAGGTGCGATTTAAGGGTGAATTTTATCTTTCCTAAGGAAACTTGATATTTTTCAGTGTTTTCTTTTCCTCCCACTCCCAAGTCAAATAACTTGGTTTAATTCCCACATACTTAATACATACCTGGTTGGCTTTCTCAGATTACAGCTCTCTGAGAACGTAGGGTCTCTCTATTTTATATGATAGACTTGTAAGAGAGTTTCTGTGTCAAAAAGCTCATCTACATTAGGCAAGGTAGACCAAGGTAGGCATAGACGTGCCTCCCCACCATCACCAAATGAACTAAATCAAGTCAGGGCAGAGCTGGTACCTGCAGACTCCTACAGGGGAGTGTTACAGCTGGGTTGGGAGCAGAAAAAAAAAAAAAGGAGACAACAGTGAGTCAGAACTTTCTACTTTGGCCAAACAGTGTCCAGGTGTGGTGAACTGACCAGAAGAGTGAGAAGTTAAAGCCATTGCTGGGCTTTCCTAAACCAAAGCCTAACTGGGACTCATCTGCATCTCACCACACACTACAGCAATCAGAAAGTTCATCAGATTTCTAGCTAGATGCTGTAGCCCCAAGAAAGCATTCTGGCAAGAGGATCACTGCCAAGTCCTTTTTTTCCCCCCTTTACTAGAAAGCTGCTTTAGCAATATTACGCTCTCAAGATCCTCTCTGCACAAAGGTAATTTTCAAGAGCCATTGAAACATATTTTTGGCTGCTCTGTGCTGTCAGATCAGTGCTAAGCAGTCAGAGCACACCAAGAATCAGCATGGGTCCAAAGAAGTTGGCTGGTGCTCACTACTGAGGCTGTGCAGGGCAGGACGTGATCCAGCAGCTACAACAGCAGGTTGACACGCAGAGCTACGCGTGCAGTAGTACACCAACCAGGGTCACAGCAGGGACTCAGACGCTGACCCACACTCATCCAGACTGTCCAGCTGTTTGCCTGATTCCTGGAAGCGCTTTAGCCCAGGGAAATGAGCATAGAGCAGTGCCCCAGCAGGATCTGAGGGACAAAAGAAACTAAGGGTTGTTCCCATTATGTTTGCATATGTACTGGGCCATTTGCTCGTAGGCAGAGCCCAGTTCTCCTCTCCTGCAGTACAGCTGCAGCCTAGGCTACGAAGGCTATACCTCCAGTTTTGCTGCTCACCTTTAGCCTTCGGTTCAGCCTCTCTCTTGTTCTTTTGCTCTCTGACAGGTAGCCTTTGATTTTGGACTGTAAGATACAAGTCTATTGTGGAGGGCTGGGAAAAGCAGCTTTACTCTCCCTAGCACACTTCTGGAAGGAGACCTGATGATTTTGCAGATAGAGAGTAATAAAGAACATATTTATCAAATCATGTTTGCTCAAATTTAAATTTGAGCAATGGGTGGCTACTGCTTACATGCACACACACAAATGCTATCAATTTCCTCAAAGCTACATTTAGAGGAATCTGATCTAAAGATTACACTAAAGAACAAGGTTCATGTCCTCTTTGTACTCTTTGTACTGTTTGCCCAGCCGTGGCCACGTGTACTGGGAGCTGGTGGTTTTAAAGTCATTCAGAGACTCCTTGCCACGGCAGACTCTGCTTGGCTCCCTTACTGGCTGGTGAAGGAGCTGCAGCACAGGCACAGGTCAGATAACAGAGCTACATAAGTTGATAAAGAATTCAGCAAAACCCAAAAGACAACAGTGCCCAAGGATGTGAGCTGGAGGAACAGAGGACATTGATGCAGTGGCTCCTCATGTAAGCGACTTACTCAAGGTCAGCAGAAACTGAAGCCTGGGCCCCAGACTGCCCTGGTAACTGTGGAGCCATCTTCTCTTTCTGCTCCTTTTCCATTTTTGTTTGCAGGCTGTATCTTTCCAGCTGGAAAATATCAACCCAGTGGGACATGGATAGTCTGTCAGGCAATTTGAATAGCTGCTAAATTAACTGGAGGAGGAAAGTCTGCAATGTATCTTCCTTCCAGTGGTAGATCAGCTCATGCCTAGAGGAGCTTTTGCTTTCAAAAGATACAACACACATGCATGATTCAGATAAATCACAGCTGTCTCAAAGTGGTCCACTGCTCACAGATGAGAAACCCCGTAACTGCAGGCACTGCCCAGATAAAGGGAACCAGCTGTCCCCTACCTTTCCAAGAAGATAAGACAAATAACCTCTGCACGCTGAAAACTGCATAAGCACATAGCACCCTGCCTGAGCATTGCTTGACAAAACATTGCTAGCCAGTCTTGGCAGGCTGGCAGTAGGCCCTGCTCCCATTTTAAGCAAGAGCAATCTAAAGCACCAAGAGAGGTAAAGGACTTACTCAAAGCCATGCCCCAAGTGAGTAGTAGAAGTGGACTCCCGAAAGCCCAGATCCCTGTTCTCATTTCTGCACTTGAACCCTGACAAGTCCACTACCAGACCTGGCAGGGCAGAGCAACAGAAAAAGAGAGTTAAGGTGTATCACAAAAATAATTCTATTATGAACTCCAGGACCGTCAATATTACTTTACAAATTTCAGTTTTCCTGGCTCCCCTCTCCAGACTGTTTTTATAGTGCTCTGCCTAGAAACAGAGCATGGAATTCAGTGGGAGAACGGTCGTTGCGTTAGAAACATTCCCCCACTGATAAACCCATAGGCTAACATTTTGCCTTCACCTTCAGCCTGATTTTTCTCTTTGATTTCCTACCCTTTCTGTTGCAGAGGCTGCAGATACCTACGTCCAGAGCTCATTGTTCCTCCCCCTACATAGAACCCTTTCCAAACAGCTCCATTTCCTTTTAGTTTATGGTATGACTGCAGACACAAAAACCCAAGAAAGAAATCCCTCCTTAATCTCACATAGAATTAAGAAAGTCCCTGCTTCTAAGAGGGAAGTCTACAAAACCACTGCAAGCTGAATCGAAGGGGTCTGTCGGATCTCCAGGTTGTCTCAGTGTGACTCAAATGAGCACATATGCTCAATCTAGCATTGAGGAAGACTTTTTGGAGGCAACAATTAATAACGCCACACTTCTTATTAAAAGCATATGGAGTCACATTAGCTGCATCACAGGACTTGCCATCATACTGCTTTGCATAGCTTGCATCCAACAATGTCAGATCCTGGATTCTTTGCGAACAGGAGCAAATCCCCAGTAGTTCGCCAAAATTATGGCACAGAGCCCCCCTAAGGGAGAACTTCTGCATCTCTGAGTCTGGCAGCGAGTCTTATGCCTCAAAGCATAAGGATAGAGCCTCACAAACTCTATCCCCCCTAAACCACCGGTATTACTCATGTGAAAATTTTCTCTGTTGTCATCCAGTCTATTTTCAATTCAAATGTTGTTTGTTACCTGATTACTTTAAAAAGCGAGTGAACTAGATGTGTTGAGGGCAGGATTTTTTGATGGTGAAACTGTGGGACTGGCAGACTCCAGAAGAGTGAGTTCTCTGTGCTCTGTTAGAACAAACGGTACAGGAGATATCCATGTGTAACAGGGCGTAAGGCCAGCTGCCATCAGTTGAGTTATGTCAGGGATGAATGAGTAGCATTGATTTCAGATGTTACCATGACCACAGGGAGTGTCTAAGAAAGCGAGCCAGGACCTTTGCGTGCTTTCAGGATAATACAGTTACTATCCTTTAAAATCAAAGTCACTAGCTTTTCTCTCTCTCTATTCAGGGAACAGATAATACCATCAAAGCCCAAAATGCTGTCAAAAGTATTGCTCTGGGGCTAGTTCATAAGCAATGCACCACAATAACAAATGAAATATGTGTATAAATATAAAAAAGAACATTTCCAGAAGATCAAGACTATGGGAATGAAAAGAATATATACTCTCAGCAGAGGGTAGCTCCAATGACAGCTAAAGGACAGCAAGAGCTTGAATTACCAGGAGTGAACTTTAGGAGGAATTTTATTACACTTCTAACTTCTGATCAGTGTCAGGAGAGAATTTGTTTCCACACAGACAGCACTAAGACTGGAGGAAGACACATACTGCAGAGGAAAAAAAAGATACTTGCAAATCAAGATATTGGCATGGGAAACTGGCTTTTTCTCCTGACTCTTTGTGCACGAGAGGGCCAACCAACCTGTAGAAGCAAAAGGCCATAGTCTTATTGAGCAATACCCCGAGTGACTCATTGATTCCTGAAAGTTCCTTTGTGCCCCAGCAACCCCACCAGAAGAAAAAGACAAACCAAACTCTCTTTCACCAGTGTCCTGGTGAAATTTTAGCAATTTTTTCATGACAGGTGCAAATTCTTACCATGGCTGTATTCTATACATAGCATATTGAGGCTTTGACTTAATTCTGAGATTTATTAATTTCCGTCCAGAGAAACTAAGCAAACAGCTGCTTTGTGAATATTATTCTGCTTTAATCAGCACTGGATCTCAAGAGCGAAGAATGTACCATAATTGTTTGGGAAGAAAAAAAAAAATCCATTTAGCAACATACAGGCCCTTTTGACAGAACACTTACATACCCACTTCTTGCATTTTCTCCCATCCTTTTACTTTCTACAAGTGAGAACCTTGCCACCTTGTCTGTGTAAAGTCCATCTGCTCCTGTACCTGAAAGTGCCATAATCCTCTTTCGGTGACATCACTATAATGTCTTCCCCGCTACTGTCATATCAAAAGCAGGATTATGACTTCAGGTGGGGGAAATAACTAGCAAGAGCAGATGGGCCCTTAAGGAACAAAGATCCTCTTCTCATGCAAATGTACCAACATACTGAAGAACAACTGGGGAGAAATGAAGAGAATTATATGATTCCAGCTCAGTATAATCTGGATGACAGCATAACATTTCTCAGCCCATCTGTAGGGGTAAAACAGAATCTGATGGGAATAAAGTCAGAGAGGAAAAAAAAATCATCAGAAATAAAGCAGAAAGCACATGGGGAAATGGTCAGAAGTGGCAATAAATGTAAAAAGGGTGGCAGAGCAAACTATGGCAGGTGTAGACCAGTATTGGCCACATGTTTTTAGAGGAGTTGCCCTTATTTATACCAAGCAAGAATACGTTGGGCTATAAATGTCAATAATCATGAACTGAATTATTACTCGGAAATTATCTATTCCAGGGAGCTGAAGCTGACAAAGGAACGAAGACCCTTTCTGGCAGCCAGGGGCATTACAGTTCACTTGGGGATAAACTCTGGATTCCACTACTCGCTTTACAGTACGAGTCCCATTGGCTGGAAGTCCTTAGTCATAACTCATAGTCTGTCACCTTTACAGGTTTGGTCATCTACCTACTTAATTTTTCCATGTCAGCTAACCCAAATCACTTTGGCATGTTCTCTGCAGAGAATAAGATCTGTCTTATATCTGCAGAGATAACCAAAGTAGTTATATCTTCAGTCACTAACATGCTCATTCAAGAAAGGGGAAAAAATATAATAAAATCCTTTCAATAGCTTTGTGATAGTTTTGCTCAAACCTGTGACTCATTGAAGCTCACTCAGCTTTCAACTTTCTCCTGGTTCTGTTTCTCATGGTCCTAAAGAAGCACTTTTCTAAAATTCTTCCTGTTACTCCACTTTGAGCTGGTTTTGTGGTTTATAAAATCATCTAATCAGACTTCCAGATGCAGTCACTCACAAAGCTGATTACCCAGGCTCTACCTTGGTTTTGGACCATTTGGAAAGCTAATGGGAGATCAATTGCTTCCAGAATCCACTGGAAGGAAGCTCTTCCCCTCCATTCTTCAACAACTTGCGCAGTGTATTTCTCTGGACAAGAATCAGCCCTTACAGAGGTCTTGCTTTGCAGAACTTGGAAGTCTGAGGATGCAGTACCCATTGTTCTCGAGGCTGTCTTTCTGCTTCCACTTATGTGGCAGTTTGGGATGCTTCAGACTTCTTGGCTCATCACCGCCGAACTGTCATGTCTTTGCAGAATTCTGATCTGTCGCAGTACTGACAAGGTGTTCACATTGCTTTTTATACATAAATAAATGTGTGCTCGTTTATTTTTCTGTCTGTGAAGAATCCCAGCCCATGTGCTGTCAATCTAAGTTAGAGCAGTTAAGAACATTTTGTCATGTAAAATAAAGCTATAAAGTAGAGTTGCATTGGGAGATGGTAATTGTGGATTCTGTGGAGGAACTGTTTTGTATTAGTAGGTGACTTTTACAGTAATCCTTTAATATCTGCCTGTGCTACAGTTGCCTAACGTGACTGAAGCAAGAGAGTTATCTCTGAAGGAAGGAGGAGGGCATGTAGGGCAATGGTAACCTGAAGCAGTACTGATTACTGCTGTTATAATCCCTGGTAAACTCTAGGACAAGAGAGGAGCTCCAAGAAATGAGCTATAGGTGCAAAGCTCACATAGCTGTTTCAATGCTAGACTTCGAAGGTCAGCCTTGAGACACCACACAGCACTGGCTCTTTCTCTTGGTTTTAGGAACCTCGGGTAATTCCTCATGGTGTAGGTGTTACAAACAAAACTAACTCCAGGATTAGAGGCTCTGCGTAGTTAGTTCCTAAAGCCTGGAGTGAAGCTGGTTACCAGCTTCTGGAAACCTCCGTGGCTTACTGCTGCAACCTACTGGGGGGAAGAGCTGGATGGAGCAGAAAACCAGCATGCATATACCCCCACATAAGTGGCCCTGTCACCCAAAGTCCAATTCACAACACGTTCACAAGTTTTTCATGGCATTCTGAGACCAGACAAGCAAACCTGAAACCTAAAATCTATCTCGCAACAAAGAGCTGCCATGTCCCAGACAAGTTTTGCAGTGGGCAAGAAAGAGAAGGGAAAAAAAAAATTAATCATGTCTTTCACAAAAACATTTAGATTTGTTCTCAGAACAGAAAAGCTGAAGAATTCATTGCCATTTTAAAGCTCACCAAAAATACAATAAGGCTTCTCTCAGCCAGCAAAAGCAAAACTTTAAAATACATTTGATCTCAATGAATTTTCAGTGCGGAAGAGCAAGATATGAAACTTATTTCTATGCAGGCAACAACATTCACTTAGAAATTTCCTTTGCTAGTCACACTATACCTCAATTACTGACAATATATTTTCTCCTAGAGTGGGTGGGCATATAGGGAGCTGTTTATAGAGTAAGTTGTTTCTTTAAAGCTGGACTGTCTTTGTTATGCTGCAGATCACTTGTGCAAAATATCACCAATTCTTCCAACAGTAGGAAAAGGGATTAGTGCTTTACCCAAGCAGCCTTCAAAGGGGATCTATACACTTGGGTTAGACTCACAGATTTTCCTGAAAGGACTGCTAAATCATCTAGTATGACCTCTGTATAACACATGCCATAGGATTTCTGGCTACCACTATAACAAGCTCCATAATTCCTCTTTGAAGCAGATGTTCTGAGAAAAAACCCCGACCTCACAGTCAAAACCAACACGGCCTGAGTAAATCAGTATCATTATGAAGCTTTCACCATTTTTCCCTTGATCAGTACAATGAGATAAAGGAGTTTTCAATAATGTTTTTCATATACTCTGAGAATTCATATGAGACGCTTTCATATTATGAGCTCTTCAATATTTATGAGATGAAATGCATAAACACAGTTAAGCAATAGCAGAGACAAAACCCCCAAATGATGCCAAGGTTTTGCTTTCCTACAAAGCTCTGCCTTTTGACAGTGAAACAGGGAGAGAGAGAAAGGAGCTGGGACCGTAGGACATAAAGTCAACCTTGCAGCAGTAGTTAACCAGTGGTGTCAGACTGTAAACGTAGGCGTCTTTGTAGATTTCGTAACACTCTTCCCCTTCCTTTGCCCAGCTGACCTGGAAACCGGCCATACCCTTTTGACACCTTGTTTCCAACAGGTAGCTTTTCCAATAGTTACATGTCACAAATACACATTTATTCAAGGTGCAGAGTGATCCAGGACAAGAACTCGTTTCTGTAAAAGTGCATGTGGGAGTATCGTTATAGTGTGTATTTTTCCTTTTAACTTCTCTACTTCTGACAATAAGTGATTCTGACACAATCTCTGCAATATGTTAGAGAAACTGCAAAAAATTACTACTTCTGGGTGAATCAAGAGATTTTTTTAATATTTTTTTCCTTCAGCTATTAAACTCTTCCTTGCTGTGCTTTCGAGTGTTTTTAACAGCTGGTTTGGGTTCAGCCCCACACTGGGAATCTGAAGGTCTGACCACAGATTAGGAGCATGGTTCACATGCCACGGTTAACAGTTTCTGTGTCATCGTTATCACTCAGGTCATGGCCAGCTGGATCTGCTGGCAGTCCAGTGGACACCACAGTCATCAGTTCTTTTCTTCATCAGCTGTACAGGCAGCAGTGAGATGGAAAGGGATTAAACGGCTCTGTTGACTACACACTGGATCTCAGCTGAGCACCTAAAATCTGCTCCCGGTGTTTGGCACGTCACCCTTTTTGCAGGAAATGCATCACAGTGGTTGCAGCTGCAGGAGAGAAGATCAGGGGTCATCACTGCACCCGCTCAGCGCCTTGAGCTCTGCTCTGCAGAGGTTAAACAGCCCTAGCATGAGGCCAGCAACTCAGCGTGGGCGCTTGCAGTCTCGACATTGCTGCCATGCAGGGATTGTTATTTAATACAAAGAGGCTTTGCGTTTGGGGAAGGACAACTTTTGTTTCTTCTCTCCTGTCCAGATGATAAAGGAATTGTTAAAGCTTTAGAAGAGGGAAATCCCAGCCAGGTCTGAAACATCCCCAAAATGCCTTGAATACATTTTAATCACTTTTATTCCATATCAGAGAAACATAAAAAGTACAAATTAGGAAGAATTAGTGTCTGTCCATAGACTGGGGTGTATTTCAGCAGAACCTAAGAGGTCGGGCCAGAAGAAAACTACCACAGGGGAGAGGGGAGGACCCCCTGCAAAGGGCTGTGCCCTTGGCTCTTCCACACACAGACTTGCTGCCCAAGACTCCTTCCTGCCTCTGCTCCTACCAGCACCTCCCCTCCCTGCCCAGCTCTGCTTTACACAGGATCTTGGTGCTCCAGGTACCCAAGGACAGCCTGAAGGATTGCTGACTGGTCCGCTTTTCACAGAGATTAAATTTGACTAAGAACCCATGAAACTGATATTCTTTACATTTATTTTAAAATAACTATTTGCTTAAGTCTGTGCCTTCTTCCTTAGGTCATCAGTGGAGATTAACAAATCAAAATCCAGTTCTGAATGGGCAAAAGACTTCAAAATTTGCATGTGAATATAACTTTGTAGCTGGGGTGTGTGTCATAATAAATTAAGTTGCAGAACCAGAGACACAAAGAGAAAGCCTGTTCCTGAGGAGCGCACCTATCCTGACACAGCCAGTGACTATTCAAAGAAGTACATTAACAGATGAGCAATCACAAAAGTTAACAAATATGAAAAGCAAAACTTCTCAAGTACCCCTTCCATGGAACTAGGTAATATTTAGAAAGCACAGAGCAAGACAAGCCACAGAAATCACTTAGGAAAAGAAATAACTGTCAGATATTCATCAACATAAATGGAATTCACTGATGTTTCTCCTATGCTGTCTTTACTCCAGTAAGCAGAAAGGTCAGTGAGGCTGGAGGCCACCTCTTGACACACCAAAAAAATCTATTCCATTGTGGTTTTCTTCTTCTAAGCAACCTACTATGAGTCTGAGTCACCTCCGAATGATTATTTAATTCTTCTAAATATTTACTAGTCAGAAGGCACTAAATACACCCTATTTTTTAGATGATATACAAAGGCAATAAGGAAAGACAGAAGAGGAGGAACCATGAGCATCAGAAAGCAGTGAGCAATCTTGCTGGCAGTGGCACTAAAGCTCCTCCTGGACTGTGGGAAGACACAGCACAAAACCAGCTTGATTTTTACACGCCCCAGGACAAGGACTTGTAGCATTGGCCATAACCATGGCACAGATCTGTCGGAAGTGCCACATCAGAAGTTCACTGCAGCTGTAACCCCACCAATACCCCAATTTTCCACCTTCCTGGCAACAGATACTGTTGCCCAAGAGCTGTGAAAAATCTGTGGGCAGAAACATTTATCATTTCAAGTTACTGATGGCGTATGCCCCCACCTCTGCGTGTTACTGTCTTGGTAGATCGCTCTGTTCAGCTCATATTAATACATCTAGAATTTAGCTAGAATCTAGCTATTTAAAAGAGACTGATAGCACTGAGAGGCCTTTGTGCTTCTTGGAGTAGTGCAGAAGGGTATTTCTGAGGCAGAGAATATTCTAAGTCCCTACCTGGACTAAAGAAAAAAAAATCAGTTGTAAAAATTATGCAACTAATAGCAACGGTTTGTAATCCCATTTAACTGCCACCGTGGAGGCAACACCATTCCTAGATCCTATTCCTCTAAGGGAGAGGCAAAATTGCCATTTTTCCTGGGAACAGGAACAGAAGTTAATTAACCCAGATACAAACTACTGGGCTGGTGCTACGTTTCTACGGTAGAATACCTATATTCAGAGCTCCAAACATTAAAGAAATGTAAACAGATTCTCACCTCAATTACTGTAGCTAAATTGGCTCTGTTGACAACAATGAAAAATTTTTTTTGCCCTGAAAAGCCAACTTAAACAGCCCAGAATAGCACCAGCATTAAAATTTACTTTCCACCCAATACATCGTGTTTGCATGTTTGAGTTTGGTATCCTGAAAAACCTCAGGAAAAGAAATCCCAACAGTGAAGAAATTAACTTCATCAAAACAGAGCGCTTGCAACCTCGAGGAAGTCGTGGCAATGAGGGAGATGACTAAAAGGAGGAACTCATGCAGCTGAATCCCACCCAACACTCACTATTTACATACTGTAGATCTGAGCTCTTAAAATCTGGACTGTCATTTGCATTCCTCCTATTCTGGTCTGTGCAGCTTATTAGTTGCATATATCCAAATTTAAATTTTGCTTGTTTTCTAGTCATTCTCAAACTTTTCCTTCCTTTTTTTTTTTTTCTTAGTGCTTGTCCTCACACAATTCCCTCCAGCTCTAATTCTCACCCTCCCTGCTCACCCACATTTTTCGCTTCTTTTACAGACTGACTGTTTCCTATCAGGCAAGGGATGCTCATCCTCTGTCAAGCTTTCATCCCAAGTCTGGAGTGAGAGCGGCACACTCAAAGGCCCACGTGTTGGGTCTTCCCTAATCATCTTTCTTCAGTCTTTGTTATGGCTCCTCTGCCACCTGCAGTTTATCTGACAAAAGGGAGCATCGTACATGCAAATGTATTTCGCAGCCTCTGACTCGCTGGTAGCATCATTGTTTGCTCTGCTCACAGTGGCTGCCTGGCCCCTGAACCGACCAGAGGCTGTTCTTGCCCTGTTGTGCCTTCTGCTCCATAACTCCTCTTGCTTTTTATGTATCAGGACATTGCCCTTCCCTCAGTTGATGTAGACAGCACAGCAGGAGAAGCTACAGCCACTGAGCAGCATTTGACTGAGGCTACGCTCTCTGGGTTTGCAGCTAGCCATAGCCAAATGTCAAATGAGCAAAAACTTCTTGGCCACCACCCCCCACCCCTTACAAATGTCTCTTATCACTCTTGCTCCTCTCCTGCTCAGGCACATTTCAGATAAATGTCCTTCAGTTTAACACCTGCTACCACTCAAATTTCTCTTCGAGGTCTCAAACACCAGAAGGTTCCCTTAGAGGATTAACTCTCAGAATTAGATCTTTAAGTTTGATAATAAAAAGTGCATACCACTGAAAAAAAAAAAAAAAAAAAAAAAGGAAAAAACCCTCATCATGTGAGATATCTCAAAACAAAGCATGGATAAACATAATATAGGAAAGAACAATAGCATCAAAAGGATTTCCATGGTTTCTGTATCACCTGCAAGCATTACAGAAGAATACAAAGCCTAATTGTACAACTTGAAAAGTCTGTTCCCTTTCAGGAAGCAACAGAGAGTAACACTTAAATAGAGGAGAAGTTATAACACAAACAAAGTAAAGGTATTTTAGTATACCCATGCAGTTAGAAGCCCATCTTTCTGACAGAGTTTTGATCAAGAATGAAAGTAGCACCCAATAAATCTCTCCAGAGAAGAACCTAGGCCAACAGTTAGTGGGGCAGGTTCACCTCTTCACACTCACCTTTTACAAAGTTTCTTTAAGGATCAATGCCGATTTACACAAAGGAGGCAATAATGTTTGAAGAGTATCAGCCGGCATATGTGGCCTTGAGCAGCACATAGATGATACCTAACAAAGGTTACAGCTCTCCCATTGCTGCTGGGAAGCACAGCAGATCGAAACCCAGTTCTGAGATGCAGAAAATTATCTGATTAATTCTTTGGGGAAAAGATGACCTTTTTGATGAAGTTGTTTTAAAACAAATGTACATTCACTTTCTTAGTGGGCTGATGTGATAAATTTTCATTGGAACCGCTGGCTGCTAATCAGTGAGTTGGAGAGGGAGACCCGAATACAAAGCCCTGGCAGACCTGCATGCCTCTCACAGCTCCGCAGTGCTCGGTGTTGTATCCTTTGTGGAAAGTAAAACACCTAATGCTGCAGCCACATCCCTTTGCTCACCCCCCAGACTGGTACACAGCTCACTGGCAGTACCAGCAGTCTCAAGAACACTGGTTTTACTGTGCTTGTGTTCCAGAAGTCCAGCCCTTCCTGCTCTTGCCTTGCTCTTAGGAAAGAGGTCAGGATCACTGTGATCTTTTAAATAGACATGCTTTATTGGAAATGATCAATGTAATACCAACTGTTTTGTAACCAGACCTATTTAAATGCCTTTCTCCAAACAGTGGCAGCTCATGGGTGCAGTAGGTTGGGATTGGCTTGCCATATGCTCAGTTTGGCTTTAGTTCAATTTCTTAATCTCTTCAGTGATTAGCACCAAACAGTAAGTCTTCACAGTGACCTGTTTCATCCTGGTTACTGAAAGGAAGGGTGAATATAGTTTGATCCTGTTGATGAGTCAAGTAGAGTCCAAATTTGTATCTCCAGCACAATGCCCAGCTAAGCTCACTGTTTTCAGCTGAGTCTCCAGACTTACAGTTGTGTAAGTGGTAGAACTGAACCATACACAGGTTTTGGCAAACACAACAGATCCTGATGGCCAGAGCCTGCCTGGTGACATGTATCCCAAATGGGGGGGGGGGGGGGGGGGGCAGAACAGACTGCTCATAAAACTTGTATAAGGGCTGGCAGCAGCCCAGCGTGGTGCTGCAGGGAGCAGGAGACGCGTGATGGTGACAAAGGACTGCTCTCATCTCTTAGTCCTACACCACAGAGCCAGTCCATTATGTTTTCCTACACAAAGCAGCATGCCTTGCACCTCTGCAGGATGTTGCACCTTCTCACCGGGAAGCTCCCCAGGGATGCTTGCCTCCCTTTTTGCTCACTGCTAGGTTTTTCAAGTGCTCTGCACGTGGAGCAGAGGGCAGATTTTGTGAAGATTTCTGCTCCCAGTTAGAAACCTAAATAAAAGATGCATACTCAGAGGCACTGGTTATTCCCTCTGTGACATTTTCAATGCCAGCCGGTGTTGATGCTGCAGTAAGGCTGACTTTGAGCAATTAACGCAGTGTAGTCCTGTAGTTTTAAATCTATGTAGTTAATATTCTCTCCTATTTTAAACCATTTCAACGTTCCTTTCAAGCTGTTCCAAGTGCACTTAGCTCTTTTGTTCACTTGTCTGTACTATCAGCTGTGAGAAGTGCTATTAAGTTGAAAATAACTTTTATAACAGGTAGGAATCCCTTCAGCAACATCTATTTTGCTTTAATCCTCTTTTATTCCCCTTTCTTGCCAACACCACCACCTGTTGTTTCTCCCATGTTTTGCCAACGAACTGGTGAGATTTAGCTTTGCTATGGGAAAAAGGACTAATGGGTTGTCAGAGGTGTTAACTGCAGCATGTTTGTAAAGGATGCTCTTTTATCCAGATAGTTAGAATCCATGCTTATCGACCAGAAAAATATCTTCTGGAAGTTTGGGACAAAAAGGAAATGTTTTAGACTACTGCATTGCAATGTTCTCAAGGCATTAGTTTCCTAGTGGCCACTCAAGAGAAGACATCAGTTCCTTGGCCTTGTCTAGTGTCATTATTCTTATGTTTTTCAGTTGCAGTCATGAAGTAATGATGCAGTGTATTCTATATACATTAATGCTGTGCTATGGCTTTATCTACAAATCCAAAGAATCAGACCTGGCTAGAAAAAAAAATATAATTGGTTGAGTCAATCTTTCACCAGCTTCTGCCATGTTACGTTGCACCCACCACCACAACACCTCAATTTGTGCCTTGCCTTCAAAGTTAAACAAGCACAAGAGCTCCTCCTACACATGCTAGCAACCATTATATATTCCCACACTTGGAAAGAAATATCAGCTCCTTTCATTGTCAATTAACATTACTACATAAATAACAACAATAGATAAGAGAAACAGGCTTCTTTCCCCAACAGAAGCACAAGGAGAAGACAGTACATAACACATTGTGCATGTTACTTGCTCTCAGAAGTGCCCTGCCAGGTTTAGCCTCTTCCCTTTGTTAATTTATTAAATGGCTTTGTAAAATTAAGTTAATTCAGTTTATTACAGGATCCATCCGAGTGCCTTCTTATCAGAGTACCTTAGATCTATATACAACTCCCACGGCAAGGAGAGGAAAGTTATGTATGCTTGTACTTCTATTAAAAGGAAAATCAAACCTCCAAAGTTCCTAGGTATACAGAGAAATGAACCATTCAGAAAAGGACAGGAAAATAAGAAGCTAGAAGGAGAAATAGGAATGCATTTCCTTTAAGCACACCACAGCAAATAACACCCTGTAGCACCTGGCATGCAGGAGCACCCAGTACTCCAAGTATTCCTCCAGAATAATTCCGACAGTCTATGTGAGAGAAGATTTGCGAAAAAAATCTCCAGGTTCTCTCTTCTTAATCAAAGATGAAGACAACAGAGCATTTAGTAAAAATCATTGTATTTTGCAAAATCTTCAATATTTAGACTAACCACCTGTTCTGCACCAACAAGATACAATCTTGGTTAAATCACATTTGGGGAAAGTGTGGGACGGTCTGGGCAAACAGTACTCGCAGTCAAGGTCCATACGCTGCAGTAAGCCTCCTCACCATGGCACGGATACGGCCCACAGGCTCCCACAAAAATGCAGCCAACCTTTGTCAGGTGAAAACTCGGTCCCCACATGTATGTGAGAGAAGAGAAAAGCAGAAAGGGGACCAGGAGGACACCCTCTGCCAGATGACCTTCACGTTAGCAATGCCAATACCATGGACCTCTGCTGATGTGCTTCCTCCTGCCTTGCCTGGGGAAGGAAGGCAGGATGCAAAAAGTCTTCAGCATAGTCCAGTATTGAAGGATGCTAGAAAGACTACTAAATACAAAGGCAAATGGAAAGTAGCCTGATTTAAGTCAGGACAAGTCCAGAATTATTTACAAAGTCCAAATAACATTGTCTTAAATGCTGTTTCTTGTCATTGATCCCAGCATGAGCAGCTTCTCCCATTCTCACCAAGATCACAAGCCTTAGATGTCTACCTAGCCGTGTGTTTAAAATCCTGTTTTCCTGCAAGCTCTATATCTTCGGCAGGCTGCACTACAGCAGCCTACCCCAGACTGGGAATGCATTTGCTCTTGTATCTAATCCCTTCTTTCAGGTTTCCTTGGGGCTCCATTTAAATTCAAAATCTTTCCCCTCAGGCTATTTTCTTCCTTGACTTAATTAGAAGGCAGTTTCAGCCCTCCTCCTACTGTACTACCGACTGCCCTCAGCGAGCTATTCACAAGGCATTTACCTTTCCCAAGGTCAAACGCCCTCCTGCCCAGCAGGGCCATACGCAAGCCCTGTGCGATGCCCTTTTTGCACAAGGTATTTTATATTTTGTACCAACCACCGGTAGCCACACTGCATACAATCCTATGACAGGGATTCCTGTGTGGGGCTCATTACCATCACCTTTCAGTCACTCTGGGAGCAAATATGGGTAGGGGAGTGACAGACACCTCGCTCCATCTTTGAGTGATGCCACAGCATGTACTAGAGTTGAAGTTGGGATGAAAAGTTACCCTACGCATTACGCGCCTGATCAGTGATTCACATTGCTATCCCCATCCACAATAACCTTTCAGCTTCTGCTTAAGTCACACCAGCCATCAATTTCAGCTTGAGCTAACCACCAGGGACCAGATTCATGCATTGCCTAAGTATGCTACAGGTGGGCAGTACATGCAGGACTTCCCTGCCTAGTACAGCCCAGACAAATGCACCAATCATTTGACATAACTGATGCCTATTAAAAAAAAAAAAAAAAAAACAACCACACAACCAAAAATATCTTCTGTAAACTCTGTCCTTTGTAAAGGTTCCCACATAGCTGGTGGCAATGCTCTCCCCTCCATCCACCACCTTGGTATTGTAGAGTCTAATTGAGCCACTGCCTAATTGCCGTGTCCCTATTTGCATGTCACAGCTGAAGACACTGTTATTAACCCACGACCCAGTAGAAGCAGTTCAACTTGGAAGTCTCCAGAGCTCCCACACAACCTGAAAAACAGTCTGGGGACACAAGAAGAAAGGAGGAAGAGTTCAGGTTTTTGCCAGTTGTTGGATGAGCTAATAAACTAATGGGAAGATTAACCTTTCTGTCACTGTGCAGAAGTAAAAGTGTTAAGAGTTCCCCTGTAGCCACAGCTGTATGGCTCAACATCTGTTATTTCTATATTCCAAACACCAAAGTCACATATGTTATTTCCAACACACAGCACCTGCCTCATTGAAAAGATAAAACAGACAACATAATTAAAAATGTGTGTTCATTTTAAAGGCAACTCAACCAAAACAAAAGTAATTTTTAAAAAACAAGTAACAAGCAAATAATAGCCTCACCTGGAAGCCAAGTCACAGATGAATGAAACAGAAGTTGACAGAGTACCAAGATAATCTTTAAAGCTCTAATTAGAAGTTGACTTGAAACAGATGCACCTTCATGAAGGCTTTTCTGGGAAAAAACCTACTGCAAAACTCTCTCACAATGGTGCTGCCAACAGCTGGTAATGAACACATTTTTCTACTTCTCAGCCATTCTTGCCTCTTTTGAGCTGCATAGAAACATCTCCCACTTTCCAGCTACCTCCTCAGGTTCAGGTGCTGGTTTGTGGCAGATGTTGCAATATAATGACACAGAAGAAGGAAACCAATACTGCAAACAATGAAGTTGCTCGCAAGGCAGCCCCCACACCCACTAGAACATAAAAAACAATATCACAGAAGCATGGACTGGTTTCACTTGGAAAAGACCTTAAAGAACATCCAGTTCCAAAGCCCCTGCCATGGACAGGGCCACCTTCCACCAGCCCAAGTTGCTCCAAGCCCTGTCTAACCTGGCCTTGGGCACTGCCAGGGATGGGGCAACTTGTTCCAGTGTCTTGCCACCCTCACAGTGAGGCAAGCAAGCAATATCCATCAAAGTTAAAAGATAATGGTCACCACCATCCCCAGGAAATGTAATTTAACACTTAAACTATCACATTATCTTACTTTAATTTGTTACAAGGCTATATTGCTGCCCGGCAGCTAAATCAAGCCTCATTTCACTTTGCAGTCAATACTATCGTTGTCCGGATTCGAGCACTCTCACTGCTCCTTTCTGATGATGATTTTCACAAGCTTGGACAGCACTAAAGGCTTGTTTCATAAAATCAGAGAAATGTGCAGCTTTGCAGGTAAAACCTCTGCGGGAGCTGCTTCTGCTTAGGGCTGGACACACACCAGGGCAGCAGCAAGGCAACAGGGCATTGCTGTCACTAAATGCCACACATCTACCCAACAGAAAGGTTTCACCTAAGAGTTATTAGTTTCAGCAGCAGGTGACAAACACACAGGGAATATAAAGAGACTATGTAATGATGCTAGCTGGCATGGGTTGCTGGCAGTCACTGTGCTCTCACTGTCAAAACCTGAGCCTCGCTTGAGGCATGCCCCATTGCCCTGGGGCAAGTATTTGCACCACTTCAGAGCAAAATACACTGAAATACAAGTTCCTTTGCAACAGAGGGAAGCAGTCCTATACCAAAGGTGGGGAAAAAACTGCCCCCCTATACAGAGGCAGGAACCCTGCTTGATCTCAAGTGCATGGGAAGAGGAAAGAGCTGGCCACTGATTGCCGCTTCCCAGCTAACACAGGCTGTCAGGGTGGGGATGCCATAACCTCTCATCTGGAACATCCAAGGCGCTTTCCACCACCACCTGCAGCTGAAAAAGTGTTCCCCTCTGCTAGCCAGCAATGCCCACCAGCCCTGCTGGTCGACAGGGCCCGGCAGCTGTGCCAGTCACTGAACCTGGCAAGGGCTGAGAATCAACACGCAGCTTGCCTTCCCTGAATCCCCCAGAAAAAATGTGGCTAAAATACTAAAGGGGGGGAGGAGTGGGGGGAGTGACATTCCCCACAGCAGTGCCTCTCCAAGCACACCAAGGCAGGGAACCTGCTGAGTCAAAAGGCCATTTCCACATAATCACTTTACAGGTGCAAGCCCAACTTGGACAGAGCCCTAATAACAGTAATCACCTTACTGGGCCTGGACCAGCTTGAAACTTTAGATCAGCCCTCCCTTTCCTCCTTCCTCTAATAGCATCGTAGTCCCTCTTGCTGCAACAACATTAAAGAAACATGTTTCTCTCCCAACCAGTTTCCTATGCGCGTACTAGAATTCGATAGAATTTTGGTAGGGTATCAAACTGACAGCAACTACGGGTACCAGGGATGCCTTTAAATTACTTTTAAGGGTACTTTCATCTATAGGCAAAAGAGAAAAAAAAAAAAAAAGTCTGGCCCTATCTTCAGAGAGGGATGTCAAATTGTTTTCAATGAATTCCTAACTTGCCTCACAAGTTTGACAGAATCTGACTCTGAGTTTGAACACTTATGTTTTAATATATTTCAATACAGTCTTTATGACTTTCCAGCTACTGCAAAGTCAGCATCCTTCTCCAGCAGCAGTGCTCCCACTTCTCTGACTTCCCACCTGTGGCATCAAGCTCGGCTTTTCTCAGAGGTAAGCCCCATTCATTTGGTTCAAACTACTAAATTTTCTTCTTGCTTTCGCCCACATCTCCAGTGCCATCAATCCATGAAGCTCCCCTGATCACCATCAGCTTCACATGAGCTCCAGTGATGGCCAACGTTACTGCACCAAGTCCCTGGCACACTTCCATTTAAGATATTTAGTGTTCTCTACAACTTTGAATAAAGAAAAAAAGTTTGTGGGCTGTATTCAACGACCATCTTTATAACACTAACACACTCCCAGCCCCCTCCAGCCTATGCTGAGTAATGGGAGATGCTCATCTGCAGAGATGGAAGGAGCCCAAAGGACCTCTTGCCTGGGAAAGGTTGTAATGTCTGTGACACCCCAGAAAACATCAGCACACAACAGGGAGGCCTCAACATTGCTCCTGTAATAACTCTTTCCCCTAAATGATTTTGCAACTTTATGCTTATCAGCTAAATTAAGCATTAATGAAAAATAGAACAATTTGTTTTCAGATTCTACAGGTTTCCAGTAATAAAGATTATTAATGCTTCATTTTGGGGCACTGGTTAGCTAATTTAAACTTTTTTCTCATTACACAGACAATTCATTTCATTTGAAGAGACCAGGTTCTTTCTAATTTTATTAGCATTTGGCCCTTTTCCAGCTTATCTTAATCAAAACACTCATTATTTTTGCCTGGCTGTTGAGGCTAATCTAGCTATTATATGAATGCTGAATTGGAAGCAGAAGGGAGAATTTTGTTCCTACCAAACATCTGCATCGTTCTGTGTGTATAAGCCCCATTCAGCCACATCCCCCACCGCCATTCCCAGGCAGCAGCATCCCCAATGCTCCAGCGCGCTGCTATTGAGAGAGAACAACCGTTTGTGCTAACACAGGGCAAACTGCAGCTTTTTGCTTTCCACAGGGAAAACAATTGCCTTTGCTTTCCCCTTGTCTTTTGGAAGGCAGAAAGGTCTAAGATGTAAGAAAACAAGTGAAATGCTAAATGGCAAGGAGCAGAGAGCCAGCTCGCAGGTTCTGAGAGCTATAAATTTCCGCTCCAGCTCAGAGAGCCACGTTATCCTTTCTCACCTGCTAATCCGTACTACCCTTTGCTCCAAACAGCACCTCTTTCCTCTCTCACAGTTCAAATGATTATCGTCTAGTTAAACTCTTCAAATTGTATCTAGCTTTGAACACTGCTGCTTGTGAGCCTCAGACTTCCCTGTTTTTCTGAACTGTATCAATGGGTCTAATAAAAGGTATCGCCTCCTTAACAAACCTGCCTACCTTCCGCCGTTCGAGAGTTTTTTCACTTAGATTGCTTTCTAATAATTTATTTGGATACAAACAACTTGTTTGTGGCCAAGACCTGCATATTTCTGCTGTCCTGCTTCACTAAGCAGCCTCGCAAAGGCTGCTCTGTGACACTTCTTAGTCAGTGTATGTGCGTGTACACAGGCATCCACAGAGAACAACAAAAGGCAGCACAATCCGGGGTGTGTGGGGGTGTGTGTGTGTGTGTGTGTGGTGGGGGGGTGTGAATATCAATAGTTATTTCACCCTCTCTGCTGGACTAGTCTGCAATAAAACAACTCCCTGGTCTGACAGGGGAGGGTTGGCTGGGAAACCGATAGACAAAAAAGCAATTTGAGCCAAAGCGATGGTGAGATGATGGAGTCTGCTCCGAAGAACAGCACAAGAGCAGGTGAGGAAGGAAAATGGAGTGCAGAAAAGCAGGTCTGAGGTCATTCAACAATCTAGTAGTGACATCTCTTGGGAAGGTAGTGTGGAAGAAGGCAGCGGAGCAGGCAGAGAGAGGCCACAAACGCATGCTGGCAAGCCAGCCCCACACTGCAGAGCACTGAAGGGGACAGCCAGGGCTGTTTCAGGGACCTCTTCAGTGGCCTTCAATGCTAGAATAAGAAAGGGGAGTAAATCCTGCAAGGAGAGGAATCGGTGACCCAAACTACCTCAGGACAGAGGAATGACAGACATGTGGGAGGCAAAATGAGAAAAGATAATCAACGTTTCAATGAGTAAGGGGCAGAAAAGGCAAAACGACACTATAAATTCAAAGGACAGGAGGGGAAGGTTAGGTAACACCCAGGTATTTTAACAGCAGCTTTTGGAACAAGAAGATAGAAAATTGCCAGCAAATCTATGGTAAGATTAGAGAGTATCTATTCAGCTGGGTATCGTGAAATTCAGTTTGGACCTTTGGGACTTGAACCTCAGTGATTTATTCCTGTGACAAGAAACCCTGCAGTCAGGGGAAAGCTCCCAACACCAGGGCTCTTTTAAAGTTTTGCTTCTCACACTTTTCTTATCAAGCAACCTAGAAATCTATCTAGCTGCAGTTTCTACAATGGGGTACAAATCCAACTGCCCATGACAAAATAGTCACTAATGGTTCACTGCAAAGTCAGAACTATGTATGAAGTGGGGATTCCCCTTCTGTCAAGTGACCTGATTTTCATTAATGCTTGCAATGAGGTGGTATTCTTACTAAGCTGCGAAGAATAAACCAAGCTATGCAGCACTACAAGTCTATTGCAGGGTGGGATTTGAATTCAGAATTACTTTTTCAAATTGCAGGAACAGTGCAGAAAAAGAAATAGGATGCAATTCAAAATGGCAGTGGAATTACAGCATGGACATAAAAACATTCCATTGTGCAAATACAGGGTGGGGAATGAGAGACTGAACACTAACTCCGCAGAAAAGCGTCTAAGGATGAGAGCAGGTCATCGACCGAACAGGAATTGATTTCTGCTCTTACGAAAAGGGTTAATAACTTAGTAAGAATACAAGAAATTGGAGCATGCTAAGACAAATGGAAAAGAAAAATGTCAATGAACAGAAGTCTAGAAAACACAGCCCATAAAAAAAGCACGTAAGAAGAGAGGTAGTTTAGTCCAGAAATGGGAAACCTATGGAGAGACATAATAACTTTCCAAATAGGAAAAATGCTGATGCAAAGGAAATGGCAATAAATCTTTTTCCCCTGTTCTCTGCAGATAGTATATGAAGTAACAGGCTTAAGTTACAGGCCTGGAGATGCAAGATTTAGATTACACGTCAGGAAAAACTTTATAACATTAAGGATAGTTAAAAAAAGGCATACATTTTCCACAATCCTCTGGGATTTCCCGCTTGACTTACAATTTTTTGAGACAACTGCTTATCAGGAATCCTAGCAAACAGAGCCAGCCCTTAAATGCATTTCCATTTCCCCAGCTAAAGCAAAACCATATTCAGCATGTGTTTGTCTAACCCATCCTTAACAACCTCCATCGGCAGATTCTACCATCTCATGAAGTAAATACTGTTTTCATTTAGAAAAGCAAGCAATTATTTCATCCAGACGTCCTTTCCAACAATTTAAAGATTCTGGAAGAACCTATTGGAGTGCTCAGTTTGCAATACCTAAACCAAAATAATGCTTATAGTAGAAAGTAAAAACAAACGAAGGAGAATACATCACACTGAGCACAGCTTTATGTTTTAGAATCCACTCTAGTATCCTTCATGACAACAGTGCTCTAAAAAGACAAGTACAATAGGGTGCAGGACCAAAAGCACTGCATGCAACATGCATGTCCCAGCCTCCTCCTCCATCTGCTAGGAGCTCAATTTGGGATTCTCCAAGGAAGACCCAAGCAGCAGGGACAGACCGTCAGACATCCCAGGAAGGGACTCTGCAGGATTAAATCCACCACCATCAGCATTTCTAGCCAAATGTTTAAGAGAAAGAGGTTGTAATTAAGAGGAACATACATAATGTTGTTTAGAAAGAGATGTATTTGTTATATGCATGTGTGTGTGTAGAAGTACAAATAACACTAACTGCAGACCAGGGAACAAATGAATAGACATGATTAAAAAAAAAAAGGTATCTGAAAGCTTTGCTTGGGCTTGGAAAAGGGGGAATCACTTTAAGTACCTATTTGCATCTTGAAGGGTCTGCATATTTTTGCACACCAAGTACCAAGCTGTGGTACAAACTTCTCAGAAATCCTTTTCAGCAGGCTGCCAGCACTGCCTTCACTTGTACAGATGCCATTTCTAGAAATAGATGCATATGACTTTCCATGTATAGCTGCACGCATGGTGGCCTTGCAACACAGTTTGCAGTCACTCCCTGCACAGCTGTTTTTCCACGGGAAAACCCTTCCTCTGCTACAGATCAGTAGGCTGGGAGGCACAGCACAAGGCAGATCCAGCCCCAGCCATGGCTCTCAGTGCTTGCATAGTTTTGGCCAGGTTTTTGTGCCAGAAAGTGAGGTAGCCTTCAGCCAAGTCCAGTTAGGCAGGCAGTTCAATGGAAATGTCCTATGCTTTGTCTTGCAGGGCACAGATAAATCTCACATTCATTCTACATTTATGGTTTGTATTTACAGTCCTCTTTCAGTGACACAGCAGCTTTTTGCTGCATCCTTGAAAGCCAGGAGAAGTCAGGGCAGGGAACTGGACTGTCACACCATGTTCTCCCGTCTGCACTCAGGTGTAAGCTTTAGGGCACAATATAATGTTTTGGGGAGGATTGGAGAGCAGTGACCAGTTGGATAGGGACCCACAGCTGCCACAGACTATGCAGCTCCAACAACTACGCAGGGACATCCACAATCTGCAGGTCAGTGGGAGCCCATAAACCAAGCTCTCTGGCCGCCCTAGACTGACACACCAAAAAAATGATGGAGAGCAGACACGAGCTATGGAGGGAAGTGGGAAATGAGTCGGTGCAGAAATTCATGAAGCTGCCAGGACCAGCCAAGGGTCAAGAAAGTTCCCAACAGCCCACAGAGAGTTAGGGTGGGAAGAAAGCACATCCCACACCTCTTCCATCACTAAGCAACCCTTCGCTGTTCAGCGGAGGGCTCACCATACCTCTCAGCATCCCCACTACATGGTCCTTTTCCTCTGAGGGAGTCCAAGCCCTGCTCACCCTCTCACAGCACCCTGCTTTGGCAAATTGATATCTTTAAAAACCGCTGTAAGCTGCAGGCAGTAACCCCTGCAGCACCCTAGCTGGAGATGGATAACCCCTGCAGTGTCCTAGCTGGAGATGGGAAATCCTCCTCTGCTTTTCCAGGGTTTCATATTGCAAAATGCTTGATGCTGGCTAGCACTGAAATCAGCTACCTGGAGTACAGTAGCTTTCTGGGTAGCACCTCTCAAGAAGGACATTGGTTTGCTCCCAGACCAGCTCAGATCTGTGCCTTGATTTGTCTTTAGCATCCAAACCCTCCCAGAGAGCTTCTGCTACCATTTCTTGGGCCAGCGATTTGGGGGAGAGAAGGGCACAACTCCTTTTTGCCTGACTTCCAGAAGCATCTTATATTTAAATAGGTAGTTGCCTGCTCATGTGTAGAGAAAAGGAGAGGGATGAATTCAAATTAGTCATAATTTACTGACAAACATTCCAAATAAAATATACAGTAAACCCAAGGGAACAGTGATTCTGTATCTTTTTTTTTAATTAATTGGGTTTTTAAGTCATTAGCTTGTTGTTATAAAGCTCTGTTCTGGTAATTTGCTGCTTCCATTTTTTAAATAGTTCTATAAAAGTAAATGAATTGCTGGAATAAAGTGAGCTGTAATTTTTCCCTCACTTCTCTGAAAGGCTCACATGTCAGCTGTTTTTTCTGAGGGGCTGAGTATTACTGGGTGTTTCAGCTCTGACTACAGGGCTTTTCTTTCCTCACACTATTTCTTGTTATGGTCTCAATTAAATGAAAGTTTCTTGCTTCATAGCTTGCCTTGACAGATGTTATTTCCACAGACAAGTCCTGCTGCAGACATGCAGGTCTCTGAACTATTTTCCCTGCGCTTCCCATTGCATCGATTCATAGGAGCAGTCAATACTCACTGTCAGTGGTTAACCCCTTCAGAGGGGAATATAGGGAAGAACTTCTGACAAAGACCAGCTAAATTTGCACCAAGTTAAAAAAAAAAAGCAGCCAACAGCATGCCTGAGGTCCTGGCCATCATCCAGCTTGGTTGCAAAACCCTGTCAGACAGATTTGGTACCTGCTGGACCTTTTGTCGCCGGTGTGGGTGAGTGGGTCTTTTTCCTTCCCTGCTCTCCACAAAATTCAGTGGACATCAGCCAGCTACCATGGGAACCCCGAGGGCTGGATCTGGCCCACCTGGGTTTGAACTTTCACATCCCAAGAAACAAAGCGCCCTTGCCTCCAACAGGCAGAACACAGTTTTGCAGACAGGTCACTGCGTGGGCACAAGCAGCACGAGCAGGAAAGGCAGCATGAAGAGACAAGGAAAAAAGGAGCACAGGAATCAGCTCCCTCCCCCTGACACACTGTCCATATGAATCTCCTGCCTTTCCCCAGCTTTGTTGGCTCCCACCTTTGCTGGTTAATTGCAACCTAAGTTGACAAAAGCAGTGTTGAGTAAGTTTTCCAAATTTCAAAGCCTTTCCCCTACCCCATTCCTCTCATCTACCTAGCTATTTATCAGACAAGTCTTTGTACTGCCTGGTTTTTACCTCCATCTTCTTCTGGGCAGGCTGTTAACCTTTCCCCACCACCAAGGGTTTGTTAACCCTTCAAAAATAATCAACCCATGTTGGTTTAAATAAATGAACTCTTAACCTCCCCCACATCCTCCCCAGTCATTTAACCTGCCAAGAAGCTTCATAACACCGAGAGTCTCACCATTACATCCTCCTGGTTGTCTGGCATCACTAATACATTATTTTATTTTTAAGTTAATGAATTCTGTATGGTGAGCCGTACTGAATAAACGTTTGATAATGCTACACCAAGAAGCACAATGGGTCTTGCATGCCTGACTTTGTTAAAGTCAAGGGGCGTGCAGCACGCTGTTTCTCAGCTCCATGGAAGGAGCAATCAAGGCTTTTGTGGTGCTTCAGACAATGGGGACAGGCCACATGTTGTGCTAAAGCTCAGCCTGAACCGCAAACAGCGGGATGGAGGGAAAAGCCTGCATGCAGGGCAGCCGCTGCCACCTCCCTTTTTGGCTTTCTCTTAACAAAGAGTCTCCACTCCAAAATAAAAAGCGTGAAGCTGATCCCTCACAGTACTGAGGGAAGATGTTACTCATTGACTCTCATGAACAGCTAAGACCAAGAAGCTATAGAAATAAGAGGCAGAAAAGCTAATAAATTTCTTTGCTTCAGTTTAGTGCCAGCTCTAAATGACTCCCTGAAGAATTTTATCCAGCAAAGCTTCAAGCCACAGGATTTGAAGAAAGAAAGAAAAAAAAAAAAAAAAAAAAAAGCAGCCTAACAGGAGGTTATTCAGCTGTTCCATGGCTACTAAACATGGAAAATACTGAAATGCTCTTAGTATGCACCAGGAGCGGCTCTCTGCAGCAGCACATTTGCTTTGCTTTCAAAGTTTGGTAAGCAGAGCCACACAGAAAGACTCAGGATAAGCCACCACTGACATGGGACACAGGCATACAGTGACCTGTGCAGTGAATGCTTGCACATAGCTCTACCACATGCTAATAACCCATACAGACATGCAGGCAACGTTTGGGGGCATTTGTTTTGTTGTTTGCTTTTGTTTGTTTGGGGTTTTTTAAATCAGCCTATTTTGGCCCTTCGCAACACAGCTGTTACCAAGGTATCTGAGCACTGTCCCCTGTTCTCCATGTTCCTTGCTCTAGGGTACAGCATCCCAGCAGGGCTCGGGTTTTTTCTGTAGCTACAAATCATTATCACTGCACCTATGGAGAGCTGCTGATGTGCATCTGCTGACAGCCTGACCTCAGCGAGGCACTTTCCATTCATTAATGTTCCCGACATCCAGGCTAATCTTTTAAGGGAAAAAAAAACCCCACACTTTTTTTTCCCTACTTATGGCTGTCATACTTTTGAGACCTCTAACCCAAGCCACACATGGGCCAAGCTTGCATCTACAATGTGTCTGCAGGCTATTATGCTCTCAAGTCTGACAACCAGTATGTTTTTTGTTCAGGTTTACATTTAGCCAGTATTGCCCAAGCCCAGAAGCCAGCCCCTTGGTGCTACAAGTTACACAGCTTTCTTCCAAGCTCCTACATACAGTATGTTTGTTTATGTGTACTGCATAAATAAGACTGCAGTTATTATGAATAAATAACCTCTGCTGAAGCCCAGCTGGCCTGACTCACCGTCCCTTCCCTCCTGCCTTCGGAAGAACAGCGTGCCTTCAGCTCTATTATTCGTGAGCCTTTTCCGTATTAACTTGGTGATTTGAACTAGAAGTGCATATCGTTGCAACTGGACTAATAATACCCATTAGTTGTATTTTGATAAGATTAAGACTTTTACTAGACTAATGTATTCAAAACACTGCATTTAGGGTGTGTTCATTTTACCTGTTAACAACAATTTCAGCATAACAAAGCCCCTTATTTCCAAAGTTTATGCCAAACCTACCCTAACTCAACTGGTAACTTAAGACTTAATTCTCACACTAAATGCAGGAGTATCAGACCCCGTATTTTCCCAAAATCTGTGGAAGCAACAAGAAAACAGCAACACAGCTAAAGTGTTCCAGTGATGAGCACCATAACATGACCCTAAGAAAAACAGTATAAACAGTTTAACTTGACAATTAATCCTTGTGTTTGCTGCTTGTTTCCATTTTCCCATCCCCACCTCAGAGAAAACAAATACTGCAACTGCTGTTAATTAAAGATTTCTTTAACAACAAACATGCCAAATAAGCCACTTTGCACATAGCAGGGCATGAACTCTATTCTTCACATGCAGCAAATTGTGCCACCCAATAAGTAGTATTAAAGTGGTAATGTTAGCTAGCTGAGCCCTTAATTGGCTGAATCAGAGAGCTGGAAGCGTGCTTGTGCAATCAAGAGACCCCTGTCTAGCCTAAATGCTGAGTTTTAAACAGATGTCTTAAAAAGAAAAGGGGAGGGAGAAGCTGAGGGAAGGTACTATAAAAGGATTTTGCAAATAGGCTAATCTCAGCCTCTGCATGCATAGATGCAAAAAGAAGATATTCTCCCCAATGTCGCTTTGAAGTCTTTTGACCTGGACAGCATGGATCACAGGTGGCGGCTTATGCAGGCACCCTTATGCTAGGGAAAAATAAATTCATAGACAAATCTTTTGTGTAAACATTTTCTGGTTATTGGGTTGATAACACTTGTTAAGTCTTATGCCAGGACTGCCTAATGCTGCTTTCATAAGTGAAAGGAAATTTTTGCCATATGACTTCCACAAGGAAAAAAAAGAAACCTGTCTTATCTACACACATTGTAAGTTACAAGGACCTAGCAACTTAGCTTGTGAAGAGTCATGCATTTCTTCCCTGTAACCTCAAAATAAATACTTTCTCTTTTTACCCATTTTCAGACTTTATGGAAGAAACCCAGATTGCAGTGTTGGATGAGAGAGATGGATTTCTGCCCATCTTTATGGCTTCTGTCTACTGCCTTCTTCGGTTAACAGGAAAACTTTCACGGAATACAAGCTTCAAAGAAGAATTGCCGAGGTTGATGCTATCCATAAGTGCACAGCAAGCTCCATCCTTCCTGCCTGCTGTTACCCAACAGTTCCCAACCCGGAAAATGCCTCACTACTTTTCTTCCCCTTGAGGGTGGGAGGGAAAAGCCATCCACATGCCAGGGGACCTGACCCAGGGACCCTCAGCTCCCAGACTGAGTGCAGCAAGAGCAAGCCCAGCTCATCAGGACCCTCCCTCCCAATGGGCAGGGAAGCCCTGGCCCTTTAGCCTTGAGGTTTGCTTCCTTCTTTTTACATGAGGACCATATCTTTTAAATCAGGATAGAAAGACTAGCAGGGAAGAAACAGCTCCTGAGGGGCAGATCCAGGGGCAGGGCTAGGAAGAAGCCCCTGCAGCAGCCAGCTATGAGCCCCAAGCCGACCTTGCAGGGGGCACAAAGGGTCTTTGAGTGACACCAAGAGCTCTGCAGAGGGTTTCTGAACTCCCTCACACCAGAAGCAAAGCAGGAATATTCCAGCTAGATTTCCCCAAAAGCCAGGAAATGGAAGAAGGGTCATTTGCACAGGGTTACAGTGTGAGACAAACATTAATCAAAGTAGCACACAACACAAAAGCCCATGCCTCAGTGGCCTGCATAAGGACAGGCAAGCCACGCAGTGACAGAATCCTAAACAGGTTTGTACCATAGACACCGCATGGCAAGATCTCCACGGGTGCAGAGACCAAGCCCCTGCTTACAGCTATTTAAGAAAGCATCTGGCAGCAAAGATAAGTGACACTTCTAAATATTGCTGGTTCAAGTTCCTAGTAAGACAGCAGAAATTGTTCTGAGTTATGAAGCAGCGTCTTAACAGAGAAAGCACAGCTCATGCAACTGTCACTGGAGTCTTCAGTTAGCAGAAAAACTTTGAGTATGTGTAACAGTATTAAAAAAGTGTTCAAAAACATAAGAGATTTGCATTTTTCTTAACCCAATATTTGCAGCCATGGAGGAGATATAGAAAGGAGGACAGAGTTACATGTTAGTCATCATCTTTGTAAATAAGAAGGAATTGACCACAAAATTGGAAATCAGCTGTTTCTTGAGTACAAGTGATCATGACTTGATTACATTTATTATGTGAAAGGAAGAGATAGACTACACCATAATCACACATGCACAGCTTTGAAAGGGCCAATTTCACAAAGTTTAAGATAAGTCAAATCTGGGAGGATAAAAAAAATAGAAATTATTCTCTGCAACCATGTTTGGTTTTTTTTAAAAAAAAAAAAAAAGACACACCAAAACCCAACACACCACAGTTGCACAAAAGGAAAACACTGTCTCCATTTTTGCTTTGTAATAGTCTTGCCAGTCTCCCTTATAGGGAAAGCAACTAAACCAGATACTTTAATTATCATTTAAAAACTCAAGAGGAAGCTAATGGTAATCAATATATGACAGAATCTGGGAACTGTAGAGTACAGATAAGGGAAGTAAAAGGACAATAAAAGAAGTCTGTGACCGACGTAATTGAAACAATCTAGGATGTTATTCTTTTCAAAGACACCACCTACATCTTACTAGCAAATGAATCCATTTAGTGGATTTATCCATATTAGTATAGCCCATTACTAAACACAAGTGGTAGAACTGATAATAAGGAAAGGCAGTGGTGTTCAACAAATACATCCCACATCTGGGTAAGAGCCAGCCAACATATGGCTATCAGAGGATGAAATGCACAACATCACCACAATTACTTTTGGGTTGTAAAAATATCAACTATGAAAGATTACACCATATTACCGCAACTTCATCTTTTATTAATGCCTATCAGCAGGAGCTTAGAGAAACTAGTGTTTCGTTTCCAGAGTACCTTGCCAGCATTAAGGTCTGTTTATTGGCAAAGACATCCTTTCTTAAACAGTTCACTTCGTAGTGCATCATGTTTGATTAAGTAAGGAGGACAACACAAAGAAAAATCTTCTTAGGCCATGCTAAATGGATTAAGGACATACCTGAGAGAGGGAATCCTCTCTGACAGTGGAGCATCCCCCCTGCAGTTCCACATAGGCCATTCCTGGGAACATACTGTACAGTGGGTTTGGGATCTGAGGAAAAGAAAACAGGCAAACAAACATTTGTCAGAAACTCTGGTTTCCAGGTACCACCGAAATAAGAGCACAATAAATAGGGGAGCTCAGCAGAAAAACACCATCTAGATCATTTGGCAAGCTGTGCAGCACACATTTCCCATTGCAGCACAGCCAAAGCAGCACAGAGGGCTGCAGGAGTGCGGTCTGTCCTGCAGCACAGGAAACATCAGCTCGAGTAAAGAACTGACACTGCAATCCAGTGCCCCACTAGGCTAAAGCAGTTTTTCAGAGTGAGTGGGAAAAAAAAAATCCTATAACAGAGCCAGCTGGAGCACTACTCAATATTGTAGGCAGCTCCAGTACCCATAACACAGAAGAGAAAGTTTGGATAAAGAACAGAGAAGAACAAAAAAAAAAACACTATTAAGGAATTAGTAACCACATTTGATAAGACAGAAAAGGATGTGCCTTACATTTCATAGAGGTTCAAGGAAAGGTAACAAACTGAAGTCACTAAATGAATAACAGAAGTTGGACAGTCAGGGAGTCCTCCGTCTCATGGACTATATATTGTCCAGTGGTGGACACGGCCAACTCATAGACATAGAAACAATGCAACCACTTCCATCACCAAAGCAATTGCCATAGAACAGCTGTAACTCCAAGCAGATCAGTGGATGGGGCATTCACATAGCATGCCAAAGATCCAGATTCACATCCTTTCACCATTTCATTCAGAGCAGGACATTCATCTGGATACCAGACTAAGATGCGTGTCCAACCCCAGTGCCGTGCAAGACGCAACAATATATCTTGTTTTGATCAGGAACTCCCACCCTAAAGATGGAAAGCCTTCCTTGTTAAAGCTGACATATGCATCCCTCTGGAAAGAGTGAAGAGCTAAATATTCCATTTGTTTCAACTTCACAAGAAAGCTCTGACTGCATTTGCCATAGTAGCCCCACAATCCCATCCTTCCTCTCTATAACAAGGCTGCATGTGACAGATGGCTTTGCACGAAGCACTGCCTTCACAATTAAATGACCGGCACTACAATTAATTCAAATAGGAATGGTAGAACACATCCAGACACAGAAACGGTGACTTCATCATGTGAGCGAGTCAAAGAACAAGCCTCAACGCAAGCAAAAACCGCAGCAGAACTGCGACTGCGAGCATGAAGCCAACGCAAGCGGCAGCAGCGGCATCCCACTGCAGGCTGGTTACCGATGGCTGCCTCCTCCAGCGCAGACAGAGTTTCCGATACCCCTTAACCCAGTGTGTCATTATCAGCCACACGCTCAAGTGAAGAAGAACGAGGTGCCAGGGATGGCAAACAAATGGGCTGTGACAGAGTTACAGACATGACACAGAATGCAAAAGCAGATTTCCCCCAACTGCTGCAGAACAACGCGGAAATTCTCTCTCTGGTGATTTATACCTTAATTTTGCCTGATAATGTCTGCATTTGTCTCTATACTAGTTATTAGCTTCCCCAAAGAAAGCAAAAATTGGAAAGCTTTTGAAAGCTCCAAGAGAAACGCTACTCTTCCTTCCTCACCTAGCAGACATATTTATGGTGCAATCCAAAGGAATAATTACTCCAAATAGTAGACCATCTCTCCATGTGATCAGCACAAGTGTGGAAAGTTACAATCAATGCTGAAAATACACATCCCAGTATTTACCACAGGACAGTCCCTCTAACTTTGAGAAACCTGTTTCCCCTCCTCCTTCCCACTTTATTTCAAAGCTGGAGCTGGTTTTGCATTCGAAATCAGAAAGCACAGCCACACACAGGCCCTCTCCCGCAGAAGAAATATTTTTTTGAATTAACAGCTGATGCACTACACTAAAATCAAATGCAGCTGATAAGAAATACGAAGAAAGGTAAGAAAATGTTTACAGTAACAGAAAGATCTTTGGAAATCAGTAATTGGTCTATTTGTCTGCACGTACAGAGGACACTGTGCACAGGACAAATCACCAGCAGTCCTCAGCACTGGGGGTTTCCACTCATATAGGTTTGTCTGCCCCAATTACAGGAATCCCCCAAGAATTCTCACTTTCAAAACAGTTGCATAAAATATTAATTACTCTTATCTGGAGTAAATGAACATAAGCTAATAAATTTAGAAATTCAATTACCATGAGCTATCAGATGACTTTTTATTTAATTGTTATGGATTGCCCTTTAGACATCATAATGGAATTAATAGAATGTGCTAGTAATCGATAGTTACTGATTAATTGATTCCGAGCAGCTCTTACAAAGACTCTTTAACCCCCAGACGTCATTATTTATTACCTTATAATGCACGTGCAGGCATACATGGGGCAAATAGATAGAGGATGTATATAGGAATACAGCAAAGGCATCTGGCTGTTGTACAAAGTTCAAGGTATGGCAATAATGGGATTTTGCATACATACATAGGGTATCTGATCCTTGAAGGTTAAGTATTATACTCATTAATATATGATCAAGGTCTTCTCATGAGTGGAATAAACAGTCATCCTTCATGGGTGATCTACTTCTATTTATTCAGTAAGGAATATTTAAAACATTAAACTTCATCACAGTGTATCTGTTCAGTGCCTCTCAGCGCTTATGGAAAATATGTGCTATTTAAATATTTTCACATGTGCACAGACTTTCTAGGAATCTGCACGCTGAAGTACAAAATTCGGAAACCAGTGGGAGTAACTCACTCTATGCCAAGATTATATAGCATTTTTATGCTAACAATAGCTTCCCCATCTAAAACACTTGTGCCCATCATTGCAGCACAAACTTGTCTCTATTGTAAAGGAATGCTGTAGAAATGAAACACCTTGCAATGAAAAAGTAACACCTTGATCTTCGATAGCTATATTCACAGATCACAAAAGAGAAAAACCTTTAAAGAGATAGCAGGCGATGCCCTACAGACCTGAATCCAACCTGCACAGAACTTTGATTTCACCAAGATCACTCAGCAGCACGGTTCTGATACCATGCCCTACCTAGCAGGCTGCACCGCCCTTCGCTGAGGATACTGCACAGGGGTGCATGGCATCGCCTTCCCCATCACGGTAGGAGACCATGAGGTTAGCATGGACCTTTGGTAATAACAGACCCAGCTTGCTTTTAATTCTCTTGCTGAGAAAAGCAGCGATGCAGCTGGCCTCATGCAAGTCGTCCTCCTTTTAATGCATCCAACAGTTCAGCAGACATGTTCTGAAAGAAAAGTTAGAAAAAGGCCAGTCTTGACCCAAAAGCCTAGACCTTTAGAATCATAGAATTGTTTTGGTTGGAAAAGACCTTTAGGAACATTCAGTTCAAACGTCAACCCAGCACTGCCAAGCAAACCACCAAACCACGTCCCTAAGTGTCATGTCTACACACATGTCTTCTAAACACCCCCAGGGCGGGTGCCTCCAGCCCCCCGGGCAGCCTGTGCCAGCCTTGGCCACCCTTTCCGTGAGGGGATTTTCCCTCATTCCCAGCCGAACCCTCCCCCGGCACAACGTGAGGCCGTTCCCTCTCGTCCTGTCGCCTGTTCCCTGGGAGAAGAGCCCGACCCCCCTGGCTCCAGCCCCTCTCAGGGGGTTGCAGGGAGCCAGAAGGTCTCCCCTCAGCCCCCCCTCTCCAGGCTGACCCCCCAGCTCCTCTAGCTGCTCCCCACAGGACTTCTGGCCTGCTGGCCACACTGTACAAGCCAGGATGCTGTTGGCCTTCTTGGGCACCTGGGCACACTGCCAGCTCATGTTCTGCCAGCTGTTGACCAACACCCCTACGTCCTTTACCCCGGGCAGCTTTCCGGCCACTCTTTCCCAAGCCCATAGTGTTGTGTGGGGTTGTGTGACCCAAGTGCAGGACCCAGCACTCAGCCTTGTTGGACCTCATACAACTGGCCTCAGCCCATCGATCCAGCCATTGCTTACGGACAACTTTGGCAGTGAAGACCTCATGTCATCTGCAGCTTCTGCCCAACTTCCTATCCAGCCATACTCCCAGCATCCCCATAGCTACTTCACTTGGCAGGTACATAGCCCAATTTTTCAGCACCTGCATCTCAGGGCAGGCCTCCAGGCAGACAGCTCTCATTCCAGAAACTCCAGGGCTGCTCTCTGAGTGACTCATTATTATGAATTAGTATGAAACTAAATCCAAAAGTAATGTTTTGTTTAATGTCTAAGTGCTGAACAGGAACAGTCTGTCCCTGTCCCCTCCACCTCAAGCAAGACTGCTCACATCGGAGTTGTGGGAGAAGCATCAAGACCTGCACCCACAAAGACAGCTGTCCCCACACCCACAAATCCCTGGCTGAGTGAAGACCACCTACCAAAATTACGGATAGGAAGGCACCGCTGTGCAGGGGAGGGGACAGAAGATGAAATTAAGGGTAGCGGGGCAGCCCGCAGTTTCTTTGTGTCCCACCCCCAGCCTGCACAGCCCATACCTCACCTTCCACACTTTTAGCTGTGACACTCTCCAGCTGAGAGATTTCATTGCTCTGCCCGTACAATAAAAAAGAGCCAGACAGCACTAAAGCTTGCCCCCATCCATCAGGCTGCATAGCTAGGTCGTGTGAACACCTGTGGCGTGCAGATGCCCATTTTTTAGACTTTCCCTTTAACTATCGTAAGACCTCTTCGCTGTCCCAGTCTGCTGGTCATGGCCCTGCCTGTACGGAAAAGTAGCACAGCAGAAACCTGCACAGTTCACAGAAAACCTCTCCAGACCTTCCCCAGGCAGGATGGCACCTTGGCCAGGGTGAGCCAGGCTGGCAGGAAGGTCACGCTAACCCACAGTGTTTGCAAAATTACTGCAGAAGCACAGCACAAGGCTGGGTCTAGGACACCATGTAAATTGAGTTTGTCTGCGCTCACAATAGCTCTTAATTAGAGGCTTCCAGAGCTCCTGCAGAGCTTGCAAATTCTTGCCACCCCCTAGTCACAGACCAAAGCAGTCTCAGGACCAGAAAGAGCGTGCACACACAGATGGTGGAAAGGGGAGTGGGATGCTGTGCTCATTAGCACACCCCTCTGAGCCTGCCAGGTCGGGCTGTGGGCCCAAACTCCACTTTCATAGGTGCTGCACCAGTACAGGAGAGAGAAACAAACCTTCTAGCATCTCCCAAGCTGCAGGGCAAGGTCATGAGATGAATCCAAAGAGCTTATCAAGATTTAGTGCTTTCTCCTCATAAACAGGTTAAGACAAAGTAGGTGGGGGAGGGGGAAAAAAAAAAAAGGCATTTCCATACTCTAAATATCGTCAAATTTGCAAGCATTTGCAAATACAAAGACATTTTTATGAAATACATTTTCTGGTGTTTAAACAAAGCAAGTACCTGGCAACAAAACCCTGAACCAAATTATTGTTAACAGTGAAACAATAATTGCAGCAATAAATAGGATATGTTGAAAATTATAGCTGCCTGAAAACATTTACCCCATCTGACAATATATGGGACAATTTAGCTCCTGGTGAGCAACATAATTCCTGGGTTTACTATTACACAGAGATTCCTGCAAAGTAAAGTTGTCATGCACATCCATAAAAATATATATGGAGTGAAGTTACTTCAGGAAAACACACTTTTATCTTCACTAAATAAACTTTTTGCTGAATGCTGTTGTCCTTATTACCTTGGCACACACTGTAACAACTTCCTAAGCCCTCCTTGTTTCTGGAGCAGGCTTTGGTTCACTCCAGGTGAAGCCAACATGTTATTGATTAAGTACATCAACTAAAATTATAGACTGTTCACAGTTGCTTATATTTCCATTATTATCATGGGCTATTACAGCATACTGCCATGTGGCACTCCTCAGTATGTTGCATTTCTTCAAACGATGGTCGCAATCCTGCTAAATGCTATTTATAATGCTGCGTATGCACAGAACTTATGGCATCAAGCTAGGAAAGAGAACTTCCCACAGGCACAAAACTGCGGTCACGCCCTTGACCTCCTGCATCTGATGACTGCCTCAAACCAGGGGCTTATTCAAGGCTCCTCCTACACTCAGAAAACCTCCGTTCTTTGGTGCCTTTGAAAAATAACCTTCCCATTTCACAGCAAAATAGAGCAGTGCATTTATGCAAGCAGCCACTGGGCATATCGACTGCCTGCTTCTCACCCTCCACACAGCTCTTTCCAGGTACTCCCCACACAGGTACTCCCCACACAACACAGCAGAAAAGAAAGTAAAGAAAAAAAACCAACATACTTTGTCTGGGGTTTCTGTTTGGGAAAAAAAATCCTGCTCTCTCAAAATGCGTGCCTTTTCCAGCCATGCACTGTAACTGCTGCTCTGGGCACACAGCGATCAGTCCTGCCTGCTTCATGGGATCAGAGGAGCTCTGAGTTTTGTGCGAGCACTTAGCAACTGCAAATACCAACATCCAGAACTTACATGACTATAATAAGCTCCCCCCGTGCTGAGAAAGGAGCCTCTCTGCACCCACAAACACTTTTAGAACCCATTGGTCCCTATGGTCAGGTGCACAAGCCATGGGCACTGCAGCACCCACTTTTGACATGCATAAATCCTTACTGGCTCTAATCCTAAATACTTGACGAAAGTGCTTCTCATTTTCATTAATGATAAACAAAAATTCTGGAGCACATAGAGACTTGGCATGAATGTTACCTTTCTCTCAGCCCTATCACCAGAGAACTACAGTCCCCTATCTTCCCCCTCATAGTATCTCCAACCAGTAAATATTTTACAGCATTTTAAAAGATGTAAAAACACCACTTTAATGCTAACCATCACCATACCCAAAGATAAGCATTTTAACTGCCATATTATTCCTGGAAATTGTTTTTTTTTTATTGTTTTGATTATTGCAGATATTAGAAACTCTTGTTTCTTCAATAGTTCAAAGTATCTTTTTTTACATTTGCATCATAATGTAGCGCTCAAGTATTTTTCCAATGTGGTATCATTCTTCATCTCAACTGGCTTTATTACAGCAATACAGAATGAGATAGAATTGCAATACAAAGTAATTCACCAAAAAATGAGTATACTAGCAATGAGAAACAAGCATTGTCATCACTTCCCAAGCAAAAAATATACACATGCAAAAGGACAGAAAGAAAAGTGAAATTTAGGACACATGACCTTGCAGTAAATGTCTCCTGCCCACGACTTTAAAAGGCAAGGCATATCCACCTTTTGAAGCATTTACAACAAGTCCACGGCACTAGACATAAATATCGAAAAATAGCATTACAGGTATGACTTCCAGGACAAGGTGAAGTTAAGTTTAAAATGAATCCAGACATGAAATGTTAGAATTAAATATTCTGAAACAAAAATTCTAATCTCTCATACAATACAGTAATGCTGGCAGTCCCAGGCACAGTCTCCATGTTAACAGGCATACATCTGCAGGTACCTACATAGAAAATAATATACATTCTGTGCACATTAGCAGCTCTAGAGTGGTTATCGTTTAAATCAGGCCAAAATCTACACAGTCAAGATTTAATGGTTTAGACAGGTGTATTAGAAACTATGGTATCCAAAAAATGCATTATTAAAAGAAGCAACCCCTCTATTTACAGCAAACCAAGGAAAGCAACATAGATTTTTCAGTGCTGCCTCTTCAAATTGTACGTGCTGACACATCCTTGCTGTCACACAGACACCAGCCCATCAAGCCTGCTCATGACAGCATCACTTACAGCTATACTCCCAGGGCAGTGTTACGTAGGAGCTTCTGGCCTGCCACAGAGGGTCAGCCCACCGCTCCAGCCCATCGGATGTCCTTTCTGCAATGGTCAATAACTGATGCTGATATGGAAAATTCATGCCATTTCCATATATAGTTGGTATGGTTTGTCATGCCTGGGAGGAACTAGGAACATTTTTTTCCTCATAGGCAGATTTACACCTCCAAAATGTAAGGTTTTGATGCATTAATTGCACTCTTAACTAGACTAGCTACTACTGTTAATGATCATTAGACTGTTTAATCAGTTCAAACTATGTGGTAATTGTAATTCCTGCTAATGAGCAAGTATCTCGAGAACAGTCCTAATGCATAAAGCACACTGAGCTGCCTCAAACTCCCAGGGACAGATGAGACAGAGACCTGCAGATAAGGAAATAATTAAAGATTCCCTGTGCCACAGGGACAGCTCTTCAGCCTCCACGTGGCACACACATACCCCAAACCCTGCAAGGACACTTGTATAGCAACAACTCACTTTCTGCCCAAGACTTTCTGCAGTCCCTTTGCAAAACTTTCTGCTTTTCCAGCAGCTCCAGTTAAGACACCAACCATTGGGGAGGTCTCCCTACCTGTCACTTGGCAAAGCACCAGCTCCTTATTCTGCTTCCCATTTGCAGGCTAGATAACAGCCAACACTATCTGAGGCTGGACATGCTGCCCATGTGGGAGATGGAAGGCACGACTGACATCGGACTGGGATAACTCAAGAGATGCTAAATAACCTGAACACTGTCCCCAGGAGAAAAGCTGCCAAACCCGAGCTAAGGGATCTCCAGGGCATCTAACTGTACACCTCACTCAGCCTCACCTTTCCCTAGTGCAGGGAAAGCCCCAAGGAGCAGGGGCTATCTACACGAAGATTTTTCTAGACCACACACAAGGTCAGGAAGGGCAGCCAGCCTCCACTAACTTCAACCTAACCTTTACTTTCTCGCTTGCATGAGTGAGACAGCTCTTACTACAGCTTCTCTTGAGGCTTCCTTCTTCAGTTTTGAGTTTCCTTTGCAAGGTGATTTTTTTTAAAAAAAGAACCTTTTTAACTCACATGCTCAGGAATTCCTCTGTTACTTGTAGATTTAAAAAGGGTGGGGAAAACATTAACTATCCAGTCACTCTAAAGACAATGGTAAATTTAATAGAGCTGTATTGTATAAAAACACTGAGGTTGAAACCAATTGTGGCCAAAATCCGAGGCTATAGCTCCAGGTAACTTAGAAATAGGAGACAGCCCCATTACTGCAGCTTTGCACCAGGGTAACACAATTGGTGTTGACAGACCTCCCTCTGATTCATGGTGCAGTAATTAAGTCTGAAAGTAAAGCTGTAAATTGGTCCAACATGGGTGAAGTAAGACGTAAAACAGTAATAGCATTTGCTTTCACTGCCAAACTTTTGTTGTGACCCATAAAAGTACTTTCAAGATACTGCATTTAATTAGAGTTTTATGGCACGTATGAAAAAACATGCTCTAAACACAACTGACTTTTTGCAATTCCTTCCCCTTTGACCCACCTCTCAGCTGCTCTATGGTTCCCTTCTTCCTCCATCTCATCTTCAAAAGACTAAAGTAATTATTTTAACTCAACAAGTAAAGAAAGCAATGTTGTGATATATAAGAAAGGGAACTCAAAAACATCTCTGCCAAGTGAGACACCAAAAGCTCTATTCTCTAGTTTATTTTCTAGATGTTACAAGAAAATATTAGTCAGTGTAATAGGGTGGACAACTGCCATGAAGTCTTGTGTGTCTTCGCTGTGCTTTTAAAGCTTTGTAAGGTCATTTTGTAAAATAAGGGAATGAAAAAGATTTGAGGAATCAGACCTGACAACAGAGGAATAGTGTACAGTCATAAAGATTAAACCTCCCCTTGTCGACTTAGAAATGTGCTGGCAGGGTGAGAACCGTCTGGGATTTCCCAGGTGACCTGGGCAAGAGGGTGCTCCAGCTCCCATGGGGAGAGCAGAAAAGCAGGAGCCTGGGGTCTCCACACACAAGAAGCTTTTAAGCCAAGCAGAAAACAAGGAGACATTAAAACATCCAGGCTATGATACAACAGCAGCCTCACTAAATTGTTACGGGAATGACATACACAGCCTGCCACGTAGCCAGCCTCAGACACCGCGAGGAAGAGGAGCCAAGAGCCATCTTCATCAAAACAGAGCAAAAGGTTCAGCCCAAGCCCTCCAGTGGGGACGACCCCAGGGCAGGCCAGCACAGGTCCAAGCAGGGACTCCCTGCTGAAGGCATTCTATGTTGAACCTCTGCGTTGGCTCGTCTTGCCGTCTATCACTAAAGAACCATGGTCTAAAAATACATATTGCTTGGGTTATTATTTTTTTTCCTTTTTGACCACAGGAAAGCAATTTGGTTACAGAATAAGTTTTCAGAGTACAGGAAAGATTTAAAAATCTCCAAGAATTATGTGTGTGTACGTATACACACCTATCTATAATCTTACACAGCACCATACAGTCTCCTCTGAATAAAACTAATCCATCCCAGCCATACTCAGTTCATAATTATATACTTTTATATATGCATATGCACACGTACATAGACAGAGCCCATAGACAGACCACGGAGAAAGGCACGCTCTCTGGAAGATGACTCAGAAGACTATTTTCTGACAACCAAATTACAAGCTGAGGCTCCCAGTTTACATGAGTCAGATGCCTAGAGCACATGAATATTTAATAAATATTCCTTTAAACATAACTGCCCTCTTGGGATGCAGCACACAAAGCATCAGTGTGAGCTTATCCCACAACCCACAGACCCATCAAATGACCCCTCAGGAAGATTCTTTACCCTGCTGCCGACCTGGAACCGGGAAGGGAGATGCCCAAGCTGAGTGCCATGGTGTGGCTGCAGAGTGCTGCGCACTGAGCAGCTTTCACCACATCCTGGAGCGTGCACAGAGAGGAAACCATCAGCAGGAAAATAGTACTGGGGCAGAGAAGCCTCCCAGAGCAGTAAGTGTGGATTTGCAAGGGATTCATCTCCACTGCTTTCAGAGAAACCAAGCCTGGTGTGCGTCTTTCTGCAATTAAATAGGGGCTAAAAGAAGTGGATTTTATTATAATCAGTCAAATAATATCTTAAGCTGGGTCTTAATAAACCCACTGTGGCTAGCCACTTAAACAAGCTGGGGAACCAGTTCAAGCTCCAGGTGACATCCTGTGCAATCTCTCAAACTTCAGTTTTCTTCCAGCTTCTTTTGCACACTGTGCCATCGCTCTGCCATGCTGCTGCCAGCTTTCAAATTATTCCCTCTGCGGACTAACATTGCAAATTCCATCCTCCAGCCTTTTTCTTTTTATACACACTCAAAGGCCTTACTCCCCAGGAAGTCCCCCTTCCAACACGCGCTGGGGCATACTCTAGCACGGAGATACTTGCACCAGAAAAGCTTACAGTATACATCAGAAGCGTCACTTTCTGGTGGAAAATGTAACAAGAACCACTGACAGGTAACACATCTCTTCTTGTGAACAGCTGTAACTTAGGCACAGTCCCTTACAACTACCTGTAAAGATGATATGGAGTGACTGCAAATAACCTCTGCTGCTGCCTCTCCACTTTTCCTTTACTAAGTCAGTCAACAGCTGAAGCATCACTGCAAACATCAGGCACTGCGGTCTGAGCTGCAATTTAATGCTGCTGCTGGCAGTTCTACCCTTAGTCAGCTATGCTATCAACTTCCATCTGTAAATACCTGCTCTTAATTGTATATAAATATCATTTAGCTCAAAGGATCCACAAACAGACAGATACAAGCTAAATACCAGGCTGCATTGCAGGTGCTGTGAAACAGGTCCATCTCTGAAGTAATTGCTTCAGCTGCCCCGTGGCACAAGCAGTTTTGGGAGTAGAAGTGAAGCACAGGAGTGAACATAACCAGCTCCTCACTAAGGAACAGCATCAGGCACCAAACGGTGGGAAATACTTTCAGCTGGCAGTAAGCATAAACAAGGTACAAAAATATCTGAGATAATACCAACATAATTTTTAACTTAAAAAAAAAAGCAGCATACTTCCAGACACACAAGTCCAAGAAGAGGACAGCACAGTGCTCCTGAGTCTGGTGGGTTTATAGTAGGGAAAGAGCCACCTTTTCCTCCACTGCCTGCGCCAAGGAGATGTCACCTAATCTCTTTACTCCTCCAGCAGCATCCGAACAGACAGGAGCAGTCCCTGTCATACCTGCAGCAGCTGAGGAATGCTTCCAGGTGTGCTGGGAAAGCTCACCAGCTTGGTGCCATGCAGGAGTGGGCTGGAAATTAGGACCATGCGTGGCAATCAGTTAGCTAAAAGGAACGTGCTCAAGCTTGTAGGTCACTAACCCTGGGAGGACAAGGAGTGTGAATAGACACAAAAATTAACATGATGAGTCATGCTGAGAGAGCATAGGGGAGTGGGGGACAGATGTCGCCAACGAAAGGTAACACCTTGCTGTTAATTGATAGCAGTTAACCACCAATCAGGGATTGCCTAGTATGCAAGGCTTAGCTTCAAGAACCAATTTGTTTAAAACACGCAGCTTCTGAAAGTATATATAAACTCTTGCTTCTGTACAATAAATCGACATTTGCTTGCATCAAGCTACATTCCGTCTCTCCATCGCAGCAGTGCCAGGACTTCTCTACACAAACTGAGTGCTCATTTAGTAGCTACAGACTTCCAACCCATTTTTCTGAACCTACATGAGTGACAAAGCTGTCTCTGCGATAACTACTCAGCATAGTGTTTTGTGAGAGATGCAAGTCCTCCTCCAAATAGCGAAGGAATCTGCATGGCATGCCACCTGTTTAATGGCTACGATACCCACAGATGTATTTTAACAGGCAGGGAAAGATGGAGAGCATTTTCCCAGGAAACTAGTGTCCCTCAGTCCGTGCCACCCTTCATGCAATCCAGTCCCAGCAGGTCCTCTCCCATGGGATACTCCAAACACCCTGCCTACACGCTTTCCTCATCATAGCCTCACTCAGCCCACCCTCCCCTGCTCTGCTGCCAGGCATGTCTGGCATCTCTTGAAATCATAACAAGAGCTGTGGGCAAATCCTGGGAGCGCATTAGATCTGACCTTTCCGAAGCTGTAATTCTCAAGCTGACTGAGGCAAAAAAAAAGTAACGCCTAACACTCCTACTTGCTGACACATGCATACTTTTGTGGGTCGGGTGCTTTTATTTTATTGTTTTCTTTTTCCAAAACCAAAAAAAAAAGAAAATCAGAATGAGTAAAATATGTAGTGATAAAGACAACTCAAGTTGTCCATGTCTCCCACAGTTATTAAGCAATATAAAAAGAGAGGGATGTTTCTAGATGAAGCACCGTTTTATCACTTTGTTACATGTGTTTGAGCTGCAGTGCTCCCATTTATAGCATTTTCTCGATTTTTTATTAAATACCCTGAAGACAGGATTATTAGTTTTCTCACTGCTTTTATACCATGCTCATGACTACACTAAGTTCTTTGCAAATATTATTTAGTTTTACAACCAAGGAGGCTAGAGGCTGTTAGCATCTCTGCTTCACCAAGGCAGAGAGATCAAGCTGAAAAATCGACTTTATTTTGGGATGTAGCATGAGTTGCCCATGACATAATTTTTCAAAATACCCCAGTATCGCAGATCGCCTTGGGTGTCTGAATCATGGCTCCTGCAAAGCTTAGTTAAAGCTCCTGGAACATGGCACTTCAATTAGATCCTGCAGTCAGTCTTAAATCAAGACACACATCCCAAAAAGGAGAAAATCCCTATAAAAGGCAAGTTTTAAACAATTTTCCCATCATGCCATTGAACACAGCAGCAGCAACAGGGACAAGACCGATCTCTCCAAGACAGTCCTCTCTCACACACAAAGCTATCCATTCGCTCCTGGCAATCACCTGGCCCTTAACATCTCTCTCTGGCAGGGCCACAAAGGATGCTGATGGACATTGGCCACACACTGCCCCAGACCCTTTATCCCATACACAGGGGAGACAGGTACCCAGCAGAGAAAGAAAAAGATAGTCCCACAGAGATTACAGCTTTCTACTTCTGGCACATTTCTACATTAACTTCCTAGGCAGCTGAGAGAAACAGGCACTTCAAGGGAGTAATTCATTTGGCTTTTTCTAGATGGTCCGTATTCTGTTAACAAGCTCTCTGCTGACTATAGAAGGACCCTAGGGAACCCTATAGACTTCTGCTACTAGTCCCACAATGCACAGCATAGGTATCCTGTCTAACTAGCTGCCTAGGCGATTTATAATCCTACTGTTCTCCACTATCGTGGGAGAGACTACACAGCCAAATTTTAGGGGAGATGGTAGTTAAAAGACACCAAACCCACTTTGTATCCCAGTGCATCCTGGCAAAAGCCAAGTTTGTCTTCCAGAAAATATTTGCTGTAGTATTTTTCTGTTTTTCTAGCACCTCTCTAACTTCACGGTTTTAAAAAAAAATATTTTGGGTGCAGTCTCCTAGAATTTGGGAGTCCCATTTGATTCTTCACACTGCAACAACAAGACCTCCTTAGAACAGGCTAAGATACTTAAGTCATCAGCCAAGGTGAATGGGAGGGAAGGCCAAGACACACCCAAGGGCCTTCACAGGCAGTTACCAACAGGAGTTGATAATTCCACATTTGGGAAAAGTGGGCAGACAACCTGGTCCTGTATTCACCAAAGCTGATCACCGCATGGTCAAGGTTGGAAGGGACCTCTGGAGATCATCTAGTCCAACCTACTGCTAAAACAGATTCTCCTAGAGCAGGCTGATGTCTTCAGCTCCGGCCCACCTTGATTTATAGCAATCTGCAGCTCCCTGTTGTGGAGATCTCTGCTTTCCCCAGCATTACATGTGTTCCTCTGCTGTTTCCCATCTGATTGCCCACTCTAGCCACCATCACACCAGCACCCTAGAGCACTGCTTCCACCCTGCCATCCCTATCGCCACCACTACCATTCCCCATGTCCTTGGTCAGCTCACAAAACAGGTGGTAAGCAACCTCCTGGTTAATCCCTTTGCTGCGGTCTGGGTGGGACTACAACACACTCAGACCCCCTGGTTCTCAAGTGTGAAACCCTCAGAGGCTCCAGCTAATAAAGCCCCATATGTTAAGATGGAGACTAGTTCCCTGGGAGAGCTTCATACCCATGTCCAGAATAGACATCGCCAGGGAAACTACAAAAAAAAATTAAAATGTACAAACAACAAAATCCTATCTGCTGACCAGCTGCAGATTATTATTAAATGGAAGATGATATTTTTCCCAAAAAAAATTTATTCCTAAATGTCTAAATCATCCTGTTGAAACAGTCCTTAAAAAAATAGTCTTCAGTATGTTAGGCTGAAGAGTTTTAGCAATCACTTGAAGACTGATGAAATTACATGCAACTGCAATAAGATTTTTAAAAATTAATGGATTTTTTAAAATTAATGCATTCATCTTGTGAGTAATCTTAAGCATATGCTGTACAAATAATTCCTCTTTCCTGAACTTGCTACCCTAGCACTAAGAGACAGACAAAACAGCCAAACTTTGCTATGCTGATGATGGCTAAACATTTTCTCAACTTCTGCAGGCAAGATGTTGTCTGGCACGCAGAACTTTTTCCTTTTGCTGCAAGAAAGGTTCATCTCCTCCTGCCCTCAGCTTCCCCATTATATGATGGAAAACTGTGCTAACCAGCTGGACTGACAGAGATCTGCTGGCGACTGCACATTTACTTTGATCAGTGTAATAAAAACAAGAGAAGTGATAAAAAAACCTGTGGGCCTGGAGTAACATTTGCCATCCTTAACACAATGCCCAGACTGAATACTGTAACAGGCTTGTTCCCTGTCCTTTGTTATTTCTATTAGGCTTAGATCTTCCAAGTCTGCGTGGCAGAGACTGCTACTCCGGATCAGTGCAACGATCAGGACAAGAGGGACTTTCACAGATGGTCCAAAGGCACCGCTAACAAACGTGGGAGGTAACAGGGTAACTTTGTGATAGAAGAAAACAGAAAACCCCAAACCATTTCAGCACATTGCAACATCTAAAATGCAATTCCCATAACAGGGAAATTCTCAGAGCAAAGCTGCTCTCCAAAATGATTAATAATTTGCTATAGGGAGTTCCAGCGTACTCTGTGAGCAAGATCAAGGAGTTCAGCACTATATAAACATGTTTTGCCTGCAGAATGACTACTGTGAACCTACAGGTCAGCCACAACTAGAGCTGGGGGAATAGTGCAATGAAATTCCATGAGCACTTGTTTAGATTTGTAAACAAAATCACCTTGGTTATGCTTAAACTCCTCTTTATGAATGTTTCTAGGTAATATTTTCCCTTTTTCCTCCTCCTCCCCTCACTTTAAAGGCTTTTAAAAAAACCATGCAGTTTTCCTTCCTCCTTCCCACCAAAAACTTGTATTTTTAGTCCCAAATATTTCAAGCTGACACATCATGTTAGAGGATAATCCCTTCTACTGTATTTTATTCTAGAAGCAGACTACCATGGCTGTGGTCCAAGTGCAACAGTCCAGCATACAGCACAAGTCAGCCACGTCCCTTGAGGACAAACTCCTGCTTTTTGTGACTCCGAGCGCTGAGGACACACAGAAAAGCCAAGCCAACTCGCAGGTTAGCCTGGCTCCAGCATCTGCCTGCACACATCCCCAATGTCTTGCAAAAATAGGAATGCTGCCACTAGAAGCTGCCAGCCAGGGGGAAGGTACTGCCACAACAGGGACAGCAGCTGGGTTTCACTGCCTGCACACTGGAGCTTCTGACACTCCCTGTCTCTGGTTGCTCTGCCCACATCTCCATTCCCAGCTCCCACGAGAGAGGCAGGGGGATCATTCTGTAAATCTTGAGGTCTTACTAAGAGAGAGAAAGAAAAAATAAAAAATCACTCGCTGCAGCTGTTGGCAATGACAAACCATGCTAACTATGGAGGAACATAGAGCTGTTCGACAGGCCAGTGTCTTACCCCAAAATCAACTTTGTACTCAATACCTTAAAGACAGGATGAGACCACTTTGAAACTACTTTGCATCAGTTGCCCTTCTCTCAAGTTAAGCATGAGAAACAAAAGAGGGGAAAAATAAGAAATAAAATAAAAGCCTACCAGCACTGTGAGTTCAGAAGGGATTTGCTGAGATTTGCTTTGGTGATTATAAGGAGGGGAAGAAAGAAGAAGAAAAAAAAAAAAAAAGAGAGATGCCACTCAAACAACAAAGGAGCAGGTTCAGCTTTTCAGTTGTAGTTGGCATCAGAAGGACAAATGCCAAAGGACCTCTGCAGCATTTTTGTGCTTTCCTCAGGCTTGAGCTAGTAGGTTATTACATAACAGTGAGAATATACACAGTCAATACCAACCACCAACTGCTCAAAAATCACTGATGTACAGGGACATCCCTGAAAAACCTTCTCCCGTTTTGTTCCAAACTATCTGCAAATTTAGAGAGAGCATGCTCTATCCCAGCACCACCTTATTAGTGTCGTCTTCATGTAAACACGAATATTCCCATGTCCAGAAACAGTATAGGATTTCTTTGGGTGCAGACAGTGCACTTTTATGCTGGAACAAGCGTCCCACCAATGAAACTCCCACCCCAGAATGACCATACTGCCAGCAGCCGCTTAGGTAGACAAAACTTGTTATTCACTCAGCCCGTCAAGAAGCCCTTTTTCACAGTATGCCTTTCTCAGCTTTTTTTAGCACTACCCTCTTTCTTTCTCCTTCACTACACCTTCCCTCCACATCCCAGCACTCTCCAGGATTTAAAGGGGTTTTAATCAGACAACCCCTCAAATTTTAATCTGTGATTCTAAACTACTTCAGGCAATAACCAAGACTTGGTACCAAGAATGAAAATTACACAACTAAGCTAAAAAACCCCACATTCTGCAGATTCTTCGTGTAGCTAGGGAAAGTTAGGAGCTTTCTGTATTCTTCAGAGCCACATGAATCATGCTTACACTCTATTTGTTCACTAATTCCAGCAGCTTCAACCTAGGTTGCACCATCACTTAGTTTTTGGATACTTTTACTTCCCAGCATTTAAATATCATTGTCCCTTGCAAATTACAAAGGAGCCCTGCTGTGAGCCTTCTACTTGCTACAATTATTTCAACCTAGCTAAGAGCTTATTTCAAACAACTCTACTGCTCAATTTGTCTCCACCTCACTTATCCTAAGAGTCCCTTTGATTTCTAATGGAAGCCACAACTTCATTCTGAGGTCTCATGTCAATGAGGCTGCAGGTGAAAGCCAACCAGGGAAAAATTAGGTACTGTTTTATTACTAGCATGGGAAGAGACAAAAACCAGCATGGCCTCGAACCATGCGGATGTGCCACTTGGGTTCCAGGAGGAGCAGCAACAGCTTTTTGTACACACCATACCCTGATCCTGGCAGTGAGAACACTGTGGCTTTAACTAGTTATTCCCATTTAAAATTATAAATGAGATTAAATGGTCCAAGATAAAGTAATACTATTATTAGGGAGTGGTTTGAGCAAGCCAAAATGCAATGCTGGGGGAGCGATTGTAGTTTAGTTGTCATCATTTTCAGTTCCCTGGGGATATGCGTACGCACGCACCCAGCTGCGTGGACATGTTGGCCTCTATTAACGGCAGCAGCTGCTGGTCCTGGGGTATATATGTTTGCTTATGGTGAATTATAGGAAACTGCTGTTTTCAACTTGTAATTTGGGAAAAGTCAACCTTGTGTCAAATATGACAGCAAGAAGCATCTGCCGCAGGGTCAATCAATCGTATATACTTGCTCCACATTAAAACAAAACCTACAGAGGCTCACCCTTCAGTAGGGAAGGAAATTCTTACAAGCTAAAACTAGGTAGTGACTTTGATGTAGTACCGACAGCCGATCAGATGGCATGTTTAAAAACCGCTTCTCTGCGTTTCTTTGTGGTTAGCCTAACCTCTCTCACTCACAGGCATGCAATACTATGTGAGGAAGCATTAAAGAACGAACATCTAATATCACCACAGTTTTTGTAAAAAAAACCTTTTCCCAGAAGACTTCAGATCAGATGTGCTATCTGAGTTTCACTGAGGTTTCTGCCTTCTTTCCCTTATTTTCCAGCTGGGTTAACTAGGCAGGAGGAGGTCAAGTACTTTACAGAAAAATCACACAAAGTGTCAGAGCCACAATCAAAAGCCAGGATCCTCCAAACACCTGATCTTTCACTGTCACCATGCTATGCATTTCCCAGGTTTTATTTGCCTTCTATTACTCATTATTATTTCTGTTTATTAGTACTCAGTAATGTTTTTTTCATTTTTCCACTAGCATAGCACTGAAGTGACATTTAGCATGCAAATTCTTGCTGCTGTTCTGCACTGTCTTTACCCAACTAGGAAAAAAACAATAAAAAAAAAAGCACTGACTTTTCCATATCAACCTTGCAGAGCAGTAAGCAACTACATAACCCTGCACAGCCGCAGAGAATCACATCTTACAAGATTTCTCCTTCCTGATCAGGCTGAAATATGAAAGCAGAGAAAGCAGTGCCCTTCAGATATGTTCTCATAGCAAAGAAAATGATAAACACCACCAGCAACACTACTCAATTGATTCATTCTTTAAACAATAACAGCACTGCGCTGCACCCTAAGAGTAACAAACTGAAAGCCTATCTAGAAGCAGAACATTCTCATGATTACTAGCAACTACTTACATTTAAGTAAAGACAAATAAAACACTAACCATTGCCCAGTACTGTAGCTTTGCCATCTACCTGCAAGCAGTGCACATCACTTGCATGCTGTCTCATGGCTCATTTTAACAATAATTGCTTATCAAGCTGAATACAATCAGCAGAAGGCCCAATAATAAGGAGCAACAATAATAACAGTACAATGAATTGACTTTAAATAGGGCCTTTAGTTTCAAAGGACCCCCCTCATTTCTCCCCAGGCACTTAAGCACGCAGCCAGACCGCAGCTCGTGCCGCGCTGATGAGCCCAAAAAATAGTCCCCATTGCAGGCTTTGCACTTTGCAAAGAGATTTGTCATCAGGACCCCTCTAATTTGCAATGGCAGCCCTGCTTTCCCTGGGTTTCCCCATACAGGGGCTGCAGCTGAAGGCCAGCTGGGCACAGAGCAGAACTGGGTGGCATGACGCTAGCACAGATGAGACACAGGCAGTCTGGCTTGGGGCCTGCAGGGATGAGACCCTGGGGATTCACCGTCACCAAATACAGTTTATCATCTGCACAAAGCATTTGGTTTTTGGTTGTTCGGGGTTTTTTTCTTTTATTTGTCTTCTTCCTGTGGAATTAGTCTCATTCCAGTCCACTACTGCTGAAGTCAGTGGATGTCTGGCACCCAAAGAGGGGCCACCCCGGGCACCACCACCCAAAGCATGAACTAAAAGACCACTGCACATATGACATGTCGCACCAAGGTTCAAATGGGTCCAAGGGGCCTCAGCGAGGCTGAGCTCTAGTGCTTCGTGACTTACCCCAAATGCCAGCACCCCTCTGCCCTCCCAGGGGCTTCCCACAGAGCATGCCCCTGGGTGCCAGCTGCCACAGCTCATCCTGCCCCTTCAGCCGTGCATGTCTGGAAGGGCCAATTCGCTGTTTCCGTGCACAGGCTGTTGTCACATTGCAAGCCCATAACAGGATCACAGCCCCCCGACAGTGCCACATGCCAGCTCATCGCTTTTTTACTGCATTTTTCTTTCTTTTTCTAATGAAGCATCTTTGCTTTTTAACATGCATTTTTATCTGGCAACTACTACAACATCTCAAAGTCTAAAAAGAACATTATATGAACAGCACACGCTACGCTGAACACAAAAGGGTTGCAGGGAAGGAGCATCTGCTGCCCTAACAACAGCTTTAAATCCTCCTTCTCTTTTTTTTTTCCTCTAGGTGCCCATATGTGACACAGCAGTAAAGCAATACCATGGTGAAGAACTTTGCTTCAAAGCCCAGACTCCATCCTGATGAACCCTGCAAGAACCCACCTGACACAGCTTTCCACTAGCATCTCTCTTCCTGCTTGTTTCAGATGTTCCCATTTTACAAAAAGGCACATAGACAATAATTCAAAGGAAAACCATAGCAAGGGAGAAAAAAACCCCACAAGCTAAGATTTCTCTCGATAGGTTTCCAAACCACAAGATACACAAATGTGCAAGTTGCTTCTGCTTGCAAAGCTTGACACACAGGGCACAGCTGGAACTCAGAAATCTCACATGCTCTGCTTCACAGCCTTCCTGAAAATCCAGTCCAGGAATATTTGCAAAAGCTTAGCCCAGGTAGGCTTAGCTGAGGGCCATTTGGGAACTTCAGCATTATTTTTAGTACTAAGGATTGTGAAGGTCCCAGTTACAACTGGGGGCGTGCAAAACCCCACGCTTAAAACTACATTCAGCACTGTGGAGACACACAGAGCCTCTATTCAGAGATTCAGGTACCTCCCTTGCATCATGAACAGCAGCCACCCCACTCTGAAAGCTAGTAATACTGCTGTCTGAGAAGTTATAGAAGAGATTTCTGTAAATGCTTAAAGGCAACTCGCAAAGTGCTAGGGGCACACGAGTATATAATAAACGCTTACATTTAGTAGTACTAATCTTATTGCACTGTGAATATATTTGTGTTACACAGTGCATAAAAATGACAACGGTTCTTACTTCTTCATTATATCACAGCAGCAAGGTAATGAATCCATTATGGTATTATTATTTGGAAGACAAGTAATTGGCCATGTCAGCCTACACTGCTATTTGGAGCTATCAAGTGTGAACTTTTTTATGGTACTTTGACATTTAACAATATGCAACAGTTTAATTTATTTTTTAAAAAGGCTATAAAAATACAAATTGTAAGAAATTGTGGCCTCAACTGTTGATTTGAATAATCTGTCCTGAACTTGATATTGAATTCCTCCCTCAAAAGATACATTAGAGGCGATCACAGGCTGTATTAGCAAATTCAGTTATTAACCCTGGGGGAAGATACGTGACCTCACATCAATTCAGTAGCTTTATTCTGAAAGACAGTAAAAAGATGAAACATAAAACACCATGTAGATTTAACTTACAATACAATCTGAGCGTACACTTGCATGGTCATGGGCTCTTCCCAACAGCAACAGATCCAGTATTCTGATAAAGTTATCTTAGAGAAAAAGATAACACAGCACACAACTTTCGCTAGACTCTGAAGCACGTACCAGCCCCTGGCATCCTTTATTTTTCCATGCATCTGAAAGCTCTAGCCAAGAGAGACAGCACATTCACACAGTAAACACATCATCTGAGACACAGCAAATTCCCCTTGCTGTGCTCTCCAGTGGATGTTCTCTTAGGTTCATGCCAGCCAGTAAGCTTCCAGCACTCCAGCATTTGTATTTAATCTTAACACACACCCCACCTAGCACAGACATGCTGAAACCACACACGAAAGGCAACAAACCTCTAGTAACAGAAGCCCACTCACCAACTTTAGGAAATTCAGATTCAAATCCCTTTGCCACCAGAGATTTTCATTCAGACATCAAGTAAAGCAAAACTTTGTTGCCCAGGACTGCCCCAAGAGACAACATATTTTTCTTGGAAGTATTTTTAAGAAGCTGAATGGGTTTTTTTTCAGGAAGTACTCATTAGGGTTGTAAGAAACAGAAACTTTATCTGACAATTAGCCAAAGTGAATTCAGCTTTAACTTCTTTAATAAAATACTTTTAAAATCAACATAAGTTATCTTAAAAGCTTTTTTTTTTTTTAAATAAAGGCAAAGGAAACTTCAAAACATACTTTTTTAGATGCTTGTTTAAAGGTTTTTCTTTAGGAAGATGCTCAGTTTTGACAAAATTAACATCTCCCTTCTTTAATGAAATAGATTCAAGTTCCTAAAACATTTCCGTTTGGTCATATTTGAATTCTTGCAAAATACACTTTGTCCAGGACCCATCACAAGATGCTGCACTGAGTAGCCCCTTTGGAGCACCAGCCCCCCCACAAACACACACACATTGGCAGGGGCTAAGCCCTGTGCTCCCAGGGATCATTTCACCGATTTTTATCCTTCATTACCACGTTCCTCGCCTGCAAGGTGGACTTAGAAGCTCTCCAGCCTCACGTATTTTAGTATCACAACGTCAAAACACCCCAAAACGTTTAAGTGAGTTTTACAGTATCCAAAATAGATACTTTGAACCCTGTTTCAAGGTTCAGAAGCAGCCCTTAAAACCTGAGGCACAGAACAACTCCGTGAAAGTAATAATGAGATGTGTTTCCAACAAAGTATTTTCATACACAAACGTAAACAGAATATGCAGGCAAGCATTTTCCTTACTGAGTAAACCACACCATTTCCCTGTGTCAGTTCGTTTTGCTTCTAATAAGCTCACTTATTTCCTAGTCTCAAAACATTTTAGTGGTGTTGCTTATCTTGCACTCACCAGTGCATCCACTGAAGCAAAGCAAAAATACGCAACAAAGCTTTCACCAGGCAAAGTTGCACCAGTTTAGAAAAAAATGGAACGATTTATTTTAGAAGACTTTTACACACATGGAATTCGGAAAGCCCCCAGAAGCGATACCAGTGAATCTGCACAGTATTAAAGACAAAAATCATGTTTTATATGTATTTTCTTGCAATAATGGTGCAGTGCCAGGCGCTCCCCCGGGGCCTCAACTGCCCACGCGCACATACCCCCCACAAACTAAGCCCCAGAACACCCCCAAAGCACCAGCTTCCAACACCGTTTCCCAGAAAAACTAGGAAAAGAGGATATAAACAACCAAAAAAAAAAAGGGGGGGGGGGGGGGGAAGAGGCAGCTCTCCAGGCGCGGTTACCTGCAGCGAAGCCTCGTGGCTGCAGCAAGCCCGCAGCCGCCCTTTGTGATTGAAATGAGGGCCGGGGCCTCCCGCCGGGCCTCCCCCTCAGCGCCCGCCTTGATGAGGAGCACACGGCCCCGCTTTTATGAACACCTGTGTCTAAAGCCCACAAATAATTAGCTTAGCCTCCCTGTTTCCCTCCAATAATGGTGTAATTTGCTATGCCTTTCAGCCCCGGGACAGCTGGTGCTATTGAAAATCACCTCAGGATTAGGCCACAACTCCAGGCCTCCCTCTTTGGGGGCTTCTCACATCTCCATGGCAACACACTTAAGCTGCAAATTATCACCTCTAATAATAACGGGGAAAGTCTATCTTATTTTATTCCGGTTATATCCATAATAAAAGACAAAGCGTGAAAATTGAATGGAGGTCTCGAAGCTGGGAAAGATCGTTGCCTGGCCCAGGAAGGAGCAGCGGGAGCAGATGGGAGGGCCCCTGGGCTGCGGCTGGGCCTTGGGCTTCCCTTGTACCTGTGTCCAGTTGCGATGGATGTCAGAAAATATCCCTGCAAGCCCATACTGGGGACTCCGGAGGCAGTCACCCCCCACTGTGGCATGACATGAGAGCACATTGCTCTCACAAACCCATCAAACATGGCTCCAGGGGTCCCCAGCGTGTTGCCAGGCCTTTAGGGCCACTCTGTCGATGGCTGCTGCATGTAAGGTGCGGGGAGCACCCTCCTCAAAGGGGCAAGGGGCTCCTCTCCCCCCGTCCCTCCTAAACGCCAGGAATTGAGCTGACAGAGGTGGCCCAGAGCCCACGGCAGTGTTAGGGAAGGTTATGTTTTGCCTGCAAATGCCATCTTTCACCCCATGGGGTGACAGTGCAGGCAAGGAGATGGGGAGGATCCATGGCAAGGCCTGCCCCATGGAGGGCCCCCCTCTCCCCTGCCGCCCCAGTAGCTCCCTCCACAAACCATCGCCCAGTGGCACTCACACACCTCTGCTTTCAAGCTGGTTTTTTGTTTGGTTTTTTTTTTTTAAATGGACTCTGGTTAGGCACAAATATTGATATGAATGTTGACTTCACAGCCACACTTGAAACAAGACACCTACAGACAGGAGAAAACCCTATTTTCTTCACCTGCTCTTTTCAGAGAAAGCCTAAACACCCTAAACATCCCCTAAACACCGATTCCACACCTGGCCACTGACCTGCTACGAGCAGCGGGCTGCCTCCTCCAGCTGAAGGGAATTTTATCCCAAGTACCAACCTGAAAAAAATCCAACACTCTTTGCTTCCTACATTAGTGCAACTGGTAGCACTTGACAGCATACTCCTTTCTTATTTGTGAAAAGGCACAGAGTAATAATAAAACCCTGGGAAATAAACATATATACACACAGCATTACATTAAAATATTTCCTGAGCAGAATTTCATCTGCACTTGAGGTTTGTTGATGAAGCCAAGGAAATAGAGGGGATAAAAACGTGACTTTTACCTTCTGAGCTAATAAACTGAGCAGGACTCTGAGGCAAGACTAATACAATCTGAGATTGCTCTGGATTGCAACAGGTTCTTGCAATTTAGGAAACAAAGTGTGCTCAGTGCTCAGAGCCATCTATGCACTGGAATAACCTCCATGTAATGGGGAGAGTGTTCCTGGGGTGGGGAATCCTTTGGACCTGGGAAGATGGCTTTCAGCATGCCTGTGCATGGGCACACTGCCCTGGTTTGACCAGCCACCTTTGATTACATGCTGGAAGGGAAGAGCCTTGTTGAAAAATCCTACATAGGACCCTTGAGTGGGTTTTTCTTTGCTGTTCAGTAACCCCATGGCAGGTCAGCCGCAAAGCTGAGCAGCTCCCTGCACCTTGGTGAGGGACAACCTTTGACTGCACCAGGAGGAATAGGTCCACCAGAGGCTTTGGCAAGATGTGAATCTTGGGGTGGGGTAGGTTTCAGCAAGGCAGCATCCAGCCAACCCTGACATCTTCCATGGCAGAGAGGCTGCAGGACTCCCTGGGCAACTGTTTTCCCTGGAACAGCCTTGTACTGTGCTGGGAAGAGAACCATTTCATATTTCCCTCCCTGTACCTGCTTCCTACCTTTAATTTTCAGACAGGTGCCTGCTCTGTGGCTTCTTGTTTACAGCCCTGTTTGCTAACAGCATGAGCCCCTTCAAAATTCAACACCATTTTTTTTCTTAGTAACTACAAAAAGACTTGGGGTTACAGGGGAGGAGGTAAGGGTGAGCACCCCTGCATTTGGGTGAGGGGTACACAGAGATGAGCGACCAAAACAAATCCCTTGGTCAGATGCTTCTCTCAGAAGGACAATGCCCAGGACATGCAAACAGCAGTGTGGAGAAAGGTGATGGGGACAGGAGGGCCCTTGTTCTGCTGTCTGGGACACCCACCAGGCTTCATGCTGTCCTTTGTGGGACACCTCAGATCTGCCTAGCAGAAAGTTAGCTGCTGAAAGGGGAAATCCTACTCTGTTCTGGGAGATCTCCTGTCTTCCTCAAGCTCATTAAATCAGCAGAAAACAGCTTTTTCCTCTCCCAGGCTCTCCCTTACTGCTCGGTTAGCGAGCTGAACTGGCTCAGCATGGCAAGTAAGCATTCAGCTGAAGTCAATACTCAAAATGCCTAGAAAGGGGTTGGATAGGGGTCCAGCTACAGCTTGAAGCCTCACCCTTCCAGGCTGCTAGCATCACCGGCTCCAGGCACAGGAACGCCAGGCATGCACGGGAGTGTTCCTGTCACATCACTATAAATCGATAGCAAAGGCACAACGAGAGCTGAAGCATCACAGAGACAGCAAAATCTGAGCCTAGCTTCTCTAAATCCCTATCTGCCTCCATAGCCAGATGATTTATTTTTATCCTCAGAGTCCCGGAGCTCCTTCCCATGTTTCATGGCCCATGTGGTCCATACTATCTGCATATGGGCGAGGACAACATGACGTTCCAAACAGCAACAAGAAGATGGAGAGGAGGCAGCACAAAAGGGCAAGATACACTCAAGCGTGAAGGCAAAGCAGAGATCATCAGAGAAGTCAGGTGCTTAAGTTCGCATCACCCCCCTGACCAGAGCTGACATGACAGTTAATTCATGCAAGCCAGTGACCTTGGCTGCACTACAAGGGTAATGTTTTCTCAAGGATGAAACGTCCCTGTGTAACTCCAGTAGTGCATTCAGGGGGAATTGCAAACATCTGATAATAGAGCTTCTTGTTTCTTTCCTTTCTTTGTAAACATCGTTATTGAGACCAGCAAAAACTATTTTCAGTTGAAGGTTTTATCACATTTAGGAATCTCTCTCTATCTCCTAGGACCTGTCTCACCTCAGGAAGAAACAACTCTTTTGGTAAAGCTGTCCTCATGCCAGCATAGGGGAGAACCCCCCTGGAGAGCTTCTACCAGGGCAGCCAGGCAGCAGCTGTGCCACAGGGAGACATTTACCACAGCCTCCCCAAAAACTTAGGACTCCCAGTGCCAAAATGACCTCAGCTGAGCTGATTCAGGGTGATACGCAGGGTGGTGCAAGTTGTGCATTGCACTGGCACCACTGCAGTATCCCCACAACCTGGTGTTCTGAGGACCCTGGCCTTCCTTTTCCTCACTTGGTTTGGCCAGATCAAATATCTTCCCACTCTGCAGTTGCAGTCTGGCCCTGCTCTCTTCAGATTACTATTAGGCCAGCCTACATCCCATAATGACCGCAGGAATCACACTTGTGAAAAGCTGAAAGCAAGTCTTCATCAACTTCTAGCAATTCAGCATCTAGCAGCTCTAGGTCTGCACAGTGGAAAGCAAAACTGTGAGCTAACCAGGGTTTTGTGGATTGTCTCATCTTCCATTGCAAGGCACATAACCATCAATATTTGAAAAAAATAGGTTCCAAACGCAACTTGTTTAAAAGCAGATTTATAGAAAACACCTGAAGTCAGCTATGATCCAGAGCTACAGGATTGTTACTCATTTCCGTTACTTCAGTGCTGGGATGGTGAATCACAGGCAGCACTTGGCACTTGCCTTCAGAATTAGATGGGGCTTTTTAATCTGCTTTTATGAAATTTGATAAAACATCCTTAGAACACTTAATTTGATGTTCCCTCTTATCTGATCGGCCTGGGAGTGTGTGAGCTTTCCCCTTTCGGAAGCTGAATGACCTCTCAGCAGAGCATCCTGTAGCATCTTCTGGCTGCATCTTTGTGCCTCTTTCTCCACCTCAACTCCTTGGGGCAGATTTGGCCTTTGGGGAAACAAGCCCAGCAGGGGTGGGACTAATTATCAGCACATCAGAAACGTTCTTACCTAAAAAGCAGCATTAGTGCTTGTTCCAGCAAAAAAAAATGGAGCATGAGATCCCCTCCTGCACCCTGCACAGGTGGCCCTATGGGTGCCGTGCCACTGTGCTATGGGCTGGCTGCAGCGCAGACCAAGGGAAAGTTTTATCAAGACTCAACTTCCACATGGCATTTCCTGAGCTACAGAGGTTCCTGGCAGTCTGTGGAAGTTGGACAGATTTACTGGTGCTGCTAAAGCCAGAAAGAAATATGCCAGAAGCAAGTGGAGATGGTGTCAGCAGCTCAAGGTGGAGAGAGGAAGGTTGGAGGGAAATCATCAATCCAAAGTTGGCTGAGGTGAAGAAAAAAGATGTAAAAGGAAAAGCACCGCTCCAACTCAGTGAAGTCTGGGGCTTTCCTAGTTTTCATAAGTGACCCTCAGCTCCAAAAAATATGAAAAGCCATTTCTGTAAAAGTCAGAGTCTAATTCTATATGAGCTTTCAGTTTAAAAAGCAAAACCAGAAAAATGCACATGCTTTTGCTGGCTGCTGGGAAAATATGATTCAGAGAAATTGTGCAATGCCCAAACTCAATTTAGCTGTTAGCAGGCTATATCTAAAAAACATACAATTAACAGGCTTGAGCATCTGGGAAGACCAAATGGCTTTAAAACATACCATATTGTTGCTGCACTCATACCAAAAGCACTTTGAAAGAAAATAGACCTTCAATAAGTCAACCTTTGAGCCAAACCATCATCCCTAGAGTGGGAATCATAACGCCAATGCTTTGGTGCCACCCATGAGAAAATGGCAGTGCAGTTAAGATGGTTTGCAACTTTGAAAATAAAATGCATTGAGACAGTAAACCAGCGTTACAAAAAAGGAGAAAATTTATCAGGGGTTAACGTGAATTGACAGCTAAAAGAGGAAAAGAGTAAAGCAAAGCTCAGTGAGCTGCTTTTACAGCTTTTCCATGTTTAAAGAACCAGTTCTCTTTAATCCCCCCCAAAAATGCATGTGGGAAAAACATACCTGTAGGATCGCAATGCAACAATGGAAAGACTTGAGGTGGAAAATATGTTGCCCAGCAGTGTAAGCAACCCAGCTTTAGTTTATTTTCCTGTTTCCACAACCACCTTCATTGTGGCCTCGGGGCAGCCACTGGTTTCCCAGGTAAGGAGCAAGGAGCTCGCAGCTCCTTGCCACCTCCCTTGTGAAGTGCCCAGACAGTGATGCCTTTATGGTGCCTCCAGTCCAACTCTGGGCACCCTCTTCCCTTCTGGCAGTGTGTTTTGCCATTTGCCAGTGACCCTTCCCATCTGAACACCTCCATCAGTGAGCTGAGCTGCAGGACGGTATGATATTTTAAATAGTGTGTTTCTATAGACCCTATTTAATTTTAAATTTACGTACAACTTTCATCCGAAAAGTATCTGAAAACAAACCCCTGCCCTGAGGGTGGATCCTGGCTGCTTTCCTGGGCTCTTTGGCTGTGTGAGTGGACCAGACCTACTGAAACAAACATGCAGGAACTTCACACCTAATTAGGATGAATGCTGTTCTGCTTGGGTTTGCAACTCAAGGACCACTGCATCTGAGGAAAGGCAGAGAAGAAGGAAGTCTAGCTAAAGCCCCATCACCAGCTTTCTGCAAGGCTTGGCTCCAAACCTAGGTAGCAAACAAAAATGAACAAAAATTTACACATGTCAAGAAAGGTGGAGGAGGTGATGAGCTGAATTTGTGGTTCCCTCCCACGCTTAGCCTGAGCAGCCTGTCACAGAGAGAGAGGGGAGGCAGATGGAGAAAAACACAAACTTAAACAGGAAAAATATACGTAACAGCAAAAAGTACAGTAAAAGAAGACTGATCCCTCCCTTCTCCTCCAATCCTGATCAGCTTGAGAGAAAGGATGGATCTGGGCCATCTGTACTTACATTCCAGATGGGCTTCAGCTGGAAGGAGAAGTCTCCAGGTCTGTACTCAGCTGCGTTTGGGAGCTCCCTTAAAGTGCTTAACACCAGGAAGCAGCATGCAAAATTCCTCCTCTTGTCTACTCACTGGAGTCAAGCAAATTTCTGTGAATACATATTTGTCTGGAAAACAGTGTTCCAACTGTCCCAAAACTGTGGAGATCCTAGTTGTATTTCCAAACACCCTGAACTTGAAAAACAAGGAGAAATTGAAGAAAGTGTTTTTAAAACTGCTCCCATAAAGGTTTTCCTACTTGTGTCTGATTGCTTGGCTTCCTCACCACTTCAAATTACCAAGGGTTCACCCACAGTGTGGTAGGTCTTGCTTCAATCCTTCTGTCTGTAAGAGCTGTAGAGTCTTGTACTGCTCTGCTCTTCGTTTTGCTTCCGTCCACATGGATCACCTTAGGGATGCCTTGAGCAAAAATAAAGCGCTTTTGTGCTAATGGCTGGCAGGAAATCAGACCCAAACGCAAGTCCCTGGCCAGTTTGTCACATATCTCCCAAGTAAGATGGCTTGGAGTTCTGCTGGGGACTTATAACCCTGATGTAACCCCTGCTTTGCAGTCCTCACCCAGTCCCTGGGATCACAACGCGTTCCTCTGCAAAGAGTAACCTTCCTTGGGCAGCAAGACCATGGGGGTCCACCTATAAAGTCTCTTATATTCAGAATGATCTGAAGGGTCCGTAAGGCGGTACTGCCTCATAGGACAACCTCAGGCCCCATGTCACCTTAGGCCAGACCGGGTCGGGAAGAGGTTCATATTATCTTACCTACATGGTATTGCTCATGCAATGACACTACAGGGCAGATGGAACATGCTGGGATCCTTTAGGAAGGTGCACACTCTTGTGCTCCCAAAACCACAGGGCATATATTTGAAGTTTCCTTCCTCCCATCCATCCTATTTCCTGGTGCACCAGTAGTTTGTCCTAAATCCAGCTCCCACTGCCCTCCTGAGGGTAAACAATTTGGACAGCTGGAAAATTTGATCTTGAGATTGGTTTCAAAAAACAACACAGATAGTTTCATGTCTGGACCAGGGATGCTCCATTGCTCCTAAAATCTGAAACAATATCACTAGGCAGGAAGGAAGGAAACTTAATAAAAAAAAACGACCTGGCATTTGAGGCACTCTCCTGGGAAATAAGAGGAGGTTAAGATTCATCTTCCAAACCAGACAGAAGCCAGCATTGACCTTAGCGCCAGGAAATGCTCTGGTCATGGAACTATTGAAGACAGTCACTGGCAGCCTTTGCCTTTTCGACAAAAGCGATACCAGTCCTTGCAGCGTAGAAGCCTGGCCACATGGTGAGGCTGGCCACTCGTTAATTTAGACCTGGCAGGACAAGGCAAGCCAAAACAAAGGTTAAAAAAATGGTCCCTTTTCTTTCCTGAGCTAAGCATGGAGGCACAATAAAGAGAATGATGTGGAAACTGCCTTGTGTTTGGTTCTTTGTTCCTCTCCAACAAGCCTCCCAGAAGACAGACTGTGAAATGCAGAGCTCTGGCACCTCTGTGCCTTTCTCTCACCCCCTTCAAGGAAGAACTCAGGTTTTACACAGATCAGAGGAAGTGGATCTATTTGGACTCATGTATTTCTACCAGGACAAAGAGATGTTTATATAGTATGATAGTCTAAAGATACATTTTTATCTTGCATGCCTTTCAAAATGTTGTGGGGTTCCCTCCCTCCCCCCAAGAAATTTAATGAGTTTAATTGATCTCCAGGATACCTCTGCATTATAGCACAGTCATCTCGCGTTGCAGCACAGCCACCCTCGCAGACCCTCAACAACCTGGAGGACTGAAGGAATTGCCTATACTGCTCTCCAGTGTCTGACCTTCTGAACTCCCTGCTTGGAAGCCATTTCCACTTTTCTTTATAATGAGAAACACTTTTTACTGGTTAATAACAAGAGTCTTGTGTAATCACTCAACTCCAAAAACTCAGAATTAAACAAAAATTAGCACACACATGACAGTTAATGGGTTTTGTGATCGTTGATGCATTTTACAGAAAGCTCTTGCATTCCCCACAGATTAAAAACATCAAAAGATGGGCAGATATGTGTTCAGTCATGAATTATGTGAGTCTGATAGACTAGTGGCCAGGCTATCTTCTCTCTTCAGCTTGTCCTGCAGTCTCCCATCCCTGTGTGGGGAGGTTCCTCCAGCCTAATGCCTAATGTGTTGACCTGTGTACCCAGTACAATATACACACGGCAAGAGAAGCGGAGCAACCCAGTCAGTTTGCTGCTAGGTAGATCTGGGTCCCGTAAGAAACTAATCAGAGATCAACGCTCATTCCTGGGAACAAGGCACTTCATTTGCTCTTTGCTGGGTGCCTGAGCACTTTTCCATCACCTCCGCCTTTGCACAGCACCTCATCTCTTCTGCCACAGTCCCCTTTGCCTCCCCTGCCCCTCACCACGGCTTCTGTCTCCACTGAGAATTCAGACTGCTAAACTCCTGCTAATCTGACTAACGATTACTTACTTGCAGGCCCCTTATTAACAGCAGATTTGTTTTCAGGAAGCGGGTTCCAAAGCAGCTTGGCGATTGCTGATCCAGGAACTAATGAGCCTACTTATTTATCACCCATCCTGTTCTCCTTTTTACCTGCATTTGCTTGGGTTAGTGCACTCGCATTTCTTCAAGGAAAATCGAACACCACAAGCAGCTGAGAAGGAGCCAGGCTGCAGGGTTCCTTCCCTGGTTCTCTGAAACAACCCAATCTTTAGCTTTGAAGAACTAATTTATCCTTTCTGCCTGTTTGTTTTGGTTTGGTTTTGGTTTTATTCTTCAGCTATCTCTCTGTAAACAGGACAGACGGTTTACACCAACTTTCAGCAAACCTTCGACAACTCCCTCCTGAGAGGCTATTAAGGAAGCTTAGTAGACACGGGGCAAAAGGTAAAGCACTGTCATAGAAACTAGCAAAAAGACAGAAAGCAAGGAGTATGAATACATGTTCAATTTTTTAATCTAACCAAGAGCTGCCAGAAGAACTAAAGGGGGTGGTGGTGGGGCAGAAATCTATTAGAAAAGCCAGATTCCAAAAAAAATTGAACATTTGCATTGGGAAATATATTTTGCAGAATGTGTTCTTGTGTATATACATGTGTGTGCACATATTTGAATGTCTAAATTTGTATGTGTGTTCATTTATGTTTGCATCATGAAAATCAGAATGATTATTTCCTTTCAGTCAACACATATGAAGCTGAGTAAGCACAGGATAGTTACCTGGAAACAGTCCCCAGGAACCTCAAGAGAAAATGACCATTAATTTCCAGAAAAATTAAGGCATGTGAAGTCATCGTAATGAGGTAATCATTGATTCCGAGAGAATAAATTAGAAAGCTTCACAAAACATCAGGTAATCATCTGGAACATGCTCCCATGCCCAGGCGGCGGCAGCCTGCTGGTGGCACTCCTGCAAGGCTGCTGCTCTAGTGTTTATCCTCTAGAACTGCCAGCAGCAGAGGAGACCCCCAGTTCCCCGATGAGACCCCTCTGCCACCCCAAACTCCAGCTCCATCCAAACGATGTCATATGCCAGCCACTTTTTTTTGTTTTTTTTTTTACCATTCCACCAACTCCAGCAGAACCTGCACTTCATGCCCAGCAACGTTTGTATTTTCCTGTGGATCATTGATGATGATTATTTAGGAGTACATTACCAAGAATGCATTTCTACACAACTCCAGGAGAAGCATTTTCTTGAGATGAGAATTTTCCTATCACAGCTATTTTCATCTACTCGATAAATAAATTGTAATCTAATACTGACTAAACTGATGCTGTGCTGTGTAACACTGGGTTTGATTGAAATCGCCTGTGGAACTGCAGTGTTATGAAGATCTAAATAAGTTCTGTCAGTGTGGTTGCCTGTGCATTGTTGTAAATTTCTTTTTTTGTGTGTGGGTTGTTTTTTTTTTTAATTCTTCATTATTTGGCATAAGAAAGAAACAATAAGATGGCAATAACTGCAGTTGACACAAAGTATTTTAATTACCTAAAAGAAAGCAAAAGAATTAGATGGACCTAAGTGAGAGGACACATAAATGCTGACAAAGATTTGGGAATTTTGGGCAGATACAATGTGCATTGGAAGACCTGACCGCCACTATCCACACATGTTGCTGAATGCTGAGCATGCTCTAGCCATTATTGCACAAAACAAGCAAACAAGTGGCAAAACAAAACCCAGTTTGGTGGAAATCTGTGTAATGTACAGGCAAGTAAAGTGCTACAGGAAAAAAAAAAAAAAAAAAAAAAAGGCAGAAAGCAGCACGGGAAGTGCTAAGTACTATCCAGAAAAATACTGGCTTGTCCTCAGCTGCAATGCTGTTGTGTTTGGGGTTTTTGTTTGTCTGTTTGTTTTATTTTGTTTTTTTAACCGAACCAATTCAGAAAAGGAAAGAGGGTCTTCTTGAGAGACTACAAGTTTAATCTAGAGATTAGAACCAGGGACACAACTGAACAGTTATACGACAGAAATAAGGATGTAATTAATAGCAAGTACAAGAGGACAGGCAGTGCTTTTTAGAGATGTATAGTAAGACTTTTCTCACCTTAAACATCTAATCTACAGGCATTCAAGCATGTAATTCAAGCTCCTATGCAGTCAGCAGTCACATAGCTCCAGGCAGGAGAATCCAAAGAGCCAGAGTTGGACGGTATAAATACACTGCTAAGTACATACTGCTGTTAGCACTGACCTTCCCCCAATTCCAGAGATGCCGACACCACACAACTGCTGTATCTGCTTTGCTTTATGCAGTGTACATGGCAGCGAGGAGGGCAGTTTGAGGGTTCATCTGAAAAAAACTTTTTTTTTTTTTTTTTAACAATAAGACTGTGAAGAACACTTCCCACAGACACCTGTTAGAAGCTGGACATTGATTCTCTAAATTTATTCTTTAATTATACAGACCAAAATATATCTTCCATATGACCCTACCAAGCACAAACTTAAAGAAGGAATGTTGTTAGCCTATAGCAAAGCCCGTGGTCTTGAATGAAGAATTCCAATCTGGTTAAAACTGGACAAAAAGGAATGGTAACAGTTTCTACCTGCATCCAAAGAGGACCAACTTTTCCAGTTTTCGCAGACATCCCACTTACACCTTCATCACAAGCACCTTACCACAAATGACATAGAAAGAACTACTTGTAAGAAAAACAGTAAGTGATGAAAAAAAGAAAAAAGGGGGTTTTGTAAGAATTTTTTTTAAAAGGTTTTCAGAGTTAAAAAAAGCTTGTTAAACATTTTGAGAATGGCTAGGAACACTTTACGGTAGACAAAACATTTTTCACCACATTGATTATGGTAAGGGGAGGTGTTTTTTTTTCCCCTCCAGAAAACAGACTCTTTTTCTGACAAAAGAAAAGATGGGTATAAAGTGCTGCCAAGGTCTGTGCTGGAGTCAATAAAAGCACACTGGTACATTTGACAAAGAGCCTTACTTTCACATCGTTTCTTTTTTCTGCTTTTCGTCAAGTGTTCATTAAAGTTGGCTGAAAAACCAGGAATTCTCTTCATGCAGAAGAAAAAGAAGTTTGAAAACATGCAATTCTGTGAGCCATGAAATACATGAAGCCTGTTTTCGTAGAGCTTTTCATTCCTAGCAGCTTTCTTCTTCACGCTCTCTCTGGTTTCAGATAAGGGCTGAAGGCTGATGGCAGTTGTCTTCTTCCTATGGACACACTTGGGTTCTTCTCCTTGATCTGATCGAGCATTCCCAAACAGGAGCAGAAGCCGTTAGGGTTGGGTGGATGAGCAGGCACACACAGTGGAATTTTAATAATTATGTCTATGATAATTTAGACAGTTATCCAATTATTATGATTTCCATAAGAAATCAAAATATCCTATTCAGAAAGAAAGTGAAGGCTTTGAGTTTGGGGGTTGGTTGACCGGTTTGTGTTTTTTACAAACAGGTCTGCCCCAGAGGAATGGAGTAAAGATGAAGCTCTGTTACACCTTTATCCAGATCAAGATCTTATCATGAGGTCTCTTACATCTAAGAGAATTGCTCCAGCCATCTGATTAATGACTTTACTGAGCCAGGTTCTCTCTACTGGTACAAAGAAATTTCTCTACTGGAAAGCTCTGAATATTTTTAGATAGATATAGAACTATATAGGGCAACATATCAAGGGAACACCCTTTAAAATTATCTCACCCAGTGTTAATTCCTTCTTTTCCTTTTACAGCCTCCACAAAGCTCAGTATACTTACTCTTGGTGCCATTATTTGACTGAATACTCAAATTTGTTATAACTCAGATTCCCTTTCTGGATCACACACATCAGCATCACACACGTCCTTTTCCTCCTGACCTGGTAAGCCTGCCTGCTGTGATATATGCAGCCACGTAACTAAAAGGAGATGTCATTTGGCCTGATACCACAATTTTAAATATAAACAGCTGTCCCTGCCCAGTTAATCTTGCAGCTACAGTTCATTTCAGATTCACAAGCTGAACATGTTCATTTTTGTGATCTTTTTCCTGCAGAATTTTTTCCGCTGTCATGATTGTTTTTTCTCTTTAATCTAAAATTAGTTGCCTGAATTGAGAAATACATGCTTTGCTCTTTGTTTATGAAAAACATACCATTCATGTTTATATCCTCTTTATACTTCCATAATCAAAAAGCGTTTCAAAAACTAGTCAAAGTTGCTAAGTAACGACGACATTTACAAAACCTGTGCTGCACTTAAAGGTAAGGACATAATGAGAATATTTAAGACTATCATAAATTCTATTATAAGCAAACAAACCCATTATTCTCATCAAATGAAATGAAACAACTTCAAGTCTGTTCCGGGGATTTAAAGGTATTTTTTCTGGTACTTAGTTCCAGTCTGTGAATATTTCTTGTGAAGTGATGCAGTTAGATGGGAAATCATTGCTCTGATTAAAACGTAGCTGTTATAATTCAATGGCCGTGATTGTTGTTTTGGTTGGTTTTTTTATTTTTTAATTAAAGGGCTTACAATTACATTGAAGGCCAAGAACAGGCTATGGTGTTAATCTAGGAGAGTAGTTTCACTTGGAACGTGAAAGCCTTGGAATGTGTAGAAAACAGATGCTTCAGGAGGCACGATGGGTGGTACCTGCACAGGACACTCTGGGAAGCCAGTGGCAGTGTCCAGGTTGCACTCACTGGGCCAAGGAAGCAGATGCCTGGGAATTAGCGTGTGTCTCCTGTGAAAAAAAAATATAAAAAACCAACATAAAAAACCCCCGATATGAACAAAAACAAACAACCCCAAAGCAAAAAAACCAAACAAACCCAAAAAAACTCAAAAAACTCCACAAAACCACCACATACACAAAAACACACATGAAAAATCCCCTCTGCCAGCAGGAAAGGTGGGTCACGGCAGGAGACATAGAACTTCATTTTGCTTCTTCCACTCAGAACTCAAATACGTATGCGGTTTCCCCAGCTGTGCACGAGATCAGCTGGAGAGGGGGCGTGAGGCAGAGACCCCAAGGCATCCAGGAACAGCATTACAGTGAGAAGCAGAAAACAAATAGCAGCGGTTTGCTGCCGGCTGCTCCAGGGAGGTTTCCACACACCAGCGGCATGACCCACAGCATCAGAGGCAACACACAGCACTCGCTGTGTTTTATTCATTGCCAGGTACAAGCATCACTAGCAGGGCTGCCTCTGCGGCACCTGCGATGCTGTAGGTCTGAAATCCCTTGGGAAATGGTATGCTCCAGGATCCTGATCCCAGAATGGATCAAGTCAGCTTTCAAAACAGAAAAATGAGAAATGCTTATACTTGAATTCGCTTATGAATTTGAATTATGCTAGAATTCTGCATCTGGTTCTGAATGACTTATTTTTTATTTTTATTGCAGTGCTTCGACGTCCTTAAGGCAATGCCTTTCCCTTCCATGAGCCAGGAATGATCACTGTTTCTTCTTAGCTGGAGGTTGCTGGATGCCAGCAATCACAGCAACAGGCAAATCCAGGGATTACAGAGGTAACAGTTAGAAAAGAACTCTGAAGGTATCTGGCCACAGCTCCTGCTCCACGCAGGCGTTTTGGCAGCTATGAGGCCATCAGTTGCAGCTTTGCCTAGTCAATACCTGGAAACCTCCAAGGACAGAGATGCCGCCTCTTCAGGTCTATGCCACCCTTCTCATGAAGAAGCATTTTCCAGTTCAAGTCACGATTTGTGGCCCCTGCTCCTTCTGTTATATCTGACACTACCACCAAGAAGAGTTTGTCTCAATCAGTTTCATAACAGCTCTTCAAGGGCTGGTGGGATGTCCTGGGATCACCCTGAGCTCTGCTTTTACCACACCAAAACAGCCCTCAACCCCTCACCACTTCCACTGGGTCCTCCAGGCTTCCCCATCCCATGGAAATCAAACTAATGGAAACACAGCAGCGGTGACTCCTTGCCTCTATAACCATCTCCACAGAGCTTCCCAAGCAGAAGATAAGTCAAAATAAGCTTTGTTTCATCCAAATAGTAAATATCCCTCTCCCCAGATAGATAGATATAAAAATAAATAAATACATAAATAAAATTAAAAAAACCCAACCACCAAACCCTCAAGGTTTCCAACTAAACCTTTGAATTTTCCAACAGCAGACACTCCAGAGAAGGTCTTCCATTTTTCCAGCATCACTGTCATCTACATACTTATTTGCAATAATTTTCACACATAAATACATAGACACATTTTTCTTCAGCACATTCACACTGGTTTCCCTGAGCCTAGTCATGTTACATGCCAAGAACAAGACCTTATAAAGAAAGTTATAAGTTTGGAAATACCACCTTTAGTTTGGAAATACCAAGCAAAAAATAGAAGCTTCATTTCCCTATGGCTCTTAATAGTATTTTGGTGTAAAATTCAAATCTGTATTCAAACAAAGGCAAGCAGTAAATTATTGCTGTGAGCCTAATATTTTCTCCCAGAGGAAAGCTATTTCTGCTTGTCACCTTTATTATTTCCACACGCTTCATAATTCAGGTATTGCTGTTTCTCATTATGCATAACCTTGATTGATCATTTATACTAATTTTAGAAACAATAATGAACGCAGCAGGGCTGATACTAATTGATGTTTTCTTTCAGTAATGAAGGGTTTGACATCAGTTCTGCATGCTGGCTGTTCCTGGGTCAAGCAAAAGGTAAAAACCCAAGCGGTCTTCTTATGTGATGCCAGATAGCGTCGGGGTCCAGGAAAAACATGCAGTTACGCTTAACAACCCCAGTGAGCCACCGCTGAAGATCTTGCTTGGAAGGTTTTCATTAATCTACTGTGCTCCTCACGGGGATGGGGAGCAAATCTGTTGCCTGAGCAAGGTCATGAGATGTTTGCTCCCATCCCTGAGCTGCATATGAGGGCTCAGCTTCACTGCGGCGGCCATCAGCAGCCCAGCAAGCAGCAGTGACCCAAAGCCTCTAGGGATGCCACAATTAGTGTCCCAGGTGGACTGCAGGTGTTCCTGGGACCTTTAAAGCACTCAGAAGCTTGGTTCCCACTTATCCTAGAAACTGGCTCCCATCAGGCAGCAGAAGTTGATAGCGGGAGAGGCGTGCAAGGGTGCACAGACCAGTTTTTGAAGGGATGGAGCTGCAGAAGGGCATTGGCAGTGCAGGGCTCCCAGCCCAGAAGGTTGACACAGCCTCTGGATGTGAGCAAGGCCCAGTTTGCAGCTTGGCGTTTCCGTCCTCAGCATAGGTCCAATTATACAGCTATGTATCTCACAAGGACCGCAGCATACCTATGGTTTCAGGCTCTTTGTATGACCTGAAGCTATAATTAAGCACAAAAGAGAAAATGAGTGACTATGCGCCAAGCCAGTCCTTGACAGAGCAAATTGAAGTCAAGGCTCCAATGTGCTCGAGTCCTATTTACTTCTGTCATCACCTCCAGAACTGCAGTACATCAGCACTTCTCTCTATTAAAAAAAAATAATAAATTAAAAGATCCACAGGATGCAGAGACAAACCTAGATGGTGGGAACCTTCATAAAACCCATGGATTTCCCTGGATCTGCAAGTTCCATTAATGCTAAAAGGGAAGTATGGAGTAAACTGCCCAGCATCTGTATTTATCCAACACATTTAAGACACATCCACAGATTACACGAGCACCAGGTTAATAAATGAACACGGTGGAAGTTCAGGTGAGGAATTTCTGACCTCCCCACACCTGGGATGCAGTAGCTGCACCCAGTAAGAGCACAGGAATAGATGAGGACCTTGGGCTCCTCCAAAATAACAAGCAGGTCTGAGCAAACAGAAGCCAGGGCAAGTCATTTATGCCAGCTGCACAAAAGATTTCATCTCACACAGTCTCAGCCATTTCAGACAGAATATTTCTTTCTGATGTTAAAACTACAACTCGGTCACAGCAGGTTATACCCAAAATTAAAACTGATGGAAAAAGCTAGATGTGGAGAGGATTTTCTTTGTGCTTGAAAGGCTTCTTATTTCTTCATGGTTTAAATTTCAATGATTTTCTGTGTTGAAGTGCAGAAATTGTCAAGTGGTTCCATATTTGCTCAAAACTGGGGGGAATATTCACTAGTGAGAGGAACATTGCCTGGGGATACAAGTTTCATAAACAGGAGCCAGAGCATAGCTGCAGTAAAAAGAAGATGACATTATCATGAACAAAACCTAATTTGGGGACTATCCACTAGTCTGGACTTCAACCATCACCCCCAGTGGCAAGGTCCGCAGCCCAAAACACAGCAACCCCTGATCCCTGGAGAAGCGCAAGTGCCTGAAACAGCCTCATGGCTCTGAGGTTCCTCCTGTTAAATAGAGCTCAATTTAAAACCTTGCGTTTAGTGTATCAGCATGATCTATATGGACCTCAGAACAAAAGTAGTTGAACATTTCTCAGCCGTTGATGGGTATGTGTGATGGATATCTGTGATGGATATCCCTGCAGGGCAAAACTGCTGCTCTCCGTTACTTGCTGGGAACCTGCCCTTGACCCATTGCTGGTGGCAGAGGAAGCCTGGGGCATCACAGCCCACCCCTCTCATCGGCAAGACCAGTTGTGTTAAGTCAATATATTTTTACTGTTCGCAATGAAACGAGACATTCTCAGGAGGAGAGCCATTTCTGCCAGCGCTTTCCTGATCATTGTGGAACGACATATGTGCTGTGAGCAATTACAGCCACTGAGCCTTATCGCCTCCGGAGAGGGCAGTGTAAGAGGCAGAATCATTTCCAACCCCCCAGCTACATCCCTTCTTGTCACTTTCTAATAATTTGCCCTCCAATTATTGGGTTAGAAGAATTGATTATGAACTCAAGTTGCACTGCTTTGGGGAATTAAGTTACTTCAGAGGTTTGATAGAATTGATTATAACCTGTCAACAAGCACAGCTGCCCAGGGCAGGAGCATCACAGTCTGCCCACAGGAATGGGGTGTGCACATTCACCCCCGTGGCAGGGTGGAGGAATCACTTTTGCTGCTGTTATAATTCCTAAGTGCATGGGAATAACTCCTCCGTTCCTGTCCACAGGACGCTGCCAGTTATGCCCATCACAATCTCTGCGACACAGCCTGGTTTCTTCCAGTACAGGCAGGACCGAGCCAGGGGTTCCTTGCTTCCCTGCACCCATGCCAGAGGGCAGGATGACACTAATTTCTTAGCTATTCCCAATCTCTGGAGCACGTCTCTGTTCCCAGCTCTTACTTCTCTGCTCCTTATCCCCCCTAGCATCCACAGCCGGGCACCCTCCTGCAGTTTGCAGCCATTCACTGGCACCATTGCCAGCACCGTGCACCCATGCTACCAGGGTGCAATCACAGCTCCTCAAAGCCACAACAGCTTTTGAGGTGGCAATTGTCGGTCCCCAAGTGCTGCACTTGAAGTAGAGATCAGAAAAGGAACTCAACATTGCAGAAGAACAACTGTGGCTTGTAAATAAGGTCCCATTTGCTGCACCAGCTTGGTTCATTTTCACTGTTGCTTTGCTTTTCTTTGCAATATTACCGTCCCAATTAATTCACTGAGGCCTCATAAAAAAATACCCAAACTAAAACTAATGCAATTCTGGGATTCACCACCTCCTTCCCCAGAGACAGGAATGCATTCATGCCTTTCACTGAACAAGGCATGAAGGAGATCTCTGGAACAGCGCACACAATTCGGGTCCCCTGTGACCACAAGAGATTAATGCAAACTTGTGCAGGTGCGGATAAGGCTTCCCAGGTTTACAAAATGAGGCAAAAAGCCTACTTTATCATGCAAAAGGAAACTCTAAAAGTGTAACTTGTTGAGTTTAGCAATGGCAAAAGCTGAAAGGTTTGGAATCCTCTCTAAGAACCAGGGATGAGAAGAGCTCAGGCTGGTCCAAAAAATGCTGGTGCCAGTGGATATAAAATAGAAAGGGACTGATGTAGCATCAAAATAAGGGAGCCAAAGCTGAGAAGGCTCAGGAAGAAGCTCCTAACAGCAGCCACATAGCCAAGAAAGTAACATCAGGATGGAGTTTGCAGCATTGGTAATTTGGCTTATTTCTCCAGCCATAAAGACCTACCCAGTCCCAGCTCAGGTGCCCCAGTATCTTCTGCTGCAGCAGGTTCAAAAGTACATTTTATTTGTGGTGTTGAATTTCAGAAGGCAGAAATCATCCTCTTATTGCATAAAGCTCTGATGAGGGTATTCACATCGTTTTAGATACCTGATTTATGAGCATGAAATAGGCACCTTGTTGCCCTATCAATGTGGTCCCATAAAATGATTCAAGCCACTTAGTTCCATTAATAATACCAGGAGCACAGCAGCTCTCTGAACTGCTCTCCATGTAACCACTTAATTAACTGAAATGACAGATGTGCCAGAAACTGAATCTGGCTCTAAATCCAAATTCTACATTAAAGTCCTTTTTCTAAAGGAAGACTTTTCTCTAATGCAAACATGCAGGAACTGATAAACACTGCAGGAGAGAGGACGCACACAACCCAGCCTCAGTCAGGCTGTGCAAAGCCACTTACCAGGTTATTTGCACAGAGCTGTCAATTTATTATCTACACAGAAAACGTTGGTTTCAGTATCCCAGGATCACCTGTAATAAGTAGGTATCAGGTTGAAGAAAGGTGCCACCACTGAGCGCTGCCGGAGGGCTCATCTGTGACGGTGGTTTTTCTTAACCTAACTATCTATAAAGGAAAGCTATAGGTATCTTGAAAGAAGTTAGATCAACTTCTGTAACCATGAAGGGAAGCCACCCTGTGGGGTTTTTTTGTGGCACACAGTAGCAGAAGATGGGCAAAGTCTTTCAAAAAAAAGTCAGAAAATTAAGCTTTCAACCAAGATATATCATAGAAAAAGCTGAACTGGGGACGGGGAAAAAAGCAGAAAGCCCAGAGAAAGCCAGACCAAGAGCTGTTCCTTTGGTGAGAAAGGGCAAGCATTGCCCAGGGCTTATCTGAAGTCTCACCCTGTGTCCAGAGCAGTGTTTTTTTTAAAAAAAAAAAAAAAAAAAAAAAAAAAGGTGGCTTATAGAAGAATCTGCATTGTTTTGGCCAGGTATTTTTCATTTAGTGTACTAAGGCATCCAAACCTGCTCAAATAAGCAGCAGCCTGCCTACAAATCCTTTGGTCAACATTTATCTCCATGTTTATTTTAAACTAGTACCATCAGCCCATCATAAAAAGACCCGAGGGATGCTGGCCCAACAAGCTGAACATGGTCCTAATCCCTTCAAACCAGATGGCGTGCATTTACACACCATATAATCCTAGTTTACCTGGGGGTCTGCACCAAACAAGATAGAAGCCTTCATCTCTGCCTGTTTCCCCAAGGCTTTGAACAATGCCAGTTGAAGATAAACTTATTTCCTAATATTCCACAATATCGTGTTATCAGATAAAGGATTTTTGCGTCTACTGCAAACAGCACAGGCAAGGCTGCTCCCCCTCCCCCCCGAGATTTGATAAAATGGTTGGGTCACATCCACCACCCAACAGAGACAGAGATAAGAGCTCCAGCTTCGAGCAAGTCACCTTGAAGCTGATTACAGCCCTCACAAGACTCCTTTGAGTATCAGTTCAGTGCTAACGAGTTGGAACTAACAAACACACAGGGAGGCACCATGGATGGATGAGCTTGGGATACAGCTGTGCTGGGAGGGCTGTTCTTTGCTTAACCTTGGGGTGGGTCACAGGGGGGTGAAGCAGGCAGGAGCATGGGCATTGCATCGCCCCATTCTGCCCTTGGCTGGCTATTTTCAGCAGGAGCCACACAGTCCACAGTAGGGAGGCCAGCCCCGGTGGCTGCATGCATCGCAGCGCTTGTGTGGACAGAAACATTTTTGACCTGACTGAGGAGGAAAAGAATAAGAAAAAAAGCCACGTTTCAGAGGCTAGCACATGTCTCAAAACACCAGCTCCAAGAAGACCTATCAAGATGACAAAGAAAACCTTCTTGGCACACTTCGTGCCAGCTCCTCAGCTATCCCACTGTATGTGAATCATGGAAAAAATGAAAATGCATTGCCTCTGAGATAACCCCAGGGATGGTGGTTATTGTCAGAGACTGCAATGCTCTGGTGTTTCATTCCTCTTATCAGACCCAGCCAACATCAGCCATCTGGTACCATGGTGAATCATTTCCTCCAGCAGTGCCCGTTTGGGTGAACCACCTACAGATGACTCACAAGGGCCGCTCCAAACCTGGCAAACAGAAAAAAATCCCCTAAAAAAAAAAAAAGGTTCTTTCATCGTTAGCGGATATGCGAGGCCCACCTTTCCACTCCTTGTGCCGAGCACTGCCAGCCCGCGGAGCTGGTCACCCTTATTCGCATCCTCTATCTGGGACATAGAATTGCAAGGAGGGGCACTAGTGCTAGTGAATCAGAGGCTGGATAAAATTAAAGCTCTCTGAAAGTCTCCTTCAGCAAGGAACTTCGTTTAAGCCGTATAAAGTATAGCCAGACCCCTGGCAGCACAATGAACTTATTCAATAAAATAATTGCTTTTGGCAAATTGATGGTAATTGCATTACTTCAGCAAAAATGTGTTTATAGAGCCATCTTCATAGATTCTCTCCCAGCTGATTATCCTGTGACAGAAAGGGAGTATCAAGATGCTCGTGGCTCGCAGCTTCTGCTCCCTTGACAGCACAGCCCACGCAGCCAGCAGAGACCAGGCAGAGGACAAGGAATAAATGGCTTGGGACCACCCTGCCTCTGTCTCCCAGGGGAGGAAAGCAGCCCTCATGCCTTGCCCCAGGACTGCACTTACCCACAGAAGAAAACTCACAGACTGACCTAAGAAAAGCTATAAAGTTTCAAGGCATCTTGAAAGGAGCTGAGCAACAGCCACCAGGATACAGGAACCAAACCATCTAAGGCATCTCTTATATTTTTTTTCCCCACCATTGACAAACTTCTGTTCAGCTCTTGAGCCATGCCATGAAGAGGCACCCGCTGCCCAGCCCTACCCTTCCTTTACACCTCCCCTCGCCCTTGTGCTGCCTCCCCTGCCTGTACCGCTGTCTGTGCACAGCATCATGCCCTCACCAGCTGCCCCAGCCATGTCCTGCACTCCTCACACCCCTTCACAGGCTCCTTCCAGCCACCCACATCAAACTCCAAGTCTTGTTTGCTCTGCTCCCGCTGATACCGATTCTTTTACACTCTGCTACTTTCCTTCTTCTTCTTTTTATTCTTGCTACACGCACCAGAATTACAGGTCACTTAATGCCATCTCCCACATCTGAACACTTCCTTCTAGCCCACAGCTTTTTTTGTAGGCTTCCCAATTTCTTTCCAGCTTGCACACACCCATCCTTTCTTCCTCATTCCCTAGATGAAAGACTTCTGAAACCATTAAGAACTAAATGAAATTAAGAGATTTTTGGAACTCATACTGCAAACAAAGCTGTCTGAATAATCACTGTTACAGCTCTGCCAAGGCAAAAAGATATGTCAGAATAGATATAGTTTGGGATTAACCTGACATGAGAAAACTGGTGCTCTCTCCAAAGTAACAATAGAAAATCCTTTAAAACCTTCCCTTTCCTTTTTTGCGGTTGAACAAGATGTTCCCCCAAAAGAAAACAAGAGGTCTAGGTCTTTTTATAAGGGGATTATCCTTTTCTTAACCTTATTAAATACAAATGGATGAGAACTGGAAGCATTTTTGAAAACAAAGAGATCAGAGTAAAACTGAAACACCTCAGTTTTGAGCTGTTCTAATTAAACCACTTGGTTGGTTGGTTTGTTTCTAGTTGTTCATTATTCATCTGGTAAAACCCAAAACTGGTTTCAGTTCTCCAGGAAGAGAAGTGCTTTCTGCTTTGCCATCAGCCTTTCACATCCTCAAAACCCCCAGCGTTTAGGCAGTTCTGCCACAGACCCCTTCAGCGGTGGGTGGGAAGGGTGGAACAGGTAGGCAAAGATAACGACGAGATCTCTCCAACAGGTCTTCTTCATCTCACTGAGACGACAGCATGCAATGCCTTGTGACACTCTTTGAACAGTGTCTCCAATGTCTTTTCCTTAGACTTTCATGTCACAATCTTCAGCCAGACTTAGATCCCCATTAGCACAAAGGAGCATTTGGGCATTTACCAGAGGAAGCTTCCTGCCGCATAATAAGCGAACACAAGACTTGGAGGCGGAAGAGGAAAAAAAAATGCAATTCTGTTCCAAAATCCATTCATGAAAAGAAAGAAGAAAAATTACAGAAAGATGTGAAAAAAAAACCACCCAACTTACAGCTTCGTTCATCTCCATTATGTTGTTCACAGAGTGCAGAGGCTGCTAAGCCATTTACACCTTCCACGTTGTTCCAGGGAAGTTGGTTAGTGGCCACTCAAATATCCTTGGTGAATAACTAACTGTTTTGTATTAATACCTGAATAGATTGCTGTGGTTGAGTCATTGAAATGACTAAGCCGAACTCAGGAAGCAACTCTTACAGAAGTTTTATGGTATACAAAGATAGTAACAATACTGTTACTTCAATATGTTTGTAAATTAACGTTGCCGAAAGCTCAGTGGTAAGCCAAGTATTTATCTAGTGGTCACAGTGATGAGGAGTTCCACGAGCTGGCATTACGACAGGCAAGAGTATTTACCAGGGCTTTGCTCAGTGCCTTGCTTGGCATCAATATAGTAGCAACCCCTCAAACTTCTATAAAACAACAGATTTTTCCATGCTTTAAGCAACTTGCTCCCCAGGGGAACTCCACGTATTTTCCACACTCCGCTGACCCAGGTACCAAAGGGGTTCCTGCACTTTGGAGATGCAGAAGCATCATCCCAGGAGCTGCAGGGAGGTGGGGAACGTGAACATGTCCTCACTTATTGATGGGTCCTGGTGAAGCCTGGCAGGGCTTCAGGGCACAAGAGCTGCAGACTAGATGGAAACAGGTCTCTGCACAGGAATTTTTGCCCTTCCTACAAGCTCCAACACAAAGTAACCACATCTGGCATTAGCAGAAGAGTCAAAATTCCTACTGAGATTTCTTGAAGATTAGGTTAAGCCTGGAAATTGCTGGCCCGTAATATGTAAGCACACTCCTTTACCACAAAAATCTCCCCTAGCACCAAAATGAGCACAATGTATGCTACTGATATACGACTTCATGCTATTTCAGAAGTGTTTCTTATACCTCTCCCAGATTAGATACGCATGTGAAGGAAGGTCATTAGTCACTGACAACAATTTTATGAGTAAATAAGGAGGACAATGAAGGTTTTAATATTTCATTTAACAGACATATAATAAAACACTAATTACATGGAATAAGACTCTTATCCTGCTATCTAAATATTTATTCTGCGTTAATTAAAGGAGGAGGGAGAATGCCCACAGACCAAGAGGCCAAAGGCAGGTACGTGCCAAGCACTGTGGTTAATAACAGCACGCAGGCAGCCCGGTGGAAAAATATTGGCACCCTTTATCAGACAGCAGTGAGGGGAAGATGAAGAGCCTTTTAGGAATAGTATTGATCAGCTCAGGACCGAGCACCGTGTGCTGGCTCCACTGCATTTGCAGAGGGCTGCCCGGCTTTTTCCCTCAGCAGGCACAAGGGGGTAAGGAAAGGGGACACAGCACGCTGTCCCCAGCACAGGCACTGGGATGCTGAGACCTGCCCAGTACCGACTTAGTGCTTCTACACAGGAATTGGAAGATGCTACCCTGTGCTGGCAGGGCTGGGGCAGCAGAGAGGGAGCTTTTGCTGCACACCCACAGCTGGCCACATAAATCCTTCCTTTCGTGTCCCAAACATGGCCCACATGGGTTACTCTGGGTGCCTTTAGTGGAGACATCCAGGAAATGCATCTAAAAATTGCATTTTGATGTTTTTCCCAGGCCAAAGGTGTCCATTTTGCAGCGATGGGGTGGCATGCAGAAGCGATGGCAGAAGACTTCATCCTTCCACCCAGACACACATGACAATTCAGATATTATAAAGGGTTGTGCAAGGCAATCAGTCCCAAGCAGCTCTGGGGTGGGCAAAGGACTACTGTTCCCCCTCTTCTACCAGGGTACGTAGGCAACCACGGCTTTTGAAGCTCTGCACAACCAGCAGCTTCATTTTTCCAAACCTGGTGTGCAAGTTTGAATGCATTTATCAGGAAACTCAGCTCCTCCACTGAGAAATTGCTTTCTCTTGCTTGGAATGAATTTTTCCTTCACTCCCAGCAAAGGAGGAATATTTATTTATTGGTCTCTTGAGCAATTTTTACATTACATTTGCTATTGTTCACCAAAAATAAATCTCACATTTGACTACCAGTGGCCAAAGACCACGATTGTCCTATTACAGCAAAGCACATGAAGTTATTAAGTGCAATTAGTGTAAACCTGAATTGCCAGACCCTTGAAAACAGATGGAAAGAGATTAATTGCAATTGTGTAAAAGCTGTGTAGCTCTAATGTGTTCTTTAACAGAGTGAGGCTGGAGTATAAGTGTCTAGTATTTGCCTTGCGCCATTTTTGGAAAGCACAGCTGAGAGAGCACCTTTTCTTTAAAAACATAGATATTGAAAAACTGTTTGGCTTCACCACTGACCCTTTCAAAGGTCTGTTAGCACTCTCCTAAAATAAATGGATCCTGTATTAAATTGGTCCTTTTGAGATCAATTGTGGATAGGAGTTGGTACAAATCATACTCTGCCTGAAAAGCCTCTTTCACTAGAGCTGTAAACAGAAGACCATATATTGACACTCTTCATTCAATACCTGCATAGCCTGGCTCAAGACCATAAATTTTTTTGGCATTTCTTTGACAAAGAGTCCTTTAGAGCAAGTGCTATTAATTTCCCAAACAGAGCTATCTCTCAATTGCTCCCAAAACAAAGATTCATTTGAGACTGTCAGAAGAGAAAGGCTATTTGAATTAGGCACTCCCTCTGGTTTCTTCTGCACATTTAGATCCCTCCAAACCCTCTCCTGCCTCTCCACCTGAGCCAGACCCGCTCCGTGTCCCTGCAGAACTCGGGAATAAGGACTCATTACTGTACATGAGCCTGGAGTGGTAAATAACACAGCAGCACAAGAAGCAGCCTCTTCGACCAAGCTGAATGATAATCTACAGTCAGCAAATGTAAGTCTGATATAAAAGATATTTCTTACAGCACAATATACACTTCAACAGCAAGCGTGGTCCCACTTAATATTTGCATCAGAGATACCTGCTTGTCCAACAGCTTCACTCCATCTTGAGTTAAAATCTCCATCCTGTATTGTGCTGGAACCAGTATGGACCAGGAGCTTCTTGTCCAGGGTATTGTAAGTTCAAAGAGATGCTACAAGCAACCTCAGCAAACAACAAAACACCTCAAAACATGTGCAGAACAGCCGGGAAAACTTATATATGGAGCCTGGAGCCGGAAAGAGCTTTCAGCTGGAGGGAGCATCCCTCTGGCTGGATTTCCTACAGCTGCTGCAATTTGTGGCCCTGCCCTGGTAAACAAGCTGTGGTGGGAACTTAATTTGCTGCCAGGGCTTTGCACACCGGTCTTACATCTCTCTTGACAAGTCCATCAGCATTAAGGCTGGACCGCTGAATACCCCCCCCGTACCATTTTTAATTTTGGGGAGCCTTGCTACTTTGGCCTTGCCTGGGAAAAAGGGTAAGAACTGTTGTGAAGTTTGTCAGCACCCAACCTAATGCCTGAGACAGTTTCTTTCCAGGTCACTCGTTTATCAGGGTGGGGAAGAGAGGAGAATGAGAGGAGCAAACCAATTCTAGTCCCTATCAAAACAAGAAACAAAGGCACAAAAAAAAAAAAATAGAAAACACAACCAAACAAAACAGCCAGAGCTGCGAAACCTGGGTCCTTTGTGCATAAAGTGAATTCTGCTCTGCATTGGCAACAAATGCTTGAGCAAAAAAATCAAACAGCCACCAAGACCAGGGCTGGAGCAGAGCTGCAGACACCTTCCCAGCGTGGCTACGGGGCTCCCTGCCACCCCTCCATCACTCCTGCCAGCATGTGGCGCAGGACTGGAGGATCCTTTCCAAGCACCCAACCCCCACATGTGTGAGCAGAGCTGACAGCACACCCCTGCCTGCGGGGCATGGAGGCAGGGAACCACCCCAGCTTCTCCAGGAGGGACCCTTTCTTCTAGGCAAACAGTTGTAAAATTGAAGTAAAATTGAAGACTGCAGAAAGCAACTGTGGGAGTGTGTGTGTGTATATAAATATATATATATGTATGTATGTATGTATGAATCGAATATCTGGGGTTTGTCTCCTGTGTCTCACCCATGGCGTCGGAAGGTCTCCTTGATGAACAAGGTTGACCAGGTGGCACAGGGCAGGATTTCTGAAACATATGGATTTTCTGGCAGACTGGGAAATTCAGGATAAATAGTCTGTACAATAACAGTTTGTCTGCCTTTTCCTTAAGGTTTTGATGTGTTATTTAATGACACGATGGTTTCTGGCTCTCTGGCAGGCTTCCTGCCCAGGTCACTGTCATGACAGTCTGCTTTAGGCACGGTTAGGGACAGGCAGATCCTCCCTGTGGCAGCATCTTCCAAAGTCCCTCTCCATGGAAGGACCTCCCACTCCATCATGGTACCTTGCAGGTAAGTAATGCCGGAGAAAAACTCGAATGAGATGAGTTTTGGAGAAAAGCCCAAAGGGAAAATAATAATAATTCTGTCCCCTGGGGCACCTTCACAGTGTCACAGTGTGATTTGGGGATGCTTGGCTTTGAAGCCTTCACAGCATTGTGTTGGCAGAATGAGCATGGGTTCAATTTGGGACCAATTTATGCTGCTTCAAACTCCCAGCTCTCACATTGTTTATTCTGTGAAAAAAAAACAGGTGTATCCAGAGCTCAGCCCTGCAAAGGGAGGTCCCCAGCACCTCCAAGTCCACGGACTTGAACAAAAGCTAAAGATGTGGTGCCTTGCTATTCCCCAGCACACCCAACTGTGCTATTAAAATCCACGCTGAAGGCTTTCCTGGTTTCCTCAATCCCTTCTTCACAGTCTGAGGGACATTATTTATCACAGCTCAAAGAACAATGCTGACTTTCCAGGCTTTTACTGGCTGTTTTGCTCTGTTACAAGCAGGCTTTTAACTTTTTTCTTCCTAGCACCTTCCTCTCCACAAGCAAATTGAAGCCCGAAGCTCGGGGATGTGACCTTACTCTTTTTCCATATATACCAGGCGCAATTCACACAGCCTTTCTGGAATATCCATTTCCCCCGCTGCAGCTGCCTATGCCTTACGTGCCACACCGATGCTTCGCCTCTTGTGTACCCCCAAAATGTTGTCTTTCCCCTGGGCAACTCAGGGCAGGCTCACACTGGGTTATAAAATTGTCCCACAACGTACGGTTTGTGGAACCCAGTAATCCGCTGAACAGAGCCATCCCCCTACTGACATGCTTGCAGGCACACAGCAGTTTCGCAGCTTTCTTTGCAATGTTTCACCCTTTGTGGCTGCTGTGGATGAAGTTAAATGGAGCCTGAGTCCTGCTGAGTGCCAGGGCTGTCCTCAGCAGGCAAGTGAGCAAGAATTTTACCCCTGGCACCCCACGGATTTTAAGCCAAAGATGCTGCAGTGCCACACACCAGAGCCCCTCTCCATCCCGTCCCATGCAACGCACCATCCCGGGCTTCATCCAGGGCTGCTCCACCATCACAGCTGTGGATACCATCCTGCATGATGTCTGTGCCACCTCCAGCGGGTCACCAAGGCACTGATTGGCGCTTCTTGCCTTTTTATCTATTGCCATTCCCCATAAAAGACCTGTGGCTATTCTTTTCTTCATTGCACTTTGATTCTTTTTTTTTTTTTTTTTTGATTGCACATTGCAGCAGCAGCCATGCCTGGCTCAGGTGTGCACTGTGCTTGTTACTGCAACCCCCCATCACTCCTGCATCCCCCTGGAGAGAGTAAGTTTGGGTGCTTGTGGGTGCAGATGAGCTTGGCAGCACCAAGTGATCAGTGCCAGCTGCGGATCTCTCCCACACGGATTTATTGTCTCTGGAGCTCAGGCTGCGCTCCCCCATGCTGAAACAGTGAAGAGGCTTTTAAGCATCCTTAAGCATCCACAAGTATCCATGTCAGTGTATTTTGAAGCCCTCCAGCTTGCTCACTGGGCAAAACAGCCTTACGGCTAATGAGAGTCAGGGCTTCTACTTTCCTCAAATGTCATAACGAGTTCTTAAAAACCTCTTACACTCCTGAAAACACCACCCTCCCTCATCCTGCAGGGAATTGCCAGCTCTTCTTAGAATCATAGAATCATTTAGGTTGGAAAAGACCTTCGAGATCATCAGGTCCAACCATTAACCCAGCACTGCCAAGCCCACCGCTAACCCATGGCTCTAAGTGCCGCATCTACATGTTTTTTAAATCCCTCCAGGGGTCGTGACTCTACCCCCTCCATGGGCAGCCTGTGCCAGGGCTTGGCCACCTTTGCGGTGAAGACATTTTTCCTTATATCCAACCTAAAACTCCCGCCCCACTACAGGCTCCCAGCACGGAACTGAGCACCCAGAAGCCCCACAATAAGTGCCACAGGCTCTGTATTTCCACATGGCTACCTGTTTTATTTATTTGGAGGTGCTTTTGCCCTCCCCAGCTTATGACTTTAATTCCCTTCCTTCTCATTCATCAGACAAATTAGCTGCTCTTTAACTTTGCTTCAGTATTGCCAATTCCCCTCTCTCTTGCTGCATCTTCACCCCATTCCTCGCTGCCTTCGTATTGCCGCTGCAACCTGCTTCTCCCCGCGCATCCCTAAGGTACCGCTTTCCCCGGGAGCATTGCCTAAATATTTCATCGGCCTCTTTTGCGCAGCTGGAATTCGTCTCACGATCCATTTGCAACACGGCAGAGATGTGAAACCCTTCCTCTAATAGCACTTTGACAGAGCCATCATTGAATGGGGTGAGGCCTGGATGGAGCCCATGCCGGTGCCGCGCAGCACGCACAGAGGCAACAATAAAGAAGCGCATCCAGAGTACCAAACCCACCAACAGCTTTAGCAACATCCCACGAGATATAGCCACCTGTATTATCTGTATTTTTTTTCATTCCTACAAGCCCATATTTGCTCACTAAAAGCTTCCTTTTATCCCAGCTTGGTAGGTCTCTGATTATTTCTTGCTGGCAACAAACACGAGTGTCACCCAGGTCCTACATGAGGAGGTGTAGCCACTGGACAGGAAGTGATTTTTCTTAATGATCAGCCTTATATCACAAAAGTTTTGTCAAGATTGGGCCTGGAAATTGCCAGATTGTAATCGATAACCTGCAAAGGGAAACAACAACTATTTTAAGATACCTTTTTTTTTTAAAAGAAAAAAAAGGACTGAAAACACGGCAAGTACAGGTCTAAAAAGTGTCTCTTGGGAGAGCAGTCAAACCACATCAGGATGTGCAGGAGTGATGGGAACAGCTTTAGGTAATTTTAGATTCATGTGGCAGATGAATGAAAATAAGGAAAACTGGGTTTCAACCAGAGGTGATTTGTGTGTAGGGGAAAAAAAAAATGATAATAGAAATTTTAGAGAGGTAGAAAAGGAAGCTGTCATGTAAAAACCTGCTCAAAAGTTACCATCTGGGGGGAAAAAAGGCAATTCCCCCTCCTCACACAGCCAGCTCACAGGTCAGCCCAGGTCAGTTTAACAGAGATGTAGATATGTTCAGAGGTAATAAGGTATGCATCTTGCCGAATTAAATGATTTTCCATAATGTTTCAACCAGCTATTTTCCATTAAAACTCATCATTTAACAAGCCTACAAACTTCTTTTATGAAGTAACTTTGTGTCCTCCCAGTACCATTCAAATCTGATCCATTTTTGGTCACTCATGGACAGAGAAGTTCAACTGGGCATGGACTTACTGGTAGTTGGTTATAATGAAATGATTAATTAACCACCCTTCTAATTTTTCAGGTTATTTTCCATACACATCTGATACCAGATAGTCTGCTGACCAACATCTGGATCGCTGTTAGGAAAACTCAGCCTCTTGTGCAGGTGGTGGGGATGCTCATGGCTGGCGCTGCAGAGAGGGTGGGTGGAGGAGGCAGAGCTTTAGGATTTATGAAGTTGTTTGAAGGACCCTTCCCAATGTTCCCATGCACAATGCTGCCCGTAACCCCATGCCTGTCCGAAGGCAGACATCACTGCCCCAGTTTTTCTGGCATTAATCAGAGATGCCAAGGGTGGTACATGTGATTTTAGCCAAGATACCTTCACCTCCTGTATAATTTCACTCCCCCCCCAAAAAAAAAGTATGTGTGTGTATATATATATATATATATATATATATATATATAAAGTTGTCACTTCACTCTAGTGACACACTTTTCCACCTGCACGTTGAAATACCCAAGGTAAAAAAATATGATTTTCCTTTTGTGTCCTTGGCAAAAGGCCAGCGGCTCCAGCCCCAAAACTCCCAGAGACCTGCATCGTAAATCTTGTGGGCTTAATTGATTTGGTTTTGTTGGCTGGCAAACTTTTCAATGTTCAGTTTGAATTCACGCTGGACCAGTATATAAACTTAATAAAAAGATGATTCAGGGTTTTCTAATTCCTAAATGACGTGCTAGGGAAAAGTCACGAGGTACTTTCAAAGTAATATTCCGAACAGCACCTGGCAAACAGACCTGCAATCTCTAAAAGGAAAAAAATTTACCACTGCGGTAACAGTGCCAGGGCTTATCAAAACTTATGCTAACTATTTTGGGTTTTGCCAACAATATTGTGCCACCCACCTCACAAGTCCTTGTATTGCAGTGAGGTTGCCAGTAGGTCCATCGCTGGATGGTACTACAGGGGCAAAGAGCAAAAATGATTTGGTGTTTCAGGAGGGTTTCTGAACCAACCAACTGAATTTCGTAGAATCACTGAACGGTTTGGGTGGGACGGGACCTTCAAAGTCCCTGTAGTCCAGCCCCCTGCCATGGGCAGGGACACCTTCAGCTGAATCAGGTTGCTCAGACCCTGTCCAGCCTGGCCTTGGGCATTCCCAAGGATGGGGCATTGGGCACCTCTCTGAGCCACCTGTGCCAGTGTCTCATCATCCTCATCCTCAACAATTCCTTCCTTCTATCTGGTCTGAATCTGTGCTCTTTGCATTTACAACCATTCCCCCTTGTCCTGTTGCTATGGGTCCCGCTAAAAAGCCTGTCCCCAAATTTCCTCTTTGATGTTCCCTGGTACCTGCTTTGCAAAAGGGAACTGGGAAACTGGGATGGGGCAGAGGCAGCTGGCTGCTACACTGTGGCAGCCTGGTCAGCCCGCAGCGGTGACCCCCATCCCATGTACTGCCCAAACGCAAAGGGGTCCAAGTTTGCCTTTGTGGCATCACTTTTTTAGGCTGTTATGGACACACAAAAAACAGAAAAGCAAAATATAGACTCAATTCCAGCTGTTCCAGCTGTGCTGCGAAGGTGGGACCAGCTCCTGTGCTGTTTGTTACTTGAATTAAAATGAACCAAAATGCAGAGCAAGCCAAGAGGAGCACCTACGTTATCTCAGATAGATTTTTCCAATTAACAGCCTGGAGAAATGTGTTAAGGTTTCCTTGCTGGTTGTTTTTGCAAACCATTAAGAGTCAAAATTCAGCCAGAAGACTTGCACCAAGGTCACCCTGGGCAGAAGTTCTCCCTGCAAAAAGCAAATGTTTTCCTACTTGGTTCAGAGCAGAGGAAACAGATGTTGTGATGTCTAATCTCTCCTGTAAGATTCATTTGAATCGCTAGATGATCCAATGCCACAACAGCTAATTACCTCACAGGTGCCAGTGTATCCATCTTCATATCCTACGGAGGTTAAGAAAAGGTGATTAAAGTCAGGCTGGACGGGACTCTGAGCTACCTGATCCAGCTGAAGATGCCCCTGCTCATTGCTGGGGCGTTGGACAAGAGGGACTTTAAAGGGCCCTCCTGATTGAAACCCTTCTGTGATTCTATTCTCTTCATTTTACTGATGAGAAAATGGGTCCTAGGGATACTGATTGGTTTGCCTGAGGTCACACAGAAAAGACAAGACCTGAAATTCCACAGGTTTTTGGGGTGAGTCTGCCCTGCCACATCAGCCAACCTTCCCCAGGGAGCAGGAGCACCCCCAGCCTCCTGCCTGCCCTCACCTTCCCACTGGCGGATGCAAAATAAGAAAATTCTCCTAAATGATGAGCGAGTGGGTCAGGCTGAGATGTAGGCAACCATAGGGCTGCTTTCCTCCCCCCCCCCCCCCCCCCCCCCCCCCGGTTTAAATAAGGAGGTGTTTGCTGCCACCTTGGGAGGCAGCTGGCGTAGGTTGCTCCACCGAGACATCACTCCCTCGCTGTTTTTTGCTATTGGCTGAAACTGTAGAGCCATGCTTTGCAAATGAAGAAAAAACACAGCAAACCCCCCCCACCCCCACCCCCCCGTGCCGTTAAAGGTGTAATTATTTATCCCCATTTATTACTGTAAGTAGAGAGGAAGGGAGAGAGGAAGGGAGGGAGGGAGGAAATGAAGGGTGGGGGGATGGAGCTGAGAAAATGAAGAAACATTTTTATTCCAAAGGAAAATGTTCTTGTTTTCTTATCTAAAACATGAATCAGCCCTGGAAAGCACAGGGATGATAATTGATGACAGCAGATATGAAATCCAAGTGTAGGGGGCCAGATGTAGCCCTCTGGACTTGTGACAGCGATCCCCTTCTGCCTCTGCCCCAGGGAGGGTGGGCACCCCTGAGCACCCCAGGGCAAGGAGGGTTTGCAGCTCCTGCTGGAGCTCCACACATCTCCATCACCAGTTGATGGGGTGGTGGGGTGGCCTTCGCCTCCCACAGGTCTACCAAGCACAGGGCTGGGCATCCTCACTGAGCACTTGGATGCTGCAAAGGAACAAAGCCCACAAGAAATTTCAGCTTTTTTGGGGGGAGGGACAAAACTGAGAGTCAAATGTGGACCACCTGATTGAGTCCTGTGTTTTAGTTGCCCTTCACACAACTCCTTGTCCATAGATCTGTAGCGTATGAAGCATGTTTCTCCTGCAAATGCCAGCTCGGTGCTCGTGCCTTTGCTTATTCATGTACCTTTTCAAACCTGCCATCAAACAGAACTCACGGTGCTATTATCAACACAATACTAACTGGCTAAATAAACCCCCTGGAGAGACGTGCATATGGCTTATCAAGACCTTGATCTCAATTTCCAAAATACATGTTAGCAGTCTTTCCCTTGAACTCCACCAATTAGAGAGGGAAAGGAGGAACGGGGGTAAAATGGAGCAGATTTTATCGGCGCTTAGCAGGATTTTCATTTCAAGTGACAGAAGCGTGCCTATTCCTCTGTCAAAATAGCAATTAAGAAAAATAAAACAAAACCAAACCAAACCAAAACCAAAAACCTGCATCTTTGTTTCCGGCACCAACAGATGTCCTTCAAGTGTTCCATCTAAAGAAATCCTGCAAGGGTTATTGCAAAATGTTATGAACTCATATAAGGCAGTTGAAATGTTATGCTCAGTACATTCATCTGTGCTCACAATTAAGACACATGCAGAAATATGGCCAATAAACCTTCTCCATGGAGAAACAATTAAAAAAACTGAGACTTGATTGGGATGAACCTAAAAAAAAAAAATAAATTAAAAAAAAAATCATCTTCTCTTATATATGCAGTGATCTCTTCCTATGCATAATAAACTGATGTTTACTCTGGATGGAATAAAACATTTTGCACAATGGTTGACTTTGTTTTGTACTGGAGGACTGTGGAGCTGAGCCCTTCCCCTCCCCCTCCAGCTCACCAGGAGATGCCAGGCAGGGGGATTCTTGTGCCACAACGGGGGGGGATAGAGCTGGATGGCCTTTTTTCAGCAAAATTAATCTGGTCTGAGGACTTTTGTTCATCAAAACCAAAATTAGTCATTGCAAAGAGCTGTTTCCAGTGTGTTCCTGGGAAAAACAAAACAAAACAAAACAACAACAACAACAACAACAAAAAAAAAAAAAAAACAAAAAAAAAAAAACAACCAACCCAAAAAACCAACTTCGGAACAGTCAAAACCTCTTTTTACAATAACCTTCAAATGAAAATACCGGTTTTCTATTGAAGCTGCTCACGTTGTTTTAAAAATGTTTTTCAGACTGAAGGGAAACAGCCAAATAACCCAGCCTGATGTCGTCTGTCGTTTAAATTACCAGTTCACACAAAATTCAGTCCCTTTCCATACTTACCCCAGGAAAACATTCTGAACTTGAATATTTGCAGAAATGGAAAAGTTGTTCTTTACTTCTCCTGCCTCTTGCATTTGTAACCCTTCTCCTCTTCAAACTCATGCCCCACCCCAAATTCCAGGTCCCCTCCCCAAGATAACAGCCCAGCACAGACGGAGCATCCCCTGCTACAGGCAGCTCTCAAGCCTCACTAATTAAAAACTCGTTTTCAGCTGGGCTAGGGGAACTGCACGGGCTGTAAGTGCTGTATCCACAGGCTCTGCCGTGGTTTCCAACCCCATGGAAATCTCTCTGGTCACCATCTCCGAGAGCTCTATTTTTCATGGTTTATCCTCATGCCAGTTCGGCTGCCTCACTTGTATGTGGGAACTGGGATGCGGAGGCCACTTCTATCCTAGAAAACAGAGAAAAGAGAGGTTTAAAACCATCCCTTCAGTGCAAGAATTGAGTAAACCCCAGACACAACATCACCAAATCCTCCTCCTTTCCCTCTTCCATCTGATCGGTTCACTCTGAGGCTGGCACTGACCGGCCTACAGGACGCAGAAGTGATCAGCTTCGTTAGCTTCAGCTTCATTAACTTCAGCCTAGTTTCCGTGCTCACCTGAAATAGCAGTATTTTATTCATCACACCATAATGTCACCCAGTTTTCTGAAATCGTGATCCTTAGCGGAGCATCACCCTGGGCTTCACCCTGACGGGAGGTCACGGCATGCTTACAACCTTCTGGAAGGTTGCTGCTGTGGAAGGATGCTGTGAGAGATGCCACCAAACCCAGGCTCTTCTCTTCAGAGGGTGGTGGCACCATGCGCTGTACCACCTTTGGAAAAAAAAAAAAGACCTAAAAATCCACCCACCATTTTTAAATAGTTTTGCAAGCTTGAAGGGCCTTTGGTGACATTTAACATCTTTTGAAAATCTCCCGCATGGGAAGAAGAGTAAAAGGATTAGGGAGGAAAATGTCACCATCTGAGCTTGCCTTGGGCCTCGGTGCAAGGAGGCAGCCAAGGCTGTGCTGAATATTCAGCGACTATTTACGGCATGCTGGGTTGAATATATCATCAACACATTAAATTCAGCACCGTCACCGGGCAGCCATGGCAAGGCAGAAGGCTCAAAAAAAGCCTTTGGTGGATTTAGAGCTTTTAAACATGATGTCCTATGAAAAACTGTAGATTAACGTGAATCTGAACGTGGACACGCTCACTTAAACCTCGCAGGGAAACTTAATCAAGGGAGTTTAAACCTTCAGTGCCATTCCTGCTCCCAACATCTCGCCCTCCCAGGGCATCCACATCCATTTTATTTGCTGTTTGTTAAAATGATAGAAATTAGAGTTAAAATAATTTTCCCTTGTACAGAGGCAGAAAATACATAAAAGTCACAGGAGATACATAACCTTCTAAAGGAGAGCTAAATTAATAAGAAGGAAAAAATGACCGACATAAAAATATGTCAGTTTTTCGGAGTTCCACAGAATATTTCAAGTTGAGCGTGTTCCCTGCGGTATTTATCCCACACCAACAACATGGTGGTTTTAGGGAAATACAACTAAACCTGGGAATAACTGACACGATTTACTCCTCCGGGGGCAATGCCAATGGGGAGTCTCTACCCACAGGTGCATTTATCATGGCACCCACAGCAAATTAGGAATAAAAGCATCTTGCAAAGAGGAATGTCAACCCTTTGCTACGCCCATTCAGCCACACAACTTAGCTGCACCCTCGGGGTGACGAGGGCACTCCGAGGTGCCTATTGATCATCATTATGATTATAAATGATCACCGCTGTAATACTAAAATAATTATCAGCATTATTGAGAATCTTAATAATAATCAAGCATTGCTCATGCTGTTCATTAGCTGTTATAAATTATTAACAGTCACAAAGTGCCATGTTTGCTCAGCTCCCATTTTCTCTCCAGCCCATAGCAAAACCAAAATTGTCATGATTTATATAGGTGAATTGAGCAGCTTTCTCAGACTTGATTTGACTGTGATATAAATCAACTCCCAAGCTTTCTGTTCAGGAATGAATTACTTGTTAACAGAATAAATATGCATTAGCAGATCAGACGTGGGTAAGCTGTTTGTCACATTGCTCACAGGGTATGATTCATACTGCTGTGCACGGGCTGGGCTGGCTGTGGTCCTTCCCCTCTGCTTGCATGTCACAGCCAAGCAGGAGCAGCTGGGGGCTTGTTTGTAGCCCCCTGGAAGGACCACGCTCACCTCCTGCCTGTCTTGGGGGGGCTTCAGGGGAGCTGGAGCAAAGGTGGTGGCAAGAGGCAGGGGGATGGCATGCAGGACGTGAGAACAAAGTAAACCCGGGTCTCACCATCTGCAAATACCCCTCTCCTGCATGCTCAGGGGTGACAGAAGGGTTGAGAGGTGAGTCATACAAATCCACCTCCAAGCTGATGCCTGCAAAAGCCAGAACTGCAAGGTACAGGGCACTTCTCAGTCTCCTTACTTCATCCTATTACTGCAAAAGCGTATGGAGATAGTTTTAGTTGCTGCTTTTTCATTTCTAACCCTCTAAGTTCCCTTTTTTAAAACACTTTGGTTTTGGGGTTTTTTTTCAGGCTACTAGCTCCTGGAGGTGGGCAGGCTGGACATAGGTGTGCGGGCATGGAGATGCAGATGGTCAAAGGTTTGTCAGTGCCCTGCTGGAGAGGGAATGGGCACAGCCGGGCTCCCAACACTTCCCAGCGTAGCTTCATCTCTCAGCCAGGTGGCCCAATACGCTTCCTCTGGGATGCCAAAGCTGCTGTAAAATCAGCAAGATCTCAGAGGGGGCGCAGCCAACGTGGATGGAGATGTTTCTGAACAGAATTGGTCAAACCCTACAATTTTATGCCAAGGAGAAACTGCCTTCATGACCAGCTTTTGCTTCCTTCAAGCTTGTTTGGTTTTGCTTCTTTCAAGCACTGGGAAATCCTCCCATCTCCATGGAAAACATGCCCAAGATCTTCTTTCAAATCCCAGCATGTTGGCTGCTGCACCTGGAAAGCAGTAACAGATATTTGATGCCTGATGTGCCGAAAGCAGAGACAGCATTTCAGCAGATGACACTCTAAAAGGAACCCCAGCATGAAACAGCGAGAACACATGTTTTCAATGATAACAGCTTAAACGAGTCTTTAATCTTTCACACACACACACACACAAAAAAAAAAAACCCAAAAAAAACCACAACAACAAAAAACCCCAAACCTGACCCTATTCTTGCCAAGGAATAGCATTGGAAAACCCAACCTAAAATAACAACCCAGAGAAATCCAATGCATATTTTAAAATGTAATAATGAATTGAGTTTTCTTTTTTAATCTTCTCCAAATAATGGGGAAAACTGTACACGGCAACTATGAAATGAAATATTGATGATTCACTTTCTACATAACGGTTATTTCTTCTATTTGGCACAAAAAATCTAGGGACCACATCCCCATCCAGGTTTGGCTGTCAAATTATAGGAAAAGACTATACCTGATCATTTTTGCAAAATAAACAGTTATTAACGGTTTTAGGGAACAACGAAGAAACCGCATCTTGGCAAAGACAAGGTCTCAACTGAAGCTCACAGTGAACATGCCACTTGTGAGGGGTTTTACTTGAGTGCGGTGTAAAAACAAAGATAAAAATGGATTTAATAGCATCAACCATCTTTCCCAAAGACACTGGATGATCAGTGTCAAGAGCAAATCTTGGTAAATGGAGCTTTTATAAACAGAACTTGCCCATTAAGCCCCTGATTTCATAGATGCTTATGTATGGATGGGAGTTAGCGGGTTTGTGGTGAGCATCTGCTGGCATCTCAGGTGACCTCCCATCATCCAAGACACCCACAGGGGTTAGCAGGCATGACATGGACTTTAGAGGGGACCATCCCTGCCGTGGGAACTGGCAGCTAAGGAGGATATCACAACTAGGACAAAATGTCCGCATTTAGGCATTGGACTCAGATTTGAAGCACCTTTTATTTTAGGCAAAGCGCTTGAGGGATGATGCAGCAGCACAAGGCAGATAGCTGACCTCAAGGATGGGCAGAGGCCAAGGAGCAGAGCACAAGGCATGTGAGGCAGGTCAGCATCTGTCTCCAGCCACGTTTCTCCATAAAGGCTGGGGAGAGGGGGGGAAACTGGTGAACCCCTATAGATTCCTCCAAAATAGCCCAACTTTTCAATGGCTTTTCAAGAAAGTTGGGTTTACCGAGCTCTTCGCTTGTGCGCAATGCATTCTGCATTCAATGCATTCTTTGAAGCATTCAGTGCTTCAAACCCCAGAGAAGGCACGTGAATTAATTCACACATTGGTTAGAAAAGATTCTAAGCAATTACTTAATCTGAGCTGGTTAAAATAGCCAGATCAAATGAGGAGGAGGAGAACGGGAAAACAAAGGATGGAAGCATCCAACACAGTGCAGCCACTGCTCCAGGGTCAGGCACCTCCAGCAGGAAGGGTTTCCCCTCTCAAAAAAAAACCTCCAAAAACTGCAAAAGTGAGAAGGCCTAGCGCTTCGCTTTTTTAGTTTTTATTTTTGGCGGGGCACAGGCTGCCTGAGATTTTCTGGAACATCTTCTGCCCAAGGCCTTCCCCTTTTCCTTCCCCTCGTAAAAGCTGCTCCCCGGCATCTGCTCTTTTTTTTGGAGACTTTTGGCACAGGGAGAAAAAAGGGTCAGCAAGTTAACAAATGAGACATGTTCCACCTGGACAAGCCATCAAAAAGCTAATTTTACTTGGTCATATCGTAACCTACCCTCTATAACTTGATACGCATCTAAATGATGGAAAGCACCACTCAGATTCATTAAATATTTTACCGAGAGTAAAACAGATCTAATAGACCTATTTCTCATTAAAAAGGTCACTGCAGTGAACATCTGATGCTGTATAACTGTCGGAATCAATTTAGCAGGTCAAGCTTCACTAATCCAATGCCCTGATTGGTCTGAATTCATTTCTGCAGGGGGTGGGAGGGGAAGAAAAAAGCAATTTTGCAGCAAACTCTCGGGTTTATGGACTCTAACCCTATATTTTCACAAGGCATCACCAACACGTTGGTCAAACCAAATCCACCTGCGACATGGAGCAAAAAGTTTCACCGCAGGGATTAATACTCAGAGTCGATAAAAAAGGAGATGAAAATCCCATCAGGACTATCAGAATACGCATTTGCCTCAGCCAGGAACAGAGTGAGCGAAAGCTTTGGGAAGAAGTTGATCCAGGTGTTGGGATGGAAAGGAACAGATGATGCTTTCAGACGCGTCGGCAGGTGTCGGAGCAGTGTCTCCCATCCAGCGCAGTGAATTTTCAGCTCTTGGGTTTGTTTCTTACCTGAAATGGGGGAGCATTTAATTGTTTGGAGGAGTTGCTTTTACTTCATGGTTTCTGTGGCTCTTATTGATGTGTTTGGATCTACTTTTCCATTTAGTCTTCAGGGAGGAGCTGACATCACATCCCCATGCATTTCCCATTACAAGGAATGGGAATTCCTTATAATTCCATCAATTCTCACCATTACAAGGCAGCTCTCACCTGGGGGACCCAGGATATTCCCTGTCTCAGAAAGCCTGGAGCAAGGAAAGGAGGTGGCCTTTGGTGGACCCCACAAGCCAGGATGTCCCCAGGGCTCTGGGCAGGGGGAGACCCCAGGACTGGGCGATGCTTTGGGGCTGTTGTCTGCATTTATGGGACAAATGCTCATTTTCTGCAAGGATAAAGCCATTTAGCACAGAAATCCCATCAACGTAGCTTGGTCCAATCCAGAATTTACAACATATTAATTATTATTCCAACATAGCAGATTTTTGAAAAGAAAAAGCCATTACTGCTGCGATGTATTGTAGTAAGACCTCATCAGCTGGTTGTCCATGCCTGGGGATCTAAGTGCAGCACAAACTGCTCTTGGTCGATTAAAAACACTTGCAAACTTTCCTGGGAGGCTGCCCAGGGTGAAAGAGCTGCTAAAAGGCAAAGGGGAAGCAAGACATTTTTAAAGAGTGGTAGAGACTACGTCGATAGCTAGCCTGCCAGATTAGAAAGACTCTAAAGGAATCGAATATGTGTATGAGGAGATTTGGGAAGTAATTGCATTATCCGCAAAAGCAAGGTCTGCCCAGCTTCCTACGGGGGAAACGGAGGCAGGTTGAAATTATAGGCACGATAATGAACCAGAATTCTTCATCTCAAGCGAGCCTCAGCTCTTTGCTCCGTCAGCAGTAGAAAAGGTGGATCTCTACAAGTCACCCATCAGCTCTGCTACACGCGGTTCAGGATCAAACCTTGTGTTTTAATGCCTGCCTTCCCCTGAAGAGCAGCTTACAGGGATTTTTTTACAGGCTGTTCCCCATAGGACATACACGTAGGACACTTTGTGGCCAGTTTGCATCCTGCAGGTACCTCCACACCACAGCTTTTCTCCACTAAGGCAGCTGACCTGCTACATTATTCCTGATAACAAGGAAAGCCTTTTCCCCAGTTCTTTTTCACACTGCCCTCCAAACCAATGGCCCTTATCATGATGCTTTATCCCCAGAGGCAGCAAAGAAGAAATCACTGTCTAGGACCAATGCCATCACACCCTGAAGACCAGGCTGGGAAGACCACATCCATCACACTGCCTCACTAGGGTTTTGGTAACAGACTGGAATAAAACTGTTGCAAAGCTGGATCTCGGCACAGCTCAGAAAACCACCGGTACCAAGGTACCACTCCCACAGCCACACTAAGAGCAATGAAGACATATGAGCATCTCACCTCCAAGCAATTTGCTTTCCTGGGCACCCTCAACAGATATATGAAGCTGTGAAGAAGGAAAAACTGCAAGCATAAAAGAAGTCCTAAAAGTTAGTGAAAGCTAACAACAGCAAGTACCGAGTGAGTTATTTAGTGTGGCAGCCCCTTCCTCGAGGTGATTGTAAGCCCAAGCAGCTAGGTGCTGAGCAGCTCCCCTGAAGGGAAACAAAATTGCATGTAAAACTTGTTTGGGAGTGACCGACAGACCATCAGCGTGACATATTTCAGGGACAAGCCATTACGTACCTCCTTCCCAGCCTGGAGCCACGGCAAACTGCACGGGGGCTCTTAGCAAGCAAACAAACAGGTGTTTGCTTTACAATCCCTGAGAGCAATGGGGCTGCTTTCCAATTTAATTGCATCCAGCTTTTCCCATCCAGGGCTCTCGTTTTAGGGTGCAACTTCTATTCATTTCACCAGCTCGCCCATAGCGCTTGGAGTGCTATGTGGGAGCAGGAGCTGTAGCCAGGTTGCAATGTTTCTACGCTGGAAAATACAGATCTTCTTTAATAAATAGCAATAAAAGTCACAGTGTTGTGTTCACATGTGCACAGGTAGCTGGAAGATAGCACGGCGTGGTGATGGGACCCCAGCCAGAGAGCACTCAGCTCCATGAACCCCCAGTACTGACTTTCCCTAACTAATAAAAGCAGCTGTTGGCACCTTGTTCTGTGCTGGCCCTTAATTCCCCTCTTCGTGCTGGGACCTAACCCATCACACAGTAAAACCCACCACATTTACCACCCCTAGCAAAGTGCCACACTGGTTTAGTTCTGAAAAACTAAAAAAGGAAAGTTCTGAAAGTGCACACTAACACGTGCAAAGACTTGCAAGGACTGGAAAACCCTCAGTAAGTCCAAATCACCTCGTAGTATCATTGTTAGGGTTGTATATTCGATGTTATGTACTACTAGCAGTATTATTTATGTTCTTCCATCTCCTTTCAATCAGAATCTCACTGTAAACCCACTGTGGCTCAGCCAGCATGCATCCCAGCTGGAGCCCTTCATCCTTAACATCCCCAAACTGGTGACCTGCACCGTGACTTTGGGATTTGGTCTCCGCAGCCCCTCACTCAGCACGTGCCTTCTGGGGGCTTTCATGTCTCTTGGGGGCTTTTTCCCCAAGAAAGGACAGATTTTCTCAAATAGAAAATCTTCACAGTTCTTCCATGGCTGGGTTGGGCTCACTGCTGCAAGTTAGAGTCTCTCTATATTTGCATAGGTAGATGTACACACCGGTATTGATTTAGGTATGGATAGATGTGCATGGCACAGATGTGGGCAGGGGCTTTAGGACCTTGAGAGAAGAAGAGTGCTCTTTTGGGGGGAGCAGCGAAGAGGAGAAGGTTCCACCCCATAGTGAGAGGGGAAGGGACCCCCAGCAGGGCTGGTGTGCTGGGATCACCGTGGCCACAGCCTCGCCACGGCGTGGGAGAAGAGCCTCCTCCCACGCTTTCGCCAAAAAAGATGTTGACCTTTCATGTTAAGCTGGTTTTTAATATAAATATTTTCTAGTACATGTTACAGAATAACATTTCTGAAAGGTCAAAATGGAAATGAAACAGTTTGGGGTATATCCAAGACAACTTCATAGAAGTTAATCCAAACAGCCGTCTTTGCAGGAATTTTCTTTTCGGATGTGGGACGAAGCCAATTTCCGAACCCTGCATGGATTAGGGAGCCCTTTGCATTATCTTTAGCTCTTTCAATCGCTAGGTGCAGGTAACTATTAAACTCACCTTCCCCTTCTTTCCACCCTCTTCCTCATTAGGTGTTTAAAAGACAAGTTAAAAAATTACCACCGTTCTGCCCTGTGGACACCAGGTGTACCATCAAGGGCCTGGGGGACATCGGGTGCCTGAGGCAGCATTCTCTGCCCTGCCCCACCATCGCATGGGCTCTGTGCAGAGCGTGCACATGTAGGAAAGCCTTCAGGGCTCCACCACCCTCCTGGCCAGTTGGGTGGGAGCACAGGGTCCCCGCTCCCGGGTAGCCCTCCCTGCTGCCCCATAACCTGAGTTGTCACCTTCTGCCAGGCTGTGGACCCTCTATCCCTCGTGCTCCCACACCAGCTCTCCAGGGCAGGACTGCCCTTTCCCAATTTCCCTGTAAGATGCTGGTGCTACAGGGTCTTCTCAGCCCTCCCACAGCCCATAAAGGCACCTGGGTGAGATGCTGCTACATGTAAAGGGGTTTTTGCAACTGCAAAAAAGCAGTTTTGACAGCTGAAATAATACATTTAAAAATCATATTTAAAGCTGCCATCAGGACTCTCCGGTTCCCCCCAGTTTCAGCTCGTGGGACACAGGTTGAGCCGTTCCTTCCCTTAGGCACTTGCAAAACGTAAGTCTGCTCAGTGTTGAGCCGCGGTGCTAACGGGCTCATGATAAAGCAGCCAAAATATTTCCCACGGAAAAAAGTTACACCCTTGCTCGAGGTCCGGGTGAAAGAGACCTCATCTGAGCGAACCCCTGCGGTGCCATCTGTCTGCAAGGAACTTTAATCCCAGTTGCAGAGGGCTTCCCAAGCGGCAATGGGGACTGAGCCTGTCCTGCCAGAGGAGTCGGTGACCCCGGAGCATTGCTGGTCCCAACCCGTGCCAGCAAACAGGGGCTGGCAGCCTCACGCTGACCCGAGGACATGGGCACGCTCATCGACACCCTAGCAAACACTGCTGAAGCTGAGCCTTTAACCCAGCGATAAGGAAAACCAAGGTAATAAACGTTAGGAGCAGCCCAGGAATTTTATGGTGCTGAGCACCCTCAAAGAGGAGCTGAGATTGCTCCTGCAAGCTCGATCACGTTATATCGTACAGCAGAGTTACTGGCTTTTTACTGGCACCCTGAAGCCATCGGATTACATTGCTGAGCTCCTTTGCAGTGAAGAACAGACTAAGTTAATAATATCAAGACCAGCGACAGCTCAGAGGGATGCAGAGACTACAAGGGTGCACTATTTACGTCGACAGATGAGAACAAAGGTTCAACCCCAAATCCCTCTGCCCCAACAGCAGGGCTGCTCCACACCACCCCAGACACCCCAATGCCCCTGGCACCCCAGCAGTGACCTGCCCTCACCAAAAAGGTGGAAAAAAAAGAAAAAAAATTCTAAGAAAATTTAAGATAAGAAAAAGATAAGAAAAGGAAAAAGAAAAGATATTTCTATTAGCACAAAGTATTTTTAGTGCTGCAGTCACCGCATTGCACCCACACTCCTCAGCCCCATTTCTCAGCAAACGCTATTATCCTGCTAACAATCAATAAATAGATCAAGAGTTATAGCTAGAGGAGGAAAAGCCAACGCAACCTTTATAGCCAGATTTTGTACAAAGCAGAATTCCAGGTTGCAAACACCAGGATCACCAAATGGGATGCATTTAGGATTCTGACTCCCATGCAGATATTTAAGCAGCACAAGGGCTAGGAAGCAGTGGTCACTGCTCCAAGGAAACCTCTTGCCTTTCCCAGCCCAGTCCCAGCTCCCAGGGAGCTCCCCACCCCCCACCCCACCCTCCAGCAGAGACGTTCACCCCACGAATGTGCAATGACCACATGAGGTTCTGCAAGTCACCAGGCAGCAAAGGGGGTCTGGGATCAGCGACAGCAAAAAATACAGATGCCCACAGCGAGACCAAGCAGAGGAGGAGTGATTTCCAGTGCTTGGTAGGGAAACAGCTGCTTGACTTTGCAGCGATGGTCACTAAAAAGTCCAGCTTCTTTACTGAGAATGCACAATGCAGAGGCAGCAAGGAAAAAGAGAAATATTCCATTTATCCTTACCCATCTATTTTTTACATAGTACTCACAATCCGCTAGGCAATTATTACTCTCCAGGAAAACCAGCAAACCTGTATCCTCGCCCCAAGCATCTTAACTGGGAGCTATACAGCAGCCACTTCACCACACAGGGAGATCCAGATATACTTTTTATTCTAATTTGCACTAAAAACTAAATAAATTTATACTTCCCCTGAAATACACATTTCCAGAGAGAAGAACGCTGTATGGAAGGGATCATTTCTTCGCAAGCTTTCCAAGCGGAGCTGTGCCTGGGAATCCAAGGCCAGTGTTGCGGCTGCTGCTCCACACTCAGTATTGGATCTGGGTGCCCTGGCAAGTAACAGAAAGCTGAGGGTAGCTTGAAGCCCTTTGTGCTAGCTAAAGAAATTAAACTAGAATGAGGGTAAAAACTGGAGGAAAATGCTTGATTCACTGTAACACTCTCTGGTTTAGAAATCAGCCCAGCAAAACCAGTTTTCAGCCCAGCAAAACCAGTTTCCACCAGCAAACCCAGAGGTGGCCATGAGCAGGAACATCCTCACGGAACGGTCTCCAAGGAGAGGGCAGGACAGGCAAATTACAAGCTGGTCTTGGTGACAGCCTTTCTAATGTTTCTGCTTAAAACACAGGGTCGTGACTCTGCAGCACTGCAAAATGCTTTTGACATTGGCAGCTCCACCCTTCGGGGACTGGTGCCTAATTTTTGTTCTCCCTCAGTTTACGATCTCAGATGTTCATCTTAAAACACCTCCTGAAGGGCTCCAAGAGGTCAAGTCAAAATTGAAGGCAATTGCCCACGATGAACGCCATGTGACGGTACGGAGCTGACTGCATGGGTTGCCTTTTCCCAGCCTCCGTGGTGATGCTAATGCTGACACAAGGCACTTTATCTTTCCCCAAGGAAACCATGTGCATCACACCCAGCAAGCCACCTCTACAGCATCAACTTTATTCTTACCCCACCGAGGGCTCTGCCACACTCCTTGCAAAAATATCCCATCCCGAAAGAAGCTGGAGCAATGATTTTGCTAAAAACACCAAAAGAGTAAGTGGATGGCAAGGGGATTTGACCCAAAACTTGTCTAGACTTGATCCTTCTGGAGATGGATGAAGAGTTAAAAAATTTCAGTTATTTGGATAAGCTCCATATTACAAGTATTAATAAAGGAAAGACACCCAAAACATTTTGCTTTGGATTTTTTGCTCTCATTTTTCACCTTTTTGAAATAATAACTAAGCCCACATTTCTCAGCCAGGGGGAATCCCTTTGAACCTGTGCGTGGAGCTTCTTTGAAATGCCTTTTGGAACAGGACATTTCTCTTCCCCACACACTTCGGTAATTGGAAAATTCAACAAAGCTTTTCTGCAACACAAGCTGCAGCATATTCTGTTGCAAAACCATTAGTCGAGAACGTATCAAGCTGCTTGGGACGAATCCTGCGGCAGTACAAGGGTCTTGAGCAAGACAGAAGGTGCAGTTCATATCAGCCATGATCCTTAAGGAGGGAGCTATTGCTAAATTAAACCCTAGCGATGCACTGATTTGGGCTGGGATGCAGATCAAGGCCATGATATGATTTATGTAATTCTGCTATGGAATTTGCTGTTAAAAACAGTCAGACCTCCAAGCTTCTGATTGTTTGATGTCTCCCTGCCATCAGGTACAGGTGTTTTGCCTTTGACTATTCATGTTTCCATGTTGCACTCTTATTTCAGCATGCCAAAACCAAAGGGCAGTCTTTAACAGCAAGCCAAAACACGCCAAAAAAAAATATGCAAAAGCATCTTTAACAGCAGCAGCTGTAACCCCCTGAGCTGGAGCATGAACCAGGAGCTCTCTACACTTGCTGTAAGAGCTTCAACTCAAACTCACTAAAGGTTTCAAAAGAACTTCAAAATTAAACACTATTTTCAGCAAACCTGTGATGAAGCTGAATGTGATTAATCCCACTTGATTGGGGGCTCTGGAAGAAAATTACTTTGTTGGTTACTATAGGTTTTGATACAGAAGAAAATACAGGCTTCTTTCTTTAGAAGAATGAACAACAACAACAAAAAAAACACCCACCAGCCATATTGCACCTTAAGCTCAAATAGTCATCAGAAGCAACAATTAAAATTCCTGCAGCCAGAGTCAAGCTCCACTTGCAGGCCAGGGTTCTCAGCCCACAGGGGTATTGATTGTGAGAATCAATTTTGCGTATAAATTAAATAAAGGCATAATAATTAAAACATATAAGACTCTGTTATAAGGACAGAACAACTGTGCCATGCAAAGAGGCTGCGACAGGCTGAGGTTCAGGGATGGGCTGAGATTTAAGGTGCCGGAGAGATTCCCAATGCCCACCGGCTCTCAATAGGGCTCAGCAGACCAATTCCAATCAACGCCTTGATGAAACCAGCCAGGAGCTCTGTGGCAAAGCACCAGCATCTTAAAGGACTTGGAAAATAGGGAGCGTTGAAAACTGGACCTCTCTAAGTGCAGGTTTCAGTGGTCACAGCCCCGATTTCAAAATGTAAGTCAACACTCTAGGCTGAACCGTTGTACATGTGGAAGCTTTTCCTGTAATGAAATGAGGTATCTTCACAGCACTTCCCACCTCCTTCCATGGTGCTCCAGTGGTGGGAATCCCCATCAGGTCCTACAGGTCCTCCACTCACAGACCCACACACCCTTCCCTCCGGGAAACCTTTAAACCTCTTGCTAGAGAATGAAAACAAAATAGAAGGGAGAATGGGAAAGAGAGAAGTGCCAGGCACTACTTCATCCTGCTGATCTTTGCACACTTCATCACTCCGATACATGCTTCCAGCAGCTGCTGTAGGCAGGTCCACAAGGTCCATCCTCACCCTGACCAGGCTGAAGGGTTTAGAGGTTTAACATTTCTGGAAGGTGGGAAAAGCAATGGCATCCCGAGGTATCTGGAGGATCCCATCTCCATTTTGCTCCTCTTGGAATGATGACTTTGGGCCAGAAATAGGGGTGGTCCAGCATTTCCTGACCATGTCGTTCATCAAGCACAAACCCTTCACAGAAACATGTATGGCAAGGGTGACAGTTCTGAGGCCCACTTGTGGCAGCCTGGAAGGTAAGGTCCTCCCCAGGGCCAGCACCCACAAAGCTTGACACCCACCACAGCATCCTCGCGTGCGCTGACTGCCCAGTGTGGCAGATACCTGCGGCCAAGCAGCCCTGCTGTCACCACAGCTGGATGGATTGCCAAATTAAAATAAAACTGTCACAGCTTCCATATTTTTAAATAAAACCTCTCCAGCAGACAGCGAAATGAAGAGAGCTACCTTATTAAAAATTAAATAGAAACAGCAAATTATCTCCAAGCCATTTTACAAACATGCATTAAACACTCCAACAAACAGTATATTAATAAAACTCACCAGCGGTCTGCACAGTAAGTGAAAATAACATTAACAGAAAAGTAAATAAGACTTTCCCCAATTTATATAGCAACAAGAAACTGATGAAATGATGGGCGAACGAGATAAGAAGCAAGACTTCAGGTTATTAGACGTATAGGGTTGGTTATTTTTCAGGGGGTCCTGGTCAGGCTGGAGAAGCAGGTCAGGAGGAACCTCATGATGTTCAATGAGGGGAAACACCAGGTCTTGCTCCTGGGGTGGAGCAGCCCCATGCACCAGTACATGGTGGGACTGACCAGCTGGAAATCAGATCTGCAGAGAAAACCTAGGGGGCTGGTGGACACCAGGGTGAAGGTGAGCATCTTCCCTGCACCGCACTGGTAAGGCACACCTGGAGTGCTGGGTCCAGTCTGGGCTCCTCAGTGTAAGAGAAGCAGGGATGTATTGGACCTACTCCAGACATAGCTGAGCACTGGAGCAGGTCACCCAGGAAGTATGTGGAGTCTCCATCCTTGGAGATACTCAAAATCCAACTGTACAGTGCTGGCAGCTGGCTGTAGCTGATCCTCCTTGAGCAGAGGTGGGACTGGACAACACCCAGAGGTGCCTCCAACCTCAGCCATTCCATCACTCCGATTCCCTTTGGCCATGCTCAAAGGCTTCAGCTCCAGCAGGAAGGATGGAGAGCTGTCGCTTCGCTTGATGAACCATTTCAAGCTTTCCAGATTCAATTGTGGACTTCACTGGGATGAAGATAAAAATCTTCCAAGGACTTTGCACAAGGCTGGAGAAGCCGTATTTTTGTTGTTATTGTCAGGCTGTCAGAATGCCTTGTTCTGGCCAGGTCTAGAAACACACAGAGCTGCCAGGAAGGGGACCCAGATACGGTGGAAGGGTGCCTGTGGAAGGGGTGGGGAAGCCTCTGGAATACCCGTTATCCCTATTTACCCAGATAAGGGAATTACCTCCAGATCTCTAGAAGAAGAAATGCTACACAGGGACCAGGTTCATATAATCCAGCTCAAGCTGTTAGCTGGAGCTATCTTCTCATACCACCGAGAAAATCAACTCTAAATTGACTTTCCAGTAGCGCTACAGTCACAATCCCTTCCTCGTTTCCCAGTGCAGACTCCTGCAGTATAATAAGTGACAATTTCTGAGGCGGATATTAAAGCAGCCTTTCTCAGAAGCTTGCCAGCAGAAGCCAAGGCAGGTTTCTCATGCCAAATCATTTTTCCTAACAGAAGGTAATTATTAGCTAATTTTTACACAAATGCTGGAGTGGCAAGCTCTCTGACAGAGAAAAACTAAAAAAACGAACCAAACAAAAAAAAAAAAAAAAAAAAAAAAAAAAAAAAACCAAAGAATTAACTAGCTGAGGGAGAGGCAGTCATCATCATCAGGGTTTGCAGAAAGGGCTGGAGCCAACGGGAACCAGCAGAGATATTTGATAGCTTACATAAAGTATGTATGTATGTAACATATGGAAATAAAAGCCAATGTGTATATATACGTGTTACAAAGCTCAGATGCATTTTCCCCAAAGCAAAAGCAGCACCGCTGCTCTCGCTGCGTGGCGTGCACACACCACCCTGCCCTTTGCATCAGTTTTGGGGATCATAAGCCCCATGGAAACAATCCTGCCCCAGCAGCAGCATCCCCCACACCTGGCTCTGTCCAGCAAAAAAGTCAAATTAAGAAAAAAAAATCCACCGTTATTTCACCAAGTTTTCTGCCTGCTTCAGCAGTGCCTCGTCCTGCTGGAGCACGGCAGCAGGGGCTGCTCAGAAGTCATAAATGACTATAATAGCCATAATAAATTAATGCAATAACGATGAACTCTCAAAAATACCTCTTTTGTTCCTAGCTCACTTGGTTATGTCAGCACTGATCAAAACTGGGTGATTGGCAGGCGGCTCGTTTCGCTGCCAGCTCCCGGCTGCTGCATGTGCAGCTTTGGGGGAGCTGGCCCCCGGGCTACCGTGGATCACGTGCTGGTCACCTGCTTGCCACCATCCTCAAATGGTATTGTGGTCATTGTTCAGCCTTAAAACTGGCTTTTGAAAAAAAAATTTGGATACCTGCAATTTTCTTTTACTGATGTGCTCTCACATGCACCAGCAGTAATACATCAATGAGAAGAGCTGCCTGTGCTGGAAAGGCAAAGGGGAAACAGGGAAAATCCAGCAGGGATATGGAGAGAATTTAACGTGCCACAGGTTCGATCTCATGGGCTGCCATGTCCCATCAATGGGAACCATCAGTAAATCAATAGCTGCCTTTTTAATTGCATCCACACCCCTTCCTTGCTCCCCCTTGGCAGGGGAGTGCCATCCCCAGGTGGTGGCTGAAGTCACCCCAGGGGGACAGCGTTCCCCCATTCCCCTCTTTCACTGATGTGGTTGGTTGGGGGTTTTGGGTTGGGGGTGGTTTTTTTTGTTCGGTTGTTTTGGTTTTTTAGGGAAGTGTTTGGTTGTTTTTTTTTTTGGGAGGGGTGTCATTTTATTTTTTTTTTAATCTTATCTTTAATTCTAATTTCCATTGCTTCTGTTCCCATTGCTTTCTGGGAAGGTTTGCCCACATGCAAGAGGCAGAAAAATACTACCACCGCCACAGGGTAGACAGCGAAACACTTTTTACTATACCTAGGTTTACACCCAGAATTCTATCTAGATTTGTTGTTGTTGTTTTGCAAAAATCCATCTTTCGCCTGCTATTTCTTTTTTCAGCACCAAAACGCCACCACCAGTGAAACCATCCCTGGTCCCCTCCATTTGGCTTGGGCAGTGCAGGTTACATAGCAACAACAATAAAGGCAGGGCATGAAAGCCTTGCAGACTTTATTCTGATAATGGCTCAGAGTCAGCACAGGTGCTGAAAGACTTGCTGAAGCAAGCTAGCTGAAAAGCAAGGGTTTAAAATACTTGTTCTTTATCATAGATAATTGATCTGCTAATGTTTGCCGTTTTCCAGGACCATTGCAGTAGATAAGTCTTCTGAATATTTCTTAAAGGCTAAATCCTCCTGTCAGATCTGCTGGGAGTCCCCTAGATCGGCAGGTTAAGTGGGATATTATCTCAGGTGTAAGATGTAGAGGAAGATGCTGAGGAGTTGCTCAGGCTTCACGGGGCTCTCGGTACTGCAGCTGTGGCCTGGGCTGGAGATAAGGAGCATGGCATTGGGCTCGGCTGAACCCTGGGAGATGAAGCACCGCAGCCAAACCTTGCCATTTTCTGGAGGATGGGATGAAAGTCCAGGTAGACGAAGCTCCGCTGTCAGAGCAGAGCTGTGGCGAGGGCACTCCAGCTTCCCCAGCCGACATGGGGTTGCATTTGACAGTATGAAATAGGAACCATCCTCTCTGGGGTTCTTCTTAGCTCCTGAAGGGCAGGAAGACAAAGCCACAAACCTGTTCCCAGCCAGGGTGGCATCCTACCAGCCACCTTTGGGTTCTTCTCTCCTTCTACAAATATTGCAGTTGAGTTCATGCATCATTTTCCACTTGGAGCCTAAGCCAAAGCCAAGCAGAATGGCACATGATGCCACACAAACCCTATCTGCTACTAATGCTATTTGCAGCTTTGCTAACAACATGAAATGCCCAACCGTGCCGGGAGACCCATATCCCACATTCCTGCAATCACAAGAAAAAAAAAAAAAATAAAATAAACCTCCCCTTGCTTTTTTACTTGAACACCTCGGAGGGCACTCACTGATAATACATCCCTAAAGCCTCATTTTCAGGCTTTCCAGTGAAATTTCATTCTGAAACATTGCAACCAGCCAAACTGTGAAACACTGCCAGCAAACGGAATGAACTCAGCTCAGGGCTGGAGTTTCACCATTCTTAAATCGTGTTATGTGGGAGCACCGAGTCTCAGGGCAGATCGCTCTGTATCAGCTTAGCTCAGCCCTGCCAGCACCACCAAGAAACTCTGCTCATTGCTGGTGCTGCCAAATTGCTACAGACTCAAAACACAGTTTTGGCACACTGAACCATCCCTCTAGGTCAACAAAAATAGTAATGCTTTTCTAGGGGGAAGGGAAAACCTATTCAGCTCGTACACCTGTGGAGAGCTGCTTGAGCACCAGGCTCTTCATCCCGGCACATCCACAGGGTGTGGGGAGCAGAGCCTGGCTCTCAGCACCACAGCCAGCTACAAAGCCCTTCACCCCATGCAGGGACACGATGCCCACAGACACACAAGCCATCCCAGTGCATGTATACCAACATATTAAAAGCCACGGCAAGCAATATTCCCAGCTGACACCATTGCTGAGTTATTATCCCAGTCCCTGGCACAGCTTTCAGCCCAGCCTGTGGGCAATTTCCCCAAGAGCTCCTGGGCTGCATCTGCTCATGGGCCTGAGGGATTAGCACATACCCCCAGGGTGGTACCTGGGCGGGGGGGATTCAGATCTGCCTTCCTCCTCCAGTCCTGTATCCAAAAACATCAGCAGCAGCAGGGATCTGCCCCAAGACAGAGAAAGGAGGAGCCATCCTTCCAGGGCACGCATCCCATCATGTCATCCTGTAGAACAGGGTCTGGGGAACAAAGGGGTATCCCAAGATTTTCCCAAATGTTGAACTTTTGAGCCTGATACTGTATTAGAGTCTCCTCAGAGACCAGAAGGAACTGGGGGGGAGGGGAAAAATCCAAACTAATAAATCCCTCCTCAGGCTGGGCAGGTACATCATCGCAGTCCAAGATGCACGAAGGATCAAAACTCCGGCTGTAATAAGCTCTCCTGGGAAGAGCTCTGAGCAGGGCTGGGTGAGCAGAGGCAGCTGCAGTTACAGCTGGCAGTAATGTAAATCCAGTCCCAAAAGAGCCAGGGAATAGGTGAAAACAGTGTCGGGGCAGTTGGCAGCCACTGATGAAGACCACAAAGCCATGATTCCAAAGGATGCAGGAGGTTCTTGGGGTGCATAACTAAAAATTTCCCTTTGTTCCTCTAATCACTGCGAAGGCTCTCGCTGAGCATGGCGAGACAGCAAGGACACCGCACTTGAATGAGGAAAGAGTCAAAGAACACACAAAAATCAGTGTCCTTGACTTAAAAAGAAAGGTACCCTTCCAAGGGGAGAGGGAGCTGGCTGGTGCAGTTGCAGGAGGTGGAGCACATGTGTGTCCCCAAGTCTTGCTGAAGTCTTTGCCATGTCAAGGGATCATAGGCTTGTCTGGCCATTAGCAGAGCAGTCATCAAGGGCTTGAATTTCTTTGCTCTGAAGAGATTTTACCCAGGAAATCAGTCCCTTTATTTCAGGTGAAGAACTTCAGCAGGACAGAGAGGCTCCCTCATCCGCAACCCAAGGCCACGAGCTTGCAGCCAGGGACATCCCACCTCTTTCCCTCTTTTCTTTGAGAGCATGGTTTCAAAGACTCTTCTCCCATCTTCTTCTGAGCTTCTGCTACAAGTACAGCTCTTGGGCCAGGATGAACAAAAAAAAAAAAAGGTATTTTAACACCCTACCTAAGGGACTCAATGCCTTCTTTGAACATTTTCCAAGGTTAGCATTAGCAAACTTGGAGCGGGGGTTGCCTTAAGACCTGACCTAAGTTTCCCTTCTTCAGGCATAAAGGCAATCTTTCCAGGAAAGCAGCAAGATTTGGAGGTCAGTACGTGCAGCCTTGGCCTTGAAGCCTTTGAAACCAAACCAACCAACCAGCCTTTCAGCACGATGGGGACTGAAACACCAAGGGAGAATCCTGCAGCCATACCAGGCATCTCCACACAACCCAGAGGTGACCAAGGAATTATTCGGGGGGAGGTAGAGGCAAGTAAAAATACTTGACCAGCCTTTTTGGTACAACAACGTTTCCTAATGATAGTAACATGTATAAAGTGTCATAAATTCATCCACCTTCACCTCTAAGCCACACTGACACAGCATTAAAAATTCTGCTAACTCCTCTTGGTGAACAATTACCTCATTCAGTGGTTTGATTCACAGATATCTTAATGACAGCCTCCCTTGTTGTTTTTTTAATGTTTAAAATATGAAATAAATGAGCCCTGTCAGGCTGAAAATCCTGGGTAGGCTACAGTAGCTGTTTTCAATAAATAATGATGAGAAGTTTCAATTTACCCATCATCTGGCATATCGTGTGACGAGGTTGTCATCTCCTTTCAAGTTTAAAAATCCATTCCTAGCCATCTTGATAACGTCATTAAATATTGTGGCAGAGGGACTAAAGGCGCTTCTTAAAATTAAACCTCACTCCACCGGTAAATAGCAGTGCTGAGGGAGAACCACAACCAGGAGAGGACGAGGCATCAATCACATTGGTGAAGAGCCCCATGTCCCCAGGAGCTCCCTACCCCTTCCCAAAGGGTCTGCCACCCTCCCTACCTATCCTTGCTTTGGCATGAAGATGCAATTATTTATTCCCCGTGCCCTGTTCAGGCAGGGATTGTACAAGCTACAGGGGGGAATATCCTGTAAAAAGGAAACAATCCAATGCCACAAATTGGCCTGGACCAAAGGCTTGCAGGCAAATAGCTTGCAAACAGGTGCTCCCGAGCCTGAACATCAATTGCTCCTCTGCAACACAAAGTTTCTGCTTTGCATCAGCCCTGTTGTTATATACACAAAGAGAAAAAAAAAAAATACAAACTGATTTTGGTCCAGTAAATAAGTTCCTTTTTCTTTTCTTTAAGGAAATTTATCTGCTTCACACCCACTTCCAGAAAGAAGAGTGCCTGCAGGGATGGCTAAGCATGAAAATCCACAGGGGATGCAACAAGGATGAACAAGCAACTTGAAAAAATAGTCCACCTTATCCCTGTCTCAAAGGGGGAGTAACCTGAAACGCAGAACAATCACAAAGCAAGCGTTAATGAGCACTCAAAAGCAGCAAGTGGACCCAGGGAGGGAAATCACCCTCACCAGCTTCAGCTCCATCCCATGGGCTCTCCCCGGCATCCCTTAACACATCTGGGAAGGCAACGAGCCACCCCAAGCTCCGATCCATGTGCCCCACTACTACATTACAGCCATTTCCCCCACTTCAAGCCATTCCTGTCCATTCACGATATATCACACACCAGCAGGATGCACGCGCCACATCGCGCATGCAGCTTGCGGGCATCATCTCGTGCAAATCTCTTTAGCTCTGTTTCATCCAGGCAGCTTCAAAAAAAAAAAAAAAAAAATCTCAGCAGATTATATCAAAGACTTCATCAGATTCCTATTGTCCTGGGTGCACAACATAATGCAAATGGTTTCAAAAGAAAACTGCTACCTGCTGATAGCCGGAGTGGCTGCCAGTTACCAGATGTCTGGCTTTTGTTGTCTGTAACTGGTATAATTTTTGCACAAAAAATGAAAATGGTTTTGATCCTGCAGAACAAGATGCACCATGGATCAATTCATTGCAAAAGCCCCCTTTTTTTTAAGGATGTCTGCATGGACGGAAATTTTGGTTTAGTGGGATGATTGGCTCTAATTTAAACCTGTATTTATACTGAAAATTCAAATAATGCGCCCTATTTTGCATTTCAAAAAGAATCTCAGTGTTTATGAAATCACTTTTGAGTTGCAATTACAGTTATTTGTCTCTGGGACACACAACATGTAATTGGGTCAACATTGTTAATGAGCTAGTAGCATTATTGTTAATGAGCTACTAGTGTTAGTTTCGGTGTTTCATCCCCAGCAGGCAGCAAATACAGTATGTTAAGATAGATAATTATGTTAATGTTACAAATATCCACAGACCAAAGTTGTCATTAAAAATATTAAACAAAGAGGTTAAGTGAGACAATTGTGTGGGGCAAATTCTCTGCAGCAGCAGGGAGGGATGGGCGCCACTCAGACACAGAGGGGTTTTCTCCCAGCACCCTTGCACATGGGGAAACAAATCCTTCGCTCCATTAATTGTGGGCTGGAGTTGCCCTTTTTCATGGAGTGTGGCAGGAGTTTCACGAAAAGCTGATCTTTGCTGCAAACACCCACCCAAAGGCATGTAGAGGGGAAAGAGCTCCTGAGCATCACCTTGCACGCAAAGATGTACAAGCCGCATGAGGGCTCTGAGCATTGTCTCATATGCAAAGACCCCTTGATGGCAACTGTAATGTTTTAAGAGGCTGGACCCCATTAGGAATGAGATCCACTTCGGTTTATTCTTATTAAGGAAATCACCCACTCATTTCACCTGCTGTCCCCTAACCTACGTGTCAAAACAGCTGGCGATCAGCTGTTCCCCATCGACTTGACCAAACCACTTATTTGGCAGGTTTTCCTTCAGGAGTCATTTTTGCTTTTTCAAAACATAATCTGTTGATCCCACTACTTTCTGGTCTGGGAAACCAAGATTTTCCTATAAAGAGCAGTCTCTACATGGTACTAAACCACGAGAGCTTTCCTGACAGCGTCAGGCAGGTCTCTCAGGGTTTCCTCTCTAAGCCAGATCATGCCCAGGGAAACAATTTCTTGTCTCATCAAATGTGTATTTGGAGGACCTTAAAATAAACTACTACAATGTAGGACTCCAGTTTCGTTCGGTACTATGAGTAACAGGGCACAATTGATGAAAAAATGATTGATCGTGGAAAATAATTAAATTATGGAAAATGAGGAGTTAGAGGAATTCATGAAAAATAGTGAGATCGACTGCATTTTGAAATAATTAAAAATATTAACAGAAAATAATTGGAATATGCAGATGGTTATAGCTGAGAGCATCTGTGAAGAAAGGCTATTTATTTGGCAATGGCTAAATACCAAGGAATTTAAACCAAACCACTCTTCCCTATACAGACGTTTTCAGAGCTTTCACCCAGGCCCCGTTGTCGATAACAGAACTGTACCATTTTGCTGAGAGCCACCGCAAGGGGTAGAGGTGAACTAAACTCCTCAAAAAAACTTCAAAATTAAGAAAATTAACACATTTGATCTCCAGAGGAGACGTTAATAGCTGGAGCCTAAGTTCCCCAACCGTTTTAATTGCTGCAGAATTCAACCCTCCAGGGCAACCTGGGGCTCCCACTGTGTTCAGATACACAGCATCGCCTCCAAGGGCTTTATTTGAAGGAGAGAGGGAAAAAAAAAAAAAAAAAAAAAAGGAAAATACAAAGGAAGGTACCAACTCAATGTCTCTCCTATTAGGTCAGTCATTAGTAAAAACACCTGAAGCTCAAGTTGTGCCCTGCTCAACCCTCAGCTGCAAGGGGCGTCAGTGCTGCGAGCACACGGATGTGCTGTTGCTACCCAGTGAATCCCCAGGTCATTCCCAATACCCACCATTCACCAGCCTCCTCCGAGGGGCTGCGCCTGGTGGGTAGCCGCTTTGCTCGCAACATCTCCTCATTAAACAAGAGATATAGTCCTAGATTAAGACACCACAAGGCAGGGACCACCTCTGAGCTGCTGCTTTGCAAACTGCCTGCTAGGGTCCTCCTTTAATCCCCCCTTCAGTGCTGGAAATGCTTCCCCTCCCTTCCCAGGGCAGCAGATCCCAGATTTAAGTGTAGCCTTTTGTTTTGTTTTTCAATCAGTTCCCTCGATCTCACATTGCATCTCCAGCTTCTGACAGCCACGTTACTAGTACCTTCCAAAAAGGCATTTCCTTACAAAAGGAAAGCATTTCATTCCAAAATAAAAATCAGAAGAGATGCAAAACCCAGGGCAGAAGGATGGCATGGAAGAACTGCCTGAGAGAGTGAAGAACAGTTTTGAACTCCTGAATCTCCCGTGCTGTAGGGGAAACTACATCCCTGGAAGAAGGAAAATTCAGTGTCCAGGACTTGCAAACTGAGGTTTTGGAAGAAATGGATAATCCCCACCGTCAAGTACCAAAATAATTGTCTCAGCCCTGTAGCAACACCAGCCTCTGCTCTGGGGTGACACCATTGGGCTTCAAGTCCAATTGGACCTGGCATTTAAGTACAGAGCAAAGCATGATCTGGATGCCCACAGATCTAACCTCTCACCAGAGCACAGAAAGAACAATTAAAATCATGGAAGTATCTGAAAAAGAGGAGAAAACGTCTCTTCCCCCACCCCCACCCCCCAAAAAAGATGATTGTGCCAGTCTAGCCCAATCCTGTTCTTTGCTAGAATAAATTATTTCCAAGAAAAACGCAACGTGGCCGATATTACCACTCAAGGCTTAAAAAAAAAAAAGCATCTCATCCATAGTTTTATTGTCTTACTAACAGTTTTCCCTGGAACTAGTGATTAACACAGACTCGGAGAGGCGTTCAACTGGGAGTTTATGGCGATGGGCTGTGCTGGAAGAGAGGAGGGAGGCGAAAGCCGAACCTGGAGGAAAACCAACCTGCAACTGCTTTATTTCATGCTTAGTTTAATAAACTTAATGGAAAAAATAGAAGCACAGGAATGCTTCCGTTTTAACGGTTAGTTGGGAAGCATCAACAACACAGAGAAGGTTCAGGTTATGGACTCACAGAACTGGAAAAATAAGGTACAAATTAACAGCATAATGTGCTAAATCATGCATCTAAGATTAACTACAGGAATTCCAGCTGTAACAGAAGAATTGAAATTCCTAACTTGTCCAGTGTATTTTAGGAGCTCCCTTGGTGATCTGCAGTTTTCTGGACACATCCCAATGGGCAAATTCCTCCAGGAAAGCTGTAGACCACTAGTGTGGTCCACCTGTGAAAAGCCTCAACACAATCCTAAGGCACATCAGACAGGTAAATCCACATGGAATTCCTAACTTGCGGGAAGCATTCCTGCTGTGGTAAGAGACAGTGGTGGGACCCTGGTGGAGGGTCACTGGCCAAACTGGCCCTCCTGGTGCAGGTGAGGTGGATCCAGGCTGGACCAAGCCCACAAAAGAGCCATCAGAAAAATACAGATGACACATTAACCGGCGGATGCTGAAAAAACTCAGCTTGGTCATCAACAGGGAAAACATATCAGGACATACCTGGCCAATTTCTCGAATTACATTTTGAAGGAAGGTAATCAGATGGGGAAACTGAGCACTTTGGGCTCAGAAATGGTTGGTAAAAGGATGCAAATTTGCTACAAATTCAAAAAAGCTTCTAATAATTTAAAAATAAATTTAAGTATCAAGGGACCTGTGTTCTGGTTCAGCCTTCCAGTAAAGTTAGTGGAGAAAAGAAACCTAATTAGCTTTAAGGAATAGCTCAATCAATTTACAAAGCAGCTTGTGCAGCAGTGTTGGCTGGTACAGGAGTGGACACAAACACTATTTTCCAATCCTACGTCTTACATCCCTACAACCCAATGTAAAAACATTTCATTTGGGATTGGAAAAGACGTTTGATGCGCAGAAAAAAAAAGGCAAGAAACCATTTCATAAAGACAATAATCCTACAAACGTGGGTTTCTCTCCCTTAAGGGCAGCAGCTCTAATGGAAGCCATACAGCAACATATGGACTTCCTGGGGCTGCAAGGAGCACACAAGAAAACAAAACTACGCATATGAGCGGCAGAACAGGAAAATCCCAGGATTATCCCAAGGGAGACACGCATAGCGCAGAGACAGGTCCCACGATGAGCCACCATAAGCTGCGATTCTATTTAGAACTTGACTTTAGGGAAAAAAACCCACCCAAAACCACCAAAACAAGTGTGATATAACCTCACATGGCTAAATAGTTATTCTACTGAATAATGTAGTGGCTTATCCTTGCCAAATCCCAAGGTACTTCTGGAAAGAAGTCAGAAACCTTTTCCCCCATTAACCTCCTGCAAATGCAGCTTTACGCTTTGTAATTAGGTGTAATATGTACAATTACTCAGCAGGAGATTTCAACAGCAGCCCCCATCACAAACATTTGTTAGGTGGTGAAAGTACCCAGGCTATAGGATGCTATAAGTCTGTCTTTTTTTTTTTTTTTTTTTGACCATACGACACCCCTAGACCAGTGCCCTTCAGCATCCCTGCAGGTACATGGGTGAGGAAGGATGAAATGGGGCATTTAGGACTGAACTGGTCCTTGGTGTCAGTCACCAGTTTTACGGTGACATTTTCAGCCTCCAACCCAGCTCTGTAAGATCATCCAGCTCTGTAACTAGTGACACCCGTGGCACACCTCTCGTCTCCACAGCCTCAGAGATGTTCTTAATGGACAAAGTTTCAGCTTCACAAAATCCTCTCCTATTAAATCTAATTTAAATGCATAAGTTAAGATTCCCAAATAGACATATCACAGAGATTTAAAAAGACAGTTAATGCATGTTAAATATAATCAATTCCGGGGGATGAATAGTAATATGTTTTAGGAATCACAGCATAACAGATTGAGATACATAGCCTATTACCGATCTAATAATTAAAAGACAATTACTGCCTATTTAAATCTCAGTAAAATGTGTCAGAAAACAAGGCTTTCACTTCAAAATTAGATATAAAGGTATCCAGCAATTTAAGTGCTATATTTTTTGGTGCAATTCAGAGTCTCATTTTCAGGAACTGCAGAGTATTCCCTCTGAGGCACCCAAACTCTGACAAATAAGGGTGGCTCCACTTGACTCCAAATCACTGTGAGCTCTTCAAAATTTAGGCTGTGAGAAGAAGTTGGGTTGAAGTACGAATAAAACTCGTATCCCAATATGAGATGCCCATCAAGATTTGTTGTAAGATAAAATATCTGAATAAGTAATTGCAAGAGTTTGGCTTGAGAAAACTCAAATTTACACGGTAGGGTCTCACTTGACCCAAAGCTCTAGCAATGAGGATCATCCTAAGAGTAGTTTGTCTTCTTGGCTGCATATCTGCCCATGCAGTTTCCTATTTATTTATTTATTGGGCATGTTTTTATTTACCAACGGCATGTAACATTTCCCTCATCCACTGAAACTCAACCGGATTGAAGAATGACATCTAAAATTAAAGATGTTAAAATGTTTGGAACAGTAAAATAACAGATGGGAGGGCAAAAGATGAATAAAAGCAAGTCGAACACAAGGGACCGTTTGTCAAGTGCTTGCACCCGAGTCAGGTGCTGACCACCCATGGTCAGATCTGGAGCAAGGCTGAACCTTCAGCTGTGCCAGCAAAGCAGAGGTGTGAATCCACAGACGTCCTTGTTACGAGCAGGGGAGCTCCCAGAAAGAACTGGGGAGCAGCCAGTTAAAGCCATTTCTTTGTGGGACTGGAGGGCTGTATCTTGAGGCAGAAACCACAGGACCTCAAACACTCCTTCGCATCTTCAAACGGAGGGTTGTAGGCTGGCTGGTATTTTGGGAGTTGACAAATCTTTTTCCCCTTCTGCAAGTTTTTCTGTTTTATAAACAAACAGCTTGTTTTAGCTGGGAGAAGACGTGTTACAAGCAACAGCCTTAATAATTAAAAGTTTTCTTTGCTGGCCAGCGCTCAAGTGGGAGAGGCCAATGAGGAAGCCAAGGGATTGCTAACCAGGCAGTCCTTAGTCAAGATTTGCCACGTACGAAGATAAGCAGCTCATGTAACATGGATTGCAACATCTACGAGCTCATGGCTGAAGACAGCTGGCGGCCACTCCTGTCTCAAAGTTCACCAGCTGCAAGAGAAGGCCCTCACCGGCCAACCCAACCCAACCTCACACTGCCCCTCTGTGCCCAACAGCACCACGTTCACAAGCAATGACCCACTCAAGTTATTGGTCAAGTAGAGAAAGACTAGGAGATCGTGGGACCTGGCCACCCTGCTGGTGGGCTGTCCATGTCCATAGAGAGGACCTCTGCCTACCGTGGGACTGCTCCCACCTCACTTGCCTACACAGCAGTGGAGAAAACCATGGGATTTTTCTGCTTTCCCCTCCTTCCTGCTCCCTGCCAGGGAACAACCATGAACTGACAGCCTGGAGACCTCCTGGAAGAACCATCCAAGGGGCAGCTCCTACCCCAGAGCCATCACTGCAGCCTCTCCAAACTCCAAGCGCTGGTACCACACATCCCAGGTAAAGTTTCACAATCTAAACAGCATTTGGCTTTAAAAAAAAATAATACAGCAGGCAATTAGAGAATCCATATCAGGGCAGGTGCCACACCACAGCCCCAAGCCCCCAGCTCTGCTCTGCTTCCCAGTCCTCATCCCTCTCCGCACATGGCTCCTCACAAAAGGGGAAGAAAAAAAAAGAAAAGAAAAAAAAAAGCTGTGAAACTGCAATTTGGGATCCTGGAGAGAGGCTTTTTTGCAAATGAGCTGTCCTGTTGAGAACATTCACCCCAAATTGGTCAAAATCTTTCTGCTGTTAATTGAAGGAAGCAGAAATCTGTTTGCTGAAGCTCCATGAGCAGAAAAAGATGTCAGATAAATTATTCATCATGAATTACTCACTTGGCTCTTGTTAAGAAATTACTTGTTTTCACAAAGCTTGCATCAGATCAATTCCTTATTTATTTCATTTATTTAGACATCTGAAGCTGGCAAACTGATATGGATACTGAACACGCAGAATGACGAAGGTTTAAAAATAGATTCTGCATCTAATCCGTAGGTGACCGCTACTGGAGCAAATTAGCAACAAACATTCCCTTCCAGGGCAGCGCAGAGGGTGCATTTCCAGAAACAGCAACCGTGAGCAACTTTATCATCATTGCAATTACCTGTGAGTGGATTAACAAGTGAATTTGACTACATTATATTAGCTTGATATTAAATAGGAAGAAGTTTCTATTTAAGAGGCATAATAATTGGTCAAAATGATAGGAATTGTAAGAGCACAGCATCAGACGTAGCGGTGTACCGTTCATAAGGCATGCTTAGGACTACCTGCTACTGAGGGGGCTGTGATCCCTGCCCCAGCCTGACATCCTACCCACTGCCTCTTTCGGTCCAATTTGCCTTAGAGGAGGGAAAAAACACATCCCCATCACCCCTCCAGGGCAGGGATCCTGACCATCATGTGATTATTTGGGAAATGCATGGCATCCCACTGCCCGCCCCACCAGGGGCTTGCCTTCCACGGGGATTTCACACATAATTTGGCAAGAAACATGCATGTTAAAATAGTTGTCCTGAAAATTAAGATAATGGGGTCTGCTTTCAAGGTGGAGCTGCTTTCAGAGATCAGTTACAGCACCAGAAACCCAGTATTTTTTTTCGAGATTCTCTTGATCTATCAAAATCAGACTTTCTTCCAAAGATTATTTTTTTTTTTTAGAATTATTACTGAGCCATTTTATCCACAGAGCTAGGACTTGAGCATTGTTACAATATTCACTTGAGATTCAGAGACTGCTTTGAAGTGGCTGCCCTCGCTGGCTGTAACTCCTCTCCCTGCTCTCACCATCGCGGCTACTCTTGTGAAGAGATTTGCAGCCTGCTGCTCCCATTCCTTTGAGGCATGTGGGGGAGAGAAATTAGCTGTAATTCACCTTCAGGAGAAGCCCAAGGTGCTGTAACATCCCTGTTATATAAGGAAATCTGATGCAAAGATGCTCCAGCCTGCAGCTAAGCCTGCTATAAATATACCTGCTCGATCGAACGCTGCAGGCTGGGCAGAGAGGGACCTCGTGGCGTAGGGTCCCACCCTGGGGAGAAACAGCCCCCTGCACCAGCACAGGCCACGGCTGACCTGCTGGGAGAAGGCCCTGGGGGTGCTGGGGTCCAGCAGGTTGCCCATGGGCCATGACCTCGTGGCCAAGGGGACCCTGCGGTGCATGAGGAGGAGCGTGGCCAGCAGGCGGAGGAGGGGATTCCGCTCTGCCTGGGGAGGCACGTCTGGGGTGCTGTGTCCAGTGCTGGGCTGCCCAGCTCCAGTGAGACTGGAAGCTACTGGAGAGGGGCCAGCAGAGGTAACAGAGATTATGAAGGGATGGAGCATCTCGCTGATGAGCACGGGCTGAGAGCTGGGCTGGTTTAGCCTGCAGAGGAGAGGACAGAGGGGATCTCATCAATGTCTACAGAGATCTTCAGGGCGAGTGCCAGGAGGACGGGGCCAGGCTCTTCCAGTGGTGCCCAACGACAGGACGAGGGGCAACGGGCACAAACTGCAACATAGGAAGGTCCAACTGAACGTGAGGAAGAACTTCTTCACCTTGAGGGTGGCAGAGCCCTGGGACAGGCTTCCCAGAGGGGCTGTGGGGTCTCCTCCTCTGGAGACGTTCAAAACCCGCCTGGAGATGGCTCTGTGCAACCTGCTCTAGGTGAACCTGCTTCAGCAGGGGGTTGGGCTAGATGGTCTCCAGAGGGTCCTTCCAACCCCGACCATTCTGTCTGAGGTCTCAGTTGCACAGTGGCTGGGGCTGGTCTGCTGGGAACCAGTTCTATTCCCAAGTGCCACAGAAAGTTGGCTCTGGAGGGGATGACAACTACTCCTCTGCAAGCAACTAGGTCCTCCACATGCAAGGTTATAGCACGCAGAAATGCTTAAGGTATCCTGCTTCTATAGTCTGAAATTTCTCCTTGCTCTTCTCTCATAAGCCTGGTGCCACTTGGAAGAGCACAGCATGCTGATGAGGTTGGTTACAGTAAAGCTCATTCAAGCTTCCAGCTCCTCCAGGGAAACTTTGTGGAGCTGTAGATAAGTCTCCTAGAGCCCTTTAGCCTGCCAAGCAGGAGGACAGCAGGCACCCAGGATTAGTGGCCGTGGTGCCACCCAAATTTGCTGCACGCAGTCACCTTGGCTCAGGCTAAAAGGTCTTTCAGGGCTCACCAAGGCACATTTTGGGGCAGCCCGGGCCACACTGCCCTCACACAGGTCTGCCTGTGCACAAGCCTGCTAGCCCATTGCTGAAAGGTGCCACTGCCTATTTATACCTCAACTCCCTTCTGCTTTGGCAGCCAACGAAAAAGCCACTCCAGGCTTCGAGACTGCTTTTTGTCACGACTGAAAATGTCCAAGTCCCCTGCTCCTTTCTGCCCAGACACATCAACCTTCACACGTGGGGCCCCAGAAAGCTCAGCTGGTTGTAAAGCATCCTCTGCTCCCTGGCATCTCCAGGGCCACCTCTGAGACAACACTTCCCTGGCTCTGCCCCCCTGCCACCTAGGGAGGCGAACACAAGGGAATAGGTGCCTGGTTGCTTGGGTTTGCATCTGAGCCCATGGGCAGCCCTGTCTCCTGTGCAGCCAGATGCCACGTCTAATTCCATACCCAGTGCTGCCCACCACGCTCTGACCCAATGCTCTTGAGCACTGCACAGCAGAGCTGCTCTGTCTCCTGCAGTAATTAACTATTCATCAGGCCAGCAAGCAGCATCCCAGCTCCACAGGCAGGGCTACCAGCTGGGATGTGGGAGAGCTGGGTTCAGCGCCGCAGCAATTCATATTTAATGAGTTGGGTGAGGTAGAAAGGCTTCACCAGAGGAGACAAAGGACCACATCCAGGCATCCCTCCCACACTGGATTTGCGTTTGGCAGAACTCACTCCTGAATCACAACAGTCACAAAGTGGGGGCCACAGCCAGGCATCCCACTTTGCCCCCTGACAAGCACCAAGCCCAGCACCAGGACAGGATTTAGTTAATCCTGACTGAGCAGCAGTCCCACTGGGAGCGTGCACGGGAACAAGGTGCACATGTGGGAGATGCTGGAGTTCAGCAAGATATCAATTAAATTGGACACAGAAGGGGAAAATCTCACCATTTCCGTGCCCTATGAATGCAAGAAGCCTGAGAGAAAAAAGCTTCAGTCTAGTCCAGGTTGGGTTCAGCCACACCGTGCTCACCCACAGCAGGTCCTGGATGGCTGAGCAAACAGCAGCAGCAGAAACTTGGATGTTTCTGGCACTTCCAGGCTGAATACCAGGCTCAGGGGTCTAAAAAAAAAAAAAAAAAAAAAAATCACGTTTATGGATGTTTAGTAGCTCTAGTCCTAATATTGCCTTAGCTCTTTGCCAGTCCTAAAGATCTCCACATTTTTCAGATGTTTACCTCAAGCCCCCAAGCAGATCTCGCTGCCACTTTAATTGCTGGGAAGCTTATTAGTTATTAGTCCTTCCTGCCCAAGTGACGAGTGCCTTTCCCCAGCACTACAGCTGTAGCTCAAGAAACGTTTGGGGATATTCTGAAAAGACTCACATGAATATTAAACATTGTAATTGAGTGCAGTGAAGTTCCTCCAGATTTGCAGAGAAATAACAGAGGGCTGATTTCTACCTGATAACATTTAAAAGCAGTTTTCTCGTGGATCTTACTGATGAAACCCAGCCAAAATAATACTTGAATGGCTGCACAACATTGGTTGCCTCTCATCCTAATCTCTCAACATGCCCATGGAGTTTTCTTTTCCTTGTTCCTTTAATACCAGGAGATTAAGGATGCTACTCGTACAGTTGTTGGACCCACACCAGACCATACCCTCGCATTGGTAAAGCCTCCCAGCCCCGCAGCACATCCAAGGAGCCTTGGTCCATCTCAGAGCCCAGTTTGGGCCGGTGAGGAGGGTTCTTTGGCCACAAACACACTCCCAGCAGCTCCAGCTCTCCACAGTTCCCAGAGCAGAGCATATTTTCCACAGTCTCCAGCTGATACGGTGGACATTAATTGAATAAGCATTAATTCTCCTCCGAGGACCATCTGCTGAGGACCAGCTGGCAAGCTCCTCTCAGAAACCAGGCCAACAGCACCATCTAGCAGAGCAGCCCAAAAAGTGCTGGAGAGACTCGCTGCCCATGAAGGAAAGAGGTACCAGGCCTGGGTGACAGCAAGATAAGGACTTGTGGGCCCAGCCTAGTGATGGCCTCGCACGTCAACATCCCATTTGCATCTTCAGACACCTGACTCAACAGCCCCAACATCTGCTGTTTCTTCTTGACTTCTTCCAAACTCCTTACGGGGCTTCGATGCTGGACCATAATTTTTCAGCATCGCCCCAGGACAGGGAAACAGCCTCTGCCTTGAACATTTTATGTCACACATTGTGTGTGTGATGTCATTACATCACACAGCAGTCATCACCGCAGAACCACAGTAAGCCCTTGCCTTGTGGCATCACTTTGGTTTCAAAATAACCCCCAAGCTTCCCACAGGTGGTATGTTCTTAGAAAACAAACCCAGTCTGGGGTCTCAGACCAGTGAAGTCACGGGCAATGGGTGGAAATAGGCCAGGGGGCTGTAGGGCAGCTAGAAGGAAGAAGCAAAACCTTCTCACTGGTATCTTCTCTGCATGGCAGGGTGCAAAGGGTGGTTGCAGCTGGGCTGGAATTTCTGAGGGAAATCTTTGGGGAAAAAAAAAAAAAAGTAACTCATTTTCTGAACTTTCTCTCCCCTCATTTTGCTCAGAAGGGAACTCCCTGCCCTTCCTTCTCACCATCACAGAAGACCCCAATCTAACTTTTATTACAAAATTACCAGAAGCACATGGATTGTAATTGATTTTAAACATTTTACTCTGCTGTGAAGTAGCTTGAAGCTGGCTTCCTCACTCCATCCAGCTCTGTCTGCAGCATTCCCCAGCATCAGGAACTGGAAGAACAGCCCTGCTGATGGGTAACCTGCACCATAATCTGCAGGCTGCTAGATCATACAAGCAAAAGTAGCTTTTCCCTCTCTCCTTGGCAGAACAACACATCCCCCCCCCCAAGGATGGGAGAGGGGGATATTAGTGTTATCCCAATTTATGAAGAGGAAAGCACTTCAAGCAGCAAATTTCTTCTTTGGTCCAGTCTGTTTGCCTGGTTTGTGCTCATGGACAACTACAAACTTTAATGTTCATTTTCCTGTAGTATCTCCTTGAATGGAAAAATCAATTCCAACACCTAAAGCTCTCGCACAGGGAAAATTGTGGGAAATTGTATCTCAGCATTGTAATGAATGGAAATTTATACTTGCCAATCTGTTTTGACTGTTTGGGTTTTACTCCCCATGCAGGGAAAATAATGACATTCTCATATCAGGCAAACATCACGTTCTCTTCAGTTCCTTGTAATTCCTTTTGTGATATTGCTCATACTCATAAGATGAAATCTTTGTTGATTTTATGCTGAAAGAAACTGGTAATCACTTAAACTGACTTTCACATTTTATAGAGCTGGGCAATTCCTCTGCTGCTGCAGTCTGGGATGGAATTACAGATTAAGAAAAAGAATTATCAAACTCCAGTTTTGATCAAATCACACCACAACCCTAGAAGGATGTTCCCTGTGTTAATTACCCTCACAGCATGATATGTGCCACCTCTGCCTAGTCTGAAGTGACTGGCTTCAAGCTTTGCCTTCAGTGGTACTTCCAATTTTTATGCTGCATTCTCCCCATTAGAAATTATGCCCTTCTGGGAAGATTATTACCCAGTTCATACACCTTTTTTCTCTTGGGAAAACTGAACAGACTTTTTTCTAATGGAGCACAAACCCCTTTTCCAGGGCTCTATCGTCCCTTCCTGGCACCTGTGGGAGATGCAGACACAAGAGGAGGATGTGGTGGTACTCTAACAGCCTTGGCTGATCTCTTTGAGTCCCATGACCTGTTCAAGTCTTGTTCTCACAGCAGCACCTACTCAGATCAACAAACCTAGTAAGAAAATTACTTTCCTTCTACCAAAGCATCCTGAGAGTCATGATTCGGAATGATGTCATGTTCTAAAGAGGCAATCTGAACACCACTCAGTATCTCAGAGAAATACATTTTTTAAAAAAATTAAACCTTTCATCCCAAGTAAAACTTCTCAGAAGCCTTCAAACGGTAATGTATTGTCCTGGTTTCCTAGAGTGAGACAAATACGATTTGTTCCAAGTCACCTCAACACAAAATTGCATTTCCTTAACCTTAAATGCCTTGACTCCAGGAGCCATAGCTGCAGCTCCTCATCCGAACAGGCTCAACAGCCAAGCGCTCCTGTTAGGTACCACAGGCACGGGATGCTCAGAAAACCACAAAACCTGCCCTTTTGATGCTTTACAGAGGTTGTAATCTCAGTCTCATTTTCCTCCTCCAAACTGTGCATCCCACAATTAATATATCCCACACTTTATGGAAAGCCTAGTTGGTCTGCCTGCCCTCACGCGAGTCATATGGTTTCATCACACTCTAGGTAATGCAGCCCCATCAAGAAAGCCCTGTTTTCTAAGAAAATGAAGGTGATTGTTCTGCCTTCGGTTTTTGCAAGTGCCATGTGCCACAGAAGCACATGATGGGAGTCAAGTCCCAACAGAGTTTTTCAGCAAAAGAGCTGAAAAGCGCATCAAAAAGCAGACACAAAATTCAACGTTTACATTTTCATTAACAGAATTAAGATTTTTAAGTAGGATAAGCAACCTATAGAAAGTTTCCTTCCAAACTTGGAAGGAAAATCCCCCCAGTAAAGGGGGCCAACCCCCACTGCGCAGCAATAGCTTTGACCACCTGAATGTAGGTGGCTCCACAGGAGCCACAGGCCTGCCAGGAGGGACTGCAGCACTGGAGTGGTTTCATTGGATTGGTGACCCCTGCTCACCCTCAGCCTGGCTCCAAATCGGGGAGAAGGACTAGCAGGGTGCTCTGGGCACCCACAGCTCAACCCCAGGCATTTCAAGTAGGTCTCCTCATGAGGAACACTCCTGGCCCCATCAGCCATCCCAGTTTGTGGGCCAGACGTCAGCAGAAAAACCACCTGTGCAGGCAACTGAGCCATCCCTTCTTTCTCCACACCATCCCCTTTTCCATGTCTTACATCAGCATGGTACCACCACACCAAAGCCACAGGTCTGTGGCAGCTGGGCTGGTGTTTGTTCATCTCTCTTTGCATTTTCCTCCAGTCATTGGGAGGAAAAAAGGTTTTATCCGAGGCTGGTTTTACTGAAGACTGAAACTCACAATTTGTGGAGGAGCTTTTCCCATGACAGGAGTCCCACCTTTCAGGGAAATGAGATAATTTCCAATAATCAGCCTGGGACAAAAATCAGGATAAGATGATTTCAACAAGAATCTAATTGAGTCTTAATGACTTGAAATGTCAGGTCTATAAAATCTCTGTCTCAGGGCTCCGCTCGTTCCTCAGGGCTGGAAAAGCAGCTCACTGCAAGATGTCAAGTCAGACGTGGCTTTCCCACACAGCCCATTACAAGCCATACCTGTCCCACAGCCCTGTCACGATACGGAGCCTTCCTTCTGTTCAAGACCACCACGCTAAGAAATGCCACTATTTGAGCCAGGTTACAGTTGGGTTTTTAAAGCAGGGTCACCTAGCTCTGTGGCCATTCCAAAAATACACATTTTTCACCAGTGGTTAATAACATGAACTCGTAGTTTAAGGCAAGGGAGGTAAAATACACCTATCCCTATGCAGCTACTGCGTGTATAGCAGAGTACACCAGCATACACCGCCTACAGAACTGGTCCCTAAATCTGAGATTGCCCGTGGCTGGAGAGTAGAAGGGCTCGTGCTCCAGCACAGAAGATCTCAGTTAAGGAAAGGACAACCAAACCCATGCACACCCCAGGACAGGGCTCAACACAGCAGACGGGACAAGAGCAATGGACATAAGCTCTGCGATTCTCACCCCCCTTCTCAGGACAAATTGCACATCTTCCTTCCCAGCTGCCACCTTTCCCGGCCAGAACTGCTGCCTTGATAGATCCCTGCCACAGCTCTGCTCACAAATCTATTTCAGGAATTTTTATTTCAGCTCCAGAATGAATTTATTCTTTCGCAGCACAAATAGCACAGCTATTTTAAGCCTGTCTACATGATTTTCAAAAGAGACTATTTTTATATTTGAGCAGATTGCATCTGCTCTGGTGGAAGCATTAGGTTACTAGAAATAGGAAACAAAAGCAGCGTTCACACACTTATTTCCACCAGTTTGCCACAAAGAGCATATGGCGGATAAGTACCAGCAGCTCCTGAAACAGCAACAGAAGAGCCTAGATAGGACAAGTTTTGCAGAGATGACCCAGAAATATTTTTTTATTTGCAGGTCTGTTGCCCCATGTAGTGATCCTTGATCTGCCCTGGGGTCTCAAGCTCTTTTTCTACCTGTAGATGCCCTTCTCCCATAGAAAGTTCATGGCATCAAGCTTCACCCCTTTAAGCACCTTTCCATGTAGGTACATTGGGGCCCAGAGAAGAATTCCAAGATTTGGTAGGCAGTCCTATTTTTCTCGTTTTCCCAAGGAGAAAAGCCCCCAGACTTAAACGCACTCATTCGAGCTGCCTGGTCCTAGAAACCACTTGAAGATCACCTGGCAATAGGATCCAAGCACAAATATTCCCTCTATTGGCAAAATGAACTCAGGCCGAGATGGATTAGCTTACAAACCCCAGCCCTGCCCAGTGCGGGCAAGACCAGGGCCAGAGCAAGAAGTTTTAAGGTGGCCCAAGGTGCAGATGATGTGGGTAATGGATGCTCATGCAAAATTATCTTGTCATCATGCCACAAGACTGCACATTTCCTTCAGGATCAGCTCTTCTGGGCAGCACTCCAGAGTCCTATTCCAGCATATCCAACTTACCCAGAAGAGCCGAGCTACACAAGCATGTAGAAAAGCCAGCAAGATCCCAATAGGGGACGATGGAAGATGGCTGCAAGGAGCTATCAAGCACCGAGCAGAGGTCTTTCATGCAACGGAACACCAGTTAAAGAACAACCATCCCTCTCCTTACTTATGTCAGAAACCACTCGCACGTTACGCTGACAGGTATTGACATTTCACTCTCTTGTATCTCGTGTCAGGGCAGCACGTTGAAGCCGCTGTAGATAAGGTTGGGTTAATGCTGCCATTAAGAGCTCCCTCCAGCCCTTCCCCTGGGGCAAGGGGCTTTCAGCCTTGCTCTAAGCACTTGCTCAGGGATAAAAAGTTGACAGAAGTCGGGGGAGTTTGTTTACAAGTGTTTTACTCACTAGAAATTTGACCGTTTCTTCCAGTAAAAGAACCTGAACTACAGAAACTTCTCGGATGTTTCATGCATGTTATTGTGGTCTGTGCACTTCAGATGCAGTTCCAACAAGCTGAGCAAGCGGCTTTGGATTTTGTGTTATTTTGGAAGCCATTCAGAGGAGCTCAACTGCTGAGATAACAAGATGTAAACAGGAGAAAATGGTGAAGTGGAGGTTAGTTTGTTAAGCTGATGTCTCTCCAGTAACAGTTGTCTCTCTAACTGAGCAAGACCAGCCAAGTGAACCCATATCAAACACCTGCATGTGGGAGAAGCTCCCCCTAACCAGGGCACAACTGGTGATCTATTTGTGCCCTCCAGCAAAAGGGTTCATTTTAAAAAAAAAAAAAAAACGACAGATTTGATGTGTTATCTAGACTGTGTAAAATAACCTTTGCTACACAAATGTATGACTTGATCTGAACCCCCTCTCACCATTTCCCGTGCTTTCCATTACAATCCAGACACAGACCAGGAGTATCCATAACACTCCCATCGCTTCTCAATCCCCACTTGTGCTATACTGTACAGAGCCATAGGCTTAGACACCCCCCCCCCAGAGTCCAGTCATTCATTTCATGGAGGTCTTAATCTACTGGCCACATCTTTCATCAATGCCTTTAACCTTCTCTTAGACATCAGAGATGCGGACCTATTCCCCCATTCATTGCCATTCATCCCACCTTCCCCTCTTTTACACACTTCCATAACAACCTTTCCATAGGTGTGCCATCAAGCTCAAGGTTTTGGGAGCACTCAGTTGGATGCTCTTCCACAGTTCATTTCCTTCCACCCACCCCACCCACCCCCCCAGTACTTCTCATTTAATTTCCATTCATTTACATCCACCATGATGTAAAGCTTTGAGTAACTCAACCTTTAAGAGTCCCAAAGCTATGCATCAGTGGTCAATGCCATTTTCTTTCCTGCACAAAGGAACCATTGATACAACCTGACCAGTTGAGCTGATAGATTTCCAACCAGTCAGCATCTCTTTGTCCATTGAAATGAGGTCAATATTCAATTAACCAGAGTTCAGTACACAGGTTCCGCATTAGGAAAGCATCATATTTCATGTTTTCTAAGAAAGCTTTGTAACTGGGGGCCTGAGAGGTCCAGCAAGTGTTCCCACGTTTAAGTGGCATGAAAAAACTCAGATTAAATTACAATATTTTGGACAGAGACTGAGCGAGTTCACCCAGTCACTTTGCCCCACAGCTGATCCACAGATCTGTATTATTTACCCTGGGGTTACTAGCACCAATAATTTTTTCTGCTCAAAAAAGCTTTTTGACATGCCTAATTTTGAACCAGCCTATAACACTATAGCAGATACGTCTCAAGTCATCCTCACTCCCTATCCAGCCCCTAAGAACAAGTTGCAGTCACTGCAGTGACTATTCCCCTACCACGTACCCCACCTCACCGACCACACCGGGTTCCTTTTCACATGTGGACATGCCCAATCCCTCTTACTAGCCACACATGACTTCCACGCTGCCCCAGGCTTGACTTGGTTTTATGCTCAGGATCCTGAGGTTGCCTTCTCCACCGAGGCAGTCAGCAGACCCCAACACTTTTGGGTGGCTGACAATGCCTGCTACAACCCCACCTCACCGTAAACCCCGAGTAGTAGTATTCCCACACAGATCACTCGCTGCTGCAGTTGTCCACCACGTCTATGGTCACCTTCTTCAGCCTTTCTCCTGGAAAGGGTTGGAGCTGAGCTGAAATAGGCTTCCAGACCATCACTGTCCCGTCCCTCCCCACCCCAGCCCTGCTGTTTTCTGCAGCAATTTTCCTCCAAGTGCTCCCTGCAATTATGTTCTGCCAAACAATTACTCAGCAGCTATTTATCTTTTCCGTACTTCCACTCAAGGATGGAAAACTTTCAGAGATATTCTGCAGTTCTGTGCTTATCAGGAAAAAAGATAAACTTCCCATGCACTATGAAAAAGTAAGTTGGAAGATACTGGAAAATTGCTTATGCTAACTTACGGGGGCCAGATTCTCAGCTCCTACACAGAGCTACACCAGGTGACAACTGGTGAGGACCAGCAGTTTCCCCAGGTGCAGGGTCTTTTTTTTGGACAGGTCATGTAAAAATGATATTAGATTGTATATCACTGCTTTCATTACCAATCATCTTTACAAGAAGGATGAGCAGATAGATTTATTTTTTTTTTTTTGCCTGGGCCACTGAGTTTCCAGCCTGTGATGCCTCAGTAACCAGGACCATGGCCTGACTCCCCCCTCACACTCTCATCCACCACAAAAGCAAACCCACAGAGCTCAGAGAAAACACCAGAGTACAAAAGCAGCATATAAAAAAAATTCAAGCCTGAAGATACTGCATTACGGGGGGGGGGGGAGTCAATAAGCATCTGTTATAAACCCACTTGCACCCACCTAAGTCAGGAGCAACCCCAGTAAAGCCAGTGAGACCAGTTGTTCTCTGCCTGAAATACAGACATTAATATAGACTCACGCAGGCAGGCTCAGGTTGTTAATCCTTCTCCTGCTGTGAGAATATAAGATAAGAAGCAGGAGGAACACGCAGAGCAACTGCAGCCTCTGCAAAGCTCTTTGCTCGTACCTTGCAAGCACAACCAGCTCCTCACCAACCTGAGGGGGGGTGGGGGTGGGGGGGGAAGGGAACCAACAAAAAAAAAACCATCACAGCCAGAGCCCAGAAAAACCCCAGCTCACTCCCTACTCTTAATAAGTAAACTGACTTAATGAAGCCCATGTGTGCTGAGTTTGGTCCTGCCCTCATTCCCCCAGGGCAGGATCAGCTCGTTAGAAGCAACGAATGGTAGCAAAGCCCAGTTCCAAAGTACCATAGCGGGTCACCCTTATTAAACACCAGTTCTCCAAAACAGCTGGTGTTCTCCAGCCCCGGAGCAGATATTGCTCAGAGGCTTTTTGCCATGAGAATTCCAATATAAAAAAAAAAAAAAAATTAAAAAGCATATTAAGAGGGTTTTTTTTACTTTTTTAATTTTGCATTTTGAGTTCTTCCTCTGCTCTCTACTTCGGAGCTGGTAAGGACACCTGCTGACCCTTTCACCCATACATCTCTAACTCCAAAGCACAAGTGGAGAGGTTCATGGAGATCCAGATGCTGGAACTCAAGGGACACGTGAGGTTATTGATGCAGCAACGTGACCGGACTCCTTTCCCACTAGCTTTTAGACTGGAAAAAATGGCTTCTCCTGCCCAGTGTCTGGGGGCTGCTGGGCAAGGAGGGTCAGGGGACAAGCTGCACCCCCAAACCCACAGTGTCTTATAGGAAAGCAGACACCTGTCCATATGGTAAACAAGGGTTTGGGTTACGCTGAGACTGATGGAAATAACATGACCCGCAGCCTGAAAAACACTCAGGAGCCGGAGAAAAGACAAATGGAGCTCCGTGAAAATTAGACAGGAAAGCACTGTTGCACTCAATTATCTGCTAAAAAGCAATGATCGCATATTTGTATTACACTTATTAACGTCTTTCTCACCTCTAAAAAATGGCACCCTGTCCGAAGAGTATTAACAGTGTAATACATGTTTTTGTTGTTAAGTATGATTACTTTTCATTTACCTTCTTTATTTTACCGAGCGAGGTCTAAATCACTCTACCAAGCACTCGCCCAGGCTGTAATATGTGCTGTGTATTTAAGCTAGTGGTTATGGAGGGGGGGGGGGGGGGGTGTGGAAATATCCAAACCATCAACAAAACAGCTTTTCCAGTTCCTTTCAAGCAATTCAGTCCCCAACCCCAAGTTAAATCAATTAGAACCGCAGTGCTGGGATTTGTCACAGACACTCATGTTAACTCCAAACGGGTTTGTTTTCCTTCCGTTTGCTGGGGAAATGGGAATTGTCTTCGGAGCGGGCATTGAGAGAAGCTTTACCTTGTCAGGAGGCTTGTGGCTGTGAAATACAAGTCAAGCCACTGCCAAATTTTAAAGCTTTCCTCCTGGCTGGTCTCCATCACAGCAGCTCCCCGTCAGACCAGGGGCTTTTTGCCCTTTGTGCTTCCCACACCCCTCCCGCCACCACCAAAGCTGCAATTCGGTGCCGCACTGGGGCAAATGGAAGAGCAACAAAAGGAAAGCACTGTTTCATTCTCGCAAAAATCAGATTTCCACTCATTTTTGTATCCCTGCAGTTTGGCACCGCTGCCCCACAAGTCCCAGGGTGAACGCCGTCCTTCCAGGTGGGCACCGATACAACCGTCTGAGGATGCGGCTCCTACCAGCCCTACAAAGATCCCCGCAGGAAAAAGTCTATTAAATGACGGTTGTCACATCGCATTTCGGGGGAAAACATGAAAATATTACCTTTCCTAATAAACAACCTTCCAGCATGTTGCCATTAACGATTGCTGCTCTACGGAAGGAGTTATTTAAGTGGAATGGGAAATGAATTCTGTGTATAATATACATTTCCATTAAATATTTCTGCACCACACCAGCAGTTTTAACTGAAAGAGTAAGTAAACATTCCCTGTGCATATAACACTTTTCCATTAAGTGTGTCTGTAAGGTAGATTTTTATGATGATTACCGTGATTTTTCCTTCATAAAACTTCCATACACATTTTTAATCCATTACGGCTTGTGAAAGTACGTATTTGCATTTCTGGTAATCCTGAATTTGTGAGGGGTTCTTCCATTTGGGGAAAAATGGGATGAGACAACCCCTTTCTGTAAATCCCCGAGCTCCACACTGGGATCCAGGCTTGCCCCGGCTGGCAGTAGAGGTTTATTTTATATCAGCCAGGTTTATCCACCTCCAAATTAATGCTCATGCAAAGCCACAGCATCTGCTGATGGGTTTCTAGGAAGACATCCGTGGGAATTTGGCCCATTACATATACTTTTGGCCATTTGCTCGGGCAAATGTTGTGCAATTTGGCTGCCAGATCCCTCCTTCACCTCCCCAGTGCTTCTTCCCCTCCCTCGCTGTGGAGCTGGGCGGTTTGGGTGGGCTCAGGCCAGCACCCAGCCTACCTTGCTGAATTTAATGGTAGTCTTTACTCAAATGCCTTTTTTTAAATCCATTTAAATGAACGTGGATCAAACTACAACACGTCAGTGCCTTCTGTGCAAGGGTAACTTAACTACCTGTGGGTCCTGAAGTTAATGGGGACCTTGTGCTATCAGAAAAAATAAAATATGACAACTGCTATGGCTATTAGGTATGAAAACATAAGTTGTGAAACGCACAGTGGGGTCCTGGGCTGCAGTTACCTCTGCTTTCTTTGCTTTTCAGCAATATGGTGTGGAGCTGCTGCAGGACCTCTTTTGTTTATGGAAATTAGCATTTTTTTCCTGACTCTGAGAATACCCTAAAGCATTAAAAAAAATAGGTACTTTGTTATCTGGCGTTCGTGAATAATTTGTAAATGTTTTATGCCGTGGAGTTTGTCCACCTGGCTGCCAGCCTGCAGCCCTGAGGAGGGCTGGGAGGGAGGGCAACAGAAAGATGCTGGCAGCTCAGCGAGCGTGCAGCTATTAATGGGTATTATATTGCCCTGTAAGTTGGGATGTTTCTCAGGAAATGAATAGATATCCTAGTTACAGGCTATGAAAAATCCATAGTGTTTTCTGATTTCTTTCAAAATATTTGTGTGTCTATAGCCTGGAGAGGGACCAAGCCTTGCTGTGCCTCTCCTGAGGATTTTTGTTCCTGATGCCCCATAGCATGCCCAGCACACAGCTTGCAGAGCAGTTTTAAGCTCAAACTCCCCCAGCAAGTTGAGCTGAACAATATTCTGTGCTTTTTGCTTATCAGGGCCTCCAGCACAAATCCTCCAGGGTGCCTTAGCCATGTTTTTCCCACAGCCCAACCTCCGCTTCCCGACGTGGGCTTGGAGAGAACCCAGCAGCTCAAAGGAAAACAGAGCAAAACCCTGAGAGCCTTCACCTTCTGCCATGCCAGAACTTCTCACACTCATTAATTTCTCATCCACAGGGGAAAATAGAAAGTTTTTCTTGAAAACCAGATCCATGTAGTGGCAAACCTGATCTAAAGGGAGCCTGTCTTAGAAAAGCAAGAATTAGCTGAGTTTAGCAGCAGCTTTGGGGTATCAGCCTGAGCATCACCCCGGGGTGGGTGCAGAAGTTGGGGGTTTTTCCAACAAGCACATGCCCAGCACGGACGGCAATCAGGCCGAGCTCACTCGAGAGCAGCCAGATACTTGTGATGATAGTTGAGATGCACTTCCCAACACTGCGCATCCGATCACCCATCATCAGTTTTAATCCATCAGCACGATGGTTTACACGCTGCGTTACAGCCTCGTCCCACTGCCAAGCCTTGGGCTTTGCTACTGGCATAACTTTGCTGAACGCAAAAAAATACTTGGAGCGCCACCTCCATCCAAGACTTTAATAGCAACTCATTTCTCCCCTAGGTTTTTTGTTTTGGTAAGGGGCTGATACATAGGTGCTACATACAACCTGCTGCCATCCAGCTGCTGCTTGGTGCAGAAGAAAGAGCAAGAAGAAATTGGGTCAAAGTAAAAATCATTATTCTCAGGGTGTTTTTTTTTTTTTAAAAAAAGGCCAACCTATGGAAACTTTCTTGCTACTTTCCTACTATACTCAGGGTATTTGTGCAGTAAGAAAACACTCAAAACGTACCTGCTCAAGGGTGAATAGGCAGTAGTCTCATTTTAGAATACAAAAAAATTATTTGGGCCACCAGGAAAGGATTTCACCACTGCCTGCCTTTCCCTCCTTCATTATAATGGGAAGCATAACCTCAGCCCTCTCCAAAACCACTACAGACAGTAATTATTTTGAAAGGAGAAGTGACTGTTAGGTACCAACAGCTGGTGGGGTGGAGGATGGGGAGGAGAGGGAACACACATGCCTGTGCCCCCGCATTAATTTGGGAAGGTGGAGAGGAAAAAGCTATGGCTCAGAGGAAGCACACCAGGGATGTCTCTGTGTGTTTGCACTCATTCTTCACATTTGTTAAAACAATAGAGAAATGTTTCCCTTTGGAAAGTTTGTACCTCCCATTGTCTTTATTTTTTTGCAAATTCACTTTTGTTCCTGGAAGAGGAGCAAATGATGGAGTGCTCTGTCAGAGCTCGATGAATTGTGGGCTCCTTTTCTTTTCATTTAAAAACCTAAAACACCTTTTTTTTTTTTTTTAACCACCTTCTTCTCCTTTTCCAAATCAAATAAAACAAAGAATTGCACGCATCTATAACCTTTGGTTCTGCTGTCACTGACGGCCAATAACAGATTTCTGTACAGCAAAAGAAAAATCTCCCGGTTACAGCAAGAGCGCAAAAAAAAATCTTTGCTCTCTCTGCTTGAGCATCTCAGCATCACCCCTGAGCAACACCCCAGCCAGGGACTTAAACCAAGAGCACATTCAAACGGGTTAAAACTGAATGAAGGTGTGGGTTTAAGAGCCTGGTACAGCTTGAGTAGGCAACAAAATGCTGCCGGTTTATTAAATTCCCATCCTGCCACTACAAGTTTCATCAGCTGGCTGCATTGCACAGCACGTCAGGCTGCAGGTGAGTAACTCCAAGGGAGGGGAGAGCTGAAGAAACCCCAAATCTGCCTAAGTATGTTAGAGGAGGGGAGCGCAAAGGCTGGGGATGTCCTTGTCCATTGCTCAGCCATTCAGCCCCTAAGGGGTATCTTGGAGGGGCAGGGGCCATGGCACCCCCCCAGACGAGCAAAGGGTGATGCCACGCAACACCTCGGCTTCCTCCTTCACCCCCGCTGCCCCCCGTCCTTCCCTCAAAACTGCCATTCAGCACAGACGCACGTGCACGGCTCAGGGAGCAGCTGCTGCCAATGAGCTCACCTATATTTATGCAAATCACAGTAATTATCATTTGAGAGCACTTGCCAAGGAGTCTGATTACATGGCAGGTTGGGTGATGAATCCCAGCCCTGGTGGCGGTGCCCGGGAGCTGAGCGGGGACCTGCTGCTGCCTGCTCAAGGTGGCCTGGGACCACCAGCTGCCTCAGGAAGAGCACGGAGGGTCAGAATACAGCTGCATATCAACCCCCACCAAGCCTCCAGTAAATGCAAAGAGTCCTTGCAGTTATAAACACAGTTATTTGTGTTATTTTGGACTGATTTGTCCCTGCTGGGAGCATCGGAGTCATGTCAGGCTGCATGGGACTTCAGGCTGCTCAGGGTGGTCATTCCAGCCCGTTGCTGGCCACTAGCACTTGTACTGCTTTGAAAAGAGAGAAAAGGCTCGTAATTCTGGAACGCAAAGGGCTGTGTGTTGTATCAGCTCCACACTAGGGTGTAACTATCCCTGCAGGGTCCCACCAGGAAAGGCTTCTTCCTTTCCTATGGGTTTCAGAGCTGGTCTTCATCCTTCTTCAACTCCTGCAGTAGCTCAGCAAGCTCCTGCCTCCCACTCACCTCACCATCAGAGAAGATATTTCATGGAATACCTGTTGAGGACATCAGGAACCAGAGCCAAGAGGCTGGCCCCTACTGCAGGGACTTGGAGAAACAGTGGGGTCGGTGCAGAGAAGGGCCATCTCCCAAAGGCACCTTGCCTGGGCTTGAGCACCCAAGAGATGGATGGAGAATCCCAACATCAGAGGACAACGCTCCAGCCTGGGCTACTCATTTCTCAATGGGATTCACTGGGTTTTCTTTGGTTTCCCCAATATTGTGCATAATAAGGTGCTGTTAAAGGGAACAAAAACTCTGGCACTTACAGTTACTGCTGAGGAAACTCATATTTTGCGTGATCTTTTTTTTAGGTACAACATGGCTTTGGAAAGACAATGGAAACTTTCATAGCATCACCTTAGGAGTTTCCAAGGCTTCAAATTTTAAAAATTCCAAAATAGGAAGCATATCGGCTGAACAATGCTCGATCCAGGAACATGTGATTCCTCAGTGCTCCTCTTTTCTGCTGAAACCTGAAAAAAAAAGCCTTGAGGTTGGTCTTTCAGAACCAGATTTGCTGTGGGTGGGAGCATCCAAAGAGAGAACTTCAATGGGAAACTCCACAAAGCAATTTTCCTTTTCCATGTAAAAAAGATGATGTCTTTACCAGATTTAATTCTGCGTGATGATGGATTGTGCAGGCATGTGTACAAAGCTTCACAAGACGACGTGGGCTTTACTCTCTGCCTTTCCTCCACAATGCGCTCAAATAAAGGCTCTTAGCCAACAGCTGCCTGAAGGACATCACAGGTTCAAACCTCCTTTTGGCTGTCGGCGGCCTCGCCGTACCCATCGCCTGTGCCTTGCACGCTGCTGTAACACTTGTCCAGTTTATAGCTGGGATTTTCAGACCTAAGGTTTAGGTGTTAACCTCTCATCTTAGACGGCAAAATTAGAAGCAAACTGCCACAAAATTGCTACCTAGCCATTTAATCCAGTGTCGGGTTTTGCCGGGGGTGGTGGAGTCCCCAGCCCTGGAGGGATTTAAAAGACATGTAGATGTGGTGCTCAGGGCCATGGGTTAATGGTGGGCTTGGCAGTGCTGAGTTAATGGTTGGACTCAAACTTTTCCAGCCTAAATAACTCTATGATTCCATGATTCTAATATCTAAAGACTGCATATTTCTGCAGCCTGTCTCCCTGAAGCTTGTCCCTCCTGTCCCAAGGTAGGCTGAATATAGTTTGCGCCACACTCTGTATAAAGCCCTTGGACTTCAACACGCCCAACACTGCAAGAGATGGAGAATTGCTCTCTTAGTTCTCTCTAACTAAGTCTAATTGATTCTCCTGTGCAACAGAACATGACCACCACCCGGAAACTACTGTCACAGATGCATTTAGCACCATTTAATTATATCATGTGAAGATAATTAGGAGGCTCGCTCTCACCCCACCGTCTGCCTGGCCCACGGAGCAGGGATGCTCAGTGCCAGACGGCGGTACCCACCACACTGGAGACTTACAAGCAGTTCATGCCATGCGTTTTGCCATGTCTGACTTCTCTGCAATTGCAGAAATATGCTGGAATGGCTTTTTCCAGCAATCCATTGAACAAATGCCCGTGAGATGCACCCTGCAGAAGCCCCTCGGCAGCCAATTGCCCCAAGTCCTAGTTCCCACCAGCAAATTTCCAGGATGCAAAATCAGTCCAGAGCAGGTATTTTTAGACCCTCATCACATCCTAGCCAGCAAACAGCATCACATAAGGCTATTTATAGTAGTATCCAGACATGACTTGGAGTAAGATACATCCTATTCCTGTGCCTGTCTCATGGTATCTGAAATGGAGCTAATACTCTGCAGCAGCAGTGGGAACCGTTCCCCATTGCTGTTTACATAAGCTTTTGGAGATCCACAGATAGAAGCTGCTGTTGAAGTGAAAAATTCAAACCTCCACAGAAAGTAAGTAGCACTGAGCCTTTATAAATAGTCTGTGATGCAGGGAAACTTGGGAAAAGTCTCTGCGACTTGAAAGTGCATGTATTTTTGTAAGCATGCAGGGAGATGATAAATTATTTCTTTTGATCCTTTTCACTTCTGTGCTTACAGCTGTAAAAAAAATATGCTAAAGGCTGCTTCTTTTTTTCCCCCTCTGAATCTATTGGTGAATGAAAAATCCTACAGCACAAAGCAAAGTGTTTTGGATAAAAGCAGGTATTGGAGCGCTGCTCAGCCCTTAGCAGAACTTCTAGGATTTATTTCCCTGCTTCCTTGCATTAACAAATTACCCTTAACATCTCTTCAAATTCTCACCAACTCTTTTACAGCCTTCTGTACTTATGTGAGAGAAATTCCTCCTCTTCTGAAAAATTTGGGACAAGATTTGTCTCTTCCCAGTTGCAGCCTCCCGCGTCTTGGTCCTGGCACAGGAACGGGGCATTTGATGCTTTCAGCACCTCACTAGGTAGGAAAAATTTACCTCTTTCCCTCAAATAATTATTACTATTATTATTAATATTACTAGTATCATCATCATCATTACTGCGTGCTATTGTGAATGGAGCACAGCAACAAGAGAAAAACCAAACTTCTCTATTTTTAATGGTTTGCTCTGATAACTTTTGCAGGGATTCGGAGGCAAAATGCTTATAACTCCACACATCCATAATACAACCCGTGTGTTAAGAGAGGAAGGACCTGGAGCAGCTATATTGTGGCCAATTCTGCTGAGCGAGCAAGGAGACAATGCTTAACGTGCACAATTACACCCATTCTCACTGCAATAACCAGGGTCTGCAATTTGGCGACAGAGGCAATCAATGTATTTTTGCAGAAGATTTATCGGATCCAAGAGTAAAGAGAGTGCTTTGCCCCTCTCCCCGTGCGCGTGTTAATCACAGCAAACTCATTTAACAAATAAATAATGCTAAAGCAAAAATGCACAAGGCCTTTTTAATTAAAAAGTGGCTGCTGTCTTGATGTTAATCCAATAAACTTGAAGAGGGTGGAATTAAGATCCCGATCCTTCAACTTTGGCTCAGAAGTGTGAAAAGCCATATAAGCAATTTTTTAAATAGTCTTGTTACGATTCCTCCTGCCTCCTCCTAAAATCTGTGCCTTCTCCGGCCTGCCCCTCTCCTCTGCCACAGCCCAAGCGCAAGCCAGGGAAAGGCTTGAAAAGGTTCCCTGGCTGGGAGCAGGGGCGGTGTCCCTGATTTTTTACAAATGTTGACACCTGAAAAGACACGAAGCATTTATACCCCAACCCTGTTTCTCACACCAAAAAGAGCTTTTGCCCTCGGTGTGGCTTCCCAGGTGTGAACCTCTCGACTTCTCTGATGTTCTCTGCATTTCAGGGTCAGGTAGCAGAAAGGTGGTTGGAAAAGTTTTACAAAAAAGAAAATTATCCCATGTGTCTTCCACACTAAAAAGATCAAGGAAAACAGAAAGAGCTGGGGGGTGTTGTTCAGACACCCCCCAAAATGATTCACTCCCAGGTGGACACCAACTGTCTTAGTGTTTTGCATCAGCAAGCTTCAGCCTGAAGGTATTTCATTATAAATAACTTACAAGCCTACAAAAATCTAAGAAGGAGTGGGAAGTTTTATTAGAAATCCTGAAAATCCTCTAACTCCGAGGGGGCTGGCAGGCTCGGATATAATTAAACATGGCACTGAATAGCTCTACAGGCTTTAATCAGGTTTGTGACAAACGCAGGGTGAGCTTGCCTCAGTAAAAGGTTATGTTTGCTTCATTAAAATCTGGATTCTGGCTTTGTCCTTGATATACTCTTGCTCCAGTTTCTTTCATCAGTTCAGTCTTCGGCAGAGTTACAGAACATCGCCCATGAAGGATGCCAAGAAGTAGGTGCTTAAAAAAAGTTACCAATTAAATATCCCTTCCGAGCTCTGCTCTCATTTTTGCACCTGAAACGCAAAACCTGAATAAAATCCCCTGGCCAGTCATCTTTCAGGTGTTGAAGAAGCCGGTAAAATTGGGATGCTCTCCCTCCTTCCAGTCACTTGGTAATTACATTACATGAATAATATAAATCTACGGAAACTGGTGTTTGTGGGGCAGTGATGGGGATGCAGTCAAAAACCATCGTGCCAGCCCTTATGCCACGCACAGGTGCCTGCAGCACTGATTTTGGTGGAGGAATCTCACTGGAAATATCACCATTTGCTGCTGATTTCCTCCTGACAGCCCCTCTTGGAGACCCGTCAGTTAGCCAGCCCTCCATCTATTTAATGTGCTCGTTATTGATAGCTTGCCACGATAAATGTTAATCAGAGTGTCAGCCCGCGCTGCACTAACCACTTTAGAGAAGTCTATTACCTCAACACAGTCACTTTTATCAACCAAATGTGTTATCTCATCAAAGAATGAAATCACGCTTCTTTGACAAGATCTATTTTCCATAAAACCATTTTGACTGGCATTAATTACACTCCTGTGCTTTAATTCTTTATCTATCACATCTGATGTCACCTTTTTCCATTCTTTCCCCCAGAAATTGTCAGGCAGCCCAACCAATGCTCACCCGCAGCTTCCTGCCTACCCTGCCTTCACCCACCGCTCCCCGTCTCCTCCTGGGACGGTCATACAGCTGGCCACCAGACCAGCTCTCCTGCCCAGGTCAAATAGCCCAGCTGTGTCGATTTAGACACGTTCATCCCCGCTCACTGGTGTTTAGTATCCTCTGTGACTGCTAACAAGGTGGAAATTTCCCTGACATCCTCACACGATTCAAGAAATCACCCTGGTTCTTTCAAAATGCAGCACAAAGGCAATTACTGGAAGGTCCTCACGGTCATCATCATATTAACAATCCCCTGGTCACCTTTGCCGAGCCCAGGATATATTCCCAGGACACTTGATAGAAAATTCTTATTATCTTTCGCTATCCCAGTGCAGGATTTTTTCCCACTGATGAAAACTTTCCTTATCCATCTCTACAAGTAATATCTTCTCATTAAAATGGGTGCAATTTCCAATTCCTTTTCATGTTTTGGATGGCAACATTTTCTTTTTCATTCCTGCTTTTGCTTCACAAGTAGACAATACTGTGCCCTTCCATGATTCCAGAGGCACAACTGGGCATCCTGTATATTCCTTTTAAGGAACATCCAGGATTTATTTGCTCTTTTTCTTTACGTTTTCTTCCCAGGGAAAGTCATTTATCACTTTCCTCTGCTTGGGGAAATCAGGGCCTTTGAAGCATGGGGTGTATCCCTTGCAGCACCGTGTGCTAGGATCCATATCAGGACCAGAAGTGGCTGGAGAAGTTCCAAAATCAAACCGCCTCTTGCAAAATAAACCATCTAAAATCATTAATCACAGGGCAAACCGAAATTGCTACAAGTTTGTATCTCACGGCTCTTTCAGCCTGAGTTTAGGTGGTTACAAAAATCCATTCTCGTAACTATAAAGAGTCTTATTAAAGAAAAGTCTTAGAAAGATCAAAATTACAAATGTGGCTCCAATTCTTTTTGTTCTATCACAGTTCTTGCGTTCGCAGCGACTGGTGCTGGGGGATGCACAAAGCCAACTACAGCGCACCAGATATGAGCCATCAAACAACGTTCCCGGGCACAGCACATTCCCTCTGAAGCTTTCCTTTATTTCTAATGACTGTAATTAGCCCATGGCGACTTCTCCACCCAGGAAACAAATCCCAGAGAAGTGTCACTTCACCTTCCTCCACCACAGTCCCCAAGGCAGAGGTGGCTGGGTGGTGGTGGGGCTTTTGCCGTTCGATGGTCATCTGTCTGGATCAGATATTCTCATGGTGTTTTATTTATTGGTTTCAGGAGGCCATGACCATCCCCTATTTTCAAAACCTGTCGCCTTCACGATCCCCCAAGTGATGCCACTCAAGGGACACCTACTCCTGGATCTACTCAGACCTGAGTGAGCTCTACAGCTGAGTTGTCTGAAGAAACCCTACAGCTATTTCTTGTTCTGTGTATAAAGATTTACTCGTTTTCACCTACATTAAGGTTTCACCTACATTTAAGGCTTCAACTACTAAATAACTGGAATCAGCAAGACATTTCCCATGGGCATATTACTGTATTTTTTCCAACAGGGGTACATTTACACTTTCAATTCTGAAGTTTTTTTGTCCTGAGAGCAGTTTTAGGGAAAAACAAACAAACAAACAAACAAAAAAACACCCACACAAAAAAAAAAAAAAAAAGAAAACAACCAAAAAAAACCCAACAAAGCAAAAAAACCCAACCCAGGGCAAATGGATTTGCTGTACCATGTCTGCTGCAGGGCAACAGTTCTTGGTCCCTAAATGACATTATCTATGGGAGTCCAGCACCAGTGACGATGGGAAAAGCTGGATCATACACATGAAAAGGAAGATGCCTTTTGGTGCGTGCTATTCCCTCACCAGATCCCTGGCAGCATGCACAAGCGATTCATGGAGCGTGGCAAAGTGTTACTGGAAATGATCACTCTGAAATCTCCATGTGGATGTTTAATGGTTTCATCAAATTGTAAGATATATATTTGCTTGTCTTCAAGATACCTAGTCCTGCAAGTACCTATATACTGATTTGACTCCACTGAGTCCTGCCCAGGGCAGCCAGTGAGAATATTTTGGAAAAACAAGTTATCTGTCTGCACGTAGGCCTCAAAGGCAGAGCCTCCATGAAGCAACCACATGCACCATCCATCGGCATACTGAGCAGAGCCCTTTACAATTTCCTTAAACCCCACTGACCACCCGTGGCACTGAAGTACTGCTCTGAGACAGATATTTAAAAAACATTTAGACACCTAAATGGCATGTAGATGGATTTCTAATTGAGCTTATTGAAAATCCCTCTTTTTGTGCCTATCGTTAATATTAAAAGCAATCGTCTGGCCACAAGTATGCTGATAAAGAGGGACAGAATTAAGCCTTAGCTTAAACGCTTTGCTGGAATGAATTTAACAGATAACAAGTAGCCAAAGCATGCAGGAATTTTTCAGTGCCATATATCTGTGCCAGTTAAAGCGAGAGGATTGAAGGACCGCACTAAGACATGTGTTGGGAGCCCTGTCTTAGCTCTAGAGACAGGACATTTTTAACCACAGGCAGGCAAGGTGTCAACCCTCAAAAAATATTTTGTGAGATCTGCAATCTAACCATCCCTAATAGAGCCCGTCTACCCTCTCCACGCCGAAAGCAAAGGCAATTGGCTGTGGATGGCTTAATACAACCATAATAAAGTGTTTGAAGGAGATCTCGCATGGAATTAGTTACTTGATTGTAAAGAGCATCTTTGTCACTGTCACTGGTTCAAGGGCAGCCCAATGTACGCCACGTCAGGGACACGGTACAAGCACTGCTGCTTGCACAATTTATAGCCCATGATACAAATTAAAATCCAATAAAGCTTTTATAAAGGCTGCTTTGGAAGTATCAAGTTCTTTCCACAGTGCTCATATTTTAGGTGATAGATTTGTATAACGACTTCACAGTCGATAAAAAAATGTGTAATTCTCTAAACTTCTGTCCGTATTGGTTGTAAAATAGTTACATAAATCTATTGTCTGAAGGTGCAGGCAGTATGGAAGGAATATAGGGTATACCAAATGTATATGCAGGTGCAGGCCAGTTGACGTAGCTGATGTTCTGCCTCTTGGTTCGCTCCACTTTGCTCTTTTGAACGGCACAATGACCTCGCAGCTTCAGGGCCATCCCTGCTGCGGCAGCAACGTGACCTCCCGCACCACAGATGCTACCCGTAAATCCTACATGGTGTCTCAGGGAGACGCATCTTGATGCTAACCCAGAAATGACTGGCTCATTTTGAGATCACAGATTAGCAGTGTCTGGTTTCCAGCACTACTCTGCTCGGTTCCAGTCCTTTCAAAGGCATTTAACCCCCCCCCACCCACCCCCCACCCCACCCCCCGTAGGACCATATTTCTAACATCTGCAGGTAAAGTGAAGCCTCAGTTTCCTTAGCGTTGTCCAAAATGATGTCTCACCAAAAATTCTTGGTACTCATTTATTCAGCTGGACTTTCCTAAGGGAGCTAAGTCCCGGATCTGGACCTATTTTTAGTTCCGTCCTAAGCCCTGCCATGACACTAGAAGTGGAACTCCTCCCAAAAAGAGAAGAGGGGCCCACAAGGTCCACACGCAACTGAATCTCTTACTCCAGTTTTACCCTTTTTTCGCTGCTTTGGTGGAACAAAGAGAAGCCGCAAAGAGAGGTAGAAATATTAAAGCAAGGATTATGTGCTTAATTGTAAATTGAGATGGAAGATTAAGTCTGTAGAAAGAATTACTTATGTGGGGGCCTGTTGGGAGCTGTTCCTCACAGCTCATTTCACACCAGCTAAGTGATTTTAACCCTCTGCCTTCCCCTATTGCTTCTTTCTTACACCCATCACAGCTGAAGGAATTTACTTTGTTTAAGAAGATCATTAAAAGGCTCATCCCCGTGCCATCCCCAGCCATACCCCTCCCCTGTGGACCCAAAGCACATGGATACCGTGCCCAGGACATCATGGCCATCAATCTTTTGTTGAGTTGCCATTCATTCACTGATTTTTCTAATATTCTCCAGCACCCCCAGATGCCAGGAGGCGAAGCTACAGAAAAGAGCCAGATCACAGCAGATTCATAACAAAATCCTAAGAAGTGGGAATTCTACAAGTGCAAGTTTTTATGCTTTCATGACTCAAAGGAAAACCAGAAAATGTGACCCAAAAGCTCCCAAACCAGAAAAAACACAAAAACACTTAAGCAGAAATGTCAAGTTCTTCTGGCATATGACTCATGATTTTTGATGCTGATTTTGAATGCTGAATGTGTACATTGCAGCCTTTCTTTGATTACTGAAGTTATTATAGCACACCTTGAAAAGCTGCACTAGCTCAAGGCAATCCATCAGGATCTTCCTGGGCCGTCCCCGACAGCATGGTGAACCCACGATCACAGGAGAAGGAAAGAGAGCAGTTATTTTGGAAAGGCCCAGTAAATTCTGGGGAACTGATGTATATTTGTATATTAACAACTGATGTATATTTGCTCCAAGAAGTCCCAGGTTTGGGGTGAGAGCAGGCAGGGGAGGGCAGGACGGCTCCAGCCCATCAGCCCTACCAGCTGCACATCAGCACACAGCTCCATTTTAAGGTGACTCCCAATGGATGCTTTGAGATCATCCAATGGATGTCCCAGGGGATTCCCCTTTGCTCTCATCTCCCAGTGCAAACCTGAGGACCACACATTCCAGCAGATAACTGCCTAGTCCAAAACGGGACCATAAGGAAGAGGCACGGGCCCACAGAGAGAAACCCATGAGATGGGGCCACCTTGGGTCCTTTACACCAAGGGGAAGCACCAGCAAAGACTCAGAAGATCCTATAGAATTTGCTTCAGGCACGTCTTCATCCCTTTTTTTATTTGCTTTCTCTGAGTATCTTTTAGGAATTAGATTCGTTGTTGAGCATATCTAGAACAACAGGAAATTTTAGGAGACAATTAATTTTAGGAGACAATTATCAGAGGCAAGTTGCTGGGAATCACATTTTCACATTAGGATCCAGAACTACTTGCTCTGGAGAGCTGACTCCAAAGTCCCAGGCAAATCCATTCAGAAATGAGATGTGATACTGGGCAACAAGGGTGTATGCTAAGGTAAATTAACATGTCTTAAGTGCCCATAACATAAAAGAGCTATAAAATACCTATACAGTGAAGTTTATTCATTAAAGTTATTTTGTGCTTAAAATTTCAGGTAAATAAAGCAGTAATTATAATTAGTCGGTTAGAAGGATTGCGAGGCAAAAAAATTAAGCCGAATCGATTGACTCAGTTATGGACTGTGAATTATTTGCTCCATCTTGCTGTGCTATCACACTATCAAATGCATTTAATAAAATTGTGGTACCTTGATATTCCTTCCTGCATGCATACATAGGTACCTATGCTGGAGCTATAGGCTGAATTGCCATTTGTATTAATTAAATAAATCAAATACGTGTGGCCCTGCCCCTCATCAGGCTGGCAGATAGACATTATTGCTGTTGCACTGAGGCTCGGAGTGGGTGAGGGAGCCACGGGTTTTCCCCAGCACCAGGCGGGTAAGGACAGATATTGCACCCCCACTCAGTACATCCCCGGGATTATTTGGCTGCTTATGGAAAACACCGGCAGGATTTATCCCAAAGGGAAAATCCCATCCCACACGGGGGAGCTCAAGCCACGAGCTCCTGCTGAGTCCGCAGCGATGGGCAACGCAGCCAAACACAGCCACTGCCCGATATTCTACCTCCTTTGCACGCCAAATAACCTTCCTGCAGCATCGCAGGCAGAAGGATCAAGGTAAAGCCTTGCCTTTAAATGGGGCACGTCGGATTTTCAGGGGGAAAATAGGTAAGCAGATTTGTTGGGTGTATTTAGGGTGAGCCGGCGCAGTGCTCAGCTCGGCCGCCCCAAGGTAAAAGTGGTGGCAGCCCAGGTTCGTAAGAGATAATTACTGCTGCAAACCCCAAAATCCCTCTTCCCAAATGTGGTGGTAGCACCAGCCCAGCTTCACGCCCATGGCCACGCTCCAGCTGAACCAACTGAAGCTATATACACATACTACAGGTATTTTACCTGTGTCAGTGGTCTAGGAAAGCTGCCTAACCCCTTTTACTGATTGCAGTAAGAAGTGGGAGGTTTCTCTTTTTGCTGAATTTTACCCTAAACTGAGTGTTGCTGTCTATGGCTAAAAAAAATACAGTGTCATGCAGCTGGAGCCGTGGGCTTGGTGCACCACGAATGCTTTCACCTCAGTCCTGAAATGTCTTATTTTGTTTCAGGTAATGTGAAAACAGAGTTGGAAGAGAGAGTCATGAACTCTGAGTAAGTCTCAAGTATCCTCTCCCTTCCATCCCTTTGCCTGTTCACCTTGGATTTGTGCACATGGACCTACTGGAGCAAGACCAGAGGAGGCCGCGGAGATGACCAGAGGCTGGAACTCCTCTGCTGTGGGGACCAGCTGGGAGAGCTGGGGTGGTTCAGCCTGGAGAAGGCTCCAGGGAGACCTTTGAGCACCTTCCAGCACCTAAAGGAGCCGACAGGGAAGCTGGAGAGGGGCTTTGTACCAGGGCCTGTAGCGATAGGACAAGGGGGAATGGGTTTACACTGGAAGAGGGGACATTTATCCTGGGCACTGGGAAGGAATTGCTCCCTGTGAGGGTGGGAGGCGCCGGCAGAGGCTGCCCGGGGCAGCTGTGGGTGCCCCGTCCCCGGCAGTGCCCACGGCCAGGCTGGGGCTGGGACCCACCTGGGCTGGGGGAGGTGCAGGGGGTGGCCCTGCCCGGGGCAGGGGGTGGGACTAGGTGGGCTTTAAGGTCCCTTCCAACCCAAACCATTCTATGATCTTTCAAATGCTTCAGCATCCCTTGGATATTTTCCATTACAAAACAGGAGTGGATTTCCCATGCCTGGGTGGGGAAAGCCCTAAGCAGCCCTTTGCAGAGCTCTTTCAGCCAGCGGAGAGGAGGAAAAGCTCCTCCCTGCAAATGTTCTTTGCATTTCTTTCCCCAGCAGAAATACCTCCTCTCTGCCTGTGATATGCTGAAGTCTGATATTGTGCAAGTTCCTTTCCGAGAAAGAAATGCAGCCAGAGGATGAAACCACTACAAGGCAGTTTGGCAATACCATGAGAGACAGCATATTTTATTTTTTTTTCATTGATGCTCACAAGTATTTTCAATTTTGCTTTTGTTTTCTACCCACAGACAGTATTCTGTGATGCTGAGCATCCCACCAGCCACACCACTCTAAACAAAAGCTTAATTCACCTTAAAAGGGGAAATGGAGTCAGATGCACAATAACACTGGGTTAATGAGGAGCTCCCTGGCACACAGCTTGCTTTCCCGGAGACCTGAGGGAGTCTGTCGTGTGATACACCATAGAGGTTGACACGCTTGCAATACCCATCACCGTTTGAGGGACCACAGTATGGTTCACTACATGATGGGCTTCTGGGTGGTGGGGCTGAGCTGGCTCTCCCCAAAGCCGAGATGCCTCATTCACCCACGCATCTCAAAGCTGAGACTAAAATCTAAACCCTCCCCTCCTGACTTGGACTCAGGTGAGCCAAACCTCTGAATTATGTGGCTTGGACCTGTTTGCACCCACTGGCCGAGGTTCATGGCCGCTCAAAGCTTTGCTGAGAAGAGAACATTTTCTCTTCCCCTTCCCACCCTACACACTCCGAGGGGTTTAACCTGGCTGTAGCAGATGGCCCTGAGTTTAAGAAAATGTTCCTCACCCAGTGTTCTATTGGATGCTGATGCCCATACAATAGCTATTGGATATTTCCTGCTTTTTTTCCAGCACTCAGGGAGAAAATGAAATAATTACACAGGGATCCCTTGTGTGCAGCTCCGAGCACCAAGCCCACTTCACCTCCCGCAGAAAAACCAGCCTCCAGATGCTCTACAGCTCAAAAAGCCTTTATCCCCTTCTCATACCTTATCGTTCACTCCACAATACAGCCTCATGCTGGAAACTGTTTGGCTCCCCTGAACTGTAGCAGGACTTTTTGTCCCTAAGGAAATACTATTCAGAAGGCATCCATTTGCTTTCATTACATGCGAGTTTTAGCAGCATCATGAAGATTAACTTCTTGAAAGTACATCTGGAAAAAGAGAATTATATGGGAAGACGACATAATTATTACATATATCTTTGGCATACTTGATGAGAAGCACTTCAGCGTGTAGGTGTAGCTTTAGCAGAGAAAACAGGATTAAATTTATACAGAGCGATAAAGTTATTCTACGCAATTACAGCCCACCTTTGAGACCCTTCTCTAGAGAGAGCACACTGCAGAGCTGGGCAGGGCCTTACCTATGACATCAGGGCTTGCTCTTCTTCCAAAAATGCAGTTTTCTTCATGTGTAATGTCTTTGTCAAGCACTAAATGAGTTATTGTCAATGGTAACTCCAAGTTCGTATGCCAGCAATAATGCCCAGAGCATCCAGTAGCTGTTCATAGCCTGTCCATGCGTTGGGTTGAGTTGGGTTGGCCACCTGTGGGCAATGCCCTGTGGTGACACAGGTTGAGGCGGACTGAAAAAAAAACCACTATGTCTGCGTGGCTGGGTTCGGACAAAATGGCCTTTATTGTTTATACAAACTATTTATATATCTTAGACAGTGCAGGTGTCAGACCCTGATAGGTTTTTGTGTCCTTCTCCTTGCTCGCTATTTGCTGTTGCTGTAGGTGCCCGTATGCTGCGGTTCTAAGTTCCTATTCTTCGCACCCTGTTTACATACCTGACAATTTGTGGCTGTCTTAAAGGTACACAGCTAAGTCTTTGAAGTCAACTAACTTGTCTGCAGACCCACTGCAGACCCCAACAATTCCCCCTTTTTGTTTTTGAACAGCTAGTACCAGGTTTGCCATGTTCTGCAGGGCCCTTGCAAACATGACAGCAACCAAGGTAATAGGAAACAAACAATACTGCCAACTGAGTGAATGTATGCCAAAAAGGCTGACATTCTCTCAGATTTTGGTAACGTGTTGCTGCAATGGGGCACCTAAAATCCATGCAGCACATACCATCAAAATCCTCACAGCCACGTCCTTGAGCCAACAACAACAAAAAGCCAATAGTTGCTCTGTTTTTTATGTAATGATGGCGAATTTGACTCACATTCTTAACTGTCTAACAAACAAGGTGATTTAATTCTTTAACGCTTTCCCTGCTGTTACTCCGGATAAGAGAAGAACCGCTGCAATACGTTCCCATCAGTTCCATAAATCAACTACAGCATTACATGCTTCATCCAAAGCTATATTGCATTTAAAAGCATTATGCTTATCAGCATGTTCTTCTGTTGACTTATGCAGGTGTCATGGTCCCATCATAGCTTTCCACTACATTAACGTCTACGTAAAGACAACTATCGACATTCAAAGTGCAAACAATATCAACTTATTTTGGGTTAACATTATACAGAGGTAATCAATTATCCCAAATACCAAGACTTTCAGTAAGATTCTTCATTCCCCGCATACATTCACTTTTTTGCACAATGTCTGCAAGTCAGTTTCAAGGAAGGGCACACCAAACAAGGACTGGTTCAGTAAGGAGGCCACACATTAGTTGTTGGGTTGACTGGCGGCAGCAGCGCTCCCACGGTCCGGCACGCTAAGCTCGGGCTGCACACAGCGAGCAGGTATCCATCGCAGACCTTCATCTGTAGAAACACAAGCATCACCTCTCCCCCAGGTTAACAATTCATGCGGTCCCGACCGATGCCCGGTACGAGGGTCTTCGTGCATACTAAGACACCTTCATGCTTTTGCTGCTTGTCACCAATTGACACAAAATGTCGCACAATGGGAGGCACTGCATGGTCGGCACTGCATGGTCGACAGAGATATTCAGAAAGGTCAACACATAACAAGCTTTCTCTAATCATGCCTCTGGGGTCATTCCCTTCATTCCCCCTTTTTGTTTTTTCAAGCTGGCGTTTAAGAGTACCATTCAAGCGTTCAACAATGGCTTGGCCCCTAGGCGAATGGGGAATTCCAAATTTGTGGGAGATCCCCCATTGGGAAAGGAACTGACTGATAGACCTGGAACTATAGGCAGGTCCACGGTCTGTTTTGATTTCGAGAGGGACACCGAGCACAGACAAAGCACGTTGCCAGTGCCGAATGATGTCACGACTGGTCTCACCTGTGCGGGCAGTAGCAATCACTGCAGAAGAATATGTATTTATTGTAACATGGACATATTTTTGTCTGCCAAACTTATTGTAATGAGTTACATTTGTTTGCCAAAGTTGTAAAGCTTGAAGGCCTCTAGGATTAACTCCATAATTTGGCACAGAAGTAACATTTTGACAGTCTGGACAGGCTGCAATACTGCGTGCAGCAGCCTGAGAGAGACCCTTTTGGCCCAACTGGTCATACAAGATCCACCAATTCTGATGATAGAATTGGTGGGCTAACACAGCTTGCTGATGGACATCAGGAACAGGCACTGACAGAGCCACAGAAACTATAGCATCAACTCTAGCATTGTCTTCAATTATAAAACCAGGTAGGGAAGTATGGCTATTAACATGCATAACATAATACGGAGAATGGCATTTCCAAATCTTTTCCCAAACTAAAGTTAAAATTGCAAAAAGCTTGGGGTTGTTGACATGGCCAAGGACAGCCACGTCTAGCTTGGGAAGGAGGGCTGCCACATATGCTGAATCAGTAACAAGCTTAAGAGGGCCTGGAAAATACTGAAATGCCAAAGCCACAGCCCGTAATTCTACAACTTGCAGGGATCCTTCCTGATATACAATTTGGGAATGCTATTGCCCATTTTTTTTCCAAGCAACTGCGGCTCTTCCCGTTTTTTCAGATCCATCTGTAAATACTTGTCACCTTCAACTGGTTGTCTTTGACTTAGTTGCTGTGGCTGCAAAGTTAGATTTACAGTCATTTTCAGAAGTGGATGAGGTGGGTGATGGTACTGGATTTGCCCTTGAAAACTGGCAAGAGCCACTTGAAGGGCAGCAGAATTTAACAGCGCCCATTCAACATAGTATTGTTGTACAAGGATAATTACAGTTGCTGGATCAGCTCCAGTCAACTCTAAACATCTTTTCCAGTTTTTTATGATCAAATCGGCAACAAGTTCATACCATTCAACAGCAATTTTCTTAGGCTGCAAAGGCAAAAACAACCATTCAAGTACATGCAGCGGATCTTCCCAAGCCTGGTTCCATTGGGCCAACATAGCATAAGGGGAAGATTGGTCCATTAAAATAAAACCACTTAAAGGAAGTGTGATATCTACACGCCACACATGTCACGAAGAGATCAACTGTTCAACTTCTTTCACAAGTGCTAAGGCTGCAGGTGTTAAATACCTTGGGGCTAAAAAATCTGTGTCTCCTTTTAAAAGTTGCAAAAGAGGTTGCATTTGTTCATTAGTAAGGCCTAAATAAGGCCGTAACCAATTTAGCATTCCTGCAAGTATTTGGACATAATTCAAAGTCTTTATGTCCAGTTTCAATTGGATAGGTTGTGGAGACACAGTTCCCTTCAGCACATTCATGCCCAGATATTTCCAAGGCTCCTGTCTCTTTTTCAGGAGCTACAACCAATCCAAACTCTGCTAAGCTATGTCTGGCATCTTTTTCAACTACTTTCAGCAGTTCTGTTGATGGTGCTGCCAGCAAAACATCATCCCTGTAATGATAACAGTAAACATCCTTGTATTTGTCTCTCACAGAGCTCAGGGCTTGGGCCACAAACCATTGACAAATGGTTGGTGAGTTTCTCATGCCCTGAGGCAGCACGGTCCCAATGGCACCTTTTTGTGGACTCAGAGTTATTTCTAGATGGTACCGTAAAAGCAAACTTTGCTTTGTCTTTTGGATCTAAAGGAACAGTAAAAAACCAATCTTTCAGATCAATAACTGAAATGTCCCAGTCCATTGGTATCACGGTGGCAGACAGCAATCCTGGCTGTAAGGCCCCCATAGGGGCCATCACTGCGTTGACTTTAGGCAGGTCATGCAATAATCGCCATTTACCAGACTTCTTTTTTATCACAAATACAGGGGTGTTCCACAGGCTATGCAATTCTTCAATGTGGCCTGCGTCTAACTGTTCTGTAACTAATTCATGCAGGGCATACAGCTTTTCTTGGGGCAGGGGCCACTGATCTACTCATGCCGGTTTGTCAGTTAACCAAGTGAGACCAAGGGGAGGCTGTTTCACTCCCTGCAGTACAGTGGCCCCAGTTAAAAATCCATGGTGATACGAACTCCCCATTGTCCTAAACAATCTCGACCCCACAAAGTGAATGGTGCGGTGGCAATGTATGGGCAGACGGTGGCAGTCTGTCTTTCTTGCATTGTGATCTGTATAAGTTTTACAGACAAGTAGCTATTAGTCACACCCCCAGACCTACAATACCTGCTGCATTATTTACCAAAGGCCATTGAGGTGGCCAGTCTTTGCCCAATATGACAGTTGCATCTGCTCCGGTATCCAGAAGACCGTTCAATCTCACTTCTGCAGGAGTGCCTCCCGATAACGCCAAGGTGCAGGTCAGGTTGGGCTGTTGTGAAGATAGTTCTCGTGTCCAAGACACTTGAGGTATTCCTGTGGAGCCGAATCCTCCATCACCCCACCACCTAGGCTCTGTTCTGGGAACACAACTCACAAAAGGCACAAGTTGAGCAAGGCGTGTATTTTTTGGAATTGTAACAGGAGGCACAGGTGTAGAAACTAAGGTACATATTTGACCTGTAAAGTCTGCATCAATAACACCAACATGTACTCGGATATTTTGCAAAGTAGTACTAGATTGACCTATTAGTAAGGCACTAAGGCCCTTCCCTATTAGCCCCTGAGCATTCAAAGGAACCTTAAACACTCCATGGTTGGTTGGAGTTACTGATTCACTGGTATACATCCATCCCCGCTGATCCCTGGGTCCTCCCTGATAACTGGTCACATAAAGCTGGGCGGTTGGTACCTGAGGTACTTGTGTCCTCGTGCACCTCCTCTCTGGCGTGGTAGGTAAAATCCTTCTTTATCGTAACGAGAATAACATTGTTTTGCAAAATGCCCTCTCTTTCCACAGCGGAAACAATAAATTATCTCCAAGGACTCTCTCCATTGTGGCATGCATTGTTTTCTGGAGGGGCAGTCCTGTACTGCTTTCCAAGCAAATTGTGTGTGAACATGAGGATTACCAGCAGCTGCATCTCCCAGTACAACAGGATTTGTGTGCGGTGCATCGGTGGAATGAGTAGGAAGATCAAGGAGCGGTCCACCTATCTGTTCTACTAAATCCCAATTCCCATCTCTTAATGCCCCATCTCTTACAGACCGGCAAAATCGCCGAGGGTCGCGCGTCATTACTGTACCACTGGAAACTGGATTTTTACCACCTCCAGCTTCTCCATTGCCAGTGACTGATAATGTTGTCGTAGCTGGACCCGAATCCGCGTTTTCTGCGTTTCCATCCTGCGCGGGCAGGGCCGGAGCCGAGGGGGCGAGCGGGGGGGCCGGAGCCGAGGGGGCGGGCGGGGGGGCCGGAGCCGAGGGAGGAAGGAGTGTGGGCTGGCACAAATGTTGGGGGGAGTCAGGGGGGCTGGGATCGGTCCACCGAGGTTTCTGCCTCTCATCCCCGGAATCGGCATCGACTGTAAGTCGATGCAGTTGGAGAGATTCAGGGGATTCGGGGCATTGGGGAGTGGCGCCTGGTAAGGGACACAGACTCTCCCCCTCCCCCACCCCCTCATCCTCTTGTCTGCATTCCGGAGGGGGATACAGGGGAGGTTTGAATGATGTACCCTCATTCACATTTTGCTGACTTTTTAAGCCCTCACTTGCGTCTTGCGGACTTTGCAAGCCCCCACTCGCATGTCGCTGACTTTTTAAGCTCCCACCCGCGTCTTGCGGACTCTGCAAGTCTCCACTCGTGTTTTGCAGATTTTGCAAGCCCCCAGTCGCAGTTTGCTGATTTTGCAAGCCCCTATTTGTGTCTTGCGGATTTTTGAAGCCCCCCGCAACATGTCTAAGCAGTTCCCATGTAGGCAACAGCCCCGGCACCTTTTTGTCCCCTTTTTCCAGAGCTTCTGACAGTGTTGATCCTAAATTGTCCCAGGTCGACACACTAAGAGCAGTCGCGGGGGACATTTTAACTCCATGTGTTTTGGCCCACAATAACGTATCTTTTAACCGAAGCCCATCTAAAGAAATTCCACGCTTCTCTAATGCTAATTTCCACATTGATAGCACCATGGTATCTTCTTTAGATAACTTACTCCCCATGCTGTCCCTGGTGGCTCACCTTACCGGTGTCGGGTCCTTCCGGGATCTTGCAGCCGCTCGCTGCGCTACTCCGCTTCACCAGGCTCCGCCTCCCCAGCAACCCGCCGGTCACAGCCCCAGGGTCTGCTCCTGACACCCCTTACCGGGGTCACAGCGGCACAGTCTCAGGGTCTCTTTTTGATACCCTTTACTGCAACGGTCCTCAAACTTTTTAAACAGGGACCGGCGCGCAGATGAAGTGGCAGGAATTCATCTGCGGCTGCTTGGTTCCCCCCCAAGTCCCGGCGGGGGAGGGGGGGGCAGGGGGTTCTGTAAATACCGGGGGCCGGATTGAGGACCCTGGGGGGCCGTATCTGGGCCGTGGGCCGTAGTCTGAGGACCCCAGCTTTACTGGGATCAAATCCGCACGTCGGGGTCACTAAATGTGGTGACGCAGGTTGAGGCGGACTGAAAAAAAAACCCCACTATGTCTGCGTGGCTGGGTTCGGACAAAATGGCCTTTATTGTTTACACAAACTATTTATATATCTTAGACAGTGCAGGTGTCAGACCCTGATAGGTTTTTGTGTCCTTCTTCTTGCTCGCTATTTGCTGTTGCTGTAGGTGCCCGTATGCTGCGGTTCAAAGTTCCGGTTCTTCACATCCTGTTTACAGACCTGACAATTTGTGCCTGTCTTAAAGGTACACGGCTAAGTCTTTGAAGTCAACTAGCTTGTCTGCAGACCCAAACAATGCCCAGCTGGAAATTTGGGGTTACTATGACCTCTTCTTCAGCTGCATGCCATGAGTTACCTCAAAATACTCAGAGCACTGGAGCTATTCAAAAATCACCTTTGCTTTGAGGGTACCTGAGCACTGCAGAAATGCTGCAGTGCCCAAGCCTTGATTCCCAAAATGCAGACAACTGAAACAGTTCTCTGCTTGGGTTGTGCATACTCACCTGCCCAGCAAAACCCTTCCAAAGGGGACACAAAGCATTTCTATAACCTTTTCCCAGGAAGCGTGGCTCTGTTTGCATAGCCAAGAGATAAACCCAGTACTCAGAGGGCTGGAGCACCTCTCCTGTGACTACAGGCTGGGGGATTTGGGGCTGTTCAGCCTGGAGAAAAGGTGGCTCTGGGAGACCTTAGAGTAGACTTTCAGTACCTAAAGGGGGCTTAGGAGAAAGATGGGGACAGAGTTTTTAGCAGGGCCTGTAGTGACAGGACAGGGGGGATGGTTTTAAACTCAAAGAGGGGAGATTCAGACTAGATGGAGGGAAGAAATGTTTTACGCTGAGGGTGGTGAGGCACTGGCACAGGCGGCCCAGAGAGGTGCCCGATGGCCCATCCCTGGGAACATCCAAGGCCAGGCTGGACGGGCTCTGAGCAACCTGACCCAGCTGAAGGTGTCCCTGCCCATGGCAGGGGGCTGCACTGCAGGGACTTTGAAGGTCCCGTCCCACCCAAACTGTTCGGTGATTCTCTGATTCTACGATACTCTCTTCGCCAAGTGAAATCACTGCCCCACGTGAAAACCCTTCCTGGAGCAGACGAACCCTCCAGCAACAAAAGGGCAGCACTTGCCCCTGTGTTTTTTGCAGAAAACAGGAGCAGATCTGAGTGGCAGATGGGGAAGCACAAGGCAACAGATGCCTGTGAGGAGCATCACAAGCAGCGCGCAGCAGCCGCCCGACTATTGTTGAGCTGTCACAGGCGGCGCAGGCGACGAGGGGACAAAGCCGGCATCTGTGCCTGGGAATGAAGCAGTGCCAGGGAACACAAGGCACTGCCACGGGACAGTCTGTGCTGATAACCCCCCCGAGAGCCTGGCGTGCCATCAGGCTGGGCACATGGAGGAGTCTGCCCCAAGCGCTGGGGGCCCGACACTGCCCCACCGCGGGTACCAGACCTGCCCTGTGCCACCACCCTTGCCAGGAGATGCTGCAGAGGAGTTCATCGGTGCAACCCTCAGTCAGACTTGTAAAGCAAACAGCTCATGCCTAAACAGTGTGAGATTTTGAAATCAGCCATCTAGGCCTGGAAAATTGCAGAAAATTGTAAAATCCACAAATTGGCACCCAGCCTTTCAGGATCCCCGAGATGAAACGCAGCATGCGCCTTGATTTTGCTGGCTATAGTATTTTTGTTAGCATGTGTTTGTGACACCTATATGGCAGGCAAGGTGTTTCCCACCACACTGGGAACAGAATGGCTGCTTTGTGCACATCATACACATGAGTCCTGAATGTTACTGTCAGAACTGTTTCAAAAAATCATTTGAAATGGTTTCATGAAAGCTGCTCAGCCTGACAGTCTCTTCAAAATGAGAACTTTTCATCCCCAAGTCATCCTTGTTTCCTAAAGCAGAGAAGCAGCTTCCTTTGCTTAACGGGAGCATCACAGCGACTCAATTCTTGAGTTTCCTCTGGTGCTCTGAGCATCTTCTGGGCAGGACAGCAAGCCCAGACATCACTTTGGGCAGGGCAATTGAGACTGCTGATTTTCCAGGCACTGGGTATTTCCTTAAGTAAAAGCACTGAGCTTTAATACTGATGAGAAAGGCAGCTTGCAGGAACTTGTGGGTTATTTTGGCTGGAAGACCACCCAGTACAACAGCACAGCTGGGGATGGCCAAAATCAGGCTTCATCCTAAGTCAGACAACTGAGAGCTGCAGCCAGGGCGGGAGAGGGAAGGAAAGAGGTTTTATAAAATAATGTTATGTTTATTTTTTATCTAGAGATGATACTTGAATTCTGAAATGGATGTAATTTGTTTCAAATAAGGTTTCTAAAAGGCTCAGCCATGCAAAGAAAAAACAGACTTAGAGTGTATACAAAGTGCAGTACACAGTATTGCACTTAGAGTTGAATGAAATGCTTCAATTAACCAAAACAGAATTTTCAAAAATATTTTTGACTAAGCTGCTGATTCCAAAGATCCACAATTACGGCAAATGCAAAATGCACACAGAAAAAGGCAGTGGGAGACACTCCCCCTGCTTCCTCCCATCAGCATCTTACCAAATCTGCCCACTCAGAAACCCAACCACGACACAGACGAGCATATACAAAGATGTAAAACCCACTCATTTCAGTGGGTCAAGAGGGAAGAGAAACAAAGCAGCGAATAACCTGGGTCATGTTTTGGTTTTTTTCAAAGCAATGGGGAAACAAAACCGGAGGGAGAAGCAAAACTAGGAGGTGCAAGAAGGAAGGGAGAAATTCCTTCATTACAACTGGCTGCTTGGACAAAGTGACAGGTCTTCCAAAGAGAATTTACAGACCTCCGAAGGCAAGTTTTACTGTATACAAAAGAAAGTACTTGGAAAAGAACTTATAAGGCAGGCCTTATATATTTACAGAAGTGAAAGCATCGCATGAAAAGCAAAGCGGGGATCCAGTTTCACTTCTTTTACTGCAACCAAGTGGTCTCCATCGAGTCCAGCAGCCCAAAAGGAGGTCAGCGTTGAGTCAAGAGGTTGATGTAGGGGTTTCCCTTCCAGGGGACATCGAGTGGACCCTGCAGCCCTGGGCTGGGGCGGGATGCTGATCTCCAGAGCCCATCGCAGGGACCCCAGCCCTGAGCCATCTGCCTAGACCTCCCAGCTCATCCTTGGCAGTAATTATCTGGTTTAGTAATTGAAATCTCCCAGTGCATCGGGGTAATGACTTCCTCGCTGGTCACAGAGCAGTCATTGCGTCGGCTTGCCAGACCAGCACATTTCAAAGTCATATATCTCACCCCAAAAATGGCTCTGCCGTGGTAGGCAAATAAATTGTCAAGCCATTAAAAACACAATGGTCAAAAGCCCAGCCAGGCCTGTGTGTTGTCAAGCACCAGGTCAACGATGCTGCACTAACACTAGGGAAAAAATGCCCTCGTTAGAAAGAAAACTACATCTCGCCATTACCCCGTACACAGCAAAATGGAGGTGAAAAAAACGCCACCCTGCAGATGTAAACACAGAAAATTAAAAGGGGAAATAGAAAGAAGTGATGGGATACAGCCTGCAGTGCAGGGAAGGGAGCGCAGAGAGGGAGCTGGGAGCTGCCCTGTAATCCCGGCTCAGCCAGCAGGCGCCTTAGGAAATCAGTTAACCCCTGTGATCCTGTTATCTGAAAATGGGGATAATCATTCTTACCCACCTACATCCCTTGAAGGGTGTGATGGGATTAGTTAGCAGCAGATCTAGAAAATGCAAATTGCTAAGCACACTAACGAACCTGACATGTCCCCGCTCCAGCGCTGTCTCCTGGGTGGGATGAAACAAGCTCTGCTCTCCCCATTGGCATTTCATCTTTCTTTTGTGGATGCCCAGAGGAGCCCAGCTGCACATGGCCATCGGAAAGCAGAGCCGTAAGGATGCCTCAACCCATGCTTATGCAGGGACAGCCCTTATCTGGGTGGCAATTCCCAGTGGAGCTGAGAAACCACATCCTGCATTGATACTCACATTGCTCAGAGCTCTCAACCACAAACCTCCCAGAAAGCAATGTATTCCCCTCCTTTGTCACATTGTGCATTGCAAAACCACCTCTACCTCCTCCAGAGTTACACAGGACACACAGCCCCCAAGATGCTCCTTGGAGGACCCCATTTATCTGTTTCTCATCACTGCTCTCTTTTCCCAGTCACCAGCTGGGGCTTTGCCAGCACCAAGATGAGCACGATTGTCCCCAAACCGTTGTAGATACTTGCAATATCACTGTTTCAGCAGGCCAGGGTGATGGTCACCACCAGCACAAAGGTTCAGCTGGGGACTATAACACCCCCAAGCCTTCACCTCTCCCATTATGTCCCATCTCACACTGCATTGCTGATCCATGTGCAGTGCCTTTACCTTACTGCATAGCACCACCTCGGTTTTGAAGCCATTTCTCCAGTTTGCCATGATCCTTTCAAATTCTAGCCCTGTCCTGCAAAGCCATTTTGGGGCTTTTCTCAGTCTGGGATGACCTGCAAATTTGATAAGCGCATTACCACACCACCAATGTCACCCCCAAAAGCCAGAGATGAGTGCCCATCCCAGGACAGCCCTGGGTAACCCCCAAACACACCCAAGGCTGTTTCCACAGGGAGCCAGTGATGACTACTGTCCAACGGCGATTTCCTGCCCAGCCCTTCCCTACCTTAAAAGACTTTATTCTGGACCGCATTGCCCTATTTACCTCACCAAACTGCCATTTGACACATCATTAAATACCTTATTACAGTTGCAGGAGACAAAAGCCAGATGCACACTCCACAATGGCAGCCTCCAACATTGCATTAACACTTGCTGGTGGAGTGGAGATCTAAGAAATAAATCAGTTACCACAAATGAACTATTGCTTCCCAGCAGTTTGCTTACTTGGAGCTCAGGCAAGTCGCTGAGCCAAAAGGTCAGCGGGGACCCAGGGGAAAATAAAAGACTTTATCATCAGCCGGAGCAGGATTCAGCTCCCTTGACTCATGGCATCTGCAGCATAGATGTCTCCATCGGAGCTAATCACCCTCTGATTCCTTTAGTCAGCAAAGAGAAACAGGCATTTTTAGGGAGTGATTCATTGAATGTGTTTTAAATGTCTTCTGCAAGATGAAATAAATCACACCTAGATATCTCGGTTTCACACATTTCATCAGATGGATCCTACCGCTGTTGTCAAGATGCCCCATGTCATGGGCTGTAAATTAATAAGGAAAGCACCATGAAAGGGGTAACAGCTAGAGTTGTTTGCTTTGAAGTTAAGTCCAGCCCTCCATTTTTATAATTAAATGAAATAAATGTATATCTAGCCTAATAATATAAAAAAATATATAATAATACATGTATACCCTGTGAGCACCCTACATGGTTTCCAGGGCCTGGGCACCATCACTGACCAGGCACCGTCCCTCTGTTTTTCTTCACTCCATTGCTCTTTGCCCACAACTAGAAAAATTCATATTTTCTGTCCCAGATGTGAGCTTTAACATTTGTTACTGGCACTTAGTACATGCTTGAATTATTGTGCTGGCTGCAAAACAGAAAAAGATTTAGTAGGATTAATACGGTGAACAAATGAAAAAATGTGCTGAAGGTGGCGAGGGGATAGCAAGAAAACTGCCAGAGAGCGGCTCTCCTCTCTGTCCCGATGATTTATCTTTTTCATTTTAGCACTCAATAAGAATTTTTGTATTAGCATTGGAAACAACCTCTTAACGAAAACTGGAAAGAAAAAAAGCATTTCCTACGTGAAATCTCCCGATTATTGAGAATGGGAGAAAAGAGTAATTCGTATTGCAGGGGCGATGCACTGGGCTTGTTCACGCAGTTGGAAATTGGGCTCATGGGGTAAGACCAGGGCAGCTCCTGTGGGACTGCAGGGCCATGTTACATCTGCCCCCGTGCGAAGGGAAGCTCTGAAAAGGGCATCAAGCAGGGACCCAGAGTCCCTCAGCCAGGCACATCCCAACATGACACCTCGATTTTAGAGGTAGCATTGAGCCTGGGGAAATTTCTCTTCTTTTTAAGCATCAGATAACGATAAAACAAGAGCTTCATCAGGCTCTGGTTGCCCCACCAGTGCACCTTACAACACAGATGTTGCCAGATGACAGCACAACCACCAACCCCGTGCCTGCAAACAGCAAACCCCAAATATTTTTTGCTAGATTTCAAAAGCTAGGAAATATTTTCTTTGTAAATTTCCAAGTTTCAGAAGGGGAAAAGAAATAAAAGCAAAAAGTTGATGCAACTGGTTGTGAAACCACTGACATTTGCCATCCTCCCAGCACACTTTCCACAAACTGGCACCAAGATTGTTCATACCACATAAAGCAGAGGATGTTGCTGGTGGAAAACTGGTGTAAGCATCTCGCCCAGCTTCATTTGCAAATCCCACTGGAAGTCCACACATGCTTGACTCCCCGTGCCACCCTACACACTGGGACAGTGGCAACCATAGCATTCCCAGGCCGCCAGGATGCAGGGAGGTGCTCCCCCAGCACCATCCAGATGAGAGGGACCACAGTCACACTCCATTATTTTTCAGGAGAAGCATCCAGCAACAAGCGTGGCCAGCAGAGGCTGGGGTTCATGTCACTAAGCCTGTGGGGGGACAACGCTCTTGGGAAAATCTCCTCAGGTGCCACGGCCAATTCTCAGCGCTGTTGTTCCACCCACACAGGCTAAACCTGTCTAAGCTGGGGTAATGATAGAAGGAGGCAAACTCCCCTTCCCCACACCTCCTTTGAAGATGGGGAAGAAAAAGGGGAGCTGGCTCGATTGCAGGCACTGACCCGCAACTGATCTGAGACACAAGCCGAAGCCTCTACACATCATCCTGAGTAGGTGTCAGGATGCCCATGGACAGATGGAGTAAAGGCTGTGACGATGCTCGTGCACGGCTGTGCAAGGTTTGCAGGGGACCCGCAGGTTTCTTTTCATCCCACGGATGCCAGCGTGGCACCAGGGCAGCCTCTGAACCATAAGGAGAGCAGCAAAGAGTAAAAAGCCATTTCTAACACAGCGAAGCAGCTACTGAGTGTGACAGAAACAGCCACATGGAGCCAGCTCACCCTCAAAGGGAAGGCTGCAATCAGTAACACTGTTAAAAATAAAAACCTCTCTTGCTGACACTGCAGTTACAGCTTGAAACAATCAAAACCTACACAAAGGCTTCATCTACTGAGGAATCGCAAAATAGCACACAATCCTGCCTCCAGTTTCCTCAAATAACAAGCAGCTCAACAGCCAGGGATGCAGGAAGGATTTTATCCAGAGAGACCCTTCCCAACTGATTTTCGGAAGATCAGCGATGCTTCATGGTTGAATTGAGTCCCAGCACAGGGTCAGCAGGAGCGAGGAGAGGGGCAGCTCCTTTCCTGCTGGCATCACTCATTTCTTCTTGAAGCATCACCACCCATCCCTTCCCCTGGAGATCCCTGAGCATCCTCCCAACCTGCTTATATCTGTTTAAATAAATCGGGATGACTTTCTGGTAGGGCCACCAGCACCATCATCTCCAGTGTCATCCCATCGCCAGCCTCAAAGCCAGGTTTATGAAACCCTATTTTGAAAAAATATCAGGTTTATCAATTCAGCTCTAGCACAAGGTAAGGCAACCTCACAGCTTGCTGACCCTACTGCAACAGCAGCGGGAGCAGTCAGGCCATCCCTGCCTATCATACCGGCATCTACCCCCAAACTGGGCACACCAACCTGCTCCATAGCTGGTGAGAAAGAAACAGGCACTTCTAAGGAATGAGGATTTGGGCTTTCTCATCCCAGTGTAGACACCTGGAATCAGTCAGACAAGTTACCCCCTGCAAACCAGAGCAGCTCCGGCATGAACATCCAACAGCATCCAAAGGCTGAAGAAGAGAAACCTGGTACTTTGAGGTCTTGGAAGGGCTGAAAAACCAGGGAACTGCCAGACTGCTGAGATTAAAATCATCCAGAGAAACAAACCATCCTCCTTCTCAGATGATCAGTGTTTTCTGGAATGAGAGGCTGTCCCATAGGTCCCCAGCTAGCAGGTAAAACTGGGGAAGGGAGCAGAAGCCTTGTGAAAATCAGGGGGAAGGGGAACGCTGACACATCCCTTTGCAGTCTCGCACTTGTGTTTTATTTATATACACTCAGCTAGCTAAGAAAATGCCTGTGAAAACCCATTAAACCCATTTGAAAACACTTTCTGAAAGCCGACTGCGCTGCATAGCTCAGCAGAGAGTGTGTCCCCTCTCTCCAGGGGTCTCCCTGCTCACGGGAGGTTGCACACCTTCTTCTGATGATCATCATGGCCTACGTAAATAATCCAAGACTGGCTTTACGGTGTCACCCCAGCACTAAAGGGGCTGATCCAAGACCCCACAAGGCTGGTGTTCAAACCTGGATTTCTAAGTCTTTGTTTTGGAAGAGCCCAGGCCAGGCTTAGGCTTGGTCCACCACAGAAATGGGACTTTGTCGTTTCTTCTACTGATATGAGAGAAGCCAGAGCATTTAGTGCTTTGATATTGTTTGGTAGTGGGAATGAGAAAAAGAAAAACAGAAGAAAAACAGGCCTAAAATTTCAAGGAGGTTTCTTGATCCAAAATTCATACCGAGCTTCATAGATTGCACCGTTCTTACACACAGCTGTCTGCAGGAGAGTTAAAAGCAGTTTCAAAGAAGGTGAAGACCCTTGGTGCGGATATCACATTTACAACCTTCTACATTGAACCTGTTTTTTTACAGCCATAATTTGGAAAGGGTGAAGCGGCAGACTCTGTTTTCAAGCAGACAGGTGACAGGGTGTCTACCCAAAACTTCAAGCCTGCTAATTGGCAGTAGGTTGTTTTGGGAGGATGAAGCCTCGCTCGCTCCTGTCCTGAGGATGTAATTACAACAGGAAGATTGATGTTTCATAGTCGGATCCACAGGAGCCACTCCAGAGGGACATTTATAGATCACAACATGACCGCAGTAATCACACGGGGACGTTAATGACACCCAACAAAGTTCTGCAAATACACTACAGAGAGGTGTCCAAATATAAGGGAGAGGAATTAATCTTCCAGGAGAATTATTTAAGACTTATAATCTGTTGAGAAAGGAATTACTGGCTGAGTGCTATGCAAAGCTGTGGTAATTATGCTAACAAATTATAAGTACATTTATCTGCTTTCAAAGATGATCATCAACATTGTATGCTTGGCTTTCCCCATACGCAGTTATGGGCAGAAATTATTATTCTTTTCAGGCTGCCACATACCAGCCCCACACCACAACAGACCTTTTTCACCAGGTAATCCACCAACATAAAATTTTAGGCCACGTAATCTCCAGGAGTCACTTCAAGTGCATCCTGCAGTGATCTGACTTATGATCCCTGTACCATAAGGATGTATGTCACTGGCATGACCTGTCCTGACACCAAGGGCCGGCAACAAAGATTTCCTTGAAATGCAAGAAGCTTGATCTGGTAAAGAAAAAAAGGTAATAAATAAATGCTTGTAAAAAGTACTGTGGATAAATGTGCATGTCTGATTATAAATGCTAAAGATCAAAGTCGTATTTTTCTTCTTCATCTTTTTCTGGAAAATCGATGTATCATTAGTCAAAGCAGGGGTTCTGAGAAAGGCAACTGTATTCTCTTCTGCTTCTATGCAATGTCCATTCTTACTGTAGTTTTAGGCTGGTAAAATAGTTCCTTTAACCATCATTCCCATGCAGCGGTGTGGGGAGGTGTTCTGGTCAAACCTCATCCTGGTTGACAGTTGACAGCATCATGGTGAGTCACTGGTTTATAGCCCACAAGGAAGGTTTGAAAACATTTATTTTCCACTTGCCAATGTATCTGTAGTTAAAGCACAACATGGGACCATACTGGGTTTATTGAAACTCTGCCAGGAAGCCTGGCAGGTTTCTTCCAGAATTTTATCTAACAAGTAGGCAGATTTTCACATTAAAAAAAAAAACAACTGACTTATTTTGGGGGCTGGAAAGCATCCTGTAAAGCCTGACGCCTCATCCCACAAGCCCACAAACTCCCAGCAGCCTGTCTCGTGCAGCCCCCAAGCAAGCAGCTCCAGTGCTCAAGCTCCCAGTAGAGTAAAGGAGACAACAGCAATCCTCTTTTGTCAAAGGTCAGAGATGAGGCTTGTCCCTCTGCAGGCATCTCACCCAAGAGGTGTCACCCTGCACCCAGCTGTGCATCAGAGATGCAGCAACAGCTCAGGACCTGGTGCAAGCTGCTTGGTGGCCCTCAGAGCCTCCCAGGGCAGATTCTGCTGGCACCCAAGGACCCCTTCCCAACAGAAGTCACCATCTAGGTCAGGTGTCCACACTCAATGGGACCTTGCTTCTAATGTCCTTCACATCCCAGGAGCAAAACTGCTACTTCTCAAAAGCATCCTGCAGGTTATTAGCTTCTAAATAAGCTAATCTACTAAAAAAAGTTTAGCATGCACCAGGACTGTGGAGCGCATCTCTATCATGCCTCCCAGACAGCACGACAGCCCAAGGAACATGCAGGAGTAAAACGTCCGGTACACCGTGGAGGAACACGGGCTCAGCCCACTGACATCCTGCTCCTGAAGAAGTCCCCGCTGCATTTTCCCAAGCAATCCTAGGACCTACCTCCTGGGATTTCACCCAAGAGAATGATCCTGGCCTAGCACATGCTGTAGCTGGACCCTGCACAAGGGTCCATCCATGCTATGACAAAAGCACAGAGATGCCTGGTTCAGACGCCTGGTTATCAAGCGGAGGAGCTGGAGCATTGGCACTGTTGGGAAGGGATGCAGAAGGGTGCATGACTGTCCCCAGGCTGGGGACTTACCTCGCCTCCCTTTGTCCTGGGGAAGTACAGGAACAGGATCACTTAGGAACTTAGAGTGAGCAGATAGATATATCTATGTTGAGACTTCTGTATTGCAGCGGGAATGGCTATTGCCCCTCGGAATGGTGGAGGAAGGTCGTCACCATTAACTGTGCATACTCATAGCAATGCCTCCCAAGGATGCAGGGTAGAAAAGTAAATATATTTACACTTGGTAAAAACAAAGTGGTTCTGTGCAATGAGGAAACGTGCATGCGATTAATCGCTCAAGGAAAAGCTGCTTAAATCTCATCAGGTTGCTTTCAAAACTTTTCCTAAATCAGGTATGTAAGGAGGCAGGGGAGGTCCCAGCTCGTGGCGAGGGCAGTCGTGGCAGCCTGGCACGAGCCATCATTGCACAGGGTGGAAGACCAGCCTGGCGCAGACCAGCCAGGGTGGACCTGACATTACTTAAACTGTTGCTAAATGCAGTCTCTGCATTTTTGCCTCCGGTTTGGTGCTGTGAGCGTGCCCTGAGGGCCGTGCCGGCGGGCTGACTGGAGCCCCTTTCATCTCTCCCCGCACAGCCAGGTTGTAATTTCCTGAGGACTGGAGCCTACAGCAGTTTCATTGTAGGCTTTGCTAATGAGCCTGACGTCCTAGAGGAAAGCTGGCCGGCCGCTGGATAGTGTGCAAGGACATGTTGTGACATGAAGCTTTGCTCCAGGACAGGATTATCATCCTCTTGTCAGAACTCAAACCACTTAATTACTTTGTACAGAGATGGCTGCACTGCAGCACTGAAGAAGATGAGTCGTCCCTGCAGCAAGGGAGGATGTGGGTTTGCTCATGCAGTGGCCAGCATCTCGAGCGCAGGTGGAAACCCTTGGGCGTGGTCCTGGCGATACGACAACCACCCTCTTGGCTCTCCCTGGCCACCATCGTGCTGCCTTTGAAGATGCCAACTCATAAAAGTAAGAGGAGAGGGCAAATTGACTCCTGCTTTTCACCCAGCACACTGTTTTGCCCACAAGAGTGTCCTCACCCACTTAAAGCAGTGTGAAATTTGTATGGGAGGTGCTTCTATGTAATTACAAAATAAGTAGGGTTGGTTTTTAATCGCCTCACTGTTTTCCAGAGCCAACCAAGGGCTTCCTGCGATGGGTAGTGGAAAGATCTTGCGTATTTTACAAGATAACAATTTGCATGTTGCATGGCAAATATAAGCATACCATAAACACAAGCCACAAGATGATTATAGTGCAGTGGAACAACAGAGAGAAAAAATAAAATAAATCGAGGGCAAGGCCACTACCCACAATGGGTATTCTGTATTTTGGATCTAAAAATACTGGGCTCAAATAAGGAGGCTTTAGCTTACCCCTGACCAAAGTAAATAAAATCAGGTTGAGGCTACATTCAGCAAAGAGGTCAGGAATAGAATACATACAGCTTTTTTTAGGGTATTTATGTCTTATTTTGAATCCATCCTTTATTCACCCAGTTATCTGCAGCTGTTATGGTGTGGCTTTTTTTCCTGTGCACAGAGCAAAGATATGCAGAAGCAATTGTCTGAAGAGTGAAAGTCTGGTTTGTTGCTCAGACTTCTTATACCTCAGATAAAGTGGTAGAAGGTACAGTTACTTCCTCATGCAAGCACAAGAAGTGTGACAACGAGATAAGTTACAGGAACAGAGCCGACCCTCCAAACTAGAGCCACCCACATACCAGATTACAGCCCCAAATCCCACTTCATAGGATGAGGCATTCATTTTTTTCCAGAAAAGAGAATTTTTCACAAAAAATCAGTGTGGCTAATGAAAAAATCTGACTGAAAACCCACTTTTTCATCAAAAAAAAGTTTCCAAGAGAAAGTGGCCTCCCCAGCTTACTACAACACCTCCTAATTCTTTTCTGCTTCTTTGCAGTTGATCCATTTTTAAGGAAGCGCTTCATCTGTCGTCACAAAGAAGCAGAAGGTCTTTCTATTACAATTAATTTTATTTATTTATGCTTGTCAGCCACACTTTTATACCAGCTGTCTCTGTTTGGGACCATCTTTATTGGCTGCTGTCAAAGGACTCCAAATAAGTAAAAGCCTAATAAGTAAAATGAGTAAGATTTATATTGCTATATTTGCAGCCCAGCTTCACCTGGGGAGAAGCACTACAGTACCAGAATTTTTGTTTATTTTCTTGCCCATTCTGGCACCACAGTGTGCAGTCGAGAAGCCAGAGGTGGAAAAGGCATACTAGAAAAAAGTTGAAGTCAAAGATAAAAACAACATGTTAACATGAAAAGCATGCAGGGAGCTTACAGAGCACCCCGCCAGCAGCTTCATCCTCGGGGTGCATGCCCTATATGCCGTCCCCCATCACTAGCCGGACAAGTGCAGGGGAAAATGCTATTATTTATTTCTGGAGCTGGAGAATTGCTTTTCCCTCTCAAAACAGCAGCTTTTAATACGGCAGGGCCCAGCTTGCTCCTACTCACAGTTATATCCGCTACCCAAAAACAGTCACTGTGCATGGCTGGATCCTCCCGTACGTGGGAGATGTATTTACATACATATTTTTCAGTGCTCATCCTCCACCCTGGGAAATTCAACAGCTGAAGAAATGACATTAGCATTGGCCATAATATTTATGAAGAGGCTGCACACAGCAATGAAGAAAACAACTCTCTCTCACTGAGGACTGGAAGACACTTAGTAACAAATGTTTACTGTTGGTTATTAAATTTCAGTTTACTGCAACATTGATGTCCATAAGGGTCTTAAGGGTGTTTTCCAGCCTAAATGATTCTATGATTAATGTGTGTCCTGCTAAAGGCTATTCTTTGCAATGCTGGCCACTGCTCAGGTGGAAGTTTTGCTGGAAGAGGGGAGAGGTCAGTGTCCAAATGCATGATCCCTATGTCACAAACTTACTTTTCTCATGATTATCTCCCAAAAATGAGAGATCTGACACAAACACCACAGCATTCATGGAACAAGTCCAGGCACTTCAGTGGATTATGCACCAGGACGATGTGCAGATCCCACTGAAGTCAAGGGAAATCTTTATACCTTCCCCTGCAGACCTGACATCAGCCCCTACAAGGAGCTAAAGCAGCTACCAAGCTATCGTCCCAAAAATACCAAAGCCATAGCAATAGTTTCAGTGATGCATGTTAATTATTTAGGGCTACGTGCTTGCTGGAGAAGACAGTTGTCCAGCCCCATCTCCCTGGTGGTTCTTTCCCGGGGACATCTCCTCACACTGGTTGCCACTTGATTTCCCAAAATAATTTCACATAACTGCTGTGTTTTCCAAGCTCAGCATACACCGAGCAGGGCCAGCTCCTGGGAACAGTATCGGAAAGGAATGTGAGCAATGAACATCTTGGATCACAGAATCCAGAGTGGTCACCTCTCTGATGGAACTATCCTGCAGGAGAAACCACCATCTCCCACGTATGGCAAATGTCCTGATCCTTTTTCTCCTATTTTTAAAAAAGGGCTTAATGTGAGTTTTCCTATTCCCCAGGTTCTGACATCCCTGCTGACCAATGCAAAATAGGGAGACAGCAACACTGGACCTATGTCTTCATTTAAAAAATTATTTATATGAAGTCAGCATCACAAATCACCGCTTTTACTACATGATTATATTAATAGTTTGCATATTCATAAAGCAGCATAAGTTTATGCATCTTCATAATATTAGGGAAGAACAGATTTTCTATTCATAGGAGAAAAAATAAATACAGATTTGGGTAAGTGCCTTCTTAAACAAGGCTGCTAAGAAGTGCTCCCTCTTCCAGCTCTGTGCAGAGGGGGTTTGGCTCAGAAATTCTTTTAATTTCTTCATTTGGAGATGTGCTTGACTCCTCTCAGAGCTAGTCTGAGTGTATCTCTGGGATTTTCAAGATCTTAACCCAAATAACAAGTGAACAAGTGCCAGGCCAGCTGGGACACTCCAAAACACAAACCTCACGCAACAGCTCGGAGGGAGGAGTTTTATCCAGTTCCTGGGATTTTGGTGCTAATGGCAAAATCATCTTTACCTGCAATGTACAAAAAACTGAGCAATTATGCAAATACCAGCCACATCTCAAAAGTATGTAATTACATTAGTGTGTAATTCTCAGGATTTAGCTCAAAATCTTGCATGCAGGCGTGAATATCCTCACTCACACCTGCACTACAGTGTAACTTGTCCTTAGCAACGAGCCCCTCGACGTAGGTCTCCTAAACATACTAATGAAGAGCACTTGGCTCAAAGCAGGGGTCCTCAAACTTTAAACAGGGGCCAGCACGCAGATGAAGTGGCAGGAATTCATCTGCGGCTGCTTGGTTCCCCCCCCAAGTCCCGGCAGGGGAGGCGGGGGGGGGCAGAGGGTTCTGTAAATACCAGGGGCTGGATTGAGGACCCTGGGGGGCCGTATCTGGGCCACGGGCTGTAGTTTGAGGACCCCTGGCTCAAAACAATTCATTAGTCAAAGATTACCAACCAGCCTAGGCAAGGCAGTATTTTCTTCATGGCATCTTGGATGGAAAATGGGTTGATTTGTGTGTCCTGTGGAACAGTTTCCTCAGTCGGGGAACCCATTAATTCCATAGCTGTGATTCCACCTAACCATACCAGGATAAAACATGATGTAGAAAGACAGCACCTGGAAACAGTATAAACACCAGGGACACAAGGAGGTGACTCTCCCCACATAGATGTCACGAGACAGGTGGCAGAGTCCTCCCACTGCCACCTCGGGCATCACAATGGCAGGTCCCTGTCTCCTGGTACAAGAAACTCAGTGCCGCCTCCCTTTGCCACGGCAGCAGGCCAGGCCACCACCGCTCCAGGTGCTGAAGGTGAGGGCAGGGATCAAGAGGGACTTCCGGAACAAGAAACAGAAATAATATATATCATAAGTCCCTGAATGGGTTTCATTTGGACATTAGCATCTGTTTATCACAGACTGCACAGCCACTTCACTCCCTTATATATATACTCCCTAAAATAGCCCATTTAAGTTCATTTTTATCCTGTTTCTAACAGCAGGCTGGAACCCCTGTTTTAAAGGTGCCGATTAAGCATCAGCGCAATCAGCCCCTAGCAACCCGCTTCAGTGGAGCACTTGATTAACTGTGCTTTAATTAACCTCTTCACCTCCCCACGCGTTAGCAGGTAAATGTATTTACACTCAGCAGTAGGCACAAATCCATGTATTGCCAGACTCTGAATTCCTCAATTTTAGGTTTCTGTTCGTTATTGCCTACTTGGAGGCCAAGTTGCAGTATCTGTACACATGTGGCTTTTACTGGACCAGATTCCAATGATTCAAACTCCCCTGAGCCACCGCTTGGAAATCAAAAGCTGAGACTGAGCATGATTTTTCGGAGGCAAAGACTCTTCTCTGCCTAGCAGTGATGGCACCCTAACTAAAACAGGTTGAGCAGACATCCCTATCCCCTGCTCTTTCCATGTAGGAGAACAGAGCTGAACTAGCATGCTTGAAATGGTTACACATGGAGTTGAAATAAAAAGACTAAGTAATATAGAATAGGAAATAATATAGAATAATATAAAAGTAGCAAGAAATAGTTTGGTAATACAGAATAAGAAAAAAAAAAAAAAGCAGTTGAGTAATATTTGCTCTTAAAAAGAAGGATTTGGGGTCTTTTTTCATTTGGAAGTCATTCAGCCTCCCATTGAGTTCAGTATGGACCACAGCTAGGGTGGGATGAGACCTGGATCAGCGATGGTTTCTGATGGTTGCTCTTTGAACAGGCTATGGATTGTGTCTGCTCACCATCACAGCTCCAGGCCAGACAGATTAGGGGAAAAAAACACCCAAACCTCCACATCTAGGACTTTTACTGATGAAGATACACAAGCAGATGTGTTTTTAGATGTTGCTTGGAAAATAAGGATGTTGAAGCTTGCTACAACACTGTGGCTTCCTGTGTGGCTGCAGGATGCTTGACTCCAGCATCCCGTGCTGGCTGGTGATAACCATCCATCACCACCAAAACAGCTGATGGATTGTAACGGGCTGTTCTGACATGCATGAGTGGGAGGGAAGGAAAAATTCTGTGCCATGGTTATGTCAAGTTGATTTAACTTTTCAAGCCATCTGTAACTGTAAAAACAAGATGCCGCATCCACAAACGAAGCAGGCAGATGGTGGATTTGGGATGGCAACTCTCCTGCAGGGATGCAGCAGTGTGTGATGGTTTCCCTTTGAATCAACCATCCAAGAGCAGATCAGATGCCTTCAAAAAGTGTAACTCCCTGACACCTGTGCATATACACTCTTATATTAGCAGGATAAGCCAAAAATCCTTACTTCCTTGGCATGAAGGACTTGTGTGGACCCCTCTCTCAGCCTGAATATCTGTCCATGACTGCACTCCCTAGTAGACAGGACAACCTATCATCCCTTTGTCCATCTCCTCCTGTCACCACCACAGCTTCCATGGGCACAGCCTCGGTTTTTCTAACCAGCACTAGAGGCGGTCATAGACTGACAGCAATTGCCTCAAAACAGATCAATAAAACATGTTGACTGAAAGAAAGGCTTCAGCAATGCCACATCATGGTGACCCTCTAAATTAAACCTGCCATGGAAGTCCCCATCCAGCAGGCATGGAGCAGGCTGGTAGGATGGGTGGCCGTGTTACCTCCTGCTTACTCCAGGTGCTTATAAAAATGTCCTTCTTCATTGCCAAAGAAGCTGGATGCCTACTTAGCTGGCAGAGAAAAATTAAATTATTCAGGGTTGCCGCTAAATAACAAAAGGAGATGAAACAGGAAAATCTACACCAAAGTAGAGTGCAGATCTGACCAGTCAGCAGAAAGTTGAAAGGAATGAGGTAAACGGAGAATATTCCTGAAACAGAGAGGAAAAAAGGCAGCCAGAGAGCTTAGCAGGTTTCAAAGATCAAGGAGAAATCCCACCTGATCAGCTTAAAAACTCCCACGGCACTAAATGTCATAAATGCAAGCTCTGGGTCTGGAAACTTTGTTTTTGAAGATAAAAGAAAACAGCTGCAATCCAGCCATCATCACAGGAGCTGGGACATCACTAAAAACATTAAGTTTCACGAGCTTTGCAAGAAAAATCCTGGGGCTTGGCGAGGTTGAGGATGCCTGGAGGGGAGGAGGCCCAGACAGCGCTGCCGAGGCCACGCAGGAGAGAGGAACCATATGGCACCAAGGGATGTTCAGGGAAGCAGGGGAGGAGAGGAGACGAGCAGATGGGAGGGGGAGCTGAAATACAAACCGAAGGAGACAGCGTGTTTGAGTTTATTCTGCAGGAAGGGAGACGGTGGTGCAGGGGAGGCAGGTTGACAGACAGTGCTCCCACCCCTGCCCAGGCTGGCGAGCGGTCCCCCCACAGGGTGGATTAAAACCACACGGAATGCAATGGGGCAGGGAAAATGCCAGACGTGCCTAGATTGTATCCGTACAAGCTACCATTAAAACCACTCCTGAATTTCCTTTTGTCATAGATACTCAACCCCTCCTCTGCCCTAGCGTTACCCACAGCAGCTCCACGAATCATCGGGACAGCTTCTCAACCACATGTGGGAAGAAAAACGAATGTGAAGTCCATGTTCAACCACGGGACGCTTCTTTCCTGCTACACATCCTTATCACTGGCACAGCTCACTCTTCTTTTATTTGCTTGGAAAGCATTGATTTCAAAGCTGAAGAGCTGCTTTGGCTTCTGCTCCCTGCACTTTTCCCAGCAGGAGCATTGCACAAGGTGGGACCACAGTGCGACAGGATCCGCTGCCTGCGGAGGATGCTGTGGCGGCATAAGGACCAGAGCAGGTTCTCACCCAGCGTGGGGCATCTCCAACGCATGGTGTTTCACCCCCTGGCTTGGCCAGAGGCCGTGCCTGCAATCCACAGCAAAAGACGAATTACATAAACTTAAATTCCTGGCATGACTAGGCTGCCTTGCAAATCCCGCTGCCCGGAAAGCTGAAACAATTAGTATACTGTTTATTCATAAGATTAAACCCAGTGAGGTGTAAAACAGCAGCTGTAGTGTCAAGCACAAGGCATTATTTCACTGCCACAAAACAGACACGAGCCTGGGCTCCTGGCTGGGTCTCCAGCAATGCTTTTTCACTCACCTGGAAGGAAGGAGCTCAGTGTGTTGGGTTGGGTTTTTTTCAGACACACAGGGATAAATCCTTGGTTTAGGAAGGGACCAAGGCACTCCATCCTTCACAAAGCCTTCCACTGGCAATGGACTTGAAGAAATATTTCCCTTTTATAACCCCATTAAAACTCCCTCCTTATGCAACAAGATCATTATGGGATCCGTGTAAGAGAAAAGATTATAATAAGAATTATATATGTAGAGTCTGTAGCTGGCACAGCCCTGGTACACAGCTGAAAAAACTGTTGATTCTGGGCTGATCTGGTTATTTATATTCACAGTACACACGGCAAACTCCCACTCCCTGGCAAGCTGAGTAGTACAGAGCTTTCCTCACCTTCCCAGGGCACTAGCTGGCAGGCCACCCCAGTGCTCTGTTTTACTCTGATCATGAGAATTATGTGTCCTTAATGCCCAAGAATAAATCAAAAAGTCAAATAATACAGCCAGTATCAGTTATTTCTCAGCCTTCAGGTTAATGAAGCCAATTAGATCAACCAACCTCATCTCCCATTCCCATAATCCACGCAGTTCCTACCTGATTACGTTGCAGCACCTGATTCTTGCCAGGCTGATGAGTTGGTTTTATTCTCCAGAAACTGAACTTTTAGGTGCTATGGGCAAAGAAGATGGGCTGAAGTGCCAGCAGTGCCTGACCGCTGCATCAGCAAGGACACTGCTGCACAAACAATGCCCGGAGACCCAATCTAGCACCCAGCACCACTTCTTGCAGAAGATGGCAAAAAGTCCTTTCCAATCTGATTTAGGAAAAAACTTTGTTCTGATCCTGTATCTTACATGGGATTGACCAAGGTCATGGGTTAATATAGCAGCTGTGGAGTCAGAAACAATACCCAAAAGCTCCTCTGCTTTGCCAGCACATTAGCATCTCCAGAAGACATCACCACCCCGGGGGAACCGGCTTCTGTACAAGATCACAGGGCCCTACCGGGCCCCATCTCCAGCCACAACCAGCCTTGAATGCCTCGAGAAAAAACAAAATTGGAAAACAAACTCATAAACCAAACCCAGCAAATACCCACTGATTGTGCACTGGGGGGAAAAAGTCCTCCCTGGCCCTTGCAGGCTGCTGGCTGGAGCCCAAAATATCACAATTGATCATAGTAACTGTCAAGCCAGATGATCGTAATGGTCTCTTCTGACCTCAGAAATCTATTAAATATATTAGATAACAGCTGTTTCCATGCCAGGTGATGTCAAGACAACACCACTGCCCCAGGTCATTTGGATAACAAAGAAAATTGCCTAAGGTCACCGTCTCTGCAGGAAGCCATGCTCAGATGCTCGGCTGCCTGAAGGCAGAAAAAAACATTTTCTCTTTTTCTCAGTTGGCACTGATTTTGTCTCAGAGTCTCAAAAAGTCTCCAGAATAGGTGTTTTCATCAGTGGTGTGTGCTTAAATATATAGGCATCCTTATATTCTGTATCATGATATCTTCTACATCATTAAAGGTCTTTTCCAATCTCAATGATTCTATGATTTACATGGTAGACTAAAATCAAGCTCAGGATAAATTAGACTACCTGAAAAATATTCTTACTGATGGGATATATTAATCTGTTCAGGCTACGCAGAAGGAGGGGGCAGTGTTGTTAATCAAGTGCTTAAAATAGGCTCAGCACTGTACAAACATGCAGGGCTGAGCTAAAACTCCATCTGAGCCGTTCTTACTGAAACGGGGTTTAGCTCAGCACAGCCTGCAAGGAAAGTGACTTCAACAAAACCTGGTGGATTTTGGCTGAAATTTCAAAAGATGGGTTGTTTTTTGTTTGTTTTTTTTTTTTTTTCCAAACCCTTACCCCTTTTTTAAGCCAGAATTGTTCTGGAGATTGGATGACCCATCATGGAAAAAGATATGTGTCTGTCATCCTGACCCCCCTGTGCCCAGGCAGGCTATGTTAAGTGATGTGACAGTGGTTCTTTCACTTAAAAATCAAACAGACAAATGCCCAGCCGGTGCATCCTCAAGACATGTGGTCCAATAACAAAAAACCTGTTTCTTTTCCCATCATGCCGAGGGTGAAAAAAGGAGAAGCACTGGAGCCTGCTGTCCTTGCAGAGAGCTGCTGCTGCTGCCTGCACCCGCTGCCAGCCCGCGTGTCAGGGATGCAGGCAGTCATCACCCCACGCTGGAGCAGCCTCCCGTAGTCACCGTAGTGCTGCTGCTTTCCTTTCTGGGCAATAGTTCACTTCAAGTTATCGCTTTTATTCACCTTTTTATGAGCGCTGGCAGGGATGCATGTGTGTTTGCACGTCTAACTGGAAAAAGAGCTTTTTTTTTTTTTTTCAAGGAAATACCTGCATTTGCAAGCATTCAAACGTGCTTATTGCTTGCTATGCCTTTATAAACTCTATAAAAACTTTAGCTGTCCAATACGGGAAAGGAAGCAATCCCAGGTGACAGAAATCACACCTATGATGAATAATCAACCTTAATAATCCATACACTTCATCAACGGATATTAATTTGTATATAAATAGATCTTCAGGCAAAAAAAATTCAGGACCCGCTGTTCACAAAAAAATCAACCCTCCGCAGAGACACACGCACACTAGAACCAGGCATAATTTTTAGACGTGTCCGAATGAGATGATGAGATGAAATGGTGCCAGCTGACTTACACAAACATTTTATCCCTGTGTTTCCACTGAAATCAATTGCAGGCTCCGATGTTACACGATTTCTTTCCTTTTTATTTCTTTTCTTGCTTGGCTCTTTTAATAAGGCTTTGGTGCCACAGCCTTGCAGAAGAAAATCTGCAAGCTGAAGAATATGAAGCTATTTCAGCTCTTTCTTTGCTACAAGAAGCCATCTGCCTCCCAGGCACAATCCCAGTCTACACTTGGTAGGAAACCAGTTTGGTTGCTGGCCGTGTAACTGGATCCACGTGGAGAGGTGTTTGACCAAATGGTTTTCATGTTTACACCAATGGCCAGCCAGAATTACACTTCTCTTTCCAGTGGAGAGGGTCTGGCTTTCAACCAGGGTATTTTTAATCAGGTCACTTGTTATCATTTCCTCAGGTACCTGCTACCTGCAGCTTCGGTCTCAAAAATGCAGAAGCCATGCTGAGTTTAAAGTCTTTCCCAAATGCTCCAAAGAGCTCACCCCTCCTCATACCCACACAAGATCTCTGAGAAGGCAAAATCCCCCTGAAATTCTGTATCTTTTCTGAAAGAAGTGAACAGGAACAGTTTTCTCACTCTACAGGCTTCACAGCTCCTTTAATTCCACACAGTCGCTGAACCTTCACTGCCAAGAAGATGCTGGAAAATTCTGCAATCCGCATCCCTCCAGCTGCTTTGCCCATAGGCACTGGGTAGCATCATCCAGCCCCCAGATTTTCAGACAAGCTCCTCTGTGTTCCCTCCAATGCCAACCCCAAACAACTTCCTGGCTCCTCTGCCCCCCTCTCCTGGGACACCCTGAAGGGGAGTGATGCTCAGAGCATCGCCTGCTGGGTGCATCACCTCTCGCCCCAGTGGGCTCCCATTGCCCCACAGAGCTCCACTGCCTTCCTGCATATCTACATCAACAGAAACACTTGCACAAACACAAAACAGCACCAACAGCTTCATCCTGGTCCCCTCTCTGGCTGAGCAGGATCAAAGCTCATTAGCGGGAAATATATAAATATATATACAATACAGGTATAACTTCGCCAGCTAGGCTGCCTTGGTGTTTGGTAGCGATCCCATGCTGGCTGGCATACCCGTGCTCATGCCCCCGACCTGTGGTCCCACTGCAGTCCTGGCACTCAGACTCCTGTACACACAGAACAGAGTCCATCCCCCAGAAAATAATTAGAAATGGATTTTAATGAGCACACAGGACAGATTGCACTGCTCACACACAGGGCACGGCCAAGGCTGCTGACTAGCAACCTGCTTACACACAACCAGCCCTTTTCATCTTTTTTCCCCACTTTTGTTCCTCCTCAAAACACCCTGATCCCTGGGTTTGTTTCCTCCTCTAATCACCCCACAAGTTTTGTGCAATCCTAAAATGCTCTTCACTTATGTGTCCCATAACCCCAGACAGTGATTCCCCCCTAGTCCAAAAGATGCTCTGGAGAGCAGCTCCATGGAGGCATCATTCAGGCTTCCCCACCTGCCACTGTTTCTCTGCATGTGCAGGGGAGGCTCCTATGGCACAGCCCACCAGCAACCCACTGTGGGGCTATAGCTACAGCAACAGTCGCACCAAGAAGGAATTGTGTTTTCATCCTGGATTGCCACACAATGATGGCAGGAACAGAACGAGGTGACATGGTCTTTGTAGTCCTTCCAGGCCTTTGATGGGGATACAATCAGCACTGGGCTGCTTGAAGCACACCTGGAAGCCCCGAGCTGTTAGCTTCCCCTTCCTTTCCTCCACTGCAGAAATGTTTGTAGCCTCCAGGCATCTCCTCCTCCTGCTAGTGAGATCTTGCCCTTGTCAGCTGGTGGGACCAGCACTTTCTACCCCAAGCATCCTCCTGCTTCCACCTGCCCTATGTGCACGCTGTGGCGCTACTGAGAAAATGCCCACCGGACTAGAGGAATGAAGGGAGGAAAATGGAGATACCTGAGAAAAGCATCGAGAATTTGGGAGAAGGAGCAGGGACCAGTTTGTGAAGAGCATAAGAAAGTTAATAAACCCCACTGAAAAGCAAACTCCAGATACAGAGACATGGGGTAGATTCTGATGTTCCACAAAAACTGGAGAAGAAACCTCTTTTCCCTCAGGAGTCACATGTCATGGCTAGCAGCCCCCGGGCACCCTGAGCACTGGTTTCAGGGAGGCGGGTAGAAGGTTAATGCTGAAAACAGCAGAATTGTTATCATGGCAAATAACATAGCTCAGTAAGGAGATAAACAACATCTAGGCAGATGTCACCAAGGTTAACCTTCCTCTTTGGGAAAGCAACATCCTGACTTAGGGGCTGGCACCAATGGATTTAAAGCCAAGATATTTTTTTAAGTAAAAGCTTCTGGATGGAAATTAGTTTGATGCTTGAAAAATTGGTACATGTTAACAGTGGAGGTAAAGGAAATGTTGCAGTGAGAGGTGAAAGGGTACTTTGATTCCATGTCTACTTGGTGACTTAGGATGGACCGAAAGGAAATTATTACTTGGTAAACAGAAAGCAAGCCATTGTGACACAGCCTGACAGCCCAGCTCTAACAGCTGGTATGTGATCTGGAAACAACATGGGAAAAATGCTGTCTACAAGTCACCACGACACCCAGTGACATTTCCAGAGAACTGGAAATAGGGCCACTCCAAAGCCTTCAGCCAGCCCTAAAAGCTCTAGGCAACGCTACTGCAAAGATTTGGCCAAAATACATGACAGACAGAGCACAGAGGAGGGAAGGAGAGCAAGGAAATGGTCTGGAGAACATCTACTGCTGTGCAACCAACGCTCAGCCTAACGTAGTCTTCATTTATTCTTTGTGTGCTCCACACTTGTTTCCCAACCAACAGCGATGGGCCAAACCAGATGAAATCATGGAAACTTTGACAGAGTTCATTGCAAAAAAGGAGCTTTCAGGCCATCAAATCTAATCACAGAACTTCACCCAGTTACCACGGCTGTAACCTAGTAATTCGTGTATAAATAACTTCTAGAGATCCACTACTCTTCATTTCAGGTCATCTGAAACTGAAGACTCTACTGCTCCCCTTTAGGCTCACATTAAATCCTCTTCTCAGTCATTTGGCAAATGCTGCCAAAATAAATTTTCATTTATTTATCAGCTTTAGAGGGCTTCAAAAGATATGACCGAATAGCAGAGCTTGTTTCCAGAAGACAACGTGACTGCCATTTAATCCACTTAAGAACAAGTCTTTAAAGTCACGAAGAAATACTATATATAATGTACAGTTATGGTCCAGTGTCACTTTTTCCAACACAAAACCTGCTGTGGAGAGGACACAGTGATGGATCAGAAGGAGGATGGGGAGAGAAGGGAGCAGGAGGAGCAGCTGAACAGGTTCCTCTAACTACCACTAAACCAGGGCACCCAGAAATACTCTCCAGCTCCTGGACTTGAGCTTGGGCTTTAGCAGGGGGTTGGACTAAATGGTCTCCAGAGGTCCCTTCCAACCCTGATCATTCTCTGATCCTGGGATTCTATGAACACCCTGGCTGCCTTGTGATGTTATTTCAGAGCAAGACCTACAAATGCATCAACTACCTTTTTTTCCCTGCCCGCTCCCTGCAGCACTCCGCTTCTCACAGAAAGCAAACCTGGGGGAACAGGCCAAAGGGAGCTGCCATGCACAGCAACGTGTCTGGACAGCACAGAAATCAGCACTGTCATGGCAAAAAACCACCACGCAGAGCAAGCCTCTGGTTTCTCTCCTTTCCAGCCTCATAAGGAAATTGTCCTGTCTTGCCCTGCTTGTCCCCCTGCGCTGTTGGCCACCTCCCAAGCACCTGCAGGGAGTGTTTGAAAATACAACGTGGAAACCCCAGAACCCCCCAGAAAAGGTCCCTGCAGGTGTCCTTACTATCAGCATGTTACTGCACGGGGCTGGAGGAAGAAGCATCTCTTTGATGCTCTGAGATTTGCAGCTCAAGGCTAGCTGAACTGCCAAGTTCTGCTCACGTGTACCTGAAAGCCTTGCCCTTCCCACCCAGAGAAAGATAACAAAACCACATTTATTTCACCATTCCCTTCCTTTCACATTACCTCTCTGCTTCACAAGTAATTTTTTTTATTATTATTAAATCTGAAGTCACCTAGAGCAGACAATGCCAGGAATGGAGGATTTTACATGGCATGGAAGAGGAATTTCAGGCTCCAGCCATGAGGTCACCCTGGGACAGCAGGTCACCCAAGGCTGGGTCCACCTCCAAACCCCACGACCCCACGCCTATGAATACTTCTCCCTAAGTACAAGTGGGAGAGTTCCCACAGAGCCTGACTTTAGATTTTAAAATGCATGCTACAGAACACCAAATTTAACCTATAATGAAACAGAAGAGGAAAGCATTTGAATTTGAGTGGGATTTATTAAGAAAAGCATAAGTGCACAACATGTTCCACACAGTATAAAGGTCCAACTGAGCCTTTCTGTACGTTACGTCTGCTTTTAACAAGAAAGGGGGGGGAAAAAAGCAGCAAGAACATAAAAGCTTGTGTCAGCTTTATCAACAGCCTAGGGAGGATTCATCCCTGCAGCAATCTCTCTACGCTCTCTTTTCCTCAACCCTACTTTCACCTCCCTCATAGCACAAGAACTCCTTCTTACCATAATTAACAATTTTAATGCATGGATTGTTTCAAGCCAATTACATCAGTCCATTATAGGCAGTTTCACAAAGTTGCATTTATAATTCCAGTCATTCACACTTGGAAGCAAAGGTATACAAAGGCAAAAGGCTACTGGAAGTTTTCAAAATAAGCAGGAGCTTTGGTTATTAGTGACGCTTTTGAAATACAACCTGAAGTCTAACAGCGGTGATGGGAAAGTCTTTACTGAGCATTTTTGTAGGCTAATGGAGCAAATGTGAGCAGGGGCAGTAAAAGCCTCGTTCGCTGCATCCAGGGTTTTTGGCTGTTACCTCTGACCCGACGTAGGAATGATGTTTTCAGCCCTCAGTGCTCAAAAAATATTTCCAAGAACACTTTCTGTCTCGACCACGGGGAGACAGACAATTATCTAATCTTTGGGTTTATGAGTATTTTCCACAAGTAGATCTGGGGGCTGTTGTGCTCATTTATCTATTTACTAGGTGAAAAGGGGAAACGAAGGCCCATGCTTATCTGAAGCACACTGTGAGGGCTGTGCCCCCAGCACTGTGACCTAGAAAGCATCTCCGCTTCGCTCTGGCCTGGAAGGAGGACCTCTGAGGACGAGCTCTAGATAATGGAGCAGTCACAGCAAGGCAATTTGAACTTTTGTCTGGCTGCGAGCAGCAACCACCTGGGTGCCAATTAACACCCCCAGTGATTGCAATGACATGGACATCTGGCTGCTGAGAACATGCACTGAGACCAACTGCTGCTGTCTGGAGAGCTTTTCCTCTGGTTCAGACCTCGTTTCTTTTCAAAAGTCCTCCACCTTGGCATCCTAGGGGTTTTGCCATGCTTGCCAGACCCATCCTCCTTCTCCTGGACCCGTCAGCCACCTGCAGCATGGTAAATCATGCTCCTCTCTTGGAAATCTCCCCTTCCCTTGCCAACAGTGTACAGACTGATCCTGCTGCAGACCTCTGCCTTTCTACACCAGTTAATGATCTGCTGTCGCTCTCACATCTGACAATTGTCTGCCAGCTCACAGCTACGTGGTGAATATCAAACTTTTCATCTCTGCCAGCCCATGCTCTTACCCTGGCCTCTCCCTTTGCCTGCACTGGGATTGACACTGGTATCTCTAACCTAGACTTGGGCTTTTCTCCAGAACCTTTTCATAGCCTAACATCTTCAGGAAGCAGCTACACAACCCCAATTCTTGCTCTGACATTTGAATTTCAACTATTTACACATGCCTTTCCTTGACTACAAGAACAACCCAGCTTCGCTCACGCTGACCTTGAAGGCTGCTGTTGAAGACCACTTTTTAGTCTTGTTTTTGTGGAGGCCCATGTCACCCTCTGCTTTGTGTTCCTCCCTGGGCTCTCTCCCCTGGCACATGAAACAGGAGTGAGCGGTCTTCATTCCCTGCTCATCATTTTACTTCAGAATCAAGAAGCCCTGTCTCATTCCTGACTCTTCATGACCGCGTAATCATGTTTTCAAACAAACTTTGTGCTCCTCCCCAGACACTCTCCCCTGGCACATGAAACAGCAGCGAGTGGTCTTCACTCCTTGCTCATGATTTCACTTCAGAGTCATAGAATCATAGGATCGTTTAGGTTGGAAAAGAGCTTTCAGATCATCGAGTCTGACCCTTAACCCAGCACTGCCAAGGCCACTGCTAACCCCTGGCCCCCGAGCGCCACATCTCCAGGTGTTATAAATCCCCCCAGGGCGGGTGCCTCCAGCCCCCCGGGCAGCCTGTGCCAGCCTTGGCCACCCTTTCCGTGAGGGGATTTTCCCTCATTCCCAGCCGAACCCTCCCCCGGCACAACGTGAGGCCGTTCCCTCTCGTCCTGTCGCCTGTTCCCTGGGAGAAGAGCCCGACCCCCCTGGCTCCAGCCCCTCTCAGGGGGTTGCAGGGAGCCAGAAGGTCTCCCCTCAGCCCCCCCTCTCCAGGCTGACCCCCCCAGCTCCCCCAGCTGCTCCCCACAGCACTTGTGCCCCAGCCCCTTCCCCAGCCCCCTGCCCGGCTCTGGACACGCTCCAGCCCCTCAGGCTCTGTCTGGGAGCGAGGGGCCCAGAGCCCACCGCGCCATTCCAGGGGCAACCTTGAACACTGTCAAGAAGTCCCATTTCATTCCTGACATCTTCCTGCCAGCACAATCACATTTGCAAACAAGTTCCTTCATGTTTTGCCTGACAATTTTCACCTACGACTCGTACGGACACTAAGCCATGAAAAATCGCAGGGCCGTAACTCGTATCAGAGCCTTCACCTCAGCGGGGAGGCGGCCAGCGAAACACGAGGATCTATCAATGACTTCTGGTTTGATTTCATTTGCTTTGTGATTCTTTTTTAATGTATTTTCGTTCTCGCCCCGTTTCACCAAGGCGGGCGGGTTGAACCCCGCCCCCCCCCCCAGCCCCCCTCACAGCCCCCGACCAGGCGCAGCCTCCCTGGGGGCCTGAGGGGGGCGGGTAACGGCCTCCACCCGCCACACCCAAAGGCCCCGCCCACCCCTCGGCCCCGCCCAGGAACCGGCTCCACCGCCCAATGGCGGGGCGGCAAGCGCGGGGCGGGCCGGCACCGCCTCCTCCTCCTCCTCCTCCTGCTCGCCCCGCCCCCGCCGCCGCCGCCGCCCGCGGCCGCCGCCGAGGGGAGCGCCATGGGACAAAAGGCGCGCTGAAGAGCGCGGACCCCGTGCGCAGGCCGCGCCCGCCTCGCTCGCTGCCCGCCGCGGCATGGCGGCCCGGCGCCGCTAACCCTGGCCCGCACCGCCTCCCCCGCCATGCCGAGCGGCAGCACCGCCGCGGCCTCCCCAGCCGCGGCCTCCCCCGCCGCCGAGCCCGCCGAACCGCCGCGCCTCCCCTCGCACCACCCGCCGCTGCTGCTGCTCCAGCAGCGCCTAGCCGGTCTCGGCCTCCGCGATTGCGGCCTGCCCGCTGCCGGCGGCGGAGAGGTGGGGGCGGCCCGGCGGCAAGCCCGGCGGCGGCGGACGGACTTAGTGCCGCTGCCTGATCCCTCCGGAGAGTCGGGGCCTGGCGAGGCGGAGGAGGAGGCGGCGGCGGCGGGGGACGAGGGAGACCTGGAGCTGGAGGAGGAGCTGCTGGCGGGGGAGGACGAGGAGGAGGACCCGGCCGCGCTGCTGCTGCTCTCCTCGTCCTCCTCGCCCTCCCAGCCGCTCCCGCTGCTGCCCAGGCTGGGCTCCGTCCTGCTCTCGTCCTCCTTCGATGCGCAGGAGGTGGCGGGGGTGCTCTGCGGGGCGGACGATCCTCAGGGCATGATGGCGGCGATGCTGTCCCACGCCTACGGCGGCGGCCTGGGCGGCGGCGGCGTGGGAGCGGCGGGCCTCAACGGCGAACAGGCGGCCTTGCTGCGCCGAAAGAGCGTCAACACCACCGAGTGCGTGCCCGTGCCCAGCTCCGAGCATGTGGCCGAGATCGTGGGTCGCCAGGGTGAGTGGGGCAGCGGGGCGGGGGGTACCCCCGGGGGGGGGCGGCCGGGCCGAGGCCTGGGCCCGCTGCCCGGCCCCCGGGGTTCGGGGCAGGCCACTGGCCGCAGCACCCCCTGGGGGGGAGGCGGCTAGGGGAGCCCCCTCACCTCGGTAGGAGCTTCGTGGCCCTGGGGCCTACCTCGTTTCCACACCCCGGCTTCCCCAGCGGGGACAGGCGGCCCTGCTGGAGCTGCCGAGAGCCAGCACTGGCTTCGCTCAGACCTTGGCTTATGGTTAATTTTGGCTGTAAAACAGTGTGTAGTGTGGCCGTGGGCAGGTAGGTGTTGGCACAGGCTTTGGTCCTCAGCGATGCTCAGCTTGTGGCCTTCGGAAGGAAGCCACGCTTCACCCCAGGAACTTTGGACTGTGTTTTACAGAGACTTTGGGCTGAAGGCCTCTTAACGTGCCCGGCCGAGCAGGCTCTGGGCTGACACTCTTCCTACAGCTTCCCATGGAGCACACTGAGGCAAAGTGGGACCTCTGGAGCCAGCGAGATGGAGAAAGGAGCCACATGCAGCCCTCTTCTGGGTGGAAGCTCTTGTCTTTCTGCTGGGGTTGTGGCTTCCTGTTGATTGCTCTTGCTAGACTCCCTGGGTCTCTGTTACGCCGTTAGGATAAGGTCATATCGGTGATGTCATGTTCGTTTTTGGCCTTTCATGTGGTCTTGTGGGAGCAGTGCTTGGAGGAGTTAGAAAGATGATGTTTTGCGCCAGTTCTCTGGCAGTGAACCTAATATTAAAAGCACTTTTTGTGCATCAGAAGTGCTGAGCAGTGTCGAGTGTAGGTGTGGAAAAGCAGACAATGAAGTTGCCACTCTCTTCCTCTTCCTTTTTTTTTTGTGTGTGTGTTACTCTTTATTGGTTTGGGGGTGGTGTGTCTCGTTTGCTGATCAGCTCTGATAACAAGTGGTTATGCTGTCTAGTCTCTACATCAGTGTGGCTTTTGTTTCCTTTTTTCCCTGGAATATGGAAGAAGTGGTAAAAATCAGTCTAAACCAATGTGGTACTGAAATGCCCACTGAACACTGATGCTTAGGCAGACTTTTTTTCTTTTTTCCTCTTGCTGTGTTTATTTTAGGATTTTAGCAGTCAAGGGTGGGGTTTTTGTTGGGTGTGTCAAAGGAGAACCAAAAGCTGTGCTGCAGAAATTGGCAGGTAGCTTCCTCTGATGCAGACAAGTCCATCCTTCTAAGCAGAAAATATCTTTCCAAGAATAGTGTTTGAATGTCTTGAGTCTTTGCTCATATGTCATTGGGGATGGCGGGGTGCAGGGGGGTGGAAAACAGGACTGAAAACTGTTATTGCTGCAGCCCTTTAAATGAGAAATACAAACTGTTGGGCTTCAAGGACTGGTCAGGCTGTTGTGTTTATTCTCCACCAGATCAGGATTGTTCTCAGTTGTGTATTTTTCAGTACTTGTGTCCCTTAAAAACAAGATAATGGAGTTTGCATAAAAAATAGGTTCGCTGTTCCTGAAGAGTTCATTTGCTGCTTCTGCTTTTATTTCTTATCTGATGTCACACTATTTAGCTTGTGATAAAATATTTAGCCTCTGTGGGGAGGGATTGTATCATAAAAAGAATTAGGGTTACAAAAGGGGAAGGAGCAGAAGGAGTGGAGGGAGAACTAAAAAAATCATTACCAAATATACTTGCCCAAAAGCTTTGCGTAAGGAGGTCCTCCAAAAGTCTCATTTGAGGGAGACTTAACATTTAGCGACTGACTTGCATAACTTGTATTAGTTCCATTAAATATTTGCCAGATTTCTTAGAAATACTAGTCCTTGCATCTCCTTTTATGGCCCAGAGCTGTGCTGGCTGACAGCATGGGCTAGAGGCTCTTGTGCTCTCACCCACCTGCTTTGTGTGTGTCTGTGCTCTAGCCCAGCAAAGTGGTGTCAGCTGTGGTGCAGCTTGGTCTGCTTTGAGCAAGGCTGGCTGAAGCTGCATCCTTTGCTGATTGTTCTGCTCTCTAAAAATGAAGGTGCTGCATATTCTCTTCCTAGCATGCACCGTAACCAGCTGGTTGCACTGTCTCGAACAAATTCAGCTGAAGTTTTATGCCAGGCTCCTCTATGCTGTAATACTTTAATATGTAATTATGTAAGGGTGATGCAATTGGAATGTTACTTCTGATGGATTTTCACGAAGATTAAGTTTATATTCTTTCTGTTGCTGTCTTCGTGAGGTATAAAAAGAACTTGAAATGTCTGCGGCCCAAAAACATCAGCTCTGAAATACCATGAGTGCTGAGTTTGATCTAGGCTTTGCTGGAGGCCTCGTGGCTGTGTCTGAAAACATGTTTATTGTAAGTCCTAACCCCCTAATTGAAAGAGTAATGATAACAAGAATTCCATAGTATTCTTTATCCAAATTTAATTTTTTTGCATGGAGGAAGAGAATTTCTAGACACAGTATCAGACTGAAGGAGCCCCCAATTCCTAAGAGAGCTGTAGACAAGCAAAAACCTTGACAGTGCTTGCATGTAACACTTTTTTCAATTATGTGCAAGCTTCGGAAATAAATATAGCACTTAGGTGGTGAAGTGGTGCGCCCACAGCCCCGCTCAAGGTCACTATGTTGCAGGTTCCCATGTGGGTAGATGCTCTTGCCGAATCTGTGCTGGTAGCTGTGCACAGATGTGGGATGTTGCAGCTTTGGAAGGTGTGAAGTGCCTGAAATGTACTTTGTGGTTGACTGTTTCCTTGTGAAGCTACGTTGGAGGCTGCTGGGTTAGTTATTGTGGCAGTAGTTCAGTGTGTTGCTGCTGGAAGCTTTTGTATCACTAGAAAAGGCTTAAGTAGGATTTTCTTTTAATGACTTGTAGGAATTCCTTCTTAAATTAAAAAAAAAAAAGTTCTGTAGTATTTCTGAAACCTGGTGAGTTTCCTGTGCTTATTTTTGTTGTTGGGTGTTTTTTGAACCTTAGATGTTCTCAACATTTTTTTTTATTCCACTTGTACCCTCCAAAATTAAGCTGACGGACAGTGGTTGGCGTAGTGTAATATAATTCTTTGTAGTCTTTGAAGTGGAAGAATCTCAAAGGTGAGCAACAAAGGAGGAGATATTTGTATCCTTTTATTTTTCTAAAGGCATGTGACTGGAAGCCAGGAAAACTAGATTCCATTCATGGCATTGTACAGGCTTCCTGTATGGATTTGAACTAGCTGTTGAATCCAACCTTCAGTAAGTTGGCCAGTCATCATGCTGATCAGAAAAGTGATTTCCTTTGCTGTCAGCAGCTAGAAAATCCTGCATGCGCAAAGTTGCATTGGATTAAAAAAGAAAAAAAAGTTGGAGAAAGTGCTTTTGAGAAGTGGTAGCAAGAAAGCTGCATTGCTGAGGAGGTGACCTTGTTTGACTGAGAAAAGCTGGCATAGGGAGTATACCCAAAATTATATAAGTGTGTATCCAGACTTAAAAAAACTTGTGGCGGTCTAACTTGGAAGATTCTATCTTTTTTTTAATCTCTAAAGCACGTGAAGGACTTGTGAAAGTCTGCAGTGGATCACCTGAAAACTGTTTCCCATACATAAAGTTGGTGATGGTGGTTTTCTGTAGTAGTCCTGCCATGGCTTGGTGGGCATTGAGAAGGATTTGACAAGTTTCACTGGAGTCTTTAGTGCTCCCCACTACTCTCTTTATGCTAAAAAAAAGACATGTTTAAACACTAAAAGCTCTTTTGAATAATGCACGAGAGAGGGGTGGTGTCTGAAGACATGAACAGAAAACTTGAGAGATGCTGGAAGGGACAAAAGTCTGTCCTGTAGGGAGATGCTGCATCCCTGAGTGTATTAACTGCCTTCAGATAATGATTGCTGGAATATATTTGCTAATGTGTTCCAGCATTGTGACTGTCCAAGTAACGAGATTTCCCAAGTGTTTATATCCTTGATGAAGCTGACAATACTGTTCTTGTCTAAGACATCGCTCGAGTTGAAGCTACTTAACTGTAAGCGTGATGTTTCTCTTCCTTCAGTACACATAGTTTGGATGATGGCTGCAGAACTTGAAACGGGCAGGGCGGTCTCCAAACCCCAGATGAGTAAGAGGAGGAGGAATGATATCATCCTATTTCACTGATTAAATCGATAATGACAAAACTGCTGTGCATGAGACAGCCTTGCAACTAAAATAACATTTTTATGCATATTTAATGATCTTGGGCTCCTTTTTGCTCTTTGCTTTTGAATGTGGGCAAAATATTACTTTGCTTAAAATAGTCCTGTAAGTTGAAACAACAAAACAAATTCTTATTAAGTTGTTGGTAGCCGATAACTATCTGGCAGAGATGAACAGCCAAATAAAAACAATAGCTATTGCTCTCGGGGAGTGGAAACAGTGTTAAAACAATCCTGGAGCAAATACTTGTGTTAGCTGAGTACAGTACATAAATGTCCTATGGTGAGATAATTATAGTCCTTTCAGAAAGAACTGTATGTCTGGTTTTATGTCTCGGTGGGTTGTGATAATGTTACTGAATTACTGACAATACTTATGTAGCCGTGACTGGTTATTAATTCCTGACCTGTAAGAAGTAGTCAGCATGAGCATAGTTAACTAGTCTGAGTTGCATATTGTTGTTTTTTAAAACTGGATGCTCTAAGATTTCCACTCTCATGAATAAGTTTAATTTGTGTGAGTGAAGTCATCATGTATCTTGGTGTCAGCTGATTGCCACAAAGACCACAGGTTCAGCTGACTTATTTTAAGTGAAAGCTGAAAAGGCAGTTAAACTTCAGATTACTATTTTTTTTTGCGTCTTCTATAACAAGCAGGTTAATAAATGCTGTATTAAATGGCTTGTTCTAAAGACTGAAAGAAAACTTGAGGCATTTGTTGAAATCCATTATAAAAGCTGTTTTTCTAAGAAGTTGGAAGTCTTGTCATTTTTAGAGCCTGGAACTCCAGGAACATGAGCATACCGTGGCCTGGCACAGTCTGCAGTCACTGCTGAAGTTTCGGTGGTTTATTGCTCTGGTACTGTGTGACAAACATCATTTCAGTTCTGCTATTTGTCATTTGTGCTATGCAAAGTTCCAACTCGAGTTGCAAAGTGTCAGAAGGGTGCAGGTTCTCCAGCTGGGATCATAAATCCTCAGTCATAAATGCTGCTCTTGTCTGGCTTGTTGGGTGGGAAGCACACCAAACAGTGCATGATGGAGATATTTTTTTCTCTTTTGTAGTCTGCCAGAAATTCTGTAGATTTTAACATATGAATACCTGCATAAGTAAGATTTTTTTTTATGAAGCTGAAATTAAAATAATATAAATACTGCAAGGTAAAATGCAGTTTCTAAGCCTCTGGTCCTTATTGTTTTTCTTGTAAAATAGCTGTGTTCTGAAAGAGTATGGGTTTTGTAAAGTTTATGACATACGCATACAAAAGAAATCATGATTAACGTGCTTCCGAGCTGCACTGGGCTAACCTGTCTGTGGCATGAGAAAACAGTGATGAATGTTTTTTTTAAGCTGTTAAAGTCAGCAGATACTGTGTGTTTCCCTGTCTTAGCTCATGCTGCTCTCTCTTCTGGTGCACTGTGGTCTGAATTTCTGGAAGAGAAGCTTTGTTCTAAATGAAGTGTTGGACATCTCAGAGATCTTGAATTTGTTTTTCATGCAATATCTCCACCCCACAGAGCCAATTCCCCATTGCAGGCAAAAAAATTTAACAGGAGTAGGGTTGCAAACTTGCTGTAAGAAAAAAAGGCTGCTGAGCACTAGAACATAATTTTTTTAAATTATTATTTAATCAAAGGCAAGACCAAAAAGCTCTAAATCAAGCATTTGTTTCAAATTTCAGTTACTCTTTAAGAATGTCTTCCTTTTCTCTCTCTTGCAGGTATTCCTTTAAGTTCATGAGATCTCTCCAACGTCTGAGATCTGAGTTTCCTTCACTGGTATGAGTCGGTAGCTCTGCAGCCTGCACAGAGTTCTCTGCTGCTCCTTTGAACAACAACACAGTATCTCTTACTCTTTACATTCTAGTTCATTTTACAATATACTGTAGGATTTTTGTGTGTGAAAAAACGGGTGTCACAGCAGTTTTGAATCGAGGATTGGGTGCAGGTGAAGATTTGCATAGGTTTTTTGCAATCTTCCTTTTACTGGCCATCGTGGCACGCTGTGTGGCGTGTTGAGTGGTGGTCCCTTTTAGTAGCCTCCTTTGGCAGGTCAGCTTTCCCAGTCCTGTTGCTTGCACCAATCTGTTATATTCACTAGATGAGTGTTCCTAATGGAAACAACTGTTTTCCTGTAGCTGCCTGGATGTAACTCTCTCTCATAATGATTGCTTTTCTAGTACTGAATCTTTCTAATTATGCTCAGCAGCTGCTGCCATGGGCCTGGTGCTGCAGTAGTGCAAGTAATTAATAATATAAGTTGCTGCCCTCTAGCTCTTTTGCAGAGTGTAACTTGTTTACTGAGTTGCAGTCTGTCTTGGGAATTGGAATATTCCTCTGCCGGTAAGATTGCTGATTTGATAGATTGTCCCAGCCTGACAGAGAAAAGAAACAGTGTGCAGACTGACTACTTCATTCTGTACAGGATTGATAAATTGATGCATAACTAAGAAATCCTCAGTAAAGAGTTTCTGTGTGGTTCTGTAGCCAGGGCTTTTGTTTCCCAGAAAAGGGAAGTGTCCCTGAGAGTTCACAAACTATCTTGGGAAGCTTCCTCAGCATCATTGGAGACACTTAAAGCTGACCTCTTCCCACCTGTTAGCTTGGCAGCAATAGGGCCAGACAAAATCCTGCTCCCTGTGGTCTGGCACAGCCAAGTAGTTGACTGTGATTCCTTGGCTCTCAATTGTTGGATCTCCAGGTTGTCCTGCTTCCCGGTACCTAAGCGAGCCCATGTGGCTGCGGGGCCTGGTGTGTTCAGACTTGAAGTGCAGGTCTGGAAAGTATCTAGCCTAAAAACCCAGCTGGATGATGACAAGTAGGAAAGTCATGTTCTCCTCTTACGTCGCTTCGTATTTTTTACATGTTCAAATGCTAAGTGGTCAGTTGCTCCCCAAAAATGGGTAAGTGTGATGGAATTATAATGGGAGCAGTCTCGGTCGCTATATATAGCGTGAGTCATATTGAAATGTTCCACAGGCAGGCATGGGGGTTTGGTAACTGCAGTGTAACTAAAAGCCTTTGATTGCAGTGGTAAGTTAATGATGGGTTCAGGAGGTAGGGAAAAATGTCTTTGGTATAAAATGCTCTAATTTTTATTTTTTAGTGAGAGACCTGTATGTCTTCTTTCCTTCTCTTAGAGTAACTTTATCAGAGTGGCTGTCATTTGAGTTTCTCTTTCTCCTCTACACTAATGTCCCTAATGTGCCTACTTGTAGCATTACTTATTGTGGTGTCATTACAGTTAGAAGTGAAAGATGGTCATTACCAAGGTACAGCACTTCTGAGGTACAGTCGTTGTCTGCAACCATTAATACAGCCACACTCCAGTGCAGAAAGCCAGAACTTTGTTCCCAAGTTTTGGGTTGCAATGATATCCATATCACATTTTGGACTGTAAATTTGGGAAGAAGCTCTGCTTGGTGGGTTCTCATTACAAGGAGGCATCCTTACTGTGCTAAATAGGAAATGTCCTCTAAAAAATGCAACCCAATGAAGAGCAGGAGCACATACTAGCGCTTGGGTAGCCTGCAGGAAGAGCCTTTGCCCAGGGATGTTAATCTCACGACTCTACTTGTGTGTTTCATGCGGACATCTCCAAGGGACTTTGTTTCGGGTACCACCAGGGAGGAGGAGATCGCTTTGGTTTGTGAGGTGGTGAACAAAACAGCTGTTCCTTAAAATCTGTCCATGTCTGTGTGCCCATTTAAGCAGTTAGCCTGCTCTCTTCTTTGGAGACTGTCACCTCCTGTTTCCAAACCTGCCAGCAGCCTGCCCCGTGAGCCTGAGCAAATCCCAGCTGCAAGCTGCTCCTGTCTCATGGTGTACTCGTATTTGTTAGCTCTCTGGCGTGTACCATGTCTAGTTGTCACAGGGGAGCCCTAATCTTACTGTCTAATTAACCCAAATAGTGATCAGACTATTATCTGCGCTATAGAATGCTAATGGGGAGCCATTAAAGCCGTTGGTGCTTGGTCTAGTCCTGTCTTCAGGATGGATGCTGTGCTCTGCGGTGAGGTGTCTCTCAGTTTACCTTCTGCAACTTGCTGTATGGAAAGCTGCATAAAAATAAATGAGAACTTGCATTCAAAAAATTGTTTGATAATTGTTACCCAGGTTTAGCCTGTCTCCTAAAATTGTTCAAAAACAAAGTTTAGAAGCGATATTTTTACATCCTTCATTCCTAAAATCAAAAATGAAAAGAATAAATAAGTAATAGCTGATAAATAGCTGCCTGAGTACATAGATCTAGGTTTTTGTACAGATCATCATCTTTTGCAAGTGTGGAGAAATTACTTTCTTTGTCTTCCTTTAATCCACTAGCTATGTTCAACAGCCAGTTGAAAAAACAGTATTGTTGGGAGCTGAAGTTCTCCAGTCCATGAATTAAAACAAGGTGTGAGATGATTCAATTGATCTTAGGCGAAAGGTGAACCATCAACTGGCCAGAGTTGTCCATCAACTGACCAGACAACAGGTAGTATATGTCGTATGACTTTTAATAACCTAGTGGAGTGCAAGAAATGTTCTGGTCGTAATTTTCTTGGGTAGCCAGCCTGCTTAAGGAGGCTTAATCATTAAACAACTTGGAATAGGATTTTATTTTCTGTCCAATGCAGCTTCATCTCTGCTTAGTAAGTGGGGCATATATTGTATGATCACAAACCGGATAGACGTTTTTAGCCATGTCACATCTGAGAGGGAGCATTCAGTGTTTAAGCAAAAGAATGCAGCTTGTACCACCCGTGGGAATGAAACAGCTCTGCTGAAAAACACGTATGGCAGTCATTCTTAATGAAGTAGATTAATTTTTCTTTGTTTGTTAATCAGGTGGGCAGTGTTATGCTCGGCAGACCCAGCAGCTGTTTGCTTTCTGGTACACCCAGTGTTTCAGTCTCTGCAAATCTTCCTTACCTTAGCTGCAGGAGTTCTCACTTTCCAATTAAAAGCTTGTGGCAACTTAGCAATGAAATAAGGGCTGTGCCAGCTTAACAGGCTCTACTTTTAAAGCTCTGTCCGTACACAACAGTTGCAGGTTCAGAGAAAACAAATCCCTGTGCAGTCCCCCCTCACATTGGCCGGCCTGGCACCGCTGTGCCATCCCCTGCGGGGACTTCCCAGACCCTGCCCTTACTTTCTAGGCAAGGAATTAGTCACGGTTCTACCAGCAACTTGTGGTTCCAGGTCGATGCCACTAATTATTCTGTCGCTGCCTCCTTGCGTGGTGTCAGCATATTGCAAAATCGGTGGTTAGGGTGCTGAAGACTGTATGCAGAGTGGAGGCTGTAATACAGTATTGCCTTTCTTCAGATAACGGCAAAGCTACTGAAAAATATGTTCCTGTGAACTAGGGCTTTGTCTTTAGTGCTGACGAGCTGCGGAGGCCTATCTGCGAGATCTCCGCTTTGCCTGCGGTTGCTCTGGGGCCAAGTTGGAGGATGCCAGGTTTGGTCGGGGCTGCTCATCAGCCCTGCCTTCTGCGTCAGAGAGGAGTTGGGGCTAATGCAGCTTCACCCTGCTCGCTGCTCTGACAGTCCAGGCGGTACCCGTGGCTTCCCACAGGGCTTGTGTGTCTAAGGAGCTTCAGGAGGTTCTCTTGTTTCGATCCCCTTAGCTAGGTACTCGGCAGGAGCAGGGGAGGAGAACAAACTGGTATCATCAATTGACTGTGGTTCACAGGGGCTGCACACTGAATTTTTACCCATTGTGCCCTTTGGGTTTCTATTTAGGTAAACTTCTTTTTCTTTTTTTTCAGGATTTTTTTTCCTAAAGCCCTATGTAATTGAGGAGGCAAGGTTAAACAGACGTGATGGTAAGAAGGTTTGGGTTCCTGTGCATGCCTGAAGCCCAGTTTCACAGTGTTTGGCAAGAGCTGGAGGAGGGACGTGGGTATGAAGTGTGTGTCCCTGCTTCTCTGCTTTGACAGGCTGCATTTTGCTAATATTGGTACTGAGAAGCATGAAGGACTCCCTTCCCATTGGAAGAGACCATGTAACGAAAGGATCCTCATCTGTCAATCAATCCTTGTCCCATTCCCAGTGTGTGGCACTGGGATGAATTCAGCAGAAGAAAGAAATGGAGAGGAAGGTTCCATTTCTCCTGGGCAGAGGAGTCAGGGGGATGCTTTTGCTGGTGGTCCATGGCAGCAGGCCGGCTGGCGTGGCGCGAGGCAGGCGTGCACAGTGTTCCCGCTGAGGTCACTTGGCTCTGCCGGCACCACCAGGGAGTTTCCCTCGTGGAGTAAGTGGCCTGGGACTGGGTTTGACTTACCTTGTCCCATTTGTGATGATGAAAGGTGAAAGTCGGAGTGAAGGCTGAGCTGGCTGGCGCTGCGATGGGTAAGGACTGCGGGTGCTGTGGCTGCTACATTTCACTCTCACTTCCGGGGGGGGCCCAGAAATAATCTGTCTCCCTGTCACCTTTTCTTAATAAGAAAGTATGTGATCATTTTAAATCAGCAGTGTGAGGTAAACTGTTCCTTCAGAGCTACCTTTAAGTTTCCTGGGGAGTATAACGTTCATAGTGTGTTTAAAATGTTCAGTCAGATAATCCTCTTAAGGGAAAAATGGGGAGGAGGCTTGAGAAGAACGATACAAATCAGCCAGCACAGGATGAACGCTGCGTGCAGGGCTTGGTACAGGCTCAGCTCCTCCTCGGGTGCCTGGGCAGGCAAGTACTAAAGCTTTGCAAGCACTAAATCTTTACCTAAACAAAAGCAAAACTAAAGGGGTTTGCATCAACTATGTCAGTATGTACTTAGGGCTGAGCATGCTGCTTAGGAGTGCTTATGCTGCTGAGCCAAGTATGATAACTTGTACTGAATAACTTCCATTATCATACCAAAACTAAAATTACGTTGAAAGGTTTGATTATATTGAGTTCCCAGTCTAGAAGTCCTCTTTTCAGGCTTTTTTTAATCTGTGTATTTCAGAATCTTGGATACAATGATCTGATGATTTATTACAAAAGTGTGGGGCGGTATGTTTTGGTTTTTCCCCCTTTGTCTTTCTGTGATTACTTAGCTCAGGGGATTGGGAAACTTCTTGATTCATCCTTTGGCCACGTGACTTCATAGCTGACCGACCTTGTGTCATTGTGGCCACAGTGCCTCTGGTTGCTGTGAGTTGTTGGAGAGGGGATGGGATCAGCTGTGCTTTGTATCATTGCCTCAGTGTAGTGACTAATGGAGGAGGGTGGGAAGCCAGAGCAGCTGGGTGAAAGCAAATAGAAAGATCATCCTTCAGAGGTGGTAGAATGGGCTACTGACCTTGCGTTTTGACATGACTGGCTGTTGCGGGGTTTTCCAGCACTCCTTGCAGACAAAACCCAGTGGGTATTGACTGACTCATTCAGAAATGTTGGGTTTTGTATGTGGTGACTTTCTTCAGTTCTTCCTAACTTCAGATCAAGTTTGAGGGTTGACCTTGATGGTCTGCGGAGTCGGCTTTCCATTGAAGCCATCTTTCCAATGCTGAAAAGTCTTGTTCTGCCACTGCAGGGAGTTGAGGCAGCGTTCGGCCCCTGCTTTCTAGGTATGTGACTCATGCCTTAAAAGAAAAGCTCTGCCCACCTTGGTCTGCATCATTCAGCAGCCTGAGGAAGAAAGGCGAGAAGGCTTTTCTTCGCACCAGAGTGCTTTGGAAATGTTGGAAATGTGGCTCTGGCAAAGCAGTCTCTGGGAGTTGCAGCTCACGTTGGGGAATGGAGCTGAAGGTGCAGATTTTTTACTTGATCTGGGCTTCTAAAAGATCGGGAAAATCTGGTCTAAAATGTAAACTGTAAGAATTGCTAAGGCGCTTCAGAATCTAGAATAAAGTAGGCTCTGAACTGTGGCATATGGAAAAGAATTATATAGCTGTTAATACACGTGTGTCTTGTGCTAGATGCTCCTGGTATTTAAATGCTGCCTCAGTAGTTTTTAGGAACTAAGGATATATACTTGGGTGGGGTGGAGTAAATGAAAATAAGTCGTGTAAATTGGAAAATAATTAATACACACCAGGAGACTGACTTTGGTTTCAGGTCTTCCAGTAAAGAGGGCTTGATGGGTGTGAAAACGTCAGCAGCACCATTTTAGGGATCCTTACGGGTTTAAGGTTTGAGCCCACCATCTTTTCTGAGTAACTGTGGAGGAATGGGAAGCAGAGCGGGTGAGCAGATGTACTTAAGAGGAAAAAACGCAAACAAAGAGGTGGAGAGAGTAAAGGCAAATTGCCAAAGCGAGGTGCTGCTGTCTGTTACGAGCAGGGAAATGGCACGGCTTCAAAGGCTCTCTGCTTTGCTACTTCACGTCTGTGTTTTTTCCCCTCTTTTATCTGCTAGAGCACTAATGCCCTTCTCAGCGGGCTGTCCTGGGAGGTTGAGGCTCATGGGTTTGTTCTCCCCTGCAGATACTTGCTGCTCTTGCCAAACTACTTGTGGGGCTCCTGGGTCTGCGTCCCCCTCTTTGTGCAGATCTGCCTGTGCCTCGCTCCTGGCCTTGCAGGAGCCCTCCCGTGGTCCTCCGTGCGCTTTCTGGTGGAGGTACGGCCTCTGAGAGCCCTCCTGACGAGCTGTTGAAGATGATGAACTTCCTCTCCAGCTGTGTCCGGGAAACAAAGGGCTGTTGTGTTCAGCTTTTTTCCTTGCTGTGTGCAGGGGCCCTGCAACAAGCAACCCTTCCTTCCCTCTATTCCAGCTTGCATCTGTGTATTTGCTTTTTTTTTCTGTTACTAGATAGTCCTGACTAAAGTGCATCTTTGGCCTTTGAACTGTAAAATTATTGCTAGTGGTACTTGGGTGTGAGGGACTGACACAACGCTATTTTGAGAGACTATTTTGTGGACCCAGACATGAGGTACTTCAAGTAAATGAGAAAAATGGGAACAAATTTCACTCTGCAAGTGAAATGATGCTTAAAAGCACTTGATCTGCAAATGTTGCTTACAGTTATTTCAAGATGAGGTTTGCTATAAAATGACATTTAGGGTGATGTGCTTTTGAATTGGTTTTAATATAGGTGAAATTCAGTTAAGACTGAGTCCAGTAGGCTCTCTTGCAGGTCACGGACCTGCTTGCGTGTCTTAATTTTGCGCTACCTGCTGTTCTGGTCCTGTGATGGGTAGAAGGTGTTTCTGTATGCACCACGCCAAAACACCGTAAGCATCTAAGAAAAGAGCCTGCCACCGCCGTGTCCTGGCAAACTTTATAATTCAGTCCCCAAAAACCAGAGACAAATGTTCCGCTAAGTTTGTGCTTCTCTTTCAGACTGTGTTTACCCAGGTAACGAGAGAAATTCCACGTAGGCACATAACATCACATAGCAAGCCTTATTTGCATGCAACAAACCGCTTGAACTCCTACTTGACAGTTCAAGGAGTAGCTCCTTCATCCCACAGGGAAGAGTAAGGTTTAAATAACATTTATTGCTAACAGGAAGCAAATGAAGAGTTCTCAGTAAATCAATAATTTTATCTATATCCTACAGAGGTTGAGATACCCTTCTCTCGCTTGTAAATGTTTGATTTGTTTTTAGGTCACGCTTGTCAGTGAAAGGCTAGCACACCAGTAGAGTTACGTGCGCAAATGAGTGAGCCTTGACTCCTTTTTGCAGGATCTTAAAAATAACTGAAGGATACCCCATCGATGGAAAAAATTTAAACCCACCAATGTTTATGGGATAATCACAAGCGTGGCTCTTGGAGAGAAAAAGCCATCCACGTTTATTCACCATCTAATAGTAATTGAGGAAATTATAGGCTAAAGCAGCCCAAGAAATGTTGCTAAAACAGTTTGTGGCTCCCAAGTGTCAAGAGGTCTGTTTGGAAATAATAGGTAGAAGTTGTTACCACTTTCTGTAATGTGGCTTGCAGAGATAAAAACAGCTGCTTCTGGTTTCACCCTACGGTTTCTTGAAGCTCTCAAACAGCTTAAAATAGACTGCTTTCTTGTGGCTTTCTAAACTTAGATGTCTTGCTAAACTTGCATGTATTTCCTTTAAACAGGTTGCAAAATAAAAGCACTACGGGCCAAGACAAATACTTACATTAAGACCCCTGTTCGTGGAGAAGAGCCCATCTTTGTTGTCACTGGACGAAAAGAGGACGTAGCCACGGCCAAAAGGGAAATTCTGTCAGCTGCCGAACACTTCTCCATGATCAGAGCATCGCGCAACAAGAACGGCCCTGCCCTGGGAGGTTTGCCATGTACCCCCAACCTGCCAGGTCAGACGACAGTCCAAGTCAGGGTGCCTTACCGTGTAGTTGGGCTAGTGGTTGGACCGAAAGGAGCTACAATCAAAAGAATTCAGCAGCAGACCCATACCTACATAGTCACTCCCAGCAGAGACAAGGAGCCTGTCTTCGAAGTCACAGGAATGCCCGAAAACGTCGACCGCGCGCGTGAGGAGATAGAGATGCATATAGCCATGCGTACTGGGAACTACATAGAGCTGAACGAAGAGAACGATTTCCATTACAACGGTACTGACGTGAGCTTCGAAGGTGGCACTCTCGGGTCTGCATGGCTTGCTTCTAATCTTGTCCCTCCTAGCCGTACCAGAATGATTTCTAATTATAGAAATGACAGCTCCAGCTCCTTGGGAAGTGGCTCCACAGATTCCTATTTTGGAAGCAATAGATTGGCTGACTTCAGCCCCACAAGTCCATTCAGCACAGGCAACTTCTGGTTTGGAGAAGCACTGCCTTCGGTGGGCACGGAAGACCTTGCGGTCGACTCTCCCGCATATGACTCCTTACCGACGCCTTCCCAAACCATTTGGACTCCTTTTGAACCTGTAAACCCTCTCTCCGGCTTCAGTAGCGACCCTGCTAGTAACGCCAAGCCTCAGCGCCGAGGGAGCCAGCCATCTACTCCTCGCCTGTCACCCACGTTTCCAGAAAGTCTCGATCACCCGCTGGCTAGGAGAGTGAGGAGCGACCCGCCTAGCACTGGCCACCAAGCCGGCCTTCCCATATACATCCCCGCTTTTTCCAATGGTACCAACAGCTATTCCTCTTCCAACGGGGGCTCCACATCCAGCTCGCCCCCGGAGTCGAGACGGAAGCACGACTGCGTGATCTGCTTCGAGAGCGAAGTCATTGCGGCCCTGGTCCCCTGCGGCCACAATCTCTTCTGCATGGAGTGTGCCAACAAAATCTGTGAAAAGGAAACGCCATCGTGTCCCGTTTGCCAGACAGCTGTTACTCAGGCAATCCAAATTCACTCTTAAATATATAGATATTATTGTATGTGGACTTCTTAAAAACTCTTAAAGGCATGGGTGTAATGGTACCCTCTAGTAAACTTCCTAATGAATTCTGACTGTTGAGCTTTCTTGGGATTAGGCTGAAGTTGTTAATAAATTTCTACTTTCTCAAAAGGCTGCTACGGTAACACTAAACCTAGGTGGTCTCTGTCCAGTTCAGTGTAAGCAGATGGCATGTTTAGCAGAGATACATCTGGTGTGATTGTCTGGCACAGGGAGGGGAAGTTTTCATCAATTACACAACTGAAAAAACAAATTTTACAGGCTTTCTAAAGGATCTCTGTTAAGCGTTTGACTTCTGTGTGCTGGCAGCAATGAACCTCGTCGCCTGAATGCAGAAGTACTCGTCTGCCGTGGAGGGTTTGTGGCATTATCAATATATCAAACAACACTTCCAATGCTGCCTTCTTTACACTGCCAGTTTTGAAAAACAGGTTTGGGGAAATATTTTTTTTTCTTTTTGCTTCGTGCAACAACTTAATGCCTAATTCTTCAGCATTGCAAATGCTTTTCTTTCTTTAAAAAAAAGTATAGTTTGATTTATTGAAATGGATTATGTTATTGGCAGGTTTAGATAATGAGGTGAGGTGGGGCGAGAGAAGCGGCCCGATGCACCTCCATTTTGTCCAATAAGTTAAGGGCAGTATGTTCAGAGGATCAGGAACGTCTTGGTTTGTGAATTCCTACCCACTGCTTTTCTTTGTGTAATGTGGAAAAGTCTGTCTGGCTTCATCCCATTTCAGTAAGGGCTTTGGGATGCACATACTTCGACTTACATTGAGGATGCTGACATTCCGTTCATTAGTCTGATCAAGCTGTTCTTAAATTACATTTGTAAAGAGTATATAGTTCAAAATGTGAAGCATTTTTATGTTCAATCTGTATTTGTCTTGCACATATATATAAATAGATACTTTATTTTTAGTAAGGAAAAGGAAAAAGGGGGAGTTGCGTACGTGCCCTTGTATTATTCATGACAGCAGCTGTGACAGGGGCTCTGCAATCAGTTTACTTCATTTCAAAACTCTCTTTCCAATCACAAGGAGAGGAAAAAAAAGAAGTCTTCTGAACGTGCTTCTTACATTTCAACCTGTGGATGTTCCTAGCTTTTTCATCCTCAGTGCATTCCCAAATCTGTGCTGGCATATATTAAAACAACAAAAAAAAAAAAGACACAAAGTGGAGTTCTGGTGGATTTTTCTATTTTTTTTTAAGCATTATTTTCCCAAAACAAGACAAAGCTTTTTTTCTCAGTATAACAAAAAAGAAATTATATGTGTATTGAACTAGTAAATATACAGAAAATTTTATTTTTATTTCCACTTGAAGAGTTACATTTCGTATAAAAGTTTACAAATAACGGTTTTTATTTTATGATTTTCAGTATAAGAGTTGCCTTGATGGCATATTATGTACTGCATAACTTTAATGCTGTAATTGCTTGTAGAATAGTTACATGTCAGTATTGAAACCTAATCTCTAGCTGCAGTCTCGTAGATATGAACAAATGTCCACCAAGCATGTATTTTGTATGTTATTGCATCGTACACTGCAACTAATAAGCCAAGGAACCAACAGACATTAGGTGCGTGTACCATTTCTATAAACCACAAACTAAGAATGATAAACTACCAATATAGTTTAGTATTTGCTAATTTTACTACACTTTTTGTTATGTATATGTAGGGAGGTCATAGGGATTATAAATTCAATTTGAGTAAAGTTTAAAAACCATATATTTTATGATAAAGGGCCTTTAACTTATGATGGCCAAAGCACTGATATTATATATTTGCTGTAAAGAGAATTACAAGAGTTTTATTTTTCTGATATTAAAAGTTACTTAATAAAGACTTGTTTCCATTAACTTGAATGTTCTGCTGTCTTCATAGTTGTCACTTGGAGCAGCCCACTGGGGCTGTGGCTAGCTGATGCCTGCTCCCCCCCCCCCCCCCCCCCCCCCCCGGGGGTTTCCCAGTGCTTAATACACCATGGACCTGGCTTTGGTGTGGCTGGGTGACTTCATGTGCAAAGAATCTTGTTTTCCACTAATTCCTGACTTTACATGCTGCCTTTGACAAGCAGCTTGTGGTCTTCCAGCTGTAACACTCAGGAGCTTGCATTTCAGGGGGCTTTCAGCGCAGCAGCGAGGTAAACTCCACATGCTGGTATTGGTGAGCATCAGCCAGCAGCAGCAATCATGGGATGGTTTGTGTGGGAAGGGACCTTCAAAGTCCCTGCAGCGCAGCCCCCTGCCATGGGCAGGGACACCTTCAGCTGGATCAGGTTGCTCAGAGCCCGTCCAGCCTGGCCTTGGATGTTCCCAGGGATGGGCCATCGGGCACCTCTCTGGGCCGCCTGTGCCAGTGCCTCACCACCCTCAGCGTAAAACATTTCTTCCCTCCATCTAGTCTGAATCTCCCCTCTTTGAGTCTCAAACCATCCCCCTTGTCCTGTCGCGACAGGCCCCGCTAAAAACTCTGTCCCCATCTTTCTCCTAAGCCCCCTCTAAGTGCTGGAAGGCTGCAGTAAGGTCTCCCCGGAGCCTTCTCCTCTGCGGGCTGGACAACCCCAGCTCTCCCAGCAGAGATGCCCCAGCCCCTGACCATCCCCGTGGCTTCCCCTGGACCTGCTCCAATGGGGTGTTGCAAAAGTACCTCCTGGTGTCAAGTTGTGCGGGTCTCCTGTTGGTTTTCCTCCCAGGCTGATGGTGGTTTGCGCCCTGTGCCTGGTGCAGAGCACTTTCATGTTTCCTTTGAAAGTCCTCGCGTCCCCTCCTTGCCATGAGCTGCCTTCTCTTGCCTCTCCTCCTCCTTTGACTCTGGTTTTGCAGTTGGAAGGAGCCCAGCTGCAGGCTCCTTGGTCTGGGTGTTGTGCTGGCTGTCGCTGTGGTGTGTTTGGGTACTTGAGCAATGTCCATCCAGATTTATCCCTGCTCCCTGTTGAAGCATCCCGGGCAGTGCTGGGTTAACTCAATGACCTTAAAGGGCTTTTCCAGCCAAAACGGTTCTTTGATTTCTCACCAGTGGGGGCCTGTGGGAGGGAGTCCTTCCCCTCCGGGAAGGTTTGCAGCAAAGCAGAGCACCTGGACCATGGATGGACTTCCCTGGGATGGAGGTGAGTGACAGCAGTCAATAGGAAAAGGCATTTGAAGGCCGTTTGGCTTCAGAGGTGTGTGTTTATAAATCCTGCTTGCAATGCTGCCCGAGGCTGTTCCCTGCAGCCTGGGGGTGCGGAAGGGGAGCCTTGCTGGGGCTCGGTGGGGTAGATATGTTGGGGTGCTGCTAGGTTTATTACCAGAACCTGCTTCTGATTATTCTTTGCGGGCTGGGGAGGTGGGGAATAATCCCTGCTTCTTCCTGGCAGCACAGGGCCAGGGGTTAGCGGTGGCCTTGGACTTGGCAGTGCTGCGTTAACGGTTGGACTTGATCTGAAAGGTCTTTTCCCACCTACATCATTCTATGATACTAGTCTATGAATTTCTCCCGCTCGACCAAGGATTTTAGATGCCCGAGGGCCATTCTTGCGTGGGGGTTGTTTCACATCTCCTTCATCATCAGCTGTTCTGGGGTACATCCCTGTGGTACCTGGAGGTGGTGGAGCCTGTGTATCTGCTTGTGGTCCTCAAAGCCACCGCCCTGGAGCCTGTGTCCTCAAATCTAAACTTTCTGTTCACTTTCCTCAGGAAGACAGAATATTTCTTTTTAAGTGCCTTTTTAATAGTAAGTCTTGGGAAGAGATCAAAGAGTATTTAAATTCACTTCACTTGGGTCTTGGGGCAGTTTTAGTAGTGTAGCAAGAGGTCCTGGACAGAAAACCTCAGGCAGCAGGGAGATAGAACCTCGTTATTTCTAGATGTGCATAAACCATCTTAAATCCCATCCCCTCCAACACGTTTTATTTAGCAGAGCAAGTAGCGCTGTGGTTGCTTCAGAGTTGCATAAGACAGGCATGGTCTTAAAAAACTCCACTTCTCCTCAATTTGCTGTCGTGAATTGAATTTATTTTTCCATGCTCAGGAGCACTTGTGATGGGTGACTAACCCGCCTGGAATTTTAACGCTTGTTCATGGAAAGGAAAGCACTCGCCACCAGGCATACATCTGCATGAGCCGGTCTGCCCCACTGCCAGACAGGTTCGTTAGAATAGCTAAATTATTTTATTTTTTTCATTCCAAGGTGAGGTTTTAAGGAAGCATTAAGCTTGCTGCTTTTCTTTTCTTTTTCTTTTTTTTTTCTTTTTTTCTTTCAGCCGCTGAAGAACAGAGCTGCTTTCCCAGCTGGGCCGTGTGATGCCTGGGGGGGGGGGGGGGGGGGGGCTGGGGGGGGGCGCTCCTGCAGCAGCTCTCCCCAGGCAGGGGGGGCTCTGGCAAGGCTGGTTTGGCATCAGCCAAAAGCCCCTCAGGACCTTCATCTGGCAGGATGACTCCCAGCCCTGCGCCCCTGCAGCAGCAGCTGTCTGGTCTGAAAGCCCAGTCCCTGTCCTGGGAAACATCTGGTTCCTTGTTGGGGGTAACAGGGAAGGGAAACCTCTCCTGGCTCCTGGGGAGGGAACTCGGGGTTGTTTTCTGCTCCCTGTTGCAGATACTGCTGGCGAGCAGCGGTACGAACCTCGGGGTGGGAAGCAGTGCAAACTGTGCTTGGAACGGCACGTCCCTGTGCTCAGCATCTCCTGTTGGGTCCTGAAAATCAGCCAAGGTTTGGCTGTTCCTGCTCAGCTACCCATGGGGTTCAAACCTGCTGCTGGCGACAGTAGGTACAGCGCAGGAGCTGGCAACAAACTGCTCTAAGTTGTTTGCTTTAAAAAAAAAAAAAAAACCACACACAAAAAAAAACCAAACCAAAAAACAAGACAAAGTAAATCCTTTTGTACTTGGTGCTGTTCTTTCAGTTCTGTGAGCAGTCGGCCTGGTGCACCGCGGCAGGGAGCTGTGCTCAGAAATCCTCTCCCTCCTTGGGCCAAAAATGCCGTTTTCCATGTCTCATGAGGATGCTTACGCTGCCTGTAGCTCTGGCAGAGGTAGAAGGGTGATGCTTCCCTTGGGATGAGCCCACCAACACATCAAGACTCAGGAGCTGAGCTGATTTTGGGGGTTGGAATGGAGAGTTTGAGGCAAAACTCGCCAGCGGGTGAGTGAGCTCCTGCCCACGGGCACCTCCTCAGCCCCATCCTGCAGCGTTTCTGCTCCAGCTCACTGGAGCTGCCAGGACAACCCGCGGGCGCTGGGGGGGTGGGATGTGGCAGGCTGGTTTGTGCAGGTAAGGTGCAGGCAGCTGGTGCTGAGGTGCTGAGCACCCACCTCCTGCCGTGGCTGAGCCCGGCTCTGGTACAGCAACCAGGGCTCACGCTGGAGGGATCCCACGCTGGTGCCGCAGGGCTCCACTCCTGAAAGAAGTGTAACTGGCATAAACAAAAAAAATAAGTGGGTTTGGTTTGTGAGGGTTTTTTTTCCCCAAAAAATACCTTTAGCCTTAGTTTGTTGGGTTTTTTTCTTTCCAAAGTCACATTGCATTTCCAGGAGCTGCTTGGGTAAAATTTTAAGTAAATAAATGCAAAAGGAATGGAAGGAGCTGGGGGTGCAGGTTGTTGCAAAGAAAACAGATGGGTTTGGGGGCAAAGGAGCTGCACCAAGGGGCTGTAGGAAAGCCCACACGCTGCGTGGCACGGCGTGATTTTGGGAGGGGTGGAACTTGGCAGCGCTGGGTTAAGGGATGGACTCTATGATCTTAAAGGTCTTTTCCCACCTAAACCATTCCATGACCGGCTCCAGGTGACTCCGGTGGTGCCTGTCCCCAGCCTTCCCATGCCCGGGGATCCCCAGCCCCACGTCCCTTAAAGGCTTTCGAGGACACAGACACACACAACCCCTCCTCCACGGGAGCCACATGCCCACGGCTCTGGTTCTGCTGCAGGTATTAAAAAAACACCCCAAACCCAAACCGTTTAGGTTTTGCAGGATTTCACATTGCCGCAGCTCGCTGTGCCAGGCTGGCACAGTCCTGCCCCCGCCACCCTCCATCCCGGGGCAGGTTGGGCTCCAGGAGCCAAGTAAACGTGAAGCCGGGCGCCTGCGCTGCAGCTCAAGGGGTGTCACCCCCCCGGGATGGCGCAAGGGCCTCGCAGCCACCCCGGCCATCTGCTCCCTCCAACTGCCAGCAGCAGCTGAGCGTGAATATCGTTAATACGAGCTATTGAGGGAGGGTCACAGCTCGAGCAAGCACTGCTGACGTTAACAGTACATACAACCCCCCGCCATCGCCAGCTTTGCGTGGGCCACAGCTGAGGAGCGGGACCAGCAGGGCATTGGTGGGGTCTGGGAACGGCGTCGGCCGGAGCAAGGCTATGGCTGAGGCTGAAAGAGGGATTTTGCCACCGGCATGCGCTGCTCGGGCTCAGCCGCATCCTCCCTGGCCTGCACAGCATCGCTCCATCGCCACGTACGGCTGCCGAGACCTGGTAGCAGCTCCAGTCCCTGGTCCTTGCTCCGAGGCTGCAACACACAGAGCTCAGCTGGTGGATTAAAAAATGTAATTTCCATTAATACAAACACCCACAAAACTGCCATGTCCCACCAGCTTCAGACAGCCTGGTACCTGCCTGCCTTCACGTGCTCTGGAGAGGCTACCACACCGGATGCTGCACTTGGCTTTGGGGTCACTGTTGGTGGCACCCAAGCGGCTGACACACGGCACCATGAGAAGAGGATGCTGTGAACCTGCAGCCTTGCCCCAAGGAGCTCTCCCAGCCCCCACACCACCCGAGACCACAGCTAGCAGTGCTGCCAGCCAGCCAGAAACAGGGTCAAAGCTGTCCGCTGCACAAAATAAAGAAGCCAAAGACTCAGATCTTTACCTTTTTTAATCAAAAACATACTCTGTTACAGAATTTCAGGAAAGTTAACTACAGTATATTATCCACAAACTAGGTCTAATGAAAAACATACAATAAGCTACAAAGGAACTACTGGGAATTCTGTTGACCACTTATCAAAAGGCAATGGCTAAAAGAAGAAACACTTAACTAGGCTTTCATGCTCAAAAAACCCTCTCGCAGCAAGTTTTGGGTTACGGGTAATTCGCAGCTCTCAATCCAGCTGAATCACAACTTTGTAGTGCTACCAAACTGCACCAAAAAGACACAGAAAAAGGTACTGGAGCAAGAAAGCATTAGGTGATTTTGGTGAGCTTGAAAGAATTAAGTCCTGTAAATTTAGGAGCGGCACAGCGCTCAGAAGGCACAACAGCAGCCAACAGCACAAAAACTTCTCGAGATTTTGTCGGCAGTAGTTCTGCTTTCCGCCAGGTCTCACCAAGTGAAACTTCCGCAGTGCTGGAAAGTCAAGTCACTTCTTGAGGACCTCGGCAGCATCATACGCAGCAGATTCAACTTGACCTGGCTGCACCTCCCAGATCATTTTCAGAAACACATGATCTTTGGCTTTGCAGGCAGATGACACAACGCAAGGATACATACAGCATCCAGCTCCTACGTGACTGGTGGGGAAGTGCTTTCCGTTGGCTCATCTCCCTGCCCGGGACTGAAGTGCGACTAGGCGCATCAGGAGTAGATGCAACCAGCTTAGTGCTTGTGAATAATGCACATGCCTACGATGGGCAAGCTGCAAATCTCAGTCACAACAACAGCACCGTGATCCTCAAAAACCTGTCACCAGTCATGGAAACACTCATCAGCAGGACCAGGCAAGACCATGACCTTCAATGTTTAAGCCTTAACTTAAAAAACGGAAAGGAAGTAACCGCTCAAAAATTGTGTCCTTAAGAACACCTGACAACCAAGCATCTTGTAATTTTATAGAGCAGATGCTAAGTAGCATGGGGCGTGACAGGAGAAGGCGGGGGGGGAGGAAAGAGGATTTCCTAAATGAAGTCTGAATCCCACTTAGAGGAAGACCCATCTGGCTGTCTTTAACTGGTTGCATTAAAGAAGTGACCAGCAATCCCAGTCACCCTGTGTAGCAGAGTAAAAATGCAAATTGAGGAGACAGTCCTTTCTAAAGCGCTTACTCTTCAAAGAAGAGATTAAAGGTGTCTCAATAAAGACTACCAGCAAGACGTAAACAACATTCAAAGAGTTCAGAGGCAGAAGCCCCCCCAGATACACTGGCACAGGAATTTTTTTAATGGATGCTAGTAAAAGAATTGAGGCAGTCGTTCCTGAGCTACGCAGAGAGGACGCTGTCGTCTTTAGAAGTGTCACAAGAAGTAAGATGGTCTCAAAGTTAAGGCACAGGAGTTGGACACAGGTTCAATGACTACTGCTGCTACAGACCTCTTTTGTGACTGGGGGAGACCGTCATCTCCTTTAGGTCCCTCTCTGTAAAGCAGCCAGAGTATTTCCCAGGTCTTCAGTATGCTAGAGCCGTTAATGAAGTTACTGATGTCACAGCCAGGGGGTCTGGGTCCCTGAGCTCTCATCAAGCCCAGTAAAGCCACATCTCAGAACAACCATTTCTAACCAGCACTGCGTAGCACTTATGGCTCCTTCTAAGGGTTTCCCATTAGAATTCTTTTAAATATTTTTGAAACCATGCCAGCGAAAAGGTTTCCTCTCCTACATCTCTTAACCCGTCAACTTCAAATGCCCTTGCTTTCAAAACTAACAATAACACGGCTAAAGCCATCTAAACCCTGTGGTGCTAAACCCAACTCTCCAGAACATGAAGTGAAATTACAAGGCACTCCAGCTCCAATGCTTTTTTTGAGGAGCACACGTGTATCCGAGGGTGAGAAACACAAGGGTAATTACTCCAGCAAAAGAACGAAGCAGAACAGACCCGGGAACAGGAGCACAAGCTACAGTTTGCTGGCTGAAAAAAATACTTGTTGAATTCACCGACTCTGAGACATTTGGAGCTGAAGAGGAGGCGCAATTCTGGCATTCTTGACATCCCTGCCTACAGTGTGTATGGGGATCGTCACGGCTGTCAAGCAGCTGTAGCTCTTTTTTGAATCTCAGAAAAAGACATAAATGCAAGACTGTCAAAGATTCAATGTGCTGCTGCTGAAGGGTTTCCAATCCATTATGTGCTGCCTTTTATGCCCTGTCACAAGAAATAAAAGTACAAAAATTAAGTTAAAGGCATATTAAAAACTAAGAACGAGTCTCTCATTTTGCCCTTTAACAGTTATGACTGCATCTTATCAGTAACTGTCTAGTGGATAAGATGAGCGCCATTTCAGCATTTTTACTGCCTCACACAATATTCAGATTACTCCTGATGTGGAGCCTGCGCCTTCTTGGTTCCGATAAACTCAACCGATGTTCTTTTGTTGTTCCATTCAGAATGTTTTTAGCCATCTAAATACTACATTATAGGTACCATTCACTGTAGGTAGAGACTTCGGGAGACTTGCAAAACATCTGCCAAAACCACCCCAGTCTTAATAGCTGAATTCTTTCAGGCTGCAATCCAGGCAGGAACACCAACAGGCAGAAGCAATCTGTTACTGTTATCAGAGTTCGGCACAATTCAAAAATAAGAAACTGGTACAGAGGGTTTTCTGTGAAGTGGCCACACACAGATCAGACACCCACCAAGATAAGCATCTTGCAAACCCGCAAAGCTAAATAGGGAGTAAGCTCAGGGACTCCTAATCAAAAGAACAGTCTGTTATAAGCAGTTTGTCCGTCGGAAGGCCAGACGCCTCCCAAGGCCGAGGCACCTTGAAACAAGCAGTAAGAGCAGGGCAGACAATTCAAAAGGGGGTTGGCAAGAAGAACATGTGGTCAGGCTTTTCATTTCTTCCCCCCAATCAAGCTTTCTGTTATGGATGAAGCATAACTGAGCTGCTGGTTAATAAGCTTCTCTGAGGACGTAGTCAGAATCCTCTACTGAAAGTGTTCCTCAAGAACCTGAAGCTTGCTTTTCAGACAAACTAGATCATTAGGAGTGAAAGGAAAACAAAAAAAGTTTTAAACTAAAGGCCTTGAGAAAAAGAAATGTGATTTTTCCAAGTATCAAGGAGTCACCACATAAGAGGGGGAAAAAGACGACTCATCTCATTAGGAGTTAGTCTGAAGAAGGCAACAACTGTTAATGAAAACACGGAGAAAACTCATGCAGTCTTCTGTGCTTCCACGCCTAGGACAGAAACAATGACCACTGACATCTTCAGTAAGGATTTCAGCAGATGGGGGAAGCAATACCTAAACACTGTGTTCACAGCCCTCTACAGATTCCTGAAACTATGCAAGAAGCTTGGCAAAAAGCCTCCGAATAATCTCTTCCAAGATTTCTACTTAGGTTAACCACTACAGCTGCACTGCCAGGTCGGCTCAGTACAGCGCGGCAGGCAGACCAAACGGGCAGCGCTTGAAGGACCGAAGCCGGCGTCTACGTACTTCTAAGCCTGTTTAACTAAGCTCCGACTCCCTACACACAGGCCGAAAAAAGCAGGAATTCCTGCTCCCTCTTCATACCCCAGCAAACAGCCGAAACAGATATCCTTAGGACACGCTTTTAGTGAAAAGCGGGGAGCAAGAAAAATGAGAGTTGCTTCCTGGCAATTCAAACCAACAAAAATTCCTACCACTATTGGCTGCTGCTGGTCTTGCAAAGTGAAATAATCCATCAAGACAAGATCAATGAGTTCAAGGTGCAGAATTACATAATAGAAGCAAACTAAATTTATAAAAATCAGGGTTTTCATAGTTTTATTTATACTACTAACTAGAGAGAAAGCATACATATTGTATCTGTCATACAGTCAATACATCTGCATTTTGTTTTCTACTATAAATTCTCTATACAAAGTCATTGCCAATTGATACGGTCATTGATGGCATAGGGCTTAAAATAACCAAGAGGTATAAAAACAAGTTTGCCATCTTGCCCTGAGTGGAAACGGTGAACAGATACAAAAACTGGATCCTAAATATCGATGTAATATTATACACGATTTAATGGTATATGCAAGTAAAAAGAGTCATGCAAGTTTTTTAAAATACCTGCCAAGTTTTACTTGAGTAAAATCATAGAAGTCAGTAGTAGTTATGAAAATATGTTCCTGCCATTAGGTACTCATTATGCATTTTCAGTGGCAACTTTGCAGACTGGGTATTTCATGTTATACTTAAACCGAGTGCCAGCACTGAAAGTATCCATTTCCTTTAGTGTTTTAAAACTCACGCGTCTATATAAATAAAAATCTAAGATATCTTTTTTTTTTAAAAACTAGTGAAGGAAAAGCCACATTTCTTTTCCTTGCTATTTTTAATCAATGCCAACAACGTACGTCTCGTCCCTCACTTTTTGGCAGCTTCTAGGTTTTAATCTGGAAAAATCATAACAAGATAGTCAACAAAATAAAGAAGTCTTCTGTTAACTATTGTTCCCTAAAAAGAACATCACAAATCAGCTGGAATTTTAAAGTTGCTATAAGGTAAATGTTTTTAACTATTAGAAGGAATTTTCAGATATAAATATATATATAATATATATTCTGCATACAAAAGGCTCCTGTGAGGCTTATCACCAAGATGCCACAATAGAGAAGGAAAGTTTCAAAGGGAACAAACCCAATACTGTAAAGTCTCTATAAGGCGTTTACCTTCCACTTTAAGCCCTGTATTATGACAGTTAAGTTCTGAAAATAACTGAAATCCAAAATTCTGCATGTTCAGTTTCTTTCTGCTAAGAGCAAGGCGGCAAACACATTTTTAAAACCTGGTTTTAGAAGATTAAGCAGAACAAAAGTAAAATATATCTTCAGGTTATAAACAGAAATGTATTTTACAATCCACCATCCTCACAATATAATGGCCCACAGCAGTGCAGCAGAGGGATCTCAGTCTAAAGGTTGTGGGTCTGCAATAGGCATGGTATGAAGTACTTCATCTAGAAGCTGGAGGGCACGGTGTAAGTGAATTTCAATCCAGCACGGTGTCTCTTTGATGCTCTGTCTTGGGTAATCAGGTCCCCAACCTTTTACAAAACTCATCCTGAGTATGCATAAGCGGCGGAGGTCATCTACACCGATTCCAGCAGCAGCAGACAAACCTAAACAGGAGAGGTTTCACGTAAGCGTTCACAGACACGTTTCTTTTATCATCTGGTTTGTTTAGCCATTCCTGTCTGCTCGGCTCTCTCTTCATGTACAGCTTCCCCTCTCACCACAGCAAAGGCCAATCCACATTTCTAGATCTCTGCTACAATGAACGCAGCGATTACTCTGCGTTTCTTCCAATTAAATTTTTTCTCATCGTTCTGCAATCTTGAAAGTGTTCTGAAATATAAAACTCCTTATAATAAAGCAGACATGGTGAAACCCAATGTCTTATATAATAACAACGCGCACAAACCTTATTTAAGAAACACAGTCAAAAAATACTTATCCCTGAGGTTTGCAAAAATGCTGCATTTTTAGTGTAAGAACTGTGACTGACCACTTGCAGGAAACTGGATGAACTAATTACATTGCTTGCATCTAATAAAATAAAAAAGATGAATACAGCTGGCAAACTTCAGATTGCAAGTATGATTAAGAAAAAAATTAAATACATCCTTCAAAATGCCTTCAGCAATTTGCAGGACAGCTGGAGAGTCACATGGCAATACAAGGAATCCAGAAAACACTAGGGCACATAAAGCAGTCCAAGACATGTAGGTACTTACACTTTTAGAAATACTTGGGTACAATTTCAAGGATATAGAATTTAGTAACTAAGAAAACTCTAGCCCAGAATAATAATTAAAAAAAAAAAAAAAAAAGAGAAAGAGAAACACACCCTCACGCTCTCTTCTTCCTCTTCTCAAGAACTGTAATACTAACTTCTATACCTAGTCAAGGACTTTGTTGCCCAGTAAACCCTATTGTTTTGAGTAACATTTCTATGAGCTTAGATCTCATAGATCATTTTTCAAGCTTGGGATAAGCAGCCAAAAGTATCTCTGCTTAAACTCTCTTTTATTTATTTAAAAGGTTATGCTTGTAAAGAATATTTATTTAAATATATTTTTTTTAAAAAAAATTATTTATTTACAAGGTTATGCTATCTGACCTTGTATAGAACATGTTTTCTGTTGTACCGCAACACTTCTTTCAGTACATTAAGTACCCACTTTCATATCCAGTGTTCCCTGAAGGCTACAGAGTGAAAACTCAGAGTGAAAACTGGTGTGTGGAGCAGTAACAAACCGAATGAATACAGACTTACTTGGATGCCACCCCCGCCCCATCTCACCCCAATCTTACTACCTCGTTCCAAGTTAGCTTGCACCATTGCAGGGGCGATGGGTGGTGGGTGCGGTTATGAGGAGAGCTGTGTTGTTTGTTTTCAGGTAAGGAAAAAAGAGGAGACCAATAGTTAATGTACTTACTAATGGCTGGGGCTATTCCACCTACTGATCCTGGTCCAGGGATGTTTCCTGCTACTGCTGCAGCTTGAGCAGCAGCGGCAGCTTGCGCCGTGGCAGCCTGCTGTTGCATCTGACGATGACACTGGCGTAAATCAAACACCTTAAAAAAACCCAACAAAACAAAACCAACCTGAACTATGTAGACTTACCAAAATCAAGGAGGGAAAGAATTCCTCAGCTCCCATCCCCAATAATCTGGACCTCTCTGCTCGCCCAAAGCAACTTCTGCGGTCTCATCATGCACTTGGATAAAAGCAAGCCTTCCCTGTTTTGCTTAATTTCTAACAGAAACAGTCCATTAAAGCTGTTTCTGAAGAAACTCTTCTCATATGATGTTACTACCACCAGCAATACCAGAACCCGGCTGAGCTGAGCAGGTTAAAGTATACTCTATGTGGAACTGACTGCAGGACCACAGTCTGAAGAATGCCACAGGCTGATATAATCCCAGCTTCTTAGTTAAATCCCAGGATCTCCAGAAAAACAGGCACATAAATAAAAATGGGAGCCACCAAATCCTGCTTAACTTTGTCAGACTTTATTCTTTTTCACTGCGTTACTCAAATATGTCAGTCCCTTTAAAAGAAATACCAATAATTGATAAAGTTTCAGCAGCTAGGTTTCAGGTTGGTAGCGTTTTCTATCTTTGTGATCAGGCTCGGCAGTAATATCTACAGAAACTCTGTTCTCATACTAGAAAGCTCAGGCACAGAAGTCAGTGGGGTTTCTTTCACCTTCATTACGCGATTTGTCTGCAAAACTGAGGATTAAAAAACCCCAAAATAAAAAAAAACACTGCAAATTTCAAGCAGTTTATCTCAAATTCAAGAATTATTTTTCACAAGTGTGATTTGCCATAAATAAAGCTTCAAATCTGGCAGAGGCATGTCCAAGTAAGAACCTCCCAAAAATAATTTGTTTCCATGCAACTTTCTGCAACCTCTAGATCACTCACATTCGTTAACGCTAACACACACTTTACACTTCTACTGCATTTATACACACTTTCCCAATTTTTCTTATTTTGGAGAGAAAGTAAAGAAACAGATAACCTATGCTAAAAATTTTAGTAGCACTTAATTTAAAACTGTAAGGTTAAAAGTAGAAAGAACTGCTATCAAGACTGTTTGTGACAAAATACAAAATCAGTTTCTTTCATAGTATCTAGATGATACTTAAAAGTTTAGAGTAATTTTAAAAAGTCATCTTAAGTGACTTGTCAAATGGAGTATATTTTTTTTTTATAAGGAAAACCAAAAGGAAAGTGACATTTATGTCAGTGCCTCATAGCTTCCCTAACATTTACACAACACTTTTACAAGAACCAAATGTATGCTATTTCCCCCACAATTTTCATCTAGGAACATCAAACCAACCTTTATATATGCACTTGGGTAAATCTTGTGAACAGCATCCCCTGGTGCACGCCCTGCTTCTCTGTCCAGGTAGTAACTCTGAACGAAGACTGCATGGTCACTGAGGCATCGCACCCACACGTCACCTTCTCCTTTGCACTCCAACTGCACCCCTTTACCTATGTGCAACCTTAAAAAGAAAAACAGTTCCAATGCACCAGTGTGTACATACTGTAAATGAGACCTTTACTAAATAAACCATGAACAATTTTCCAGCACTCAGTCAGCGGTGCTGTCTTAATTTACGCTCCACTCATACAAGGACCTGAAATTGTCGTTATTATCTTAGGTGTAAGTCAGTACATAGTCACACAAAATCTGTAAAGTAAAAAGCCATCTGTAATACCACGTAAAGAGCTGTGAGAAACACAGAATGCAGAAGCAATGATTTTTGAGTAGCAGCTACTGTACTCATTGACCATATAGAGCTGTGATGCCAAACACATTCAGTTCTGTTCAGAAGTGTAAAATCCCACAAGTATTCTAGTATAGAAACATAGTATAGAAAATCTAGTACAGAAATAGTACATACACAAAACCACATTTTAATGCAGAACTGTATGTTCGTTTGAATCTCATTACAGCAATCTAGCATTTTGATCGCCACAATGCAACGTTCCTGAAGACGTGGAATCATTTTCCTCCTCTTTTGTTTCAAAGAGGGAAAAAAAGCATTGCAAGATTGCTTCGGTTCTCTATGCTTCCACATCAAAGCCCAGCCCACAGATGGCGAGAATGAATGAAAATCCACTAGCTCTTTATCAACCTTCCTTCGCTCCTCTGACAAATCGATATATTGCAGTTATTCTCACATCACTCTCTGGTGTGGAGAGCTAATATTCAGCTTGCATACATAATGGCACGAGTTGCTAATTTTATCCTTGAAGGTGCCGCCTTTGAAAGCCAAGAAAAGCAATGCACTACTGCAAAGCACCGAAAGTCTTTGTCACACAGTCCACATTTTGAATGCATTACAGTTGTGGCCTAGAAAGATACACTCTGCTACACTTAATTCAAAGAAACATACCAGACTTGTCATTTCAAAAGGGAGGCACACACTGAAGGCAAAACCAAATGATTACCAAATACCACAGAGAGCTGGGGGCTCTGGGGATTTGCAGAATACCTTGCTCTTTCAATGGCTTCTGTTCTATGCACGTTGGAAAGCTGGCCCAGGCAAAAACGGTCTCCTCCAGAAGGATCCACGTATCCATCAACCGTAACGATCGGACAGCTTGAAGGGACCTTAAATGTTTCTCCAACTTGCACGTCCATTTCAAAATATGCGATTGAACACCAATATTCTGGAGCTAAAGAATATATACAATTAACCGCCTGAAAGGCGCACCCACCCACCCCAAAACCCATTCCAGACAATTAATTAAGTCTGCTGCAAATCCATTAATCATAAGCAAGTTCAGATAGAAACGGACATGTCTGCTAGCACAGAGAAACACCACATGCTACAACAAACACGGGCTTGTCATTTTTTCTTTGAGCACACATCATCACAAGGATTTGTTGTAGTTGAGATCTTTTAAGTCTTTGAACTGTTTATAATTCCAGTTAGATTTTGCAAGCTATCTGCATTCCCACACCTTATAGCTCGATTTCGCCCTCCTTTAGCGTACATACACATGTCTACTCATGGCTAGGCAGATATAAACTAACCCTGAAACAGATCTGGCTTAGGATACAAGAGTAACCACCTCCCAGGTGAAAGCAGTTTTCTCTATCCTCCCTGCAAAGCAAACCAGATTTGGAAAGCAGGGCAATGGGGGAAAAATATCAAAGATCACACACTGATCTTGTCTGCACACAAGAAAGTCAGTAATGGGATAAAACAAGGAAGTAGATAAAACAAGGAAGAAGAACAAAGTGGCATGTTATAATAGCAAAGAGGCGCCTTTTAACTCATACCATTTTAAAAACAGGCTACAAAGGAAAGATGGTACTTAGAAGAAGCTACCATGTGAGGAAGGGAAATCCTGACTCCCTAGAGCATGCTGCTGAAGCCCAAACACTTCAAATAAGCAAGGAAACCTGATAAAGCACACGAAGTGATTTTGTACATGTGTGTCTGCTGCTTGTGTGCTACCTGGGAGTAACTTGCTTGCCCAGCCGTCTGCAGGGTTTGTTGTGCATGCTTTTAAGAAGAGTTTCTCTCTCTTCAGACACAGTAAAACCTGAAGTTGCCACAAGCTTAAGTCACTGGGGATTTCGGGACTCAGCACCTTTGCTGACTACAAGGGCCAATTTCCACAAAACAGTAACACAGCTGACACTGAAGCAGCTTGTTGGGAAGGGCAAAGAAAATCAGGACTACAGTGTACTCAAAACAGGGGAAACAGAAGAGCAAACATGACAGGACCTAAATGCCACAGCCTGATAAGCCAACAGGAAAAAAAGTTCTGCCAGTGCCGTAAGTGGTACTCATTCATTACAAACAGCAGGACCCAACAGCACACCTACTTGTCTTAAACCGTTGCTCTGTTTTCATTAGAAAAGAATAAACCTGTGCCTGAATTGCTTTAAGTTTTTTATCTTCACATAAATACTCATGTCTGTGAGGACTGAATAGGGTGAGACCAATAGGTGAATCAACAGGGTGAAAGAGACACACCAAATAATACAAAATACAGTTTAGCTACAGTTCAGTTCGGCCAGCAATTAACAACCGTTTATTTCTGGTACTGTCACTGGCCAATGAATAAACAAGTTAAAACTTTTAGGTTCTTCAACTATGCAGCTCTCCCTATGCAGGCAATAGCTTTGCTGTTGTTAAAATCAGAATACCACCTCACACCTGCAATGGAGCTAGCTTGTACCACAAGACCAGACCCGCTTAGTTCCATGAACTGCTACCATTAATGAAGACTCCTGAAAAGCAAGCTTCTGCGCAAAGCTCCGAAGACGAATTTAGCTCCAAAAATGCTAAGAAGGGCAATAACTGTCTTTCAGGGTATCTGGTTGTCACAATGGACTTCCAGATTACAGATCCAAGAGGGCTTTGGCGTGACGTAAGCTCCATGACATTTCTAAGATGGCAAAAATTTGTACAACTTCAGGCAACCTACAAAGTTTAGAATCGAGGACATTCAGAGTTCAGTCACCTCCAAGGTAGGCACCAGCTCAGAGTGGGTTTGAGGATTGCAATCTTAAGCTGCAAACTGAATATAATTTAGATGCCTGTGTCACCATTCCAAAAGAGATGTCTGAATCCAAAAGGCCACATCACAAAATGGTTCCTCTCCTTTTGTCCCATTTTGAATGCGTATAATTCATGAATTCATAAATCTCATGAATTTCAGAGTACTTTATACCAAGAAAAAAAACATCAGAACTGACAACAGAAATTTATTCATTTCCATGATATTAACGTTATATGTTAGATTTTACTCACCAGGATGATTTGATATAGGCGGCTGGAATGCGAGTTCATTGTGAACTGGCCCTTTAAAAGAAAACATGCAATTCATTTTACAGGAGGAAAAATAAGGTTTTCTTTCTTGTTTTCCTATGAAAAAAAGACTTGTGAGGATGCCAGATGCTATAAATCCCAGTAATTTCAACTGGGAATCAACTGGCCAAAACTGACGGGGGAGAAAGATGCCCACAGAAGAACTATGCTCTTAAGAGGTTTCCTAAAAATTCAGTTGAGTTGAGTAGAGCAAAGAGCTCCATTAGTATCCCAGGAACAAAGGCCACATGCTGCCCAAGCCAGACCCAGCTCTGGGAGAGAGCAGAAACCAGATGTGAAGCCTAAGTCCTAATTCTATTACATCTCCATACTACATGTACCCCAAGTTGGACAAGGAGAGAAGCACTGTACAGAGGCGAGTCATACATATCAGCTAGAAACCATGCTTCATTAGTTTCATCGATCACAGAACAAGTTGCCCAGCGTGCTGTGGACTTGACCAAAAGAAATACTACCTGAAGATGGAAAAAAGCCCTAGAGAACTCATTTTCTAAAGAAAAAAAATACTGAATACAGTCCTGTTATCAGTCAGTTTATTCCCTCTGCTTTTATAAACTAACTAGGTCCCTTACAGGCAGCAGAGAACAAGGAAAGACTTAAACACGGCATTGTAAGGAACAGCAGCTTTCGCAACAAGATGTCAAAAAAGGCACAACGGTGGTAGGTGTCAAAACATGCAACTTTCCAAAGCGAGAAATGGCAGCAGCCAAGAAAAGCTCTATGCGGTATCACCAGCCAGTTACAAATATTAATTATGGAAAGAAACATGCACTGAGAAACGTTTATAGAGTATCTACACCACCACTGGAAGTTTTTTTTACATTCTGGTATTTCTAACAAATAAGATAAGTGGGATACTAACATGAAAATAACAAAACTTAATAACCATATCTAATCCACAATTTTCTTGATAGATACAAGCTGAAGTGTCATTCTAACATTAACTCACAGTATGTTCTCCCCTCCACTAATAACAACTGTTGCAAACAGGTGATCTGCTTAACTATTGTATTAGGAAATAAAGAAACATTCTAGATTTTTGCCACAAAATTTAGAAAAACTTTAGTTTGGGTGGGTTTTTTTTGCATCATATTCTTACAATGCACATAACATACTAGACACAGTAGAAATCTGACCACCTTTGTTTTTTGCCTTCCCATCTTAAGAGGTTGTGGTTCTACTTCACAGATGAAAAAGATTTTCAAGTTTGTGTGCCAAATGTACTCATGAACCAGGCTGTGGCAAAACCCCTTCACTGAGAAGTACTTTACTGCACAAGCTGTCACAAAGTTGTTTTAAACTGGCTGGTGTACCTGGACACACATCTTCCAAAGCTTAAGGGAGATTTTTACCTCATTAACACATGACTTCAAAATTTCTAGAAAATAAAAACAGCCAGGAACTTCCACATTTTGAAAGAAAACGATCTAAACAACACATTCTAAATCAACTTTCCTTTTCTGCAAAGGAAATATTTACTCTAAGATTGCAAAGCTTTAAAAACAGGTTCAGAAAGGAAAGGCTAGTTTTGTTAGGTATAGTAAGACATCTATAATATAGATGGCATCACTATAGCTTTCCAAATTTCCAACCTCTGCTGCTTTAAGGGAGGAAAGTCCATCAAGCTCTTTTATTTACCTGTCAGAATATACTAAACAAGTAATGGTAGTTCTATAACAAAAATCAACAACAACAAAAAAAAGGATTTGGGGTTAAAGAATAATCACAAATGAGCCCTCACCGTTCACCAAAACTGAAAACGAATTGAGTGATTTGGAAGTGTGCACTACTTACAGTAATGTCCAGGATGCATAGGTGGATGATGCTGAAGATGGCCATTCTGGTGGTGAGGTATGGTAGGCGTGTAGGCTGCCGTCCGACTTCCAGTCCAAGTTGTAGTACTGTCTAGAAAAAGAAAGGAGCAGTTGTTTTTTAAGGGAGTTTTTCCGCATCTCACTTCTAATCCTCTATTTCTCCTGAACATTTGGAAACTGGTTTTAGAAAACTAAGAAGAGTGCACATATGTATATACTCACTGTGATGGTAAGTAGCTGGCTGAGCTGTAAACCCATTCTGCTGAGTTCCTGGCTGAGGCCCTGAAGCAATCTGTAAGAGTCCATCACTATGGCTACCTGTCAATATACTGGTAGGTTGACCTGGTAAAAGAACACACTACCTATTCATGAACGTTCCAAAATTTGAATTAAGAAGAGCTCAGCACTACTGGGTAGGAAAATACACCCAACTAAGGGCACTGCAATACACAGTTCCTACAAGTCTGGTTTCAGTACTTTTTTTCCACCCACCAGAGTGTCCTAGGAAACTTGAAGCAAGATGCTCTGCATCAGCTAATTTTGACTCTGACACCCTTAATATTTTAGGAGTAGAAGTAAGCAGAGAACTCTGTTTATCAACCACACCTTTGTTCTGTTTGCATCTCATTTTCTGATTTGAAAGGAAAGAAGAAGAGATGTCACAGGTTTTACTGAATAACATAGCTGGAGTAGATTTGGTATGAATCCAAACAGGCCAACGGCAGGTCCAACAAGTTGCTTTTTTTCAGCATAACAACTGTTCCTAAGGAGGACACTCGCTTAAATTTATGTTCCTCCAAAACATACTGAACAGTACTTGGTTTTTTGGAATAGAGCTGCATACATCACTGGACTCCTTCCTGAGAAAGTCACTAGGATTATTTTATTTTTTTTCCTCCCAAGTAAGTATTTCAAGAATTGTCTAAGCTTTAAAGTAAAACTACAGATATTTCAGAACAGGTTAACAGAATTTGATTTTAAAAGGCTTCAGCTCAGCCATTAACACTAAACTGATCAGCAGTTTCACAAGTACACTTGCACTCTCAAACTGGTGTGGCTAGCAGAATTTAACACGTTGAGAACTTGAATTAAAACCTAAAAATGACCTTTTTTTCCTGTCTACTTGGCTCCAACAATTATAGCACTGATGAGAAAAAGTTACTGACTATAAACTGTTGTGCAAAGGCAAAACAATTAAACCACCTATCCTTTTTTCTCTGCTTGAGACAAATACAGACATTGTATCTCAGCTTGGCAAAACCATCATTAGTCTCAGCAAAAAAAGTTGTCAACTAAAATTAAAGAACATTATCAAAACACCACACCACCATAATTCAAATTTGATAACACGAAGTTCGTTATATTCACATGTCTTTTGATATTAAAGTGACAAAGACTATGTGAAACCCCTCCAAAACTTCATGGTTTCCCTACGCTGGGGCTGCACGATACTGCGTACCTAAGTGCTTTACTGTCCTGCTGAAGTGTGAGGTTTGCTATGTTTGATATTGGTAAACCAGACTCTTCCACTTGGACCAGATACACACAGAGAAGAAAAACTTCAACGCAGCACTCCAACGGACTCATGAAAATATTAATTAAGGCTGTTCCTTTGGTGGTACAGTGGGCCATTATAAAAATGATCAAGTTAAAACTGGAAGACTCATTTTGTCAGCTGTGGAACACTAAAGAGTTGCCTGAAAACCTCTCAACACTGCCACCTTAGAGTATATCTGTTGTCCTGCTTGCTGTTTTAATAAAATAAAATTCTTCATTCCTACAGCAATTATTCCAGTAATAGCCACAACGTTTTGTCAGTGGTCAACTGTTTTAACATTGGATCACTGAACCTTGGGCATATCCACAACAGTCTTGTGACACTCATGTAGTGTAAGCCCCACTGAAAAAAGACTGGAAAAGTTACTCCAGTTCTGCTCCGAGTTAAAACCGTATGTTAACACTTACAAGACTGTCTAGATCATATTGCCACAGACTTTATCAGCATAGCACCGCAGCAGCACAGTTCCACTGCAAGATCTACTTTGGCAAAAATGAGTAGTTATCTTTGAGCTTTCCTGTTTTCACAATTTAGGATTTCGTATAATCTCAAAGATCTTACTTGTTGAAGCCACAGGAATGTTGGGAAAATTAGTGGTGCTGGTAGTGCTAGCCTCAGTAGGAGCTAACATGGCTGGGGTGCTATAAGGCTCTGTAGATGCCCTGTTACTTGGTGGGTGCTGGATGGTTTGGACTGAATGGCCTTCAGCAGAAGACAATGATGGCTGCCCCTCGTAGTCATGAACGTATTCGTCTTTCACCAACATGCTTGATGGAGCTGTGAAGAAGCAAACGGTTAAACAGTATTTTCAGGATTTCACTACAATTGCACTGCTACTTTCAAGCAATAACAACGCTATTGAAACTACTGGGAGGAGGATTTAACCTATATAAACATTGCTAAAGCACTCCTCTAAATTACAAATAAACACTTCCAAGTCAGCAGCAGGAAATTTTGAAGCGTAACTGGATGGAAAAGCAAACTGTTTATTCTGCTTACTGCTATCAAACAAGCAGTTTAGTCCCACAGTAGCAGACTCCAATAGCATTTTGTTTTCTAGTCCATCACCGTGTGGTTGGACATAGTTAATAAAAGGGAGAAACGTGCTTTTTGTCAAACATCTAAATCCATGTCAACGCTAACAAACCAATTCCTAGTACACGTTAAGAACACACATAAAGCTCCTATGAACAATGTAATTCATTAACACAGCACAAACACCTTCATGCACCCCTGAAGTAATCTGAAGCAACTCCCATCCAAATTGACAAGAAATATCAAACTCACATTCAAAGACAATCCACACAAAGATACCATCGCCACTAGAAGAATTTCTTTCTATATATCCTATTGAGCAAATTCAAGTAAAACTCTCACACTACATTAGCTCCCATGCTCATTTTCAAAGTAGCCTTAAAAATATAAAATCTGGCCATAATTTTCTGTTTCCTGCTGCAAAAACAGCAGCATGACAAGGAAACACCTATTCAACTGCTGGCTAGTAAGCTTTGATCCTGTACAAAAGGATCATTTTACAAAAGACACAAGTAGCAACACAAATTAGCAGAGATGAGTGCACAAGTTACAACTTGTGAAGTTAACAGTTTGTCAGGTTTAGCGTTTTTTAAGTCATTTTTGCTTCAATACTTCTAATAATGTGCTAAACACTGGATTACCCAAATTTCCTTCTCTACAAATTTCTTCTGGAAGGAAAAAAACGAGTTTTGAAAATAAAGAAGTTACCAGCAGCACAATCTCAGATTTCTGAATCATATCCACTGGACATTTAATGTCCAATTTCTCTCAAGTTTCAGAGAAAGCAAGAAAATTAGACTGCTTCATTCAAATGCGTATTAACTACAGAATTTCCATTGTTTTCTTGTTAAACTACTTACTAAGTCACAAGCATCTATTATTCCTAATTCAATGAATTAGTATATCACACAGGTGCACATGGATTTGGGTGTTTGGTTTGAGTTTGGTTTTTTTCAATTAGCAGCATTCAACAGTGAGGTTTTTGGTTTGGGTTGGTTTTTTTGTTGGGGTTTGTAAGTTGCAGGCAATGAAAACAAAACACACCTACAAGCTGAGATGAAGCCTCAATTTAGAGAATTTATCAGTACTTGCCTCTCATATGCTACCCAGCTGGTTTTCCAAAACCAAAGACACAAATGCATTTCCATCTGCTGCCTATACTCCCTCCCAAGGAGATACACAGGAATAAACTGTGTACACACTGAAAAGCTTACAGTTTGTGCCCATAGAAATTTAATAGTAAAAAAAACAACTTACCAGAACTCTGTAGTGTCAGTCCTGAGAGGTCTTTAAAAAGAAGAAAAAGAAAAGAGGGTGTGGAGGGTTATATACACTGAGATCTGCAGTGATTTTTGAGCATTAATTTTATAAGCCTTTAGAAATCAGTCCTACAGACTACATATTATACCCCCTCCATCACAACACAAGTCTCAATGCGAAGTTATTCCTAGGATACACATTAACTGCAAGAACTGTGTGCAAAGCCAACAGAAAGGCTTAAACAAAAGCCACAAACTGTTATATCAAATCTGAAATAAAGGCAAAAGAATAATTCCATTAAGATGGACAAGAGCATATGAGAGTAATTTATAATTAGATCACTGAAAGTTAATGTTTCTAATTTAGGCCTGTATTTCATACACTCAAAAGGAAAACATTGTACATTTCATTCCCACTGTTCCATTTTAAATCAAGTCTACTTACCAATGCCAGGTGATACTACACGCTCATAATGGTAAGGATTTACACAGACACTGTCACATTTTAAGTCAAAAGCATACTGACAATATTTAACATGCTTGAGTTCATTTTTATGAAGATCAGGCCACCTCCAAAGACGAGCGTAAATCACATGAGGGAATCCTTTGCGACCAGCCACCTAAAAAGTTAGACACAAAAGTTGATTGGGAAAGTAGCAAGACATTTCTCTTTACTTAGTGAGGAGCAAAGCTGGAAGAGGACAAACAACAACATAACTTCTCTCCATCATCAAAATACGAAAAAAAAAAAAAAAGTGGTGTACAGTTTACCCACATTCTGTACTCAACAGAACTATTAGGGTTTTGCTACAGTTAAGTCAACACTGTGATTCTTAAGAAAAATTACTGGATACAAAATGGCAGAAGCAGAATTTGTGTTTAATGTAGTATGTATGGTCACCTTCCCCACCATGGATGATGAAGGAGCTTTGCCCCAGAAGAAGAGGAACGAGGCACTAAGCTATACTATAAGGAATTTACAAGTAGAACAATGCCAATCCATTATACTGAAAAAAAAAAAATATATATATATATATGCTTCTAGGGTATACAGAAAGCTAGCCAGCAAACATGACATCTGTCCTGGAACAAGGAAATCGCAACCCAAGCTATACAGGTACTGAGTACTGACAATATAAGGCTAAGATAAATCCTCAGCACAGACTCCTTGGAGTACCTTAGCAAGGGATCTTAGGTCTTTCTTCACACTGCTGACCAACACAGAGCTAACAGAAGCTTGTAGTGAAAATACCAGGATAAACAGCCGAATTTGTTACGTGACCCTGCTTTTTACTGCCACACACACACTCGTTTAGAATGGCTGATCCAACGCCTTCTGCTCCTTTTGGAAAAAAAAAAATAAAATCAACTACTGCAGCAGTCCAGAGCTCCAGCCACAAAACATACCTACAAATGGGGGCAAGGGGGGCTGCAAGAAAAGAGCTACTCTTCCTGAACACTCTAGGATCCTGTGTCACTCACTTCTGCTCCAACTTCACTAGGAGGAAAATATCTGATTTTCACTTGTACTAACCTGAAGCCTCCCATCCAGCGTTCTCTGTATTGTAACACACTTGCTAGGATGAGCTCCATTTGTGGTTATAGCTGTAATCAAAGAATCCAATTCATCTTTTTTCTCCTTTAGCTTTTTAACTAAACTTTCAATTGCGCGTTTTGCAAAAGTTTCACTCTCTCCACCTTGTCGATGGCACATCAAGCTGTGAACAATGCTCAGACAAGCATCATTACTTGTTGGCGTGTTAGTAATAGACATATTGTCCATTTGTCACAGCTTTTTCTTTCAGATCAAATGTCAGTTTTGGGGGCTGTTATGATTTTCAAGCTGATGAACAAGAGATGATCCAAGTTAAGTGTTAGATGTACTGTCTCTTGGTAAAACCTAGGAGGAAAAAATATCTACATTAGAATTGTTTTTAACAAATTGCAGATCATGTTTCTAAGGAAGTCTGTGGCTTTTTGCTTCTTTTATTTTCAAGCTAAGTGCAGGATATTAAAAGCACATGAAAAACTGCATTGCTTGTCCCATGATAGCTAAAACATGCTTAAGACACTGCTTGCAAAGTTTTAGATATAAGATTATTTTTTCCCCTAGCAACAATATTTAAAGATTATAGTTTATATACATGTACACATAGTATGTACATATAGAAAGGTAGGGTTATTAGATGAACAGGCTCTGAATCAGGAAAAGGAGAACAGTGACAATGATTTCTTAAGTTTTAATCAGGTAGGATGAAACCAAGTGGAAGTACTGACTGGGAATCAAGGGGATCAATTTAAACAAAATTTGAATAGTGAAGAAGCATGAATGCACACCAGAATCATCTGTCACCTCTAGTTAATAATCCTGTTCAAATAGTTCAGCTATGTTCTGACCTCAGACTAACTCAGTTTCTCTTCTGTACCTCGCCATTAGCTTAATACACATTTATGTAAAGTAGTACTGTGTGTATCTTTACATATGAAAATCCCAACTGGCAAAGTTGCCTTTATTTGTTTGGATCCAGCTTCTTCTGGATCAAGACAAATCAACTGAAGTCACTAAAAACGCACTTCCAAACTGTCTCAAACGGAACTGCCTTAATTACACTACGTGTAAGATACGGAATAAGACCCTCCTAACACATTTGGCCTTTAAACTCCATTTGCTAAGAACCTGCAGTGGTTTTCTGGCCATGAAGTCATCCCTCCCAAAGCCAAGAGACCTCATCCTTTTGAAGTTTCCTTTAATTCACAAATTAGAAGAGCTGGCCTGATTTTCTCAGTTCTGAATGAGCTAATTACTACACTTTGCTTTGCTTTCTCCAGAAACATAGGACCACAGGTTTCATGCGGTCACAGAAAAGGAGTCTGATGTTGTCAAAAAGCTACTTTGGTTCTTCAAGCAGCTCTGGCTTCAGGTAGTCATCCACTAACACCATTCTACCAACTATGTGCACTGACTTTAAAACAGTGGCAGCAAATCCACCTAAGTGATTTTACTGCATTTACATTTTCAGAGTAAGCTTAAAATATAAGCCTTTCTGAAAATAACATGTTTGTCATTCTTGGCAATGTAAATAAAGTATATTTGATTTTAATGGTTAAGGGAAAAAAGTTTCTTCATAGTATCCAAGGAACGCATCCAGTCAAAGACCTAATAACATGGAAAATTCCAGTGCAGTAACAGAGGTACAGCAGAGGCAAGTATTTATTGGAAACAAATGTGTTGCACAAAAATGAAGGGGATGTTAATTTAGAAAGTTAGCACATCACACAAATTACAGTGTGAATGTATGGCTTCCCTCCTTGTAAAAGGAATATTGTAACAGAAATCCAGCACAATTATAAAAGGAAACAAAGTCTTCCCTACTTTATATTTTCTCCAGTTTCAACCTGAATACAACATCCTTTGGTATACTTGGAAAAAAATCCACATCGCAAATCCCCCCACCTCCATTTTCAACAGTTTTCTTCTTTTGTAAGGATGCTTCTGGACCCAATTTCTCCCAAAAGAGAACAATTACCTAGAATTTTGAGTAAGATCATTTTACCTAGCTATTAAAAGTTTCTCTCTCAATTTTTTTTTTTTTTTTTTTTCACTTCAACTCAATAAGCCTCTTTTAAAAGTCAAGCTTAACCTGCCAGTCATTCTCCATGGCAACCTACACTCGCATAAATCCATAAAAGCGTGCCAGCTAAAACAGAACAGAACATCATTTTCCTTAAATATAAAACAGCATCCCAGATAGGTATACATAAATAATCATAAATAATTGATTTGAGAAAGCTGTTAGCCAAAGAGTTTTAAATAAAGAGATGCTTAAAATTAGACAGGCAGCTCTATCTTCTACACCCCTAAAACCATGAATGAGAATTTTGCTTGCTGACTTTTGGAAGACTAAGAGCAAGCAAATAAATTCTTATTTAAGCGGAATGATCTTCAGAAATGTTGAGTCACCCCTCAGCTGCCACTGTGCTCAACGGGAGCTTCTGACTGTTCAGCATTTTTGAAAGCCAGGCCACTTGTTTAGGATTTTGAATACTGTTACACACTGTTGATGCGTAACTGCACGCTAATTCAAAACCCTCCCTTTAGAAGCCCCATCTGCAGAAATGCTGTATTTAATCTGGCCATTTTCATCCCCAGAAAGAGGGGGTGAGGTCGGCAGCTATCTGGCACGTATTGACAAACGCTGTGACGTATTTCTTCCAAAGCACCAGAAGCATTACTGTATTTTGCAGACAAGCCAAGTTTTTACGTGCCACCAATTCAGTTTCTCACAAAATAGCTCTACAAGCCTATCTCTGAGTCACACATTCAAGAGGTGCCTTCACACCTTCTTACTATATTACTTTCGTGTGTGCAAATAAAAGCAAAATGTAATCTTAATGCGTTGTATTTTTAGAAGATGCCTCTGAAGATAAGGTCCCAGCATGCCCTCAGACATGGAGTGCTAGATGTTCTGCAAAACAGCAGCATGCTTGTGTGATTTGATGTTTCCTTGATGCGAGCATGAAACCTCAAGTTCATTCCTTAGCACGTTGCCCACCCAAGGAGGTGATCCCACACTACAGCTCAAGCTCAGATTTTTTACTGAAGCAGGTAGGGCCAAATCCACTGAACAAAGATCTACTTCCCTCGTAGCCAGGGATTTCATGGAAACAGAAATGGGGGAGCGCATGCTTTGGAGGAAAAGAGGCAGAGAGAAGAGACAGTGAACATGAGAAAAGCAGCAGCAGGAGACGGCACTTGTAGTAAAGTTCTCAGCTTTACCTACCAAAGAACAAAAAGGTATTTCTCTCCCTTTTGCTATAGCGTGATGCAAGCAGAACACAGAAGGGGGGGGGGGCGGGGGGGAATCCAGACAGGCTAAAGTAAAATGCTAACAAGTTACAAAGTTATAGAGAAGTACCTCATTCTGTTCTAGCAAGTCAGGTATTTCAGTAACAAAGTATTAACAGGGAGGTTATGAAACAAGTGAACAGCTAGTGTTCTGCAGTAGCCTGCATTGGAACCATACAGTATGGGAACAAGAGTAAGATCCTCTGAAGACGAGATAAATCTGAAAGACAAAAGAAGTTAAGATTGCCAGGTAATTAGAAACACCTTTGATGATCTGTGGCAAACATGCTGCTATTTCAGAGAAGTGATAAGTAACCATTAACTGAAATCCTTCAAGACTGATGCAGACTTGAACAAATACATCCTAATTCTTCCATACATACTTTCCCACCGACGCCTTGCTCAAGGGTGAAGTATCTTTCTAGCCTGTGCAATGAAATTCAAACCATGAAGCAGCTGTCTAAAATTAAAAATGCAACACTGGTGCCACATGCCTCATTTTCATGTCTGTGGATAATTCTGCCAGAAGTGGTTACCTGCACAATATAAATAGATTCTAAAAACACAGGCATCCGTAACAGTATGCTACCTCATAGAACTAAAAGCAAATATATTATTGACTTATCTCCGTGGAAGTAACATTAGTGAGCTCTCACACTAGTGCCCTCATTGCACTTACATTTATCTTATGAGCAGGAAAGCAAAATAAACACCAGACTGACTCAAACTGTTCCACTGTTCTCAGATCAACTGCTACTACACTTTCTCCCTCAAAACAGCGATGACTTTACTAGCATGACTACAAAACAGAGACCACGTTTAAATGCTCAGCATCTTCTGCAAAAGCTAGTTCAGAGCCCTAGAAGAGCTTTCCCACTTGTGGAAGCAAGGTGCTCCTGATCAACTAGGAAAAAACCTGAGCAAAGTACAAAAAGCTCATGAGATCTCACCCAAAGGGATAACCAACATATTTATGGAACAGAAAATTAATATTCCAGATTCTTTGCCAGTATCTCTTCAGCTGCACCAGCAAGATAGTATCATAAGCTAGCACAGCTTAAGAACAAGTGCTTTTACATGCCAAAAACCCAGGGTAACAAAAACAGCACAAGCCATGACTTCCAAATACTTGCAGCAACTCTTCAGGCAGCACACTAGGTATTTAAGAGACAGGATCATTTGGAAGGCCTCACATGACACCCGAGAGTTGCCGAGGTATATTCCAGTTTGAAATTCTTCATCAGAAAAGCATCCAGACGCATACAGATGTAGGCAGACATGCACATAGTCTGAAGAAGGTAGAAGGGGTTTGGAAAAAGAAAATGAAGTTTTTCTGCTTTTCACAGTTAGAAAAAACACATGGACTTGATTTCCTTGCTTTTACAGAGGTATTACTACAGTCATACAGAAGCTCAACTGAGACACAAGGGCAAAGGCTGCTAAAAAGAATACAAAGACTCCATCTAAAGCCTCATCAGCATGCCCTAGCCATTCAGTCAAGTCAGTTTTTAAACTTACCTGAAAAATCCCTTCCTCCAAACAATTCCCATTACCAATACTCTAACATGGTTGAAATTTGCTGAGGATTTACAAATCCAGATTTCTTAAAAAGAACTCACATTCTTTTCTACATACTAAGAACAACCTTACACTCACAAGTCACTTATCTTCCCCCTCTCTTCCCACAAAAGCCACTTTGCAATTTGGGGAGAACGATCGATCCCAAACAGGAAAAGTGAAACAGAACAAGGTCTTAATAAAAAAAAGATTAGTCTGGATGAGTTTGGTACAACGCTCTGGGTGATGCTCTGTTTGTGCTGAGAAAGGAAGATACTCTGAATAATTAGAAAAGATAAGGTGGGCACCTGAAGGAGATAAGGAGACCATCAAGTCAGGAAATCATTGAACAAAGAAAATGGAAAGGTCTACACCACCTAGGTTCCATCTACTGTGAATGGAATGATTAGGTGTCAAAATCAAATGAGTATGTACGTAAAGATGCTGCGTAACCTCTCACGAAAACTGTATAAAATACCTAACTTTTCACTGACAACTCGGGAGCTAGTCTGTCTGCTGCAAACCGGCCAGCTCCTCAATGTTGCACAAAATAAATACCTTTGCTGCTTAAAGACAAAATTGGTCTGTGAGCAGTTACTCTGTGCCGTTTTGGCATCAAAAGGAAATAACACGCTTACGCGAACAAACCAGGCGGTTATGGATGGAGCTGGAAGTCAGCAATGTAACCCAAAGGAATATGATCCAGGCAATCAGCAATCCAACAGCATGGGCAAGATGGTTAATCCAGGCCCGATGCTGATATGATACACTACCCTACTCATTTACAGTAGGGTTTAAGCCAATCGCAGCTGCAGAGGGATCAAATTCACCAAGAAACTCAGTCTAAAAATGTGACAGTCCAAATGCCACTGAATAATTACTTTAAGACATGGGCAAAAGGCCAAAACCCACTCCATGTCACTTTCTTAGCATATATTAATGAAGTTTCTACAGCAAACTAGGTATTTTTCAAACGAGAGACAATTTGAGGCTCTTCAGAGACAGACTTCACTGTTTGCAGGACAAATTACATGAGAAGTACCATGACTAGGAGTGATCAAGTAACACTTTGTTTTAAAAATTAAGATGCTAAGAATTGTGAAGTGTTGTATTTAAAGGGAAAAAAATGTTTAAAAATGTAGTATAGCCTTGGCACAACTAGAACTAGAGTTCCTGGAGGTGTCAGGGCAGCAATGGCCCTTTGAAAAGCTTTTGAGGGAGAAAGGGAAGCAGTCTTTCAGATCAGCTCAGAAAAGCGGTTCCAGACACAGACACGGTACTGAAGGTCTGGAGATGCTGGTGGGGAAGGCAGATAAACATGGCAAATGGGGGAGGCAGGGGAATGCGCAGCATATACCGACACACCAGAAGCAAATGAAGAATGCGAGATGGATTTGCAACTGCATGCACAAGAAGCCTGAAATAAACCCTTGTGATGGGAATCCAACCAGCCTGCAAAGTTAAAATCAAAGAGGAAAATTTACACCTGCTAAGTATCAGATGACACATTTGGGCCTCAGGAAGCCTTTTAAACAGAGAGAGATTTGCCATCTTTTTGTACAAACCAATCAGACAACAGTCCTGTGTCACCTCAGAGCATTTCAAATGACCCTCAACACATGGGCGCTCTAAGTCCCTGCTAACTGAACTATTCTGAATAATAGGAACACAGATTTTATGTGTGTTTTATGAGAACTCATAGAGCAACAGTTACGCAAAAATGCTCTGTGATGCACATAAATACATAAGCCTGGCATATTCATGTAATGGCTGGTGTTACAAACATACAGGGATGCTAAAGACAGTAACATAAAGCAAGTAAGTGTGCCTAACAGCCTTCACCAGGTACAATACAGGATTTCTATCTATGCTATGAATCTTAAGATAACTTGGCCATTATCCATTGTAACACACTGTAGAAGGGTCTAAGCAAGTCAGCAAATTTGCAGACAAAGTATCCTTCATGATGAGCCATGACTTCAGTGAGTATTACCACTATGGTCTTCAAAAAAAAAAAAAGCTCCTAACATCTGAGCCAAAACATATATCCAAGTTGCAAATATGATGGTAATTTCTTGAAAAATGTATCTAAGATAAAATAAGAATAGTTGAGCTATTTGCTTGAAGCTGCCACTGATGCTCTGGGAGCACGATTTACCAGTAACAGCCATGCCAGTCACAGATTTCCAGCATTTTGATAGCAGGCAGTAAATGCAATGCTAACGAACTGGCTAATTAGAACAGCATACAAATTGACATCTTGCTAGAACATTTCACATGAATAAAGGACAAGTAAGGCTCTTGCATAAGCTGTTACCTCCAAAATTAGACAAACACAAAGATGTCAGAAAAGCAGCATACAGATTTGATAGCTTTTAACCACCAAAACATTACTCCAGAGTTTTGCTGTTTAATAATGCAGTGGTAGAAGTTTTATGATAAACATGATAAAGAAAAATCCATAAACCAATAAAACAAAAGGCAGCTCATGATTTGATGAAGATATGAATAAGTGATTAAACTGCAGATACTTTCCAGCACGTTAGACTATTATCTGCTTGCCCAAAGGGTGAACAGGAACAAAATGTTTGTAGACATAAGAACAATTAGCATTAAAGAACAAGAGAAAGAGTACTAAGAATGTACTACACTCACACTGTTCTGTACAGTAAGAGCTAACATTCCCGAGAATACTATTTTTGTGCGTGTATCTGAATCATCAGTATCAATTCTGCTCATCTCACTGTCAGTAGCTACAAAAAAACTGAAGACATGTGACAGCACAAAAGGAACTGGAGAAGAGTTTTAAGACAACTCTGAGTGGCAATTCTTTCATCCTACCATAAATCCATGGTTAAAAAGTACGAGCAGCCATTTCTTTGTGAGAGAAACTGATCTGATGTAACTGCCCAATGGCAGCGCTCAGCATCTTTACTCCTCTCAGCTTCCACCTGTGCACTTCAACTGCTTTCAAAAGCACTTTACAAAAGCAACAGACTGATCCTGTAAATGCAGCAAACGTTTCTGCTGCACACGGTTTGAGGGGTTTAAATCTCGTTCAAGGAATGTTTACAACAATAAAAACGACATCCAAATCCTTATCTTGTCTTTGAATGCATGGGGGGCAGGACACAATGAAAAAGGTAGCACTACTATGCTGATGTGACCACATATGCACACATTATAAATCCTAGAAAGCTGCATTTTTCATTTTGGTTCCCCTTCCCTCTCTCTACTTTTCATTTTTGAGAAAGTATGCAGCTGAAAAAAACACTCCTCTTTTCAATACAGGCTTCTGTATGGTCAGAGAAGGAAGACCACTGCACATTATCATGCCATGAGCATGGGAAGGGCAGTAAACTCCTCTGCAACTGGATCTATTTCCACAACGCAGACATACATGCCTTGCACTACCTCACCTCCCAGAGGGCACCCTTGGCGTCCCCCCTGAGCAAGAGGTCATCCTCTCCTCATCCCAGCACCCAGAGGTAAGGAGGGGATGAAAACCTGGGAACGGCAGGTTCAGAAAGCAGGTGGTGTAAGTCCCTGCTGTAGAATGACAGAGCAAACCTGACCTGAACGTTTCCTCAGAGGATCCTGCAAGACCCATCTTCTTGCAGAAGGCTTCCTTCAACAAGGACAAATAGTAATTTGTCAAAACCTCACAAACAGAGGAAACAATTGTGGCTATGCCAAGCAATAAAAGGAAGAGTCGAACCTTGCTCAGGCAGAATTGGTGTGATTTTTCACTTGTACATAATGTTTCGATACCCTAGCAATAGGTGTATTAGATTACAATAAAGAACAGATGTTATCTGCACAGGGATAATGTTCCCTGCATTTGTTCAAGCTTAAAAAAAAAAAAAAAATCACCTCTGGGCAAAGCAAGCACGGAAAATTTCAGCCCCAACCAAAAGTAGAGTTTTTCACAAGGTTAACAACAAAAGAAAACAGAGTCCTAAAGTTCCAGCAGGACCTTAACAACAGCATGGCGAAGGCTGCCCCTCACCAGGAACAAGCTATCTGCTCTCAGCACCTTTGTTCTCCACTAAATCTGTTGATACCCTCTCAAACCTCATATCCCTATTGCCTTCGCTGCACTTGAATGCGTTATGTAAAAGAGCCATCTACTTAAAAAAGGAATTTTAATCAGTTTGAGACACTTAGTGCTTCTCTTTAGGCTTCAGCTCTTTGAAATAAAAGTTTCCATATCAATATTAAACACGCATACTTATGCAACAAGCAAATCAAAAGAGGTTCATGAAAATGCAAAGTGAGAAGAAGAGAAGAAACCCCTTCCAATAGCAATCCGGCCAAGATAAGAGGAGGGCCAGAAGGACAAGTTGCCTACTTATCATGACACTGGAGTACAAAAACATGTGAAGTTTTAGAGGGCAGTAGAGCTAATTCAACAACCTTGCATGGGATTACCTACGTTACCGAACAAAGTAACAACAGTACAACCGTCTTAAAATTGAAAAGATGACAGCTATTGCACAGAGTCTGAAATCGCTCCTGCCTGTTGACAGTGGCACACCATTCTTAACCAAGACAATTTGAGAAGCGGTGGCAAAAGACACCACGATCCTACCCCGACCGTCTGTGTTTTAGAACACTTGGTTTGCAGTAGCACAATTTGGGCTCCGAGTAATAACATACCTAACCCACAAGTACATTACCCCAGAAATTAATCAGCCTTCCGTGGCAAAACCTTTTTTAAGGCTCAACTACCCAGCAAGTCACAAACCTCCCCAAAATCCCACATCCCCAGCACCCGGGATGGGAAGGAAGAGCAGGAAAGAAGGAATAATCTTAAATTCACACCCCTGGCGCCGAGCAGCCCCACGCTGCCCTGGCAATCGGCTAAAAGCAAAGCTCTCTGTTACGGCAAAGATGGCAGATTGCAAAGCACTAAAGGCGAAGCGGCTCCCAACAAAACCATCCAGGGCATTTTCCAGCGTGTGGGAGAGAGCAGGGAGAGCGCGTTCCGCACCAGCAGCGGCGCAGGGAAGTTGAACTGGGGACAGGCCGGCTGGCCAGCCTTTACCGGAGGGCACAAGGGTTTGCTTTTTAAAAATACCACTAAAAGTTTAGGGGCGGCGGGGGAGGTGGGGGGGGCGGCTGGAATTTTGTTGTTGTTGCCGCCGAGGGGAAGCGGGGGAGGGAGGCGAGGGGCACCCAGCGCGGCGGGGTCCAGCAGAAGCCCCCGGGGGTGGAGGGGGGCGCTGCCCCGGCTCCCCGGAGCGGCAGCCGGCCCGTCCCCAGCGCGGCCCCAGGGGAGGGGGGGGCGCTGCGGGCGGCCTCGACGGGCGGGCGGGAGCCGAGAGCGGATGTTACCTGGGCCGCGGGCGGCGGCGGAGCGGCCGCTCTCCGGGCGCGGCCTGTGGCTGTGGTGAGGGGCGGCGGCGAGGAGGAGGAGGAGGAGGAGGACGGAGGGGGGGGCCTTCCCTCGCCTCAGCCGGCCCCGGTGCGGCGGAGCGGGCCAGGCCTCCGCCCCCCCCGCCCTCCCCTCCCCGGGCCGGGCCGGGCCGGGCCGGGCCGGCGCTCACAGGCCCGCGGCACGGGGTGGGGGGCCACGCGGCCGCCCTGTGACGGCCGTCCCTGTCGCCACCCCCGCCGCCTTCCTGGTGGTGGTGGTGGTGGTGCCGCCGCAGCTCCGGCAGCTCGCGCTCCACGGCCGCCGCCGCGCATGCGCGACATCCGGGTCCCTCCCCCCCGCCGCCGCCGCCGCCACAGCCACAGCGCGCGCCTCCGCGCCGCCACCCGCCGCCCCTGCGCCTGCGCGCCCGCCCGCCTGCCGCCCCGCGGTTGGCGCGCCGCCGGCGGCCGGAGAGCGGCACGGGCGGGCGCGTTTGGGGATTATTTTTGTGGTTGGTGGCCGGATAGCGGGGCGGGCGGGCACGTTTGGGGGTTATTTTTGTGGTTGGCGGCGGGCGGCGGCCGCGGCGCTTGCGCCGGGAGGCGCAGGTAGTGCTCCTGGGACGGGACAGCGAGCACCGCCGTTAAAAAGGCGCAGCTCCAAAAATGCAACGCGAACAAACGCGCAGGTGCGCAAACGCAACACCCGTAAGGGCAAAAAACCAACAATGCCATCCCTGTATATGTACGGCCCCACAAATGCAACCCCCAGAAGTGTAAAGCCCTACAAATGCAACCCCCAGAAAGCTGGAAGCCCTGCGAATGCAACCCCAACAAATGCACAGGGCCACAAGTGCAACCCCCATCAATGTAAAACCCCACAAATGCAATCCCTGTAAGTGTACAACCCCACAAATAAAACTCCCATCAATGTAAAACCCCACAAATGCAACCCCCGTAAGTGTAAGACTCCAAAAATGCAACACCCGGGAGTTGGAAGCCTTGCAAATGCAACCCCAACAAATGCACGGCCTCACAAATGCAACCTCCACAAGTGCAAAATCCCACAAATGCAACCCCCATAAATTGAGCGCCCTGCAAATGCAACCCCAACAAATGCAACCTCCAAATTGCAAAGCTCCACAAATCCAACCCCAACAAATGCAACAACTCTTCCATTCCTCATCATCTCATCCAGCAAAAGCAAACTCTCCAAAGGAATCCAGCTGAAAAGGAGAATACTTCTTTTAAATTAGCAAGTTACATCGTTCTACCTTTTTGGTGTTGGACCACCGTTCGAATGCAAGGCAGAAAGGAAAAGGTGCATGAAATACCATATCCACTGCAAAATGCAATAATTTTTGCTAAATTAAGTGGGGTGTTTCACAAGGTGCTGGGGTGTTATCGCAGCTCTTCTGATAAGAATGATGGAAATTTTAAAAAATTTTTATATTGCCATACCAAAATTTCCTGCTCACGCTATTAAATCATTTATAGTCACTTCCACATCCTTAAGATCTTAGTGATGAAAAGCAATGTAAAATGCTGCTATATTTGTCATCTTTTCCTGGGTAGATGTAATTGAAGCCTCTTCACGCCAGGATTTGCTGAGTGCATTGCAAATTATCTATTTCTAGAGTTTTTAAAGCATTACGGACGGGAGAGGAGCACTCCAGTTCAACAGGGAGCGTGTGCTGGGCAGGACTTGTGGACTACAGTGCAGCAAATGGATACGGTTCCAGGCTGCCTAGAGCAGCCTCTATGCCGGCAAGTTACGCAGCAGTGCTTCCCCTCCCTCTCCAAGGTGCATCTTTTAAAAAAAATATAAATCATTTAATAATTTGTAAGCAAGGGTCTCTTCCCCCTTGTGCTTGCAGAACCAGCTGCAGCCCTTCATCCTAGGAGATGATTTGGTCAAATACAGGGATGAAAGCTGCAAAATGGTAATGCTGAGCACCGAGCAGTATAATTTTCAGATTTCCTATTGGTTGTATAATGGCAAATAATAAGTGTAAATACAAGATGTGGCATTTCCGTCCATTGGCAACAGCCCTACTTTGCTTTCAAGGCGTACCATGAACCAGAGCTCCACCTAGGCCATGGGGATGCAGCAAAATGCCGTTACTGACTAGGTATTAAAACACCTTTTCAAGAAGCAGCCATCTCTATAGGCAAAAAATTAGTTTTTAAGAGGGGAGAAGAAAGGGTGTTGGGAAATTCAGTGCAATCCTTCACCTTATTTCACAAGCAGGTGTGAACAAGCTGCAAATTCAACAAGGAAATCCCAAACTGCAGCTGGGTTATGGGGTAGTGGGATTAATTCACCTCTATAGCACGAATGTTGTATTAAATCTGAACAAATCTGATTAGGTATCTTAAAAGTACTGTATGCGCCACGGTAACTCTGTGTTTATACCTATCTCTGTTTTGAGGTTTGTAAAGTAATCATTCTGATGTCCTGCTCAACTGGATGGTGAAACAAGGAATTTGGGGGCACACAAGCCATTGAGCAGGTGCCCCATCAGTCTCTGGTGTCCCAAGCTCAATGCAGTGTCCACAAGCATCCGTGCACGGTGGCTGCTGGGGACACACAGAAAATCCTGCCCCAGCCAGCACCAGCACAGGAGGAAAGGACTAAATGGGAGCTGTAAAGAAACTGGGGTGACCACTGGGTAGGTGCTTCACCAGGAAAGATGCTGAGCTGCTGCCTCTGATGCTAAAACGGCACAGAGTAACTGCTCACAGACCAATTTTGTCTTTAAGCAGCAAAGGTATTTATTTTGTGCAACATTGAGGAGCTGGCCGGTTTGCAGCAGACAGACTAGCTCCCGAGTTGTCAGTGAAAAGTTAGGTATTTTATACAGTTTTCGTGAGAGGTTACGCAACATCTTTACATACATACTCATTTGATTTTGACACCTAATCATTCCATTCACAATAGATGGAACCTAGGTGGTGTAGACCTTTCCATTTTCTTTGTTCAATGATTTCCTGACTTGATGATCTCCTTATCTGCTTCAGGTGCCCACCTTATCTTTTCTAATTATTCAGAGTATCTTCCTTTCTCAGCACAAACAGAGCATCACCCAGAGCGTTGTACCAAACTCATCCAGACTAATGTTTTTTTTTAAGACCTTGTTCTGTTTCACCTGGTATTTACCCAAAGCCAAACAGCTCCAGCAACGATTAGACCTGGGAAGGACCTTTGCAACCCATTACAGTGATTTTGAAAGGCTGCAGAGATATCATGTCTGACAAAATGGTACTTTTTCCAACCACCTAAACACCTTTGAACTCAAACTTATTTTTCAAACATCAAATGCAGGGACTAGCAGGATCAATTTAACATGTTGTGGTTTAGCATCCGTCCCCACCCCCCTCCCCAAAATGTTACTTTGATCAAATTTCTGCAACTTGTTTTACCTCAAGATCCCAATCAATATGTTTTTATTATTAATAAAAAATGCATTAAGTTGTTCTAGTGACTATGTGCCAAACCACTGATTTCAGTGAGACCTGGATCAGTCCTACCACCTCGCCAGAAATTAAGATTTCTAGAATGAAACCATCTGAGGTAAATAATTAATATCCTTTTCCTTATAAATGAACATAATTCAGTATAAGCAAATTCTTTTAAAAGTCTGTTTAAAAAAAAGAAATGCTCCCAAATGAAGATCGTTGTTTCTTCTGCATTGACAGATGAAGCGTCCCACCATGGGCCATGGGGAATGGTTGATAGCAAAGGCTGAACCACCTCGAGCATCAAGGATCCCTTTTCCAGCTGGATTTAGAGCTCAGACTTGATCTCAAGCTCTCCATCCTCAGCGCAGACTGCACCACACTCGGAGCAGCAAACTATTTTTCGTGCTGTAGGTAACTTATTTTTCAACCTTCTTTGCAAACTCACATGGACTTCAGCAGAAGGAAGATTTCCCCTCACTCCCTTTGATCAGTGCTCATCCCTTCCGTTAGCAGCTACATGTAAAACGCAGGAACCATCTCCGCTGTTACAAAACTCTTCAAGTCTTATTTCCTCCCTCCTCCTCTTTCCCGTAACATAAAAAGCTTCTTTCGCACTTTATCACGTCCCTCCGCTGGTACCAGCTAAAAAAGGAACCAAATTTAGAGGAACTCTTCCAGGAAAGCAGAAGAATATTTAAAACAAGTTACGAAGCTTAAAAAGAAATCTATCTTCATTTACATACCCAGAACTTGTTAAAACACCCTCCTGGTCCTTACAGGACCAGGCTGGAGTCCTTTATCTGCTGTCAGATGGAATACTCTCAGGAACATGTATTTGAAGGCAAGGTAATTAACAAATGGTTAATGGAAAGATAAACTCATTGAGAAAGCAGACAATTTACGGTCCAAGTTTTTCAGTCCTTACTGGCACACATGTTCCCATTAATTTTCAATATTCAAGTCTCACTAGCAGTCCGATTTCTGAAGTCATTTAGCATCCAGACTGAGAGAGAAGAGTGGACCACAGCAGGCAAAGACACATGGGTCTGCTGAGAAAGAGGCAACTGTAACCTGATTACCACTACTACAATAGATTAAAATGAAAATACAGGAAATTCACATAACTCCAGCACTAAATGTACCCTCATTCCACAACACACCCAAAAGGAACTATTTCAAAAAATGACAGCCACACAGTTAACCTGGCTTTCGATACGGACCAAGCAGCTTGTAGCTCTTTTTCTCAGCTTAGACAAAAGGAGCATTTCCTCCCTCGACTGAATAAATTGCCATAAATAACGCACTAACGCATCAAATCTGTGCAACAAAGTCCCCAGACCTAATACCTGAAGAGGACCTGATCTGCTGCTTTGATACACTCTTCCCCTTGCTGTTCCTCATCTAAACAGCCCTATTCTTACTTAGGATTTAGATCCTAAAACATATTTAGGATGTAGCTATGCAGTAGGACTGACTCAATGTATCAGCAAAGTACTGTTAAAAAGGGGAGGTGGGGGTGGTGTCCCAGGCAGCTCCCCATTTCTGGCCAAGCCCTTGTGCAGCCTCCTTCATGCAGCCCTTGTACAACTTGTGCAGCAAGACAGCTCGCTAATCAACTTGGCAATCCAGCCAAAAATTAGTCCAGAGGCCATCTTCTTGCAGGCTAGCAAGAACCAGTGGTTGTTCAACCAGGCAAGCACTGGGCTGGCACACTAAGCTGGACCACAGGGGCACCGGGAGCCTGTGCCATCGATGCATCTCACACACCTACCCACACCCTCTGTCATTTGAATGGGAACTGAAGATATTCCTGAATTCATAGCAATTCACTAACCACAAGAACACAAAAATGTATTTACCGCTGGGATGGATAACGCAGTTTTGGAGCAGCAGCATCCAGCACTGCAGGGAGATGTGCTGCAGCAGTGGGTGCACACATTTCAGGCTGCATAGGCTTGTGGATTGTCCCTTGGTTTTATTTCCAGCCTTTGATTTGTTATTTGCAGGTAGTATTGGGTGAATTTCCACAAAGCCTCGAAGTTGCTCCCTGAACTTCATTATCACAGCTGTGAATGGCTTAGAAATAGGAATTTTTGGTTGTTCCAGTGTGGAAGCAGATGTAGCAAAGCACATCAGGACAACAAAGTTAGTTATTCTTTCCCTGTATGACAGCTGGAGTCCGTTCAGCTTTTGACTATTCAAAGCAGACTGTGATATCAAGATCTCTGTGCCTGCCATTGATTTTTATCTTACAAAAGAAAAACAACTGGTGTGTGTGTGTGTGTGTGTGTGTGTGGAGAGAATCTCCCATTGCATGACCCGGAGACTCTACCCACTTTTCACCATTAAGAGAGAAGTCACAAGAAATCAGGGAGTTTCTGCTTCAGAAGTCATGTTCTTCAAGTTTGCAATTCTTCCCAACTTTTTTTTTTTTTGAAGAAATCCAAGAGTTCCTCTACATTTGAAGCACGAAATATTCATGTTGATGTAATACAGTTCGGAGTTACCACAGCCACAGGTAAAAAGTCTGTTTGAAGGGTGGGGATAAGACATTGAATTCAATTTGATCAAATTAAGCAAGGAAATCACACTCATTTTTTTCTTTGAAGTTTGTTGCTTACTTACACACTCTTAGTGAAGAAAATGTCAAGAGTATAGAAAAATTATCTGCAGGATTTAACTTCCTCATCTCACCAGCTTGGTCTGGGTGAGGATTACCACTGTCCACAAACCACCTTTGAGCAGTGCACCATTTTCAGGGGAGAGCTCCTTGAAGTGGGAGTGTTTTAGTTTTTTGGAGCTTTGTTATTTGACATTTAAAGCAAGGAAGGAAACTGTGTATTAAACAGATTCATTTTCCATCTGTATTACCATCAACTCAACAAAAGAACAAGCACAAACTGTAGCAGCTGTACTTCAACCTGACAGAGTTTTCAGTGTTTATATTAAAGAGCTATGAAGTGTTTCAGCTTTCAGGAATCCATGCTAAGGGAAACATGTTTAGGGTAGATTTTACTTTTTTTTTGTTTTTCCCCCCAGAAAATTGAGCTAGAATTTGGGAAACTCCCAACTTCTGGTTTGTTTTGAGGGGAGAAGAAAAGGAGATAAAGTTGGTTTACACGTCCCTTAATTGAAAGTCATTGCAGACTGAGCTATATACTAGGTGAAATTCCTCCTGTAGTGGTACTTCTACAAACACAAATATGGTCTTATCAGGGTAATTTCTCTTTGGAAATGCATCTGGAGGAACACTTTAGGAAAGACGACTTGTCATCTGCCTAAAGACTTTCAAGCATACTTCCAAAACTTTACTGATGCAGGGAACAGGTATACAACCTTAGTGCTCACGCTTCAGAGCTTTAAATGAATCAAATTGTTAAGAGAGAATCACTTTTGATAGGAAGCCTGAACTGTTTTTATTTATGAGGAAACTTCATATGCAAAGGGGGAATTAGAAGGGCTCCTCAACTCAAGCATAGCAACACCCCTAGTTACAAACACTTGGCAGAGTTATAACTACTTTTATTAGTTTCGGTCCCCTTACAGTTACAAAATACTGTATACAAGTTTGAAATAGATGTTATTCAAAAGCTTGCAACAGGTGAGCTATCTTAAATTCTGGTGCAGAAAACAAACCTTCCAGAGGGCTGTATTAAGCCAAATGATCCAGTGCTCTGCTCCCGGAATCTGTGGTCCAAGGAAAACCTTGGCTGAAAAGAAAAAGGCTGTGAAGGCTTGCACCACTCTACACATTCAGTTTCTGGGGAAGCTAGGTGTCCGAAACCATCAGTTATGAATTTGTTCCTAATTCCAGATGTTTCCGTATCCTTTACAAAAGCAACGCTAACCATACCTAGTACCCTCTCCAGTTTGCAACAGTTCTCTGCGTGCCACAGAAAAGAACTTATGGATAGTGGTGGGCTTGGCAGTGCTGACCTAACGGTTGCACTCGATGTTCTTACAGCTCTTTTCCAATCTAAATGATTCTGTCATTCTATGGTACCAGAAACACCACCAGTATTTTTAAGTGCTATCCAACACCATCCTATACTTTGTCTTCATGCAGAGCTTGCTCACGCTGTTTCTCCTTTTTCATTGGAATTTCTATTGTCATAAAATCCTCAGCTAGTGTTACTTCTTGACCATCTAACACTGACTCTGCCTGTCGCTTCAGTTCGGTGACGTCCATGTCCCCCTCTCCTCTCTGAGCAGCCGGTTTATACCGCTGACTGAAGTGAGTGAAAACCAGTTTCTTAACTTTACACAATTTTGCAAAATCTGATGCCATTTTTGGAGTACTATGACCATGCTCTCTGGCCTTTTCCTCCTGGGTATCATCCAATGTAGCTTCATGTATCAGTACATCTGCTTCACAGCAAAGCTTCATGGCCGCATCTCCAACCACACCTGAACAATCCCCCAAAATGCAAATTTTTCTTCCAGGAATAGGGTCTTCTAAGACGTCAGAAGGAGAAATCATTACTCCATTTTCTAGAACAACTGCAGTTCCATTCTTCAGTTTCCCATATAAAGGACCTGGCTGAACTCCTGGTAAATAAAGGCAAAAGAGCCCATAAGTATTATAATGCATGTCATGTTTAAAAAAAAAAATAACTTCAGAAGAGATATGCTATACACAGAGCTGTCTCACTGAAAAAATACAACCTCAATATAAATAGCAATTGATATTTCATATACGTCATACAAATAAAGAGCCCATAATGTCAGCAGGAAGTGTATTTGAAGAAAATCTGTATTTTTCGTATTAAAGTCAATAAAGTCATGCAAATACACTGGCCATACATTTCCCTGAAAGCCACATTGTGCTTTTTAAACTTTATCATCTGAACTTGTTTGCTCTTCCCAGTATGAGAATGGTCTTCAATATTAATTGGTATTAGTATTACACACCAAACTGCTGCATTGGTGTGAAGTATTAAAATGTCTTTAACAGAAAATGGGAAATGGAGTTTAAATTGATTACAGAGAGATACAGGCCCTCTAATTTGCTAGAACCCCTAGAAAGGTGGTCATAAAAAGATTACAACTGCCTATGAACCCAATTTTGTTACACTTGCTGAAAACTGGGCTTGCTACTCTGTTGGAACACATGCATTTAGGCATTTAAACAATTACAAAGAGGAAAAATAAGACAAAATAGTTACCAAGGTCTTTCAGTTTCTGTACATTGAGTCTACCGGTCCGGGGCTTCTCTTGCACCACAAAGCCAAAGGAAGGAATGCGGTGAAATAGGCGAAATGCTTTCAGAACTATCTCCTCGTCTTCAACCAGCAAGTAAGAGTTTTCTACTGGATCCAAGTGGAGTATTCTCCCTTGTGCTCCCTGGGGAGATACCTCATCTCTGTCCAAGTGAAAAAACTCCTTAAATTCTTCTGGGGGGCACTGGTCCCGTGTAGGTACCAGTTCATGAACAGTGTAGGGAAAGAGAAGTTGTGAGTGGGAGAGCTCCATACTCCTCCATATGAAGTTTCGCAGTCCCAATGGTCCATAAATATCAAGAGGTGGTTTGTTTGGGTCAGGGCTACTTTGGAGGCTAAGTGTACACAGCAGGCCAGGAAGTCCAAAGAAGTGGTCACCATGAAGATGAGTTATGAAAATCTTGGTAATTCTGCCTATTGATTAGAACAACAGGAAAAGAAAAACAAACCAGAAAAAGGCAGGAAAATAAATGAACACCGTATCAACTCAGAAATAATTGCTTTTTGGCAAGAAGTAGGAAATAACGAAAGGGGGAAATCAAAATAAAACTAGTGTTCAAGAAATAAATCCCAAACCACAAAGTGTATTTCTTCCATAGTAGCAGTAAGTTTCCACACAAGGTTTATTTTGTCTTGATTTGCCAAGAAAAGACTGCTGAGACAGAAGTTTTAGTTCCTTCTAAGCAAAACGTGCTACAAGCATGGAACAGAATCAAGTGGTGACATCTGCCATATTAAAACACAAAGCAGTGCTGGAAAGTGGTTGTGCTTTCATACATCACATGGAAACTGTAGACTAATGAGAAACGTAACATGGAATTTATGTTGTTCCCAGTTTTGAATTTAGCACATGAAATTAACATCATCAAAAATAAATTTTAAAAAAGCGTCCAGTTTTGATTTTGAAGTTTTTTAAAAGGCAAGAAAACTATGGTGTCTGGCTGGTTTAACAGATGAAAAACTGTGCTTACAAGATCTGGGTTTTGTTTAGTATTTGAATTTGTTCCACTCCAGCTCCCAGGCACTGGACCCTACCTTTGCTAGACTGAAAAAGCCCAGAATTTTCTCTCATTACAGATACGTGTACTTAAATCAGGCTGTCTTAGTCTCCTCTCCTAGCTGAGTCTCCACTTCCATACAGTAAGGCATTTTCTCCAGCATCTGTTAGGACGAAGTAATAGGAAGGACAGAATCTCTTTGTTTTGATTTAAGAACAATTTAGTAAAAAGCATAAATTTAGTAAAAATTAGTCTGTTCACTTGGCCACTAAATCCCCTGACAGCTTCAGATTTTGGAGGAGCAGGAAGCTGGTTTTCTGTTCATAATTGATAATTCCACCTTTGTAACTTTCGAGTCAGAAGACTGGTCTTGCCACTGTAGACTGCAAAAGCACAGCTACTGACGATAAACTTGGTTTCTACTTTATTTGCCAAAATGTAAAAGTTACCACAGATACACACAACTTTACCTGACAACAAAAGCACAGTGTTTGTTGACAGGAAGACTCACAGCATGTATTGTCTAGAGCTGTCTTCAAATAAACACAAGCTGTGCCTGGTCTGTGGACCACGTTTGAAATTACAAAGCCCAAGAAATTAATTCAAGAGAGTTTGGTTCTCAAACACAATTCCTTACCAAAGGGCAATCAAGGATTACTGCACAGCAGGTTCAGCAAGTGCCACCCATACACAACACTTTCAGCTGCTCATGCATGTTTAGTATGTATTCAAATACCATGAGCAGGAGGACAAAGTATTTTGTTTAGGTCTTATGAAACTTTCCCCCTTCCCTCATCACAATACCTTTCAACAGCACAAACCTGCTTTGAGATGGCTCTTCATGAACTGTGTTTGGGTTCCCTCTCCACAGTCAAAGAGCCAGCACTCTCCTTCCCTGCGAAGCACTAATGCTGATGCTCCTCTTGTTGGAGAGGGATATGCTGAGCCTGTGCCGAGGAAAGTTATATCCATCGACATTCTGAGTACGTCGGTACACCACCTGAAAGAGATTTTGAGCTGCTGAACATACATGTTTATGCTGGGAAAGAAACAAACATTTTCGCTTTAAATGAAGGCATCCTCTGTACTTTAATGTGAGGATCAAATTCCCCTCGCCTTGAAAAAATAAATAATAAAACCTCCCTGGAGCAGGATATGACTTTCAGATGACACAATATTTACCAGTGTTCCTCTTTATGTCAGTGGAAGGTTGCAAACACGCAGCCCACACGTAAGACCTTTGTTCATTACCTAAAGAAACAGCCCTATCCAGTTGGAAACACTCTAACCTTTCAACCCACTATTATTTCTTTCTTCTTTACTTAATTTAAACTGCATTTTCCTGCATGTGCTTTCCTCTAAAAGCCTTTTCCAAACGACTAAGACCAAACAGCCACTGCTGACATTTAAATGCCATGGCAGGACGTCAGGGGCAGGCAGCCCAGCAACCCAGAGAGGAAAAACTTTCTCCCCTCAAAACAACTTCAGAGACCGCAAGACACAGGAGTGACCCGATTTACTCTGCCTTTGCAATGGTGCCCTTGAAAGCCTGTTTGGCTTCTCATAAGGGCAAAGAGAAAAATTCAAAACTACCATTTACGTAGCCTGAAGGCTGCCTGACAGATCGCAGGACACCCACTGCAGCAGAAGGATCTATACTGTCAGCTGCCATACCCCTGTAGTTTATGTCTCTGCTGTGTTGTCCAGATGAGGAGCCTGGCCGGTCTGCAGGAGCAGGGCAACCTTTGGAAAGCTGCATTAGGAGCAGAACTTCCCTATGCACAACTCTAACACCGCCTCGCCTTACGGGGTGTGCTACCTCCAGCCTTAATTCCTCCTGGATTTAGCGCCTACCCCGTTTTCAGATGTGTTTCCTCATTTCAAAGTCCAGGTGCCTCAACAGCTTCAGATGCCTTTCAAACAAACAAACAATAAAGCCTCAGTTTAGCTGCTTTTAAAAGCACTGCCGCCATTCCCTGAAGGAAAGCAGTCCTCTTCCCGGGTGTGCGAGCAGCCTCCTCCCAAGCACACCAAGGTGCAACCCGACCTCGGCGGGGGGGGAGGGGGGGCGAGAAGGGGTAAATGCACATCCATCACCCCCCCAAAAGAAAGCCGAAATAAACGTTTTGCTTCCTTTACCCCTGCGTAAAAACAGATTTAACAACCTGTCAGCTGGTCTAAGGCATCACGCTATTACTTTGTGGCCAGGGCACGCTAAAAGCCTTACCGAGGCCTAAGCTCGCCCGCAGCCCCCCGGCCGCCGGGCCGCCCGCCCGCCCACCCCGGGGCTTGTGAGGCACGGCCCGAGCCTCCACGGGCCGCCGCGCCCGGGCACGGCAGCGTTTAGCTCGCAAACAGACCGCCGCCAGGCCCAGGTCCGGCACCGCGGCCTACCCCGCTCCCCGCGGCCCGCCTACCTCCCCCGGGCGGCGGCGGGCGGAGCCCGAGCGGCCCAAGCCCGGCCCCCCGCCCCCGCGCTGCGCCAGGCGGGCGGCCCCGGCCCCACGGGGAGCCAGGCGGCCCCGGCCGCTGGGGCCAGGCCTCCCGGCAACAAATGCTGTGAAGAACCAGTTCTGGGGATAAAATTGCACAGCCTGAGTCCCGGGGGTGTCTGCTGGTGGTGCGCAAGGGACAAAAGGAAAAAAAACCCCAAAACATCAGTGATTTAGAGAGTTCCATACCAATGCCGTATAGATCAAGGGTTACTTTTTCAGAATAAACAAAGTCAAATGTAATTTAGGCAAAGGGAGTGCATTTTACTAAGAAAATAGAAGACCAGAACACACATTCCAAGAATTACAACGTTAGAAAGGAGAAGAAAAACCCCAACCAGTTCACATTAAATACAATTTTAGTTTCAGCTGAGCGATGACCCTCCAGGTACAGTCAGCCCCGGGCAGAGCAGGCAAGAACTGTTTGCACAAGCACTCCGGTGGACTTACATTTATTTGTGTAAAGTAGGTATGTATAAGCCCATCTATACCTTTTTTGACACTGCATTACTTAAACTGGCCGTCTTACTCTGTTTGTGTAGTCCTAAAAGTACTTTTATTTCCATTCTCATTACAAAGGAACTGCTTCAAGGATGGGTAAGTCCAGGGTACTTGGACAGTGAAGTTCAATCCAGCGCCAACTTCATGCATGGCAGAATATTAACGCACGCCCCAAGGTTCTTGCACCATGAGCAAAATGTCCAACGTGAGAAAGCTTTTTACATGAGCTGTAGCCATGGTCTGCTGTGCCACCAGGTCCTGGATCCCCCACATACGATGGAGCTGCTGGCATATCTTCCTCCGGAGCAGGCACAAGTAAGCTGCATCACTACCAAATGCTAGGATTGGGGAAGTGATGGTAGGAAGCAGAGGTCTAAAGTATGCTGTATTTTCCTTGTGGTTCACCCAGAATATCTGCAGGCTTTCTGATACCATGGTAATGTGTATTTTGCAAGTAGGTAGGTAGGTCAAGGTAGATCCGTACAGAACTAGATGTCCCTTCACCAGCAGCAGCTGAATTACATTGCTCAAACTCAGCTGCCAAGTGGGTGCAATTAGAGAGCTGCTCTAGATTTTCTCCTTGCTCCACTATTCAATGTAACACCAGTCACTGCCTATTAGGTATTGGCTGTTATGAAACAGGATAGCAGCACATATCATCTTAAAAAAAGTCCAAAAAATGACAGTGGTTTTCTTAAACTCGGGAATAGCACTTGCAGCTGCAACAGGAGTCTAAACTGTTCTGTTCTTACAGTCCAATCTGAGAGTCTTGTAGATACTTTTATCCAAATGACAACAGGTGCTCAAATCTGCACCTTTGAGGTCAAGAAGACCCGGAACAAACAGAAGACAAACAACTTCGATCTACTTAGCCCTAGAGTCAGCTGAACTAAAATTCAGTTAGAGCTGTACAATAGTGAACCCCATAGGGAGGAATAGTCACCAAATAGGGCTGCTACTGAACAACTAAAAGGTGTATCATTTATCTTTGCAGTTACTACCACAGGAGTGTGACAGAGTTACTCCACCCCCACACAAAACACTGTGCTGGAAACTACAGTACAGGGAAGACACGCACCTACTGCAGGAAACCTGTTAAACACCAATCTGCGCATGAAGTGTTGCTTTGTTTTAAGCCTGGAAAACAAACACAACATCATGAAACATCACTATTCACAAACATAACCAAGAACTTAGGCAAGGAGTCACACCTGGGTTTTAAAAATCTATCAGATACATTTTAGTAGTCTTCCTCTACAGGTCACTTGTTGGCATGCAGACGTATGCTTCAGGAACGTACAAACCTCTGTAACATCTTTGAACAAGAACACATGTTATTTTATAAAAAAAAAGGCTGTGCTCCCTTAGCTACCTTTCTTCTCCTCCCCTAGACATTTCTATACATTGCTGCCAAGAGGCTCAGTCCTGCTCCTGTTGATTTTAAGGAAGCAAATCATGGACCAGTCCTGGAAAAGACTGAGCTACTGACCTCAGTGGGAGTCCCTGATCCTCTCCGAAGCATTCTGTACACCCAAAATAGTATCCTCACAGAAGAGGCATGAAAGAGACTTCTATACCATTCAGAGGGCAAAAGTCACCAGAGCTGTGTGAAGAGCTATAACACTAGTCATCCTGTAGGCAATACAATTTTTTTAAAGAACAGTGTAAGATTAATTTACTGTATGTAGCATTACAAAATGCATCCTGGTGACAACTTTCTCCCTTTGCATACTGCATAAGAGGATCTTCCAATTAGATAAAGATCGGTAAATACTTTTGCATAAGTCAGCAAACAGAAAAAAATCAGGTTAAGTAGAATATGAAAAAGGATACTGTGGGTCCTTACTAATTGACAAGATAAATAACTTTAATTAATGCAAAGATTAGATGTGAAGAATACACAAAACTGAAGATGAACCTGTATATTTTATTAAAAAAATAAATCTGAGAGAGATGAAAGGGAGAGTGAAATGCACTTAAAACTGAGCTGACATATCTCCTGTTGCTAATGAAAAGCAATGGCTGTACATTAAAGGTAAAAGTCCGCTGTGTCTATATTGCAAGCTATCCACAGAACAGAACCTGATTAAACAATGTCCACAAGCACATATCCACAGGTAAGGTCCAACTGGTACCACTGAGCTGCTGTAACTGGGACAGATTAGAAAGAGGCAGTCAGGCCTCCTCTATAGAGTCAGAACTCTATAGACGCAGCCCCATCAGGGCAGGGCTGTATTCTAACTGGAGCCTCCCAGCGTGTTAAAGACTTTTTTTCCTCACCTGTGCAGTGGTATTTCCAGAAAAATTATGCAGGAACATTTGTACCTGGGAACATCCCACTGCCAGCCAATTCTGAACAACCCTTCTCGGCATGTGCTGTGCTGCTTAAAGACAGCAGGGAGGCTGTGCCAGGAAAGAAAAGGACTGTCCTTCACCAGACAGTCATTTTCCCTCAGCCTGACAGCAGCCCCTGTGAATTCCCTGCCCGAGAGCTCCCTTCGGGAATCGTAATCACTCTTGCCCAAAGCAAGACTCTGCTGCATGCAGGTAATGCTGTCCTCCGAAGCACCAGGTTTTCCTGAGCACTGTCAATGCCCACTGCTTATGGACGGTGACTGCACTTCTTGCCTGAAAACACTCAATCAGACCGAACAGATGGATGGAAATCTTTATTTTGTAAGACAGATTTATATTTACAGACTGATTGCCCTGCCTCTGTGATCAGTCTCAGCCGGGACACAAGATCAGCACATGAGATATTTTTGTTACTCCATCTGCCTTAATTAGTATGTTGGCAGAAGTGAGGAATTGTGCGTTCCCAATATTCTTGAATCCAGTGATGCAGAACTCCATTGACACACTACCACAGGCTTCAGCTAGAGTTGAATTTTCAGAAGGTAAAAATAATTTGTACATTAAATTAACAATTTTTCAGTAAGATCACAAATTTAAATACAATACAAACCAGGCATAGCAAAAATAGATGGAAAAAACATTCTTTGTAAAAACATCGTCTGTGTGTGTGTTGGTCTTTTTTGTACATATACTTACATATACAAGTTGCAAACCACATACATCGCCCAATTTGGCAATGTGGGATTTCGAGCCCCACCAGACAGCACTTTACCACAGTTTGAATATGCAGCCTTTTCCCCACATGACTGTTTTCTGCATTTATATAATCAGTCTCCTTTCCTCACTTAGATAAAAGCCTTCCCAGAGTTCCATGTTCTTTTTATCCAATACATGAACGTAATTTTAAAATTAGAGATTAGGCTGTAAGAGGCAGAGACCATGTCTAAAGGGGTACAGAGACTATTTTCCCTGTTCTGTTTTGGGCCTGTTCTTTTGGAGACCACATTTTCCAATAAAAATGAGGAAACAAGAGAGGTGCTTGCCACGGGTAAATCCTGAGCAAGTTTTACTTCATCTCTTTGGATTCTGGTTTCAAGTTTGCCAGTATAGCCCTTTTACATCTATCTATTTATTTTTGTCCTTTTTTACCTTGATGCAGAACACCATGAAACAGCACATTGTCTTCCCTTCTGTTCCTGACATACCACTGTTCTTGTTACAGCAACCAGATTTAGAAAAGTCACAGACTATAGCTATCACTGTGTGTCCCTGCCTGCTAATACAAACTAATGGAGGGCACTCAAACCTGGTATGAACAAAATGAAAAGGAATGCACACTGTGGTATCTGCATCAAATGTGCAGCACTCTTCACTGCAAGGAAGAATTCAACTCAATTTTTGTTTTCAGAAACCCCCAACAAATTACATCTGTAAATGGGAGTGAGGAAGATTAAGTGATCAACTTACAGCTTCTAGGCATTAGAACTTTTGAGTCCTGTCTTCAAACTGAACTGAATATACTGGACTAAGACCACAAGAAATGTTCAAACTTCTGTAAACGTGTGTGTCAACAGCTGCCTGTAGCACTTTCTGTTTCAGCTTCATCAGCTGTCTGCAGGGGGGTTGTTCAAAGTGGCAAGTGAGTCCACTTATGAGTTTTTGAGTCAGCAATGTCACGAAAACATCACACGCAGGTCGTTTTGTGAGAACAAGGGTATGCAAGACAGAAAACAAATTAGCTTAAAAGAAACAGAACCTTGAAAAAAATTAACAAATGAAACAAAAACCCTCTGGCACATCACCTTGGAGTCCACTGCAGAAAATCTCCCCTTAAAACCTCTAAAAAGATTTCCATAAATTGCCTCAGATCCTGCCTTTACTTTATAGAATTTATTATGCAACAGCAATAGCTTTGTTTTTAAAAGCTATTAAGTGATTAATATGATTTTCAGGCTTTCCAAGAATATTTTTAACTAGCTCATGTGTTTCCTGATAACAGATTTTTTTTACACTATGATGAAAACACAAAATACAGACTGTCGCGACGGAGGGAAGACACAGTCACTCAATATGAGTGATCAGCAGACTTCGTTTATTGTCCCTTACAGTCACCTTTTATGCCTTGTTATAATTAGCTCATACATATTACAAAAGTTAAGCTCATTATTGGTTAGTTGCCTAAATACCAAGTCCACCCCTAGTTTCTCTTCTGTAGTTATCTGTTCCCACCTGCAACATTCTTTTCCCACCGAAATCTTCCTGTTATTGTGTAACAAAAACAGCCAAAGACAGTGTATTTTGCTTTACTTCAGATAAGCTGAGAGCGATGTGCATTTTTGTCCAGCCAGCTGGACTATGTCTATGAGACCTTTTTCAGCTAGCCAGTTATCCACAACAGACATTGCTGCAGATTCCATGTGCGTATACCATGGTGCTCCTCAAAGCACGTTGAAAGAAACAAGAGCAGCCAATGCCACAAGGAAGTCTGGACATAGACATCTTTAAATATCAGATAAAACAGAAAGCCCGTTAGACCGTTAAGATTTGTCTTAAGCTGTCCTTTCTTTTTTGACAAATGCTCTCTGGTGATGTCACAGATAACGCAGCGTGACAACTCCAGGACAATTAGAAGACTGATTATTAAAAGCAGAAATAAATCATTCTGGAAATCAACAGTGATGAGAGAGCTATAGTTCATCATCAAATGCACGTAGCTAAACCATCATTAATGGAATTCTTTAGTGTGGTGCTGGCTCTTAGCTAGAAATGCAATGTCATTATTTAAATGTATTTTTGAGTCCTCTCTCATTCCTGTGGATGCCATCATCCATACAGTCATCAGGTACTTGGGAGAGTGGGGAGAAATCTACACCAAGTGAAAAACAGGGCAGAAGGGGGGAAAAAAAAAAGACAACAAAATGAGCAAAAATAAATTATAGGACTCAAAGATGATGATTTAAACTGGTTTGAAAAAGGAATCCCTGCAGAGTAGAAGATGTTGCCTGAGGAGTGCAATCTTCTGATGCATCAGTGAACCTTAGATTCAGGCCAGTCATACACATCTGGCATGAAGGACTCGTATTCGTAGGTCCAAACCTTTGATCGAATGTAACGGTTCTTGTCTGCAGGTTCAGGGTAATGGAAAGCCATGTTGTTTGCATACAAAAATTCCATAACCTGAAAAGTTAAATCACCATGCAGTTTGTGCCTTTTATTACCTTCACGTAACATCCCCACTTCCACTGCAATGTTTAGGACTCACAAACCGGATAAAGACAAACTCCGAAGTCCTTTTATAATTCCTGAATGCCTTACCAAGATCTAAAACTTGATTTCAGAAACCAAGGGAGCATCATTTTGGCCCATTGTTACTGCCAAACTGAAGCATCCAACAAACTCCATATTTTTATAAGCAGCTCTTATTAAAGGCACAAAGAACTAGGTATTTTGTGCCAAAGGGCCATACTGTGCAATTCAGCAGGTTAATGTACACATAAAACACTTTTAGTACAGTCCACTTTTATGCTTCATACTCACCTTGACAGCAATATAAATGGAAACTTCCCTGATATTAGACAGTGGAGGATAAAGTCTTCCTTGTGCAAGTTCTTCATCAGTCAGCTGTTCTGTCAATGCCTGAGTTAGAAAAACAAACAAGTTCTATTTACTGCATCCCGAGTGGGATCAATATCACACTAAAACACCTGAAAGAAACAAGTTGCATTGTTCTTACTACTAGAATGCTCCCAAAGCAGTAGGGCAAGGCAGCCAGAATCTCAAAATTCTCAAAAATCAACTCTTCAATCTGCGCCCATATCAGCATATTCTGCTTGTAAATATTTAACAAAATATGATCCTATTTTTTTGGAGGCTGAACTCCCCATAACTACGGAAGTTAGAAGAGCGCAATGTGCCTGCACGACTGCCCACATGTTTGGCCAGTTGATTCACTGGCCACTCCAATGTGATAGGTGCTCCTGCTGCAGAGTAGAAAGGCAGGAGAGGTTGGGAGCCTGGGGGCCATGTGCATCCCTGAGCACACTGCCAGCTGTGGAACCCAGAGTGGGGCAGGAGGCGGGGGCAGGCCTGCTGCCAGACCTACGGGGCTGGGAGGCAATTTAAGCATGGACAGATTTCCTATTTGGGTGTTTGGTTTTCTGAACAAAAAAAATTAAAAAGGCAATGGAAGCTGATGCTTTTCACAGTTTTGTTTGATAAAAATATTTTTTTTTCCCCCCTCCATTGGGGAGGGATACAACCAACAGAAATCAAACAGGAAACCACACAGTTTCAGCAAGATTTGAGAAATTGCCCAACATTTCATCCACCATCATGTCACCCACCACCATGTCAAAAGCCACAGCCTGCTCTGCTTCCTCACTTACCTTAGCAGCCTCTAGAAAAACCTTGTCACTAATATGCCGAACGCTGCTGAGGATCACAGCGAGAGCCACACCTACAATAAAATTATTGCCAATTAGGGCCACCATTCCAAAACACGCAGCTTGCTGCCAAGAAGCTGCAAGTCATCTAGAATGTTATTTTAAAAAATCTTCCCATAGCTTTCTATACACATTCACAAAACTATTATCATGTGTGCCAGTCATTTACCATAATAAGTGGCTTTCAGCAAGGGGCTGGAGCTTAGCAGCTCAGTGAGGAAAGGGAGAGAAAGGGGAAGGCAGAGAAGTATCCCTAGGGCTTCTTTTGGACCTCACTTGTGCAGGTGTAACTTTAAAAGAGGCATATATTAACACTTATTTTCTCCTCCACCTCCTGCCCCAAACAAGCAGAAGAACCCATAATGCAACAGCTTTCAAAGCCTTTAATAACTCCCTTTTGTATATCCAGCTGGGTAAGCTCACTGCATGCATGTCGCATATGTAGCTGCACATGCATGGCATCCATCCTTAACTAATTTTCTTTCATTCGTTCTTCTGATTGAGTTCTCAGCTTTACATGCTGGTAACACCTCTTCATGCTGCTTCGCTAGCTGTGCCTAGGGTAGGAAGAGAACCCAAGACGAGCTGCTAACAGCCTAGTCTGAAAAATTAAAAGAAGAAAATTTTATTTATTACCTGGAAAAATATAAGCATTGTTTCCTTGGCCTGGTTTGAAGGTTCTTCCATCTTTCAAAGTCACCAGCTCGAAGGGACTGCCACTGGCAAACAAGCAACGGCCCTGTTAAACAGAGGAATAATCACAGTCAGGCAGCTTCTAAAGAGCCAACAGTTTGGAGCAATACAGTCATTATGAAATACAGGGACACCACAGTCCTACAGCTGCCAGTCGGCTCTTGGACTGAGTCAGGAAGGTACTCAAGCACACAGCCAAATGCAAAAAGGCAAACGGCCCTGCTGAATGCAACTGGATTCAAGCACATACTTAAATCCCTTGCTGACTCAATCTCCACAATCCCAGAATGACTGCCACCAAATCCACCCTTTTCCAGGAGGGCCTGGAAGAGACATAAGCAAGTAAGCATCTACATGTTTCTGCAGCTGCAGAACGTGTAGCGTTCCTGCAGCAAACATCTGGAAAGCAGAAGAGGCAAGCATACACATTGAATTGTACAGCTTTCTAAGGAATGGAAGCCATCCATTTGTTTTATTATTCATTGTTCTTTAAGACAGCAATGACTTAGAGGAACTACTCACACACAAAATAAAGTATTTGTGTGTTAACTATTTTTATAACCACGTATCAGGAACCATTGCCACAAGCCAGGACACACCACCGTATGGACTATACAAAGACAGCTGAATGATGGCCACTTCCAAAAGGAGACTGCAACAGAAGTACAGTAACAAAAGATCACTTATTTACTGATGGGTGGGAGAGTGAAGGGAGGGACTGCTGTATCATGTTTTTATTGCTGAGAGGTCTCAGAGGGGCGAATAATGCAGTTTCTTTTGAAAAGAATTTTAATCAGCACAAAAAACTAAAACAAATCCAGAGTTTGGAGTGTGAAATATACCCTCCAAATAAACGATCCTTTCCTTAAGCTGTAAACCCCCCTAAGCAACAAATCTTGACATTCTTTTGAGTAAGTTTAATAACATTATTTACATGTAAAGCTCCCCGGACCACTACATTCGAGAACAAATTACCAAAGAAGCTAGGGACGTGGGAACTATGTTTGAATGTTAGGGCATACCCACAACAATAGTCTTTCTGCATAGGGAGCAAAATATACGGATGTATTTGAGGACTGGACCAAAAGACGATGAAAATTCAAACACAACAAAAGCCCACACAATACACGGTGGCAGAGGGCACCAAAACATCATCAGGCTTTTACAGGTGCCACCTAGTGGAAAAAGAATAAGGTATTAAAGCTTAGTGACGATACCTTCATTTCTTTACTGACTTCCTAGTTTAGTCTAAGATTTTACACCAGCCAGGATCAGGCTACTCCCAAGGCCAGGAGACACACAGGGCTGACAGCTCTTATCCCTAATTGCCTGACAAACTTTGTTAGTTAAACGACAAAGTGAAGTTGGGCAGGATTCTCTAGGTAATTACTGTACATTGAAGTGAAAAATATTACACATTTTCGGAGGGCAAACTATAGGTAAAATGAGTACATTTCAGAGAACTGAAGAGCATTAGGAAAACAAACATTAGGTATAGAGAAAAGTCTAACGAGCCAGAAACATTACAAAATTTATTAATAAGGACTGGAACAAAATTACATCCATTCGTTTACTGACCAGGAATATTGAATTGTTCAAATAACCCATGTCTAAATAATAACTTCTGGAAACTCCTGAATAAAAGGACATATCAATCCAATGCAGGAAAAAAACAAAGACCCTCTCCCCATCTGGCAGCAATTTTTTAAATAGCACCATGCTCACACAGGTACTTCAGTGAAGACATGTTATCAAACCTAAATCTAATCAGCACTGTCTTGCTTCTCCATCTGACAGCAACAACTACCCTGAGGTCCAACTCCTCGTGACTCAACACACTGCTATGAGGGAAAAAGTGAGCTTCTTCCCTTAAAACATCTGTTGCTCTGTTGATGTTAAATAAAAAGTGCACGCAAAAATGAGGCTGAGTCTCCCTCTAATGTGCTGCTGGCCTCCTTCAAACATCAGAGATGCCAGTAATTTTTTACATTTATTTATGCCAGCTAAAGGCTTCACTGTATAACCAACTCCTGTTTACTTTCTATCCAATATAATAGGAATTTAATTTTATATACTGGAACACTGCCCAACTCACTATTCTGGCTAACGCAAGATATCCAAGAGATATTAAACCATCGACATTTAGAAGCATTCTCATTTACTATTAAAAACTAAGGTCTAGATTTTGTCCTGAGGCTGTTATTCCTGCCTAGGGCTCAGCTCTGGAACTGCAGATCTCTTGTATCAAGAGTTGCCTCCGAGCTGATGGGCTCTATAACACAGAAGAGAATCCAGGAAGAGAAACTGGAGATGATGGAGCTCTACCCTTCCTAGGATGAAGCTAACACCACTGAGGCAGTAATGGAAAGTGGAAACTGAGCCACACTACCAGTGAAAAGAATGGGTTCATAGTTCTGCATTAAGAAACAAGGAAAGATCTCCACTCACTCACTTTCACACCAGTCACTTGATTTTGGACTGGTTTTTTTTTTTTAAAAAAAAAAAGAGCGAGAGAAAAAAAGTAGTATTTTCATGAGCCTCACCCCTGAAGTCTGCAGGAAAGGCATCAATAGCCAGTTCGAAGTGTTAAAAGCTAGTGCCCTACCTGCCTGATGCTCCCCTGCCACCATCTCTTTCCTCTCAGGCTCTCCTTAAAGATGATTAGTTTTATATAAAAAGCTGTGCAGAAGGATAAAAGACTTGCTTCACTGAAGGTAAAAACCAAGGTCTGGATGCACTGGTGATAGTGTTATTAAAACAAACACCCCAAAACCCTGACCTCTGACCCTCCCCAAGTAGCCCACAGTGTAATGGCTTTGAGGTAATGGTGCAGAACGAGGTGTGTTTATTCTTGTTTCACTCATTTCAGTGTTGTGTGGTGATGCCAGGTACGAGACACAGATGTTGTGAGAGGGCAACACAAGGACAGAGGGCCATCACCAACTCCTGTGTTGGAAGCACAAGTCTTTACCCGTGCCATAACAAGATTTAGGCTATCCTAAGCTTTGCAAGATATCGTTTAAAAATAAAGACTTCTTGTCGAATTGTCTCCATTTACATTTGCCAGATCACAAGAAAGATCTGTATTATTATGTCAGTAAGTCCAAGTAATAATAAAATAATTGGACTTGACTTCTTGCTTTCTCACAGTCAGTAAACAGTTCTGTCAGTAAGTGCCAGTGGGTCAACATTTCTAAACCTTACATACCTCTGTTAATGTATACGCTTCCTCTGCTGTGCATTCAGCTTTCACTGTAGGGTTACTTAGTGCAAATATTACAGGTCGCTCATTGATAGAGGCCATTGCTTTGATCACATCCTGAGAGAAGAGCCGCCCAGCTCCCGCAACTCCTGAAGCACATGGAAACACATAAAAATAGAGTCAATACTTGACTGCCTCAGGGCAGATGACAGTGACTGTAGATTAAGTTCATGTCACCCCTGAAGTCTCCCACTCAGAGCAAAGCATCACAGGCTTTTCTAACAGCAGGAGATAAAAACCAGGCACTGCTCTGCTGGTGGCTGGTTAAAATTCTCATTTTCACAGGAACATCTAATTAATGTGTTCCAAAAGCCTATTTTACATGGGTTTTTTTTTTTTTTAATTGATCTGGGTAAAGAACACTTTTCACTGCCCTGGATAAGCAAGTGGGAAGTCCAGGTTCTTCACTGATGATTCATCCTAGCGGGATGTTAACAATGCACATTCCCTTGATATTGGTATTCCTGACTGCACCCAAACACAGGGTACAAATACATCAAAATGATGTACATTTGTACACCTGCTACAAACTTCAAGGTAGCTACTCAGCCAAAAAACTGCCACCCCCCACCCCCCAAATACATCCTGTGCAAAGTAAATTGCAGAGTTGTACCAGGAAATACCTGTAATCCCATCTAATCTCTGCAAACAGCCACAGTTATGCATCAATACCTACGTATGTCAATGACCTAACAGGGATTGGTGGTCTGCAGGATGAAATGGTTCCTTCCAGCCATGCTCCTGGCAGATTCTGGCCACAGAAGCCGACTGGGGCAATTAATCCCAGAGTGGTCAGCACTGGAAGTGCCCTCTGGAGACCATCTAGCCCAACCCCCTGCTGAAGCAGGTTCTCCTAGAGCAGGTTGCACAGAGCCATCTCCAGGCGGGTTTTGAATGTCTCCAGAGGAGGAGACCCCACAGCCCCTCCGGGCAGCCCGTCCCAGGGCTCTGCCACCCTCAAGGTAAAGAAGCTCTTCCTCATGTTCAGGTGGAACTGCCAGTGTTGCAGTTTGTGCCCGCTGTCCCTTGCCCTGTCACTGCGCACCACTGAAAAGAGTCTGGCCCCGTCCTCCTGACACTTGCCCTTAAGATACTTGTATACACTGGTAAGATCAGGAAAAAAACCCTCAGGTTAGGCAACTCCTGGAAAGCAGAAACCATGGTGTTTGTGACTGCCCTCTCCCTTGCTGCTGGTGTAGAGAACACGTCTAGGAAAAAGGTTACTACTTTTATTCCTGATTCTTAGTGTCCTTCACTATAGTTTCAGTTCATCGTGGCCATGGAGCTCCTGAGAACATGCTCAGAGTTTTCCAAAAAAAGGTCCAGCACCAGCTGGACAAGGACTAGAGGAAGCAGTTAACAAGGAACAGAAGACGCAGAAGGAGCACTACAGCTGCAATGAAGGATGCACCGAGAGCTAACCTGCAGCTCAGTATATTTTCAAGCAGAAAACTGACCTCACATTTTTGTCTTATTTACCAGCAGAAACACAGATCACTGTCATCAGCCTCCTTGGAACCATGTTAGCAAATTAAATGCTACAAATAACTAAATGATGGGAACACAGAAACAAAAATAACCTTACTTACCAATGATAGCTGAAGGCCGAAGTACATTCACTGCCTCTACAAATGTCTTTGGTATCTGCTCTGGAGCCTGATGTGTAAATGGTTCTTGATTGGAATCTACCTTTTGTTCTCGGCCCTATAGATAAAAAGGTGATTCTTTTGGTCAGAAGAACACAGAAATCACTGGCCATCTGTACTGTGGTATTTCAAGGCACGGTGCGCCCCTACCTGAACCAGTAAGCCATATTTGTCAAACATCCATATTCTCCTATACGCTTCCTCAGCAGAAACACCACTTTCCATCATAGCCATAACAATGAGGTTGGCAATTCCCAGGGCAGCCTTGTGGATAAAAGGACTTTGATTTGTTACAAGTCACAAAAGAGGTCTGTCATCACAAACACCATCCTGTTCAAGATGCCCACAAAAATCATTTAGTAAGTCACCTCTGAAACACAAGCAATGTTTGCCTAGACAGGGGCAAACTCCTGGGATTCAACAGTGTCACATCTTCGAGGGAAACAGAGGGGCAGCTCTTCTGGGTACCGTGCCTGTACCAGTTCAGCAGCCACAAAAAACCAGCCCAACCAGACTGTAAGAACAAGTTAGTGCTGCAGCCCTCTTGTCAAGAAACCACAGCATAGTGTTTTGTGCCCAACTACTTTCTAAACCTCTCTCTGCTCCTGCTGCCTGTGATAAAGGCCTTTCAGAGAGAGGACAGAAAGTAGATGCTGGAAGTTCTCCCCTCCACGTCCCCTCTCTTGGCTTACTGCACACGCTTCTAAGTCTGGCAGGAGAAATAAGACAGAGGGAAGTGCAGAGCAGGGTTCAGTGCTCAGGCAACAACACAACACTGGCCAATTATTGTAATCAGGACCTTCCCCAGCTGGAGAAATTTTCGGCTAATTAAGTTATTTTGTCAGCACCATAGAAGCAATTTTGATGACATCCCAAGCAGCATGGTGCTGGTCCTGACACTGCTGCCCCAGTAACTAACAAGCATCTGCTGCAAACAGCCACTGATTTAACCCGCTAAGAAAAATACTGTGTACTTCTCTCCAATGCTATAAAAATTAACAAGATGTTCTCACTCTTTTTCTTACTAAATCAGAATTTTATGGTAAATTCCCCTTCAACTACACACAAGTCCCTGATGCTTTTTTCAAGTGTATGTAAGAAGTGGAAAACTTGAGTCCCTGCAAATGTTAAACACCTTTCAAATAATCATCTTCCAGTAGGTAGTCCCTTCTATTAACATATTTCAGCTGGCCTTATATAAAAAGTTTTGCAATGGAATTCAGAGAATGTGAATCTCCACAAGTCCTACAGAACCAGAAAACACACAGTTAAATCTCTTGCTGCTCTAGAGCCCTTAAGAGAACTCACCTCTCCTGCTCCAAGGAATAGTACTTTCTGCTCTGCAAATGGTTTACCAATGGCTTTCTGTGCTGCCAGCAGTCCTGCCAAGGCCACTGAAGCCGTCCCTGTAAAAGCAATACAAACCTAAGGTAAGCTGAACAGATTTACATGGCAGATAATGGTTTTAGGCAAAGTTTCTGCCTAGTAAGGAACATAATGATTAAGGAACATAAACAAAAGGTGTACCTTGAATATCGTCATTGAAGGTACAATATTTCTCTCTGTATTTTCTTAAAAAACGAAAAGCATTGTGGTTTCCAAAGTCTTCAAATTGGATAAGTGTGTTCTGGCCATACCTACAGAACATGGCAAATATTCCTATCACTAGACACATAAAAGAAATGCAATCCTTTTGAAACAAATCCTGCACGTCATCAATTAACTTTGGAAGAGGATGTCCTCAGGCCTTTCACCGCTTAGAACAGTTCCATCTCCCTTCTGTGCATGTTTAACAGATAACTACAAGCAGCATGTTCCAGGTCACAGAGAAAGTCACTACAGAGCCAGAAAAAGAGCCACATCTCTTGACTTCTAGTCCTACCCTTATTCCTTAAATGACTGTTTCAAGGACAGCGTGTTTGGGTTGGGGTTTTTTGCCAGCAGTTTTGGCCGTCCTCCTGTGCAGAACATTCAGTGTCATACCTGTCTGTAATGGCTTCCATAAATTCATCAATTAAGTCATCATACACCTGTGAGCGATCCCTTTTTTGGTATAGCCCCATATAAAATGGATCTTTTAAGAGTGTCTGAAAAAGAATAGATCAAACACAGCAGCAGGATGATTCACTTCCTCAATATACACTTTCCAGAGTTCACAGTAACATATTTCACACCAAAGATACTGCATTTATATAGCCACTGTAACTGCCTCCAGTCTATATCAATATTCAGTAATTTCAGCTGGGACTTGAGGATGGTGATGGCTGCTTTTAAAACGGAACAAATCAATACTGTGAACAATAAACTGCTTTAATAAATCTGATTCACATTTCCAGCTTCTAAAAGTCAGGTCAAACTGACTGTCTGTTTTACAGGGTTCCAGCATTCAAATTACTTCCAAATGTACCATTTCACTGACAAATCAACTGGCATTTTTCAGTCACTGATAGGTAACTGTATAGTGAATTCCAAATCATTTACCCTTACATAAAACATTTGGTTTTAACTTAAATCAAAAGTGCTCAAATAAAAATCTTCTCTTAAGTACTAAATACTCTTAAATAACTGCTTTCCATAGGGATAATTTATGGCAGGCAAAGCTCAGTCAAACTCACTGTATTATCTGTTCCAACGTCAATGCACACAGGCAAGCATTTATCTGGATGTATTCCTGCACAGGCTGTATACAAACACAGTTTTCCTACAGGAATTCCCATCCCATATACACCAAGGTCTCCAAGACCCAATATTCTTTCTCCATCAGTGACAACAACAGCCTGAAAACAAAAGCAGGTGAAATTATACATGACTACTGGAATCTATAAAGGTTAGAGCAATACCAGTTGTTGTTTTTCCAGGCAAAAATTCAGGTATGTTTGCACAGTCAAACAAAGAACAGATTGCAAGGAATGTTCTACTTGAAGCAATAATGCTTAATGTTAGAATCTGCTATGCTTCTTTTTCTTTGCTGAAATCCACTGCCCAAATCCTTGAAAGCTAAGGATCTAGGGAAGGATCCAAGCTGCTGTGTGGAACTCCAGCTTGTAACTTGGATTTATGATTTCCACTTACAAATCCAGACGTCAAAAAGTTTGTGTAAGTATCATTCACCTCATCTCTCCTTATGGTTCTTGACCCAACTGGGTCATCCAGGATTTAACAGCAAAATCTGGGCCTCCCAACTACCACTTCTGTGTCCTAAGCTGAGGACAAGATTGCCTCTGCTACGGCTGTGTAACACAGTAAGACCCAGAGGTGCATCCCTCAACACCTCCCCAAAAGGTGGAACAATGAAGTAAAATTAAAAAGTTTGGAAAGTCTGGTTCCAATCATTGCTGTTTACTCAAACCATAAACCTCATATTTAGGATAAAACGCTGCTCTTCAAGATATGCATTATCATCATTAGCTGTATTTTGCCATCACCGTCAAATACCCAAGGATACATTATTTAACATTTATATTTCCATCGAGTCCTAACAAGTCTTCAAGAAGTTCAACTGAGATTAAATAACTAGAAAAAAAGAATGGTAATACCTTAACGTCGTTCTCTGGCCAGTTGTTCACAATTGACCTTATATGGCCCCTGTCTGAGATAGAAATAAATAATCCTCTGGAAAAAAAAAAAAAAAAAAAAAGCAGAAATATTTTATAGGTGGCAACCGGAAAGTTCACCTTGCTTTGTAAAACTAAATATCGAACAGTACTATTTGCTTAAAATTGAAAGCATTGCAATCACTGCCATAAATCACTCAAAGGACACTTTCTAATAGAGAAGTCTATTTGGCTACTGTGACACTAAAATAAGAACTCAGGGAAAATACTTTCCATGATGCTACCTGGATTTTGCACTACTACAGATATTCACCTTCAATACCCTTGTGGGGCAGAACACCTCTGGTGTTAGCATCAGGCAGGATCTATGCTCCCCTGTAAGGACAGGAGAAGGGAATATGATCCTAGGCCTGGCTTTACCTTAGTGCCTATATATATAGTGTCTATTATACTATATAATATAAAATATTATATTGTATAATAGACATTATACAAGGTGAGGGGAAGGGAAGAGAAAGCCAGGGACTGAGCATACTGTCTTCTTCAAGACCAGGAGAACAGTGCTTCCCACTGCTGAGTGCTTCTCCATGGGAACATGGGAGGGGAGGCAAAGGAGCAGAAAGGAGCAGAGGTGAAGAGAAGTGTCTGTATTTCTTCTGCTTGAGCAAGCCCTCTGCTGTCAGGAGGCTCAGCAGAGGTGGTAACAGATAAATTACCAACACTTGGAAAGTGCTGGTGCTTGGAAAGAAAGGGGCACATCCTGAGTTCCAGTCCATGCTGCCATTTCTTCTACAGACAACTTCTAGAGGGCAACAGTTTTCAAACTGGTCTATAACACAGAGAGACATGGAAGCGGAAAGGAAGCATGTGAGAACTAAGAGTACATCTTTCACATCCCCTGCTCCATATCAGGAGCAAAACCGTTGAGTTTCTTACTGTCTTTATCACAGCAGCCACACTAGGCAGCCCTGTCCCCCTGGCAGCAATGGATTAGCCCTTCCTCCACCCAGCACTAAAGCCCTCAAGTGAGAGGGCTTTAGAGACACACGTTGAATTGCAGTGAGAGTATCATGGAAATGAGCCGAAATGACTGCCAGTCTGAAATGGTTTCCTCATCACAGCTAATAACCGGAATGGTTGTTCTGAAGTCACTGCTGAACCCAAACCACGATCCCAGTCAAGCGCATTTACTGTGTCAGAATAACTGAAAGCTGATTCCTTGTAGCACAGCTTTAATATGGGGACTATCTGTACCCAAAAGAGTCCTCTGAGCTACCACGAGTCAAGCCTCTCTTCCTTCTCTGTCTGCATCTCTCTTTGGGCACTGCTTGCTGGCCTCTGCTCCTGCACCCAAGGTGTCATGCTGTGCTGGTCTGCAGAGCCTTGTGAGAATCTCTCCAGCACCGCGACCCTCTGCCATCAGCAGGAACATGTTCATCACAGCTTCAATTCTGCCAGAACCACCGTTAGCCTGAGCCTCCTCCAGCAAATCTGCTGTATGGGCATGTGTGCACTTGTGTTTCTGTCTCTGTGCAGGCTGCATGCACAGGGGAATAGATTATAAACCTACCTGAAGTTACCCTTCTTGAACAGAGGGTGAGGCCAGATGACCTCCAAATATCCCTTTCGATCTACACTCTCCTCCAAATGCTCCATCCTGATAACATCTTCAGAATCACCGATGTGATTTTGAGAGTTGAGGAAAGCCACAGCGCTCCCCTCCAAATTAAAGAGCTGTATGGCATATAGGAAGAGTTGGAAATGGAGCTGAAGCCCTGCGCTTGTGGCATTTATGTGACACAGTACTACTTCTGTTTTCAAATATTCTGTTTTCCAATATAAACTAGGTCTTGAGATACTATATAATGAACTTTTACTGCCCTGAATTGGCACAAGTCTTCGGTAGCTGAATCCAAATGAAAATGAAGTAAAACATTTCCAAACCTCAGGCAAGTATAGAGAAAATTATAGTAAAAGTAGCAGCAATATGTATCTATTGTTCTTACTTTGGTCTCCTGAAGATGTGTCCATACTGGGAGCAAGCAAGGCCTACTGTTGGTGTGTATACAATTGGCATTAACCGCTCAATATCATCTTGCAATACCCTATAGAATAATTTTTCATTTCTCTCTTGGATTCCCATTATGTAGATATACCTGAAATTAAGCAAAAGAAAAAAAAACCCACTAGTTACTATTTCACATTTATGCTTCTTTAAAACAATGTGAAAAATGTCAAAGCAAAAACCCAAATTTCCTTCATATTATTTCTTCATGAAATCCCTGCTTCCACTCAAGTTGGGCTATAAGCGCTAAACAAAAGTTGGAGAAGAGAGAGCAGCAGTACTAAAAAGCCAAAATAAAAATACTGGATATGACATACCATGCATGCTAACAAGTTAATGCACCAGCATGCACTGTGGTAAAAGATAACCCATGGATTTATTACAGGATGCAGCTGGGAGTCTCATTACTGTTGAAAAAAAATTCAGTGAAAGAATTTTTCATCCAAAAAAAAGTGAGGTCCTTACAGGAAGGTCTTGTTAATCCTAACATTAACACAGTTGTAAAACAAATTAACTCCTAACAAAAGGTCCATTTTGAAGGACTTACCTAGGTATGTAAATTAAACCTGCATTTTTGCAAATTTACCACTGTGTATCAGTTGTAACGCAGTCTTGCTAACCCAACAACATAATGATAACGAATTAGTGATCTGTCTTAGGCTACAGCAACCAGGCACTTTGCCAATACACATGACATGACTGTTTCAGAGCAGCAAGTGACACGATGTTGATTTAAAAGTCATCTTTTGGTTTTCATGAGAACAAAAGAGTTTTGATGTGGTCCAGTAAGCCTCAAACCATTCCAGCGCCCCCTCACCTTTAGGAGACTGCACATTTTTACTGGCAGATATACATAGGCTTATAAGAAAACAGGAACAGGACACTAAAAACATGCCATTCTAAAAAAACCCAAACAATCAAAATCCTTCACATTTTTTTTTACCAAACCAGTGAGTTAAAAAAAATTAATATAAAAAAATTACATTGTAAGACTCAAAATTCTAATTCTGTAATTCCTTTCTAGCAGTAACCACTGCATAAAGTTTTTGATACCTAATTATTAAACCCTCAATTTACCGTCTCACTTTTTTTTTTTTTAGCATGCACTATCTGCCCCCTCCTCCCCCCCTTGCAGTTCTGTGCTGTAACAACCTGCCACCCAAATCCTACATATTACAGAAATACATATTACAGCAAGGTTTGCCACTTTGTGCACATTCTTTATTCTTATTTTATGACTGCAGAACGTAAGAAAAAAAAGCTCCCCAACCTCATTTAGCCACATGATGAATGCATGATTGAGGAAAGCAGTTTTCTCTGCAAAAATGAAAATAACCTCCAACAACTGAAAAACCCAGTGGAGGCACAGAAACCTTGTTTGGTTATCCCCATCCAATATTTTACAGCAATTTCCATTTACTTGCATGACAAAACAAAGCCAGAAGGGTGCTTACTTTTCCAAGGGGTCAGTCATTTTTGCCAAATTCTTATGGAAGCGTAAGGCTTGAATGTCTTGTGTCTCTATTTTAGGAGGTAGAAGTCCTTGCAATCCAAGCAGTTGTCGTTCATGTAATGTAAAGGCCATACCCTGAAAACAAGAGAGGTGAGAAAGACTTTTCAGCTTTTCCTCTAGCATTTCTGTTTAGAATGTATTTCTATTTGCCATTTCTGACTATCAGCTGCATTCTTTTCTCATTGCAGGTGACGCAGCTGCCAGGGTTTGGATGTTTGCCTCTGCTGAGGTCCTCTCTAACCTTTGTGGGTATCCCTTCTGACCACCGCTTTTCCACATCTCTGAGACCTCATGCCCTATGCCAGATTTCATTTTGCTCTGTGAAATTTGCAAACAACTAGGAGAACCCATTGCAGAAAGGCTAAGGTTTAAAAGTAAAATACCAGCTGCTTCTTGATTTGTTTCATAGGAACATAAGGTAGACAAAGATCATGTGGGTCACCCAGTCTGGTCCCTACAATCACAGGCAGTAACCTTTAGTCCACAGAGGTTTACCTGAATTGTTCTGTTTGCTGCTGTTTTCTATGTACTTTCAGTAACTTTCAGATCTGTCTGGATTACTGAATTGCCCTAATGCTTCTATTGAGATGACAATTCAACCCAAATCCTTCATTTTTACCTGGGGATAAAACTAACCTATCTGTCTTCAGTTGTAGTTTCATCCTACCAAAAAGCATCATTTGTAACAAGTTAAGTTTCAGAAGAGTTAAAGTGCAAAAATATCCCACCATTTCCATTCTTTTCTGTTTCGAAGTGGATGAAGAGTTTGTTATTTAAATACTAATTTGAGTTATTTAACAATAACACTCAATAAAATTGGCTTTTCACTTGATACACAAAACAGCCTGCTGCGAGCTACCTGCTAACAACAGAGACTTGACAGGCCTCTTCATGGGGCAGTTAACTCCTAGGTGTAACTTTGTAAAACATTAACTGATCCGAGTCCAGATTCACCGCCGACCTGTCTCAAAGTGCTGACCCCATTTCTGACAACAATTGACCTCACTTTAAGTTTGCCACTTCCAAAAGAGCAATGATAAATTTCCTCATTTCAGTTCATCCAACTGGGTCAGTTCAGTGAATGATTAAATCAATATTTGTAAACGCAGGAGCCGAAAACCCAGGAAAGCCTTTGCTGTGCCAAGGCTGTGCATCAATCCGTAAGCAAAAGCAGAATCTGAAAGGGAAACGTCTTCTAGTTGCAATGGTTTGAAAGAGATAAAAACAAGAAACAGCTCTGCTCACAGACAAACACTTCCTTTGTTCACTAAAGCAGCTAGACTAAAAAACAAGTGCGCGTTTTCTCAAATTTCCCCACACTGGCAGCAGATTCTTACTGCCAAGCTAAAAAAAAAAAAAAGTTTAAAAAGCTTTGCAAGATTTATTTTATACCTTGTAATTACAATCATAAAAAATCATACAAAAATCCTCCTGCAATCAGATAGATCACAAGAAAAAAAGTAGTATTTTCCCACTTTAGAACAAGACATAAATACATATATATATTTTCACCTCTACTTGAATAGACTTTCACAGGTATTCATGGAAAACATGCCTATTTACAAAAGATCTCTCATTTAGAGATTATACAGTGTAATTCAGCACACTTGAATGGTTTATAACCAATACAACTACTCCCTAGGAAAAAACATAATATTTTTACATAGTTTTTCTCCTTGCTTATTTAAATCACATTTAATATCAATTATTTTGGCTACACTGATTTAAGCAGCCACCTGCTTTTCTGTACTAATTCTATACTATGTTTTAAAATAATGAAATACTTTGAAAAAAGTTAGGAAGAAAAACAGAACAAAACCAAAAAGACTTCAGTATATCACAAAAAACACTTGCAAATACTTTATTGGGAAAAAAAGTATTTAACCCTAAACTAGATCAATCTTTTTATTTCTGACAACCTTCCATGTAATAGATTTGACATTACTGAACTCAATTTATCCTTTTTCTACAAGTCTTTTTTCTACCGAGTCATCCGCAAACCATTGTTTTCTTTCCTCATGTAATTCTTATTCTCAAGTAGCCTTCCAATATTGCCTGTAAATAAATTTCAGATGACAGCTTATTCCTGAACTCTTTACCCTTGCTGCTGGTCTTTTGCTGGGTGTAACAGTCACTTTACCCATGTGGTAATTCTGAAAACTCACTTGAATAATCCAAAAATTCCACTGAGAACACAACCATGCAAGGAACAACAGCATGAGAAAAAAATAAAAACACCACAAGGAATACACACTGAATGCCATAATTTTTTCCCTATGTTGCAAAGGATCTGCTTTAGTTTCACTTCTGCGCACTTCACAGGAATATTGAAAGATTCTCTGGGAATGTAAATGCATCTTCCAAAGTTGCCTGGAAGTGAACCATGCAAACACATCTCTCAGCAGTCTTCCCCTTTTCCTTAACTACTACCTAATTTGTTACCATCAGCAGCTTGTATCTTTTTAAAACAACTGTTTCTCAACACAATTTGCTGTGCAAGGGACTTAGGATACAAAGCTGAGTACAGCTGGTAAACATCTGTAATATTTTGACTGTTACTTTAGGCACTACAAAAACATTAATACCAAAATATTTACAATATTAAGGAGGAATAAAAAAAGCTTTGTCTCTTTCCAGAGGATATATAAACCTTGGTCAGTAAAGCCATTAATGTCACTAGTTTAAGGTGTATCAAAGGTCAGAATCCCTTCAGTGGTAGCACACTGGCTACATCGACATTTTACTCTAAACTAGCTGAAATACCTCACTAGCAAAACCTATGTCCTCCCCAACAGAAACTCTCAATTCCCTTAAAAATAAAGTCTACCTAATTTCTAATTTCCACTATTAGCATGACGCTGCGCCATGGCTTTTCCTTAATTTCCCTGTACAGTGAAACCAGTGACCTTGAACCATCTGGGTCCTGAATAACATCAAAGAAGCCCCGAGGTTAGTACCAAGCCAAACAGCTATAATCTTTATTCAGTTTATTCACATTTTTTCCAGTCTATAGGCAACCTGGACTTTCAGGGTATCTGGAACTGCAGTAACATTAAACACTGAATTTTTTTTAGTAGTACTGAAGTACTTCCAGCTGTTTATTCCATGAAAATTAGATCTTACCACATTAAAAGACGCTTTAATTTCTGTCCAGGCCTACCTCAGCAATCTGAATGTCATCAGCTTCCATACAGAAATCTAATCCTCATTCCAACTAGAACACAAGTTTAGTCCAGAGCAGCACTATAAAAAAACCCAGAGACCTTCCAACACTTGCTGTACTCCCTCCCATTCATTATCTTTGTCCACGACCATCAGCAACCCCATGTTCTGGATTTGGGATTGCAGCTTGCTTCCCATACAGCACCTGGCAGGATAGAGATGTTCCTTAAACCAGCGTGCCTAGGAGCTGCAGTATTACAGATTTCCTGGCCTCTTCTCTCATTCTATAAACCCCAGTACAGTCTGACAGAACCAGAGGTCAGGTTCCAGTGAATTAGGAGGCACTCAGCACTTTGCACTGGGACTGATGTCCTCAAAGGCGCTTAAGATCCCAGGACCTTCTTAAGGGCCAATTTCCCTCTGGTTTCTCCTGGGATTAAATGCTTAAATACTGTAATGATTCAGGTTTAAGTCACAGGTTTTGGTTTCCTTTGACCCACAGTGCTAGGTGTCCTTTCTGAGCCTTACGCGCTGACTTTCACTTAGATTAGTTTCCTTAATCCTCTTTACAGCTCAGAAAAAAACAGGTGTCCTTTCTAAAATAGTCCAGATAAAGCAGGAAGCGAATCTAGGAGAAACCCCAGCATACTTCAAAGACCACAAAGGGATTAATTAACACACATGGACAAACTTCTTGCAACAAAACCAACATACCACTGGGGGGAAGAAAAGAAAAAAGGCAAGTAAAATGAAGTGTTGTCTGCTTTGTACTTAAGATAAGCTCACATTGCATCACCACATACTGTGCCTTTAATCCACATACTATCTGGCACTGGGACCTCACTTTCGCCCTAACAACTGGGCTCTACTACATCAAGTCAGTGGTGCTATAAATACCAGCATACAAAAATTCTAGTTGCCTACTTTGCATGAAGGTGAATAGGAGACCTGAAGCCTGCAAGCATTGATTTTTATAACACCGCTAAGTAATACTGAGAGGTTTCTGAGCAGAGAAGTACTAGAAGAACTTTTTCCCCACCTGCAAATTCTTGCAAGCATATGTATAGAAGGGGATATTTTCAACTGGTATCATAAAAGCTCTCAAGCATTCTGAAAACCTGTATGGTTTATAACAAAAACCCCATTCAAACCGATAAAGATGTAAATGCAGAATATATCCAAATATGCCATTGTTTGGAAAATTAGTTGGCCTACTCCACAGGGAAGAGTTAATCAAAGGGTTTTCATGTATTTTCTAATCATTATTATAACATATTCAGCAGTATAGAGTAGCCTTTGAAGTAGCATCATGGACATTTTTGAAATAAAGTAGATTTTATGTTGGATTGTGGCTGCTTCCCTTAACGCTGCTTCCTTTTGCCAAATCATAAAGTTCACTGTTGTGTAACATGTCTCCACTGCAAATTAATAAAGTCCACTCATACGAACCAAAGGTGTATTTGCTATCTCAACCAGAGATTCAAAGTTTCTCTGTTTATGAGAACAGTGTAGAATATGGGAATCTTCTTTGATTTCTTTCCTCCTCCACTTTTTTAAAACTCAATTTTGTATCTTTATTCTTCCAGAAACAGCATAGTTTATATACTAGAGGGTGTGGCTGACACAGCACAGCAATCTAACCCTCCTGAACTGTGAAATGACCCAAACCTTCCCAGGTTATTCAGCCTTTAAAGACCTGAGTCTTTCTGCAGGCAAAGATGCCACCAGTCCTTGCACCGCCTCTGCATGTGTGGAACCAGATGTAAATCACTTTGGCTGCTGAACCACACTATAGCTCACCCGCAGCAGCTCTCATTTACTAATGATGGGGCTTCAATTTAAAGCATTCCCTTGTAGCAAATGGGAAAGAGTCGGAAACAGAAAGCCTTTACACACCAGCAAGAAAGCCCTCCAGCCTCTCCAGGGTTTGTTTTCAAGCACCAATGGTTACAGTAAAGCTGTATATTGCAGATCATGAGCACGATGACTGAAATGGTTCACCTACACCATATAGCATCCCTGAATACCTTAGTCTGACATTTCATCAGACTGCTTTTTTTCTAACTGAGCAGATAATGTTGCTTTTGTTCTCCTTTAATGGTATTCAACTTAGAATAAAAAAAAAAAAAAAGAAAAAGAAAAAAAAACCCAAGAGAGCTTCCTTCCTTCTTCCACCCACCATCCCAGCGGCTCACAAGTCCTAAGCAGAATAGCTGATCTAAGTTAAATGAGGTGCAATACTACCTTCCACCTTTGGCACCTTTTCAGAGAGACCAGATAAAAGCTGGTTAGAGATTAAACAGTTCCATCTTTCCACATTTAATTCCCTTTAAAAGCATGCAGATCTCAAGGAAGCTGAGAAAAGCTGCAGAAGCGGCAGACGCATGACCAAGCCACCTCCACTCAACAATCTCTCCATCTCCAAACCAGCTGGGCAGAACACAAACTTGTGGCAGGCCTTCTGGCCTGGGGGTGTGTGTACACCCAAGGAAACTAGCGGTTTCTATCAGGTTTCTGCCTTCTAAGATCTTTCTTTGCAACTGATTAGAAACTGCTGGTAGTAGTATTTCAAGCACTGCATTTCCTAGTGACATGCCACATCCTCTTTTATCCTGGTTTCCCCAGGAAGGCAGACAGGCATTGCATATTGTACGCCCTGGCTGCTCAACCCAACTGACACCATTTAAAAAGTATTAAAATAAATCAAATGTGTCAAAAACCAGCATGGTGACAAAGGGCTATGGAAGGGGAAATGAACATCTGCTTTTAAATCTTCCAAGTTCATACAACCCTTCTTCACATTCTCTTGTCCCATCCTATTTATTTTGTCCAACTAGCTGTACCTTTGGGGGGGGGTGTGTGGGGTGTGTTAGTTTTTTATTCTGTATTGGAAACACACTGTTCAGGTATTTGCCAAAAGTCAGGGCGGTCATGTACACCTTTGTTTAGAGAATCAGTTTTCTCAACTAAGCTAATCTATCAAGAGTAAGGCTGAAATAAATTGGGCTGGAAAAGCTGGGAATGAACACAGATGAAACTGTGATGAATGCTCTAGCTAAATACAACATTTGAGAAGATGACCACCCATATGGAAAATGAGACACAAGGACAGTTCCTCAGGAAACAGTCTGGGATTAAACTGCCACTTGCAGCACCATCACTGAATTATTATTAAAAATGTATCATGTATTCCTATGCACATGTGCCCAAGCATATACATAAATACAAATATTTGTGTGTGTGTTTAATACAATGTCTTGAAGGTATTTGCTGAAGCTAAAAATTTGAGAGGCATTGTCAGGGCAGGAGAAGGATATTAAGGAATGAAACAACCAAACAATATTGAGGAACAGAGTAATAGAAAAAGGGCTAATGGAATGTACTGCACAAAATACAGTCACACACTCAGGGAGTAACAAGAACTAATGCCACAACATAGAAACATCAGCAACTAAAATACAGGAAGCATCACAAATTAGTCAGAGTCACAAATTTGCTGCAAGCACACAGAAAGCAAGCATATGAATAATGTTACAGGTCATGTATTTCCAGTGAAGATAAACATTCTGATGCACTCTACATGGCAGAACGGACATCACCAGCATCAGGGATCATCTACTCACGCATCACCTGTTCTGTGTTGGAAAAAGAAATCCTGGCCCTTGAGCGAGAATCCAAAGCACTACCACAATATACATAACATCTTAACTGTCAGTACTAAACAAATGAGATTGTCCTAACTGTTCTAAGTGCCCAAGAAGCTTAAAATGCTGACTTGGCACAGCAGGGATCTCCAGCAGAATTAAAGGTCCTGAAGTCAATTAACTGTAATTTGAATCCCTGTCAAGAGAGCAGAAATCAAACATCATGGAAGACTGGAAACATACACAGATGCCAGCAATGCAGTTACAGTAGGTTCTGCAATTGTTTGGCTGCAACAGCAAGGGCATTACTGAGATACTTCATGACCTTTTCTGAGCCACTCTAACAATAAACGTTTGAAAGCTGGCCTTCAAACTTAAAACCCCAAACCTGCTGATATAGGTATAGTATGCACCTGCAAAAGGTAAGGATGGGAAAGAAAAAAAAATAAATGGTACAAGAAAAACCTGCTCCAATGACAAAGAACAAAGAGCAGATTAATCTGCACAAGAGGGAAGGGGTGGTTTTCTGCTAGCGAAGCTGCCACCTTGCAGCTCTTATTTTAGGGCCCACATATATTAAAGGAGACCAAACGTTCTGTAGAGTTGATGGGGACTATAAAAAATAAACATAAGCAACTAAAACACAAGTCATAAAATGACAATCTCAATAAGCTGCCAGCAAGAGATAAAGCCCTTTATCTATGCCTGTATGAATATGAGGTATATATGCATGAGGCACTGTGGGCAAGAAAAGCACAAAGGGTAAAGTACTCTGCATATTTAGTCATTTATTTCTCTGCTGAATTTCCAAAATACATTTCTATACAGATACTGCATCCAATATCAAGCAGTTACCACTTCACTAGCTTACAGATCCATTCCAACAGGTGTCACCCTTAACAGCAGACTGATGCAGAGCCAAACAAACATGGGAAGTTTTTTTCCTCTCACAAGTATAATTTCTTGGTGACATTCAGAAGTTTAAAAAAATCAGCTGCTATTAATACACAGCTCGCTGCTCTTCCCTTCTCCTCAAAAATAAAAAAGGCATTAAAAATACTGCATTGTGCTCAGTCCACTAGAGAATTCCAGGCTTAAGAGAAGAATTAGAAAGATATTACCACTAGAAAAACAGTAAGAAATGACCTATTGTTTTTGTTTCTGAATACTGTTGGATAATCAGCACTTGGCAAAGCTTAGAGGGCTTGAAATAATTTCCACTGGCATGTCAAAGCGTTTCTAGCTCAGAAAAGTCTCAAGATAATCTGATCTTGACAAATCACACCAATCTACCTGACACAGCAATCTCAATTTTACTTTTGCAGTCAGCCAGTCTCTAACACAGTCCTCTCTCTGTACAGGCAACCTGCATTCACGCAGTATCAAGGCAGCTCACACTATACTATCCCACACAAGAAACATGGCTGCAGGTCTGTATTTTGTTTTCTTCCTTTCTTTTCACAACACTTAGGAGTCATGCTTGCCAAAAGACCCACTGCAGCAATTCTCCACGTAGTTACAGGCAAAACACAGGGAGATGCAGCATGCAGTTCCCAGCTTAATATCCTCCCCAGCTATTTTGAGCCCACTGGTCAACTTCTAATTTTGATAAAAAGAGAGGGACAGGGAGAAGAGAGGGGAGAAGGTTTTGCTGTGCAGAACAAAGAGCCAGCCTAGCCGCCTTCTGAAAGGCTCAGGGTTATGTGCCTGGCTTGCCACCTGGCCAATTTAACACAGAACACTTTGTGTTCTTTGTGTCTATGCGTGGGGCACATGGGAAGGAGCTAAGAATACAGGGGGAGAGAAGGAGTCAGGGCCATGGGCAGAAAAGGAAGGGAAGTAAATTTACAGCGAAGAGGAAATGTAAGGCATTATAGGAAGGGAAAAAAATAAAATCAAGAGAATGGGGAAAAGGAGAAAAGCTAAACATTAAAAACACAGGATAAAACTATGGAAGTCCACCTTCCATTGCTACACTGGCTCAGGAAACACCCTGTCTGAGATTTGTCACCTTTCTTGGCCGCCTTACACATCTTGGCCCAGCTACCAACAAGTCCTCATCTCATTTCTTTCTAGTTTTGGTTTACACATTAATTGTTTCAAGATTCCTGAAGGCTACTACTGCTCTGGGAAAAAAAGATATTGGGGATGGGGTTGTGGAAATGGGAAAAATTTTGTGAAGGAGTAGGGGGAAGCTGCTTTTTTACAAGTTCCTCCCAATGCATGGAATTAACATAACATTTCTACCTCCCAGCTAGTGCCATTCAAGGCTTATTTTTAGATGCTCTTTGTCCAACTGCTCTGCACAGGAATGTTTCTTACTGATACGGCTTGGCCTCAATTCTGTCTTGCAGGAAGAAGCCAGGACTAGGACAAAGAGGCAAAGACTTTCCATAACTAGCAAGACCGAATTCAGAATTAACTTTTGCAAACTCTAAGACTATCTGCTAAAGCTTTACTTCAATTCAATCAGCCCCAAAATTAAGCCAATAATCAGCAAGAACCAGTGACTCTTCATCTGGCACAAGGAAGCAGCGGTATTTATTGTGTAAACCACAGCAAGCCAGGGGACGCGCAGGCTGACAGAAGCAGAAGCTGTTACTGGAAGGCCTTGTACCGTAAGTGTCCAGGTAGTAAACTTGAAATGATCACTGACTCCTCCATCTTCTGTACCCTTTTTTTGGCTGTGGCCCAGTACATCTCCTGGAGGTGGTTTAACCCTAGAACAAGGTTCACTGGACAATTACCAGATGAAGATAAGATATTTGACAATCACACACTACCAACCTTGTTTGTTCGTGGGTTTAACATCAGTGGCTTGCCTTTTTCTTTTGTATGTGCACTGCGACACACCATCGCACAGGGAGTGGCAGCTACTCTTAGTCGAGAGAACATTTTTTTTTTATACTGCACCTGGGAAAGAAAAAAAAAGAAAATCATTCATATACAGAGGCAGTGGAACCAGTGTTCATATTTGTAGGCCATCTATTGTAAAAGAAATAGGCACATGCTAGATAAAACTCTTTGTTCTAACACTGTGATAGTAACTCAGAATCACCTTGCAGCAGCCAACTGGTAGAAAAAGAAGGAAGGCTTTACAATGATGAGAGTGCATGAGCGAGTGGAGAGAAAATACAGGGACACTGATGTGAGCTAGCATTGTGCTGTGGACTGTAGTCAACCAGCATTCACTACGTGTTGCCTTATAGCTGCACCATAAACCCAGAGCAGAACTGCCATTAGCAAATATTAACCTTCTGTGGTGACCCTGCAACTGGCACCAATGCAAATACCAAGCAGGGCAGAATGACTTGGGCTAGTGCACCAAGAAGATTTTAAGCTGAGTTGCTCCAGCAGCTTTCTGAAAATGAAATCTTGTGGCCTGAACAAGAAAAAAACTAGATTAGAACAAAATGTAGACTTAAAATGGTCAGAAATTCACTGAACTCTGGATTTCATGCTTAGATTTTTTTTAATTCCAAGCCTGAAAAAAGGCTATTTTTAGAGAGAATATAGTCTTTTCAACAACTGACATGTTTCCCTAACAAATAAAAAAAATTGTTAGTACCATTCAAAGCTTAGTTCTTAATCTTGCCAGGTGATAACTCCTAAATCCATTTTACTCAACTATTAACTGCAAGCTCTTTGGAACAGAAATTATCATTTATCACGTGCTTGTAAAACGCAGTACCACCAGTGAATGCGTACTGGACTCATCTCTAAACATTATTTCACCAACACAGAGAGACAACAGCAATGACAGCGAGACCTTACAGAGGACCATGGCCTGTATGAAGACACATTAAGATGGCAGGCCAGAAAGGTCAGATGTACACAGCTCAGATGCAGTATCATGCAGAATCCTAACACGGGGAGAAGAAAAAAACCCCAACCAACAAATCCCAACAGCCCTATAGAGTCAGTGGAGGAAGGCAGAGATCCGGGATCAGCACAGCAGGGAACCCCTCTCCATTGCAATTGGTGTGGGTGGGGGACCCCAGCAGCCAGAGCTCCATCATCCCCTGGCCCAGATGCAGGTTCACATCCAAGAGACATGCAAGGACAGTAAAGCAGGTATGAACCATTTTTAAGGAACGAAATGATGCATGGTTTAGATTTTTAATTTCTTCCAGATGGAATCCAAAATTAGATTAAACAACAAAATTTCATTATCTTAAATACAGCCTGAATACTTTAGAAGACCTTCTTATAATCAAATTTACATATAATCAGCTTTTAAAATGGCACACTGATCTTACAAGTTACAATCTAAGGATTTTCTTCAAAATCTTTCCAAGCATTAAGAGAACATGCAAATATTTTTCATCAACAGTTACACGCAAGTTTCTCTTCCACCTACTGTAAAGCATAGAGGAAAGCAGCACTGTTATTCAGCAGGATCGCTTTCTCTCATTCTTTATTTGTTTGTTTAGGCCTTGCAACTGAAAAAAAAAATCCACTGAAAACCCAAGTGTTTAGTTGTTTCGTGGTGAAGAACATAAATTTACTGTGTGGAGACAGGATGAATGGAAGCCTTGCCAGCACCACAAACAAATGTTGCTTTTAACATGATAATTCCTCCCTGAACCAGCTAGCAGTGGACTAAACACCGCTGGTCTGCCAGAACTCTGGGCAGCTGAAAATCAGGATCAGATAAGCAAAATTCATTTTGTGCTGCAAAACAATCAGCCTTTAGGAATGGCAAATTCACTCTTAACTGTTTTTAATTCTGTTCCTTTGCCATCATTACACAACTGTGAGTCCATCTCCTCAAGCACATGAGGCTAAAAGCAATCTGTGATTACAGCGTCGCAGCAAACCTCAGCCCACATCCCATCAGTCTGGTGTTAAGGTGGCTTCAATGGGTCATGAGCAAATGCCTTAAACATGGAATTAAAAAGTAGGCCAAACAGCACACCTCAGCCTACTCTAATGAAGTTTAAATTACTTTGTTGCAATTAGTAAGCATTTAAGAACCATCAAGATTGTGGCCCAGATTTCTCCTAACTTGATCAATTAACTCTCTAATCAACTCTCTAATCAAGAGAGAGAGAGAAAAAGACTTTTCAGGGGTGTGATTAAAATCTTACTTTATTCTCTTCACTATGAGAGAAGACCTGCTCCTCTCCTCTGAGGTGACATACTCGCATGTAAAACAATTCTCTTGCTGGGTGTCTTCAGATGCATAAAGCAAGTGGGAGAATCAGGCTTCATTTTTCACTCAGTCCCTCTGTTTATATGCAAGAGATATAATCCCAGTTAATTTATATCCAGCATAAAACCTGATTGGTAACTCAGTCCTGAGCTCTTCTTTCCCTGCTCTTCCAATTGGTTCCTATTTCTGTTTCATCTCCCTTCTTGCACATCTCCTCTAGCTCCTTTTGTGGCAGCTTTTAAACATGTCTTAGCAAGAATCTGCCTCCAAAACTCAGTTTAATGTGGCTTACCCTGAAACCACAAAGCAAGCATCCTTCCCTATCCCCTGTCCATACTCCTCTGTAGGAGTGCCAAGAGCTCTGCCCGTGTGGCCGTGGCCCTCCATGACTCATCTACCCTTTACTCCCCGCTCTGCTGGCCACCAACTTGGCAAGAACAAGCCAGCCATCAGCTCATGTCTTTCCACTTTTGAAGTCCCAAATCCTCCTCAAGAATACATGCACGGGACAATCCAGCAAACCTTAGGATTAAAAATCAAGGCTACATCCGTACATGCCACCAGTGTCTTGATGCTTTTTACAATGAAACTCCCAGGCTAACTCTGCTCACCCCCAAGCCGAGGCTCACAGGTGGGTTTGAGCCAGATGCAGCACTGGGGTAGCCATAAAACTCACACCAGGAGTTCGGGATTCCCGCTAACAACTTCTCAGACAGAAGATGCCACCAGACAATAAAAATATTTTAAATGCAGCACGGTAGAACTGACAACAAATAACATGCCCTGGGCAGCACCGCTTCCCCTCTGGTCTCATGGGGAAGACAGAAGGGACTGCCTTGTGCCCAGTGGCTAGTACTTGCCAGCTCTGCTTCTGCGAAGCATTTCGAGCAGGCAACAAGGTGCAAGGAGAAGTTTGGAAAAAGGGTCCCTGAACACATACCTGGTTTCAAGGAGACTAAAGGGTTGGGTCATGCTGCTTCATGGGAAGGTTTTTAGATGGTTTATGATGGGTTTTGTAGAAGGGAGGCCAGGCTTGAGATGGTGCTTTAACCATAAGAAAAAGGACAGATTATTTTGATGGTAGAGGCTGTCAAAAGGGGAGTGTTGCAATGACATGAAAAAATACACTGCAGAACCTCAGCCCTCTGTGTCCCACGAGGAAGAATTAGGAAAAAAGCAGAGGAATTCAAAGAAGAATAAAATTCCTGCTGAAACATGTGTCTCCATAACCAGAACAAGGACTTCTTTTCTTCTTTCAGTACCTGACAATGGTAAGGACTAAACATGACTGTTGTGCACCACTGGACTTAATCCAATACAATGGGTAATTTTTGATTTATTACCACATACATGCTGTGTCACAATTTAAGAGAATTAAATTCTTCAGCATGCCAGATGACAGCTCTCTGCTGTGCCTTATCAGGAGGCATCTGGCCAGGTCAAACTAATTACCAATACTGCACAAGTGCCCTTATCTAGGAGCAAATGTTTTGCTGCTGCAATTATGGATTTGTTAAACTGCAAAAGCTACCTTTAAGGGAAAGGTTCCTCATACTTTTAAAAGGTACAATTATGTTGTTCAGAGAGTCAGGAAGCTCAGTGTCAATTAAAGCAAGGTCTGCTTCAATTCCTGCACAGGCTGCCTGACGCATCTGTTATACCTTAAGAGCAAAAAGTATCTCTCAGTGGACAGCAACATGCGCTCCATGACTTTGCAGTCTTCCTTCACTTTGAAAGATGGCTAAAGAGAAATCTATTTCAAGTATTCCTGAAATCCTGTGTAAATGAACAGTTCCAGTCTTCCTTTCATGTACAGAAATTTCCAAGACCTGTGCATTAATAGAAACTTGTTCTTGATAAACACAAGCTGGAATTATTCATTCAAGACCACACAGGCACCACAATTTCCAATCTTTCTGGCCTCGATCAGTTTTGGTATTTTGAGTATCACTGCTCTAGGGCCAACAAACATTTTCTCTTACATTGCCATAGCAATCTATCCAGTGAGTCTGCAGTATCCCCAGGCTGCTGTGGATACACCACCACACTATCTTTTCTTCTTTTTTTTTCTAAATGAATCAAGGCTTGACACAAACCAGGCACACACTAGCTGGCTTCATCACTTCAATAATGATAAAGCAGTCTAAAATTATTACATTAGGCAAGTACCAACTATAACTGCGTCTCCCAATGAGACTTTTACTCAAGAGAAAGCAGCTTTGCCTGCACCTGCCACACTGCAGTGCATGCTTTGCAGATCAAGGGGGAAGGGGGCACTCGTATTTTACAACGGGAGCATCCCAGTGTGTACGTGTGTGGAGGAAAGAGCAGACTGATGAAGCTGGGCGATGCTGTCCTGCACAGCAACTCAGCACCTCTGATGCCCTGAGCTGACCAGACACTGTTGGAGGGAGTTAGAAGAAAATGGTGGTAATAATTTTTCAGGTTCCTTCCAGCAAAGTCCTGAGCTGCCACTTTAAAGGATATTTCTACTGTACCTTGAGATCTGCAGATTAAAAGGAACAAACATATGGGGAGGTGTTACTAATAAAATGTTTGGCGGTAGTAAGCTGGTCATTTTGGATGCAGATCTTCAAGATATTGAAACTAATTTTCTTCCCTCTTACTCTGAGGCAACTGGTTCAACAAGGAGAAAAATTAGATGTGCAGTACTTCAGTGAAGAAAGTTAGTAACATGAGGCTTGAAACATCCAGCAAATAAAGCACACTTAGGCAAATTCAAAAGTGAATAATAGCAGACAACCTTTGCAAAAAGAGCATGTGTTCTCTAAATTGCTTTAACTTACAATATTATAAAACTTCTTGCAGCACAACTAGAAAGTAGGACTAAATCATTTGATATTGGAGTCTTGGTTCATAGAAGTTCTTATCACACGACATCAGAGAGCTATTTTATTATACACTAATGATCTGGCCTAAACATTTTTCTGAAGTCAGTCCATTATCTTGTACTGTTGAAACTGCAGCAGCATCTACTTCGACATGAAGATGTACTCACATTCTTGATTTTATTCCATTTGTCTGACTGGGAGGGCTACCAGTAGTAAAGGTAAGTGCATCTGTGTATGTGGGACAAAGGCCTTATCCTGCAGAATCCTTAGAAAGATTGCAGAAATACACAGAAAGTCACTGTTGCTTTATTCTGCAGAACGGGTACATTCCTGTATTAGAACTGTTTTCTTCAGTTCACAAATAGGGATTTTTTTTGGATACGAGAGTGAAACAAGGATGTTCTCAATAACTGCTGCACACTTATAAAAGGGAATTCTTCCCAGAACAGCTCAGCAATAAACACGGAGAAACAAAGCCGCATGCTAATTTAGTGCCAATCAGGTAAAGTATAAGCCTGCAAACCACTTATAAACATCGGTGTGCACTACAATTAGGACTTAAAAAAGAAACCCACCTGCTTAAATTACAGAAGAACCTGAAAAACTACCCATACACAGTTAGTTAACAGCCCAAGTAACAGCAAAGCACTCCTTCTGTTGCAATAAAGGGGCTGCCACCAGTCGATGAACGTTCAATTAGTACTCACTCAAGCACAGTGCACTACCACGCATTGACAGCTTTGCTTAGTTTGCAGAAGAAAAAGCTTCAAATCTTGTCTGCACTCATGCTGCTGACTGGTAACGCTACCGCACAGGACTCTCAGAAGTTTTGTTCTGGGACTGTTAACACACACTTTGCTCAAAATACACGCCCAGACTGAATTTCTACAGACCTTATCACGTCTAATAGAGCCAATATCATGTTAGGCACTGGTGGCTGCACACACACATGGATTACTTGCAGAGTTTCATATTCTCTCTGCCACTTCCTGTTACCCACGTATGTACACAGGTAAGATTTCCCTTTGCTCTTCACTACTTTTTGGAATTAAGAATGCAAAGATACCAAACAATAGCTTGCCTGGCTACAAGACTGTCCTTTTTTATCAGCCCCCTATCAACAGGTTGCAAGTTTTCAGTTTTTTTCCAAGAGATTCATGCCATGATACAACACACCAAGTTGCTCAGAGATGAGCACTTATCTGGTACCATTTAACATTACGGTGCAGCAAGGCCAAGGGGCACATGGGACCTGAAACAGTGGCATTTCAAACCGCCACCACCACTTCTTTTAATAGTCAAGAAGCAAAACCCAACGACCAGAGAGACTAGCTCTAAAAATACCAGGCAGCCTGACTGTGTTTCCTCTTCCAGCCCCACACCAGCAGCTCTGCAACTTCCCAGCTTTCACTCTCTAGCTTTTAGGCCCATCAAAGTTCACCACAGGTTGTAAGTCATCACGGGGGCCCATCAGCCAACACCGAGGAGCTGCAGAAAGAGCTAAATGTGGGGAATTTGGGGGCAGCATCCTCCCAGGCTTGACCAGAGGAGCTGCTACCAACAATGGCGCTTGTTCTCGGCGGGTGGCAGCTGCGTTTGTCACCCATTTTGACAGCTGGTAAACACACAGCCCTGCACAGCCTGGGCAGTGCACGCCCTGTTGCCTCTGAGGCAGGACCTGAGGTATTTTCCACCTGCCGCCGGGGCCGGCCGCGCCAAGGGCAGCAGGCCAAGGGCAGGGGGCCGCGGCAGGCCTCCACTACCCCGCACAGCAGGCCGAGCCTCGGGGCCTGCCGACACACAGGGGCGAGCTGCTGTTGTGCTAGGCTTCAGTCGGCCCCAGGGGATACGGAGCTCCCTCCATCCCCATTCCCCGCTCCCGGGCGGGCCTCGTGTCCCCTCACGGGAGGACGGGGCTGGCCGCACGCCCGGGCCCTCCCGGCCCCCGGTGCCGCCCCGGTCCTGCCCATCGCACGCCCTCCGGCTGCTGCTCGGTGGTACGCTCGGCCAGGGCACGAAGCGAGCGGCCTCTCCTCACCCTGGCAACACGCAGGCGGCAGGGCCGGGGGCCAGGTTTCAAAGCGGGGAGGCACTCGAGAGAGGAAAGGCTGCAAGGGTCGAGGCTCTGGAGAAAACGCCCCCAAAATGCGGGCTTGTAAGAAGACAAGAGGCCTTTCGTACGCCGATTGTAAAATTGTTATCAGAATGGGATCTACCTCCTCCTGTGGCTGCTGCCCTCTGAGTGATGCTGGCCGAGGACCCGTTTCTATTGTGCAACAGCAGCTCCCATCCGCCGAAGCTCCCTCTGCCTCGGAACCCGCCACTGAATGGAGCAAACAAGGAGGCACCGGGGAGGGACACCCCGGAGGGCGGGGTGTTCCTTATGACTGACAAGCCAGCGCAGCCAATGAAAAGAAAGTCGGCTCGCCGGTCGACGGCCGGCGCGACCAATGAGCTTCCCGCTCCGCTGCTCTCCGCCCTGACGGAGGGGAAACGGGGCCGGGCATGGCCGGGCGCGGCCTGTTAAATGTTAATTAGGACAGGAGAGACAGCGAATCGGCGTGGAGAGGCGTGGCGCCCTGAGGGGCGGGGCTCCCGGTAAGGGGCGGGGTGAGGGGTTGTGTGAGGGCACGGGACGTGAGGGGACTGGGCTCGTGAGGGGGCAGCAGCTGCGAGGGGCCAGGGCCCGCGTGAGGGGCCAGGGGCTGTGAGGGGACCACAGCTGTGAGGGGACAGGGATGGGGGCTGTCAGGGGCCAGGGGCCGTGAGGGTGCCCACGGGCACCCAGGGTGGCAGGGCTCCTGAGGGAGCACGCTGGGGAGCAGGGCGAGGCAGTAAGGGCAAAGCAGGGGAGCGGGGTCCCCCTGGGTATAGCTGCTTGAAGCAAGAGAGATGCTGCTTCCCAATGGCCGGGGCCACAGTGCTGGATCCCCTACATGGATCAGAGCTCCTAAAGCATGCAGAGCCATGTGCTGCCATACAGAGCCTGAAGGACTGGAATACCCTTCGATTAAAACAGAAGACTTGGCAGAAGATGGGGAGGCAGCTAATGCTGCAGGTCAGCAATAAAATTACCAGGTCCAGAAAAGAACTGTGATCTCAAAAAGCATCACACTTCATAACATAGGGTTGTTAGTCCTAATGCTGGTCTCACCTTAATAGAAACTATACTCTTCCCCAGCTAAGCTTTCGCGGTGATTGGAGAGGGAAGGTATAATGGTATTAAATGTGACCACTCAGCTTGTCTGAGACTTCATCCGTCTCCTCTCTAACCCAAACCCTGAGAAGTTTTCCAGTGTTGCACATTATGAGGCTGTTAATTCTCTGCTGGCACTTAACATGATTTAAATTGTTAGATGTACGAATGAGCACTGTGCAGTTAAGAGAAGCAGAGTTGCTATAGTAACTGGAGCAATAATATATAAACCCTTTTAATCAAAACCTTGTCTAATCATGATTTTGAGGCCTTTCATGAAGTGCATATTCTGCTGCTTTCCCCCCTGTCAGCACGACACTGGCGGCTTTGAAACATTTCTGAATAATGTGGTGCTGCACCTATAAACAAAGGGGATTGCTAAAATAACATGCAAGATCATGACTTTGTGACTGACTAAAAATTGAAGGCATTTAAAAGTGCTAGACTTCATACCCAAATAGCATAAATCAGTATTGCAGTAAACTCATGTCATTGTAGACTGGTTGAGGATCTTGCCCCATATAGCTAACGGAACAGTTAACGCCTTGCTGAAATATACTGCATAACACTCCCTTGTGAAAGAATGTCTGTCTTGAAAACTGTGTTGTAATTAGTCCCAGAAGAGAAAAACCTCCACCCAGGGAATGGGATTTGGCAGAACTGCAGGGTCTGAAACTTCCAGCAACAATTTTTAATGGGAGGGAGAGCTTTCATTTCTAGACAGCACACCCACGACTTGTGCCAGCATTTGCTTCCAGCAGCTCTGTGGTATCAGGTTCATTCCCCAATGCAGACTCACCAAACCTTTGGTTTGAGGTGGCCATGCTCCACGCCTTAACACATCGGCAGCAGCAGCTTGGAGCGATATGACACAATACAGCACAGCCTACTGCCTAATAACACCAACTTGGCTTGTCCTAAGACAACAGGGGTGCTTTATGTCTGATCTATACGGACAGCAACCCCATGTACCGTGAGACTCTGCTTTCTCAAGCCTGTTCTTCATCTCATGCTACTACATAGCCACCGAGTGACTGTTACATGTATGGCTAATTCATGCAACTGCCTGTGCTGTAGAACAAGAGCAGCGGTTATTTCTTCTTCCTCCCGAGGACTTTTATCACCTTATTTGGTGATCAACACAGAAGAGTTTCTTTTGGCGTGTGCCAACAACAATGTTGTTGCTTTTTTGTTGCCATGAGAACAACTGGGGTCCTTGGCATTCCTCAGCTTGGTAAAGCCAAGCCAACTGTCACAGCTCTGCTATCTCTTGGCTGTGCAGGAGCAGCCTCAAGCAGTGTCACAGCTCACTCACTACAGGGCACAAATTCATTCAGAAATTTTTAATACAACAGGAGACTCATTGATTGTAACATCAGATTTCCAGCATCTACAAGGCATGGAATTTTACTGGGGTTCCTCTTCAGAGGAAGACAGTGCTTTGTGCTGAAGTAAAATGCATCTCCCAAAAGTCATCCGATCACAGTTTGAAGGTATACATCAAGGTGGTTTTCTTAAATAATTTCCACTGTCCTAAACCCACGCTGTATTCCCCATTTGATTTTTCCTGCACTTTTGATCATTTGCTGTTTGTTCTGTCTCTCTTTGCTAAATGAGAGTTGGATACTTCCTGTTTCATTTTTCTCATGATAAATAAACCTCACTGATTGTAACCGAGTCCCTCTGATAAATTAAATAAAGACCTTTGTTTCCCATCCTTGAGATAATTTTGTCTCTCCTTTCTGTAACATTTCCAGTTTTTCAAATATCTTACTAAAAGCAGCAGCACTAGAGCTGGACTCGGTGTTCTTGTTTTTTGTATCACTGATTCTTAATGTAATTTTTTTAAAAAAAAAATCACTTCTTTGTTCTACTCTGCTAGATCCAGGGCTCTTTTCCTTCCCTCCATAGTGCTGCCTCAACACCTACACCATCAGTCCCATAAATACACTGGTAATGTAGCTATGTATAAACAGCTACTGAACAAATAATTATTTAAGCAGTCATGTTAGTTTTCATCTCCCTCCAGTCTCAGAAATGTTGACAGTACAGACTAGCAGACAAAACATCTCTCACAAAGAAATTTTCTGCAGCTTGATAAAAACTGGCATTTTCACCTTCTACTCCTTATTTCTTTTAAAAAGTGCTCAGTGTTAACTGTATGGTTAGACTAATCCTCATAGAGCGATGACCCTTCTGACTCTTCTAATTTACATTATGAGACTATAGCAGAAATGAGACAGTAAAGATGATCGTTACCTCAAGGCAGGTTTTGTGAAGAAAAATAGTATCTTTTATTAGACCAATTCCACTAAAAGATACTACTTCTCTCTGCAAACCTTGCCTTTTTCAACAACAATTAGCAGAGCAACAGCACTGCTAATTACATTTACACTGTTTCCGTTATTTTAATTCTACTTCTGTAGAAGTAATTTTGTTCTCTCTTAAAGTTATTCTGCTTAAAATTTCTCATGTAATGTTTTTGCAATTGAATGTGTCCACAGTATTCTCTGGCTCCGAGACCAGCTCACATGACAACAGCCCACATCCACGCTATTAAAGTGTTTTACCGTCCAAATCAACATTCACATGCAGACTGTATCTTGGGAATAGTGCACTAATTCCCATACTGCCTCCAGCAACTGATTGGGAAAATGCTAGCTGGCCTGATCCAGAACTATGTCTGGGATTGTGCTAATGATTTAGCAGTATAGATGACAAAGCTCCAGCTCCTGGGGACCTTTTGTGGTGCTGTTAAATCTTTCTTGATTAGGGATGATGTTGCTTAAACATATATCCATACATGTCTGTAAGTCTTCCCAGTGAGGGAGCTCTGGCCTGTATGGGTACCAGTCCCTCCTCTCCCTAGCTCTGATGAATACCTTTGTCAGTGACTCATATCACTATTATTGTAGGTGAACAGGTCTGTCACTTCCTGCTTTTTAATTTGTATTTTACTTTCTCTGCTTTTGATCTGGAACCTCTTTCTAGGCTGATGACCCGTTTGAACTCAGATCATCAGTTGCTTCGACTCTGCTGAGCTCCTGAATGGCCGGGGACATGGTGACAAACCCTGAGATGGTCTAACCAGGTAGCGTTTCATCTTGCATTTCTGCCTTTTTCTGTGCTTCCTTCCATTTTGAGTTTCTTCAGTCCACTTTCAACACTGCGTCACACAACTTATCCTGACCAATGACCATCTCTTCCCTCCTCATTTTTCTCCATTAATAAAGCAGGCAGAAGATACAGTTGCAGTTTGCACAGACTGACCTGTACTGGATGTAATCTGGCCACCATAGAATCACAGAATTGTTTGGGTTGGAAAAGACCTTTGAGATCACAAAGTCCAACCATTAACCCGGCACTGTCAAGCCCACCACTAAACCATGGCCCTAAGCGCCATATCTACATGTCTTTTAAATCCCTTCTGGGCTGGTGACTCCACCATCTCCCTGGGCAGCCTGTGCCAGTGCCTGACCACCCTTTTGGTGAAGACCTTTTTCCTAATATCCAATCTAAACCTCCCCTGGCACAACTTGAGGCCGTTTCTTCTTGTCCTGTTGCTTTACCTCTCTGTCTTCTTTTTGTGTGATTAGCTGGGAAGGGGCTGAGGACTAACGTAATCTTCGCAGATATTCCATACTTGCAGCTCTGTGGTGAATACAGCAAGGAAGAAGAAAGTGCAGCTTTGTTGGCAGAATTGTGCTGGTGGTGGGTCCTACTCCGTCCAGCACAGCAATGTCGTTCAGGGGTTTTATCTATCCACGTCCCTGACCAATGTAATCGTACCAGCTCAAGCGTGCAGCATCAACTCAGAGCTTTGAGACTGTTAATTCAAGCACAAAGTAGAACAGGTACAAAGGGGAAGGACTGCCCTCTTCTGATTGCTCAGTATATACCAAGCTGGGATTGTCATGCCTTTATTTGACCAAAGCGGGTATAAAAAGCACCAAAAACTTTACACCCACTCTGAGTTTAGAAGTCCTGAAGTGCCACTGACTTCAGTTAAGGTGGAAAGAGGTGCTACTCAGACATCTCAGGGGAGAGTCTAACTCCATCAGTAACGGTTTGGTAATCTTGTATCTGTGTTTAAGATCTAGAAATCAGCATACAGTACTTTTCTGTCTCACTCTCATCTAATACAGTGTGTGTGTGTGTGCTGCAGAATGAGGATGGACCTTGCAGGGACTCATCAGAGCCAGTGGTGAGGCTTGAAAGTTAAAAGATGAGTCCCATCAGCACAGGCACACTTGATGACTCTTGCTTCCGCTTTTAATTGATGAACACCATGCTCTCAGCCTGGGCTTACAGGCAATTACACTGGTGTCTCAGGCTTGAAACTCTCCCTAATGAGAACAACGTGGTTTTGACTCCATATGGCAGTGACAGACAAAAATTACAGAGAAACCTGCAAAAAAAAGTCCATTAACCTTCATAGGTCTCCAGATTGCACTGTCCTGAGAAATGGGTTTTGCTTTTGGAGCTACTGTTTGCCCGCTGAAGACTGCTGAAGGCAAAGCAATCCCTGGGACTCTGCTAAAGCAGTGTTACAGCTGCTGACCTGCAGTGTTACATCTATGCCCTGCTTGGACTCCTTTGCATTTTAATTCATCTGACATGTGCTCTCGCTGGCCACATGTTGCTAGTTGAATCATAAAATGTAACTCTTCCTGCAGGAGAAGGTTGATATTAAAAAAATGATCAAAGAGAAACAATTACATGATGAGTTTTTATATCTCATACAAACAATAAAAGCCATAAATCCTTTACATCGATTGTGCATCGTATCACTTTCCAGAATATGCAGACAACTGGATTTGGAACAGTGTCAGCTGTCTTAGTTATGAGATATGAGATAGAGATTTATGAGCCAGCTACAAACCCCCTGCTATAAAGTGAGCTTTGGCACTTATTCAGAAGCTTTTCTGTAGTTCAAATGACAGAGAACCTAACTCCGTCAAATTTCGTCAGCACTGCTGTGGATGGAAGTCCCTGATTCTTGACAACTTCCACAACCAAGATTTCTTCTGAGAGTGAGGGAACTTGAGGCTCTTGAAAATTCAGACCTATTTAGCTAGCAAGGAATTTTTTTTCCAGTTTAAGCTTATTTTCCTCAATCCAAAGATCAGGAGGGCAGACACTGGATGAAGCCACTGCCAAAAGACAAGTGAGGATAAAAGATGGCAAGACACAGAGCTGCAGAAGCCACAGATCTTACCTTTCCTCTGAGGCCAGAGCTCTACAGGCAGCATGCTGAAAGAAGAAAGTCATCAGGCAGCCATCACAGAAAGCTGTTAGGAAAAATTACCTTCAGTAAATCTATGTCGGTTGTTCCAAACCATCTTTATCCACTTCAGGTGCTCAGAAATGGCTTCCAGGAGGCTTTGCTCCCTTTTCTTTGCAGGACCTTAGCTTAGGCTGCCTGACCTGCAGGCTTAAGCAATTCCTTCCATCCTGAGGAGGGGTTTGGGGTCCCTTTGCACCCCTGCTGTTATTTAATGCCATCATTTAATGCACTCCCAGGGATGCTCCTCCACCACTCCAGGAGTCAATTGAAGACAAAAGGCGCTGGCAGTCCCTAATCGGGAAACTGCCAGCAGAAGGTGTTAGACACTGTCAGAAGCAAAAGCCTCCAGATGCCAGCTCTCGCTGCAGGAGTCCTCAGGGAAAGCATGTGGTCAGGCCTGGAAGCAGGTGCGCAGGACTGCTGTCAGTGTGTGTTTTCTGCATGACTGAGGCCAGGAGAGTCAGTTCATTACTCTCCCTCAGTCTCAGTCACGCCCCACAGCTCCTGCAGACTGGAAATTGCAACCATGGGAGAATACTCACAGGGACAGCAGCTGTATGTGGTGCGTTTTGGATCCCTTACTTACCAGCAGTGCATACAAAGGCCTGAACAGCAAGACATCATACTTCTTCAACTGCTGATAAACTCACGTGAATGTGAGCTGTATGTTATCCCTGCCCCAAATATCTGGTGGGGTGCAGAGTTAATGAGCAAACTGGTAGTAGCACTAGTTCAGAAAGATTTAGACTTCTTATTTTGAGCTCCACCAACAGATCACATGCTTCTCTCTATGAGAGAAAAAACTCTCCAACATAACTTTTAAAACATTGCTACAAAGCGTGAGTTCCTCCCTTCTGCCTTCTTTGTCAGAGGATGCAGTGAATGTACTGCCAAAGATGAAGATTGCAATTCAGAATTTTTAGATGCACTGATATAATCCAGGTGGCCTCAGCACCTGCGCAGTGTGGACTCAGGTCACCAGGAACAGCATAATTTGTAATTTCCTTTTCTGTTCTAACCTATGTTATTTAAATACTGATCCAGATGAACGAAGTGCTTAGCCGCAAGCACGCATGCAATGAAATGTGCAAGTAATCCCCATGGATGAAATGACTCTGCTGACCTGCTTGAGGATGACGTGCTTAAATACTTTGATGGAGAAAACCTACCAGATGCGATTCAGCAAGAGAAAGCACCTCCTGGCTTCATTCACAGCAGCAGGGAACACCCACCATCCCTCGAGCACAGACCTACCGCTGCTCCTCACTGTCTAACATATACCAAATAAGTGTGATCCCATTATTTCTCCTTGCAGGGGAAAAAGCTTGATGTCAACTCACCAACTGCTGCTGGTACAGCCTCGCCCTGAGATCTTCTGCACATCGCAGGTACTGAAAATGGAAGTCTGCCGGAGGATGTAAGGTCATGGCAAGGCTCTTGCCCTGGGTGATATCGTCAGTTTGAGTCCCCTGTGGGGTTGATCTGTAAGGTTTAATCCAGGCAGTGAATTAGAAAGGCCAGGAAAGGCTCGGAACCCCACTTTTATCGGCTCCCCTGTAGAGGGCGGTCCCTCCTCGCCTAAGACAGCTCACAGCTCCCAGAGCTGCACAACTCTGAAGGCAGACTTTTAACCACGAAACAATTCTCCCTGCTTGCCCAGCGGCAGGCAAAGAGCTGACAACCCTGGCTTGTTCTTGGGGTTGTCCTGGGGACACCGTCCCGGTTGTTCTTGGGGACATCGTCCCGAAGAAGACCTTTGTCTGGCTGCAGTTCTGCACCCCAGACACCCTAGATGCGAATTGGCCTCCAGTACCTGGTGGGAGTCCCTGAATCCACCACTTAGCTCCGCTTCTCCCACCTGCCCGCTCAGCTCCCTGCCCATGGTTTCCTGACTCCCACGGTTTCTCCCTCCAGCCTCTCTTCTCTGTACGTCTCCTCAGAGAGCAGATCCTGGCCCTTTTAGGGCTGCTGCTGAGCAAACTGCTCAGCAGATCCAGCAGGAACTTCAGCCAGAAATAGAGTCGCAGTAGCTGGCATGTGTGGGCTCAGCGTCTGCCCTTCCCCTGTTTGAACTGGTGCAGGAGGTGGGCTCCCTGCAAGCTGCCACTCAGCCCATCTGTGGTAACTTCACTGCCCTCAGCTAGATGATCCTTAAAGGTCCCTTCCAACACAGGCCATTCTATGATTCTATAAAAGGTTAATGACTGGAGAAGAATACCAGAGGATACCTCACTCTTTTCATCAATAAGTCTCTGCATTTTTGCATCTCCCCATTTTACAGATGGGGCTAAGGGCACATAGGGCTGGAGTCATTTTGCCCCTGGGAATTCAGTAAAACAGGGAGGAGCAGCCTGCAGAGCAGTCCCAGAGCAGTGCTCTGACTTACTCCTCACCACCGAGTTGGGAAATAAGGGTTGGCTAATGGAAACTGAGTATGTGCACAATGATGCTCATTTGAAGGCAAAGCAGCACAGGACAGCAGAGCTCCTGGGGAAGCAACCTGAAGTGGCAGACAAGAGGATGGAAGAACTTAGCATTTGCTGGCAGCTACTGTATTGGAGGATTTGAGGAACAACATTTAGAGCAACAAAGTACTGGCTGCAGGAACAGACCCTAGCCCAGTGGAATGACAGACAGGTCTTGCCTATGTCTGGTTTTTAATAAGCCAGTTCAGTTGGTGCAAAATGTCGGTTGGTGTCTCTGGAGACAGAGAAGTCATGGCCAAAGGAAGAAACTAAGGCTCCTGCTGTTCAGCCCCTCCATAAATAGCTCTGTGATTAAATATTTCAGTTTGTTGCTCAGCAAGCTGACATTTTTGCTGCCATTGCCTGTAGCTTTCTGTTTGTTTTTCCATCACAGACAGAGCAAAGGCACAGCCTGGCTGAGGATTAAGGGGTGACACACAAATAAACTGCTACTGCCAGCTCTCTACAGACACACAACTCCACATGCCAGCACCATCTCTGTTCCCAGCCAAGCCTGTCCCTCTGCTGTGAGAGGATGGAGAAGCTCACCCAGATCAGGCAAAACCTGTCCGATTCCAGCGGCACTTGGACAGTGGTGAGGTGCAGCTCCAGAAGCAGACAGTGGGATGAGATGTACAGCAGCTATGGCCAAAAGATGGCAAGAGCCATGCATGTGTGATGTGAGCCCTTGATATGCTGCTAATTTTGGCCAGAAAACCTGATTTCTCTGCATCCTTTTGTAGGAAGAAAATAATGAGCTATCTTGGTTGGTGGGACCACAGTGGGCTCCAGCTGCTCAGCATGTTGAATTAGTGGCAGAAGCACTCAAATATAAGGCCTTGTTTTGCTGCAGTGACAGCCTTTTCAGCCTGTGATGAATAACCATCATATACCATCTTCTCTGGAGAGAGGCTTTTCTTCTTCCTTTCACAGCTGACAGTTGCATGGGATTACACAAGGAAAATCTGGAGGCCCATCCAAATAATTTTTAACTGTTTCCAGGAGGGTTGTCTCTTGTTTCTAGACCTCCCTGGGGACTGTTTATCTACATTGAACAGATGGCAGCTGTCCACATGTCCATTTTGCCTTGCCTAGCCTTCCTCACACCTTGCTGTGCCAAATGATTGACTCTTGAGCCCGAGGAGACCTTCTCAGTTGAAGATCCCCAACAGCCACTGCTTTAGGGACTGATGAGTCATCCTTGGTAGAATGCAAATGCTGCCCATCCACAAGCACGATTAGGCTCATCAAACTCCTAAAAATATGAGCTACTTGCTCAGGGATGGAATAACTCAAGTATCAATCACCTCCATCAAGCTGAAAAAGTGGATGATTTCTATGTGGACAGCTTGGATCCTCTGTGCATTTGCTTTGTGATATGCCAGGCTCCTGGTGGTTTTATTCCTCCAAGAGTGCCAAAAGGCTTTCATCATGGAGAAGGAATTCACATCTCCAGAGGCGAAGGGGCCTGAAGAGATATGGCTGAGAGGCTTTGTTATGAGAGGGAAAGATGGAACTACAGGGATGGAAACAAACCTTTCCAATCCAGAGGCCTGATGCAGAGTCTCCCTCAGGCACTCAGCACATGAAATGCCCATTTCTGTATGTGCGCACGCGCACAGAGGGTCTGTTGTGCCTGGCTGAGCCCAGTTCATGCACATGGCATGTTTCTTTTCACCTTCCACCTCCTGCAACGCTGTTGACTGTTTTAGAGAAGGATTAACCTGGATGACTGGCGGCTTCCCAGCACCCAGCCACTCATGAGCACAGGTCCCTTGCAGAACAGAGCAAACATGTTTCAGACTGAAACCATTTCCTTCCCTTACTGCATGTTATTGCTCGGCAGGGGAATTTCATCACCTCTGTATGCTCACATGCTCTTTTCCCCACCCCATCTCCTGTTGGCAGTGTGTTTTCACTGTCCTCACATGGGGAGTTACAGCACTGAACTTGTGTAGGGCAAGAAGGTTTTTACTGTGGCTCTGTCTTGGGCACTCCTGCTGGCACTCAAGTGGCTAGCAGTGGCCAGCAGGATTTAGGGGCAGACAGCATATATTTCTAAAGGAAATTTTTCTTTATTAAATTGTCATTCCAAAACCTATTTCACCCCATCCATCTGACATCAACTCACCCTACGCTTGCTCCAAGAATAGTAGGGTGACTGCATGGAAACACAGAGGCGCTGCCTGTCCCATCACCCAGTCCTGTTCACAGCCAGATGGTTTACTCATCCTGGAGCTCGACCTCCCTTTGTAATCAGAACTGGATGAGTTCAAGTTGTTTCACTGATCTCCACTACCCTCTTGAAGTGCCAGCAGGACTAACAGAAATGTCCCAGGATTTTGCAATAGTTACTGCAATAACCACAGAGAAGCAGCCAGCCTGGCACTGCCTGCTCTGTCCCAGCGCCCCATAGCTCACCGCCAGAGGTACAGTGTTCCCAGGGTGTTTGCTAACCTGGCATTGCCCTGCTTGAGCTGAAATGTTGAATGTGCAGCAGAGGAGAAATGGCAGGGGGAAAGAATGTGAACATGGTCGGCATTGCACCCACATTTCACAGTATCACAGAACTGTTTGGGTTGGAAGGGACCTTAAAGATCATCTAGTTCCAACCCCATGCCATGGGCAGGGACACCTTCCACTAGCCCATATTTCTCCAGGCCCTGTCCAACTGGCCTTGGACACTGCCAGGGAGGGGCCATCCACAGTTTCTCTGGGCAACCTGTGCCAGCACCTCACTATCTTCACAGTGAACAATTTCTTCCAAATATCCAATCTAAATCTCCCCTCTTCCAGTGTAAAGCCATTCCCTCTTGTCCTATCACTACAGGCCCTGGTACAAAGCCCCTCTCCAGCCTCCCTGTCGGCCCCTTTAGGTGCTGGAAGGTGCTCAAAGGTCTCCCTGGAGCTTTCTCTTTTCCAGCTCTCTCAGCCTGTCCTCACAGGAGAGATGCTCCAGCCTTTGATCCTTTGATCTTATGATCTTTGTGGCTTCCTCTGGCCTTCCTCAGCAGGTCCATGTCCTTCCTGTTCTGAGGACCCCAGAGCTGGACACAACACTGCAGTTGGGGTCTCATGAGAGTAGAACAGAGGGGTGGAATCCCCTCCCTTGCCCTGCTGGCCATGCTCCTTTTGATACAGCCCAGGATATGGTTGGCTTTCTGGGCTGTGAGTGCACATTGCTGGTGCAAACTGAGCTTCTTGTCCAATGCAAGACCGTCTTCTCAGAGCTGCTCTCAATGCATTCTCTGCCCAGCCCGCACTGATACTGGGGGTTGCCTCGACCCAGGTGCAGGACCTTGCACTTGGCATTTGTCAAGTCAAAAACCAAACTGGTTTGTGTACAGTTAGAAATGTAGACTGGCTCCTTTTAATTAGTTTTAATAAATGCCCAGCTGGTGCCTTGATGGGTTTTTGTTGACGCAGAAGGCTTGGACACAACTTATATGACCAATGTGATCAAGTTAGTGCCACTTTATTAATAGACTCACACCAATTTATACTCTACAGCTAAAAAAAGCCACACACGCTTTGTTATGTAAAAGGTGATAGGTTAAAAATACTCGTTCACACACTTCCACCTCCTCTACGATTGGTCCCGGCGTGGTGCCCACACACTGCTCCCCCTTGTGCAGGTATCCTGTTTTTTCTCATCTTTCTGTCCAACTCCCTTATCTCTCTGTGGATACACAGTTTCTTTGTCTCCCTTGGCCTTGCATATGTCTTTCATAACACCTGCAGCTTGTTAGAGCTGCAGCCTGTTATTACAACCAAGTTGTTCGGTCTGGATTGCTCATAATATGCCTGTTTTCTTCCAGCCACTCCACAGGTTTTGGTGGCAGTTATGGAAGGAATTGCCATAACAGCAGCAGTTGAAATGAAACAGTGTGATGAAAATAATGTTTGGAGCACATACCAAGAAAAACTGTCACTTGAAAGAAAACATCGATAACTGTTTACTGCACTGAGCTTTCAGTGTTTTCTTGTTTAATACAGAAAATAAACTGTTGCTGCATCAGAGGTCAAATGCAAAAATAACATTTCCAGATTGTTTTACCAACACTTTTTGCAGTATCCTCAAGCCATCCACTAGAACTGGAAGAAGGGATGGAAAGAACTGGCAAGGGATGGAAAAGCACCGGCCATGGCAGTGAGACAGGGCATTGCCACCTGCTCATTTCCTCCTGCTCCCCATGCACCCTGGCCAGAGCTGGCACTTGCTAATGGGTGTCTACAGCACTGCGGATGAGGTGGTAGCAGCTTCAGGTGCCCAAGCAGCCTGTGCCAGTGGGGGATGCAAGACAGGGGTGAAGGCTCTGCAGAATTTGAAGATTTTGCATTTTTAGCAGCTGTTTTGTGACAGTGGTTTTTAGCCAAGCTGCAAGGTTCAGGCTGCTTCACTGTGGACTGTTTTCATTAGACTTAGCACTAAACTTAGGCTGTTCAAATCAGTTTTATAAACCGTCCTTCTAGCACTATAGAGCTGTATAGAAATAGGATATCATGAGAAACTCCTTATTCTTCAAAAATAAACCCCAAATGTATCACAGGTTTTCTCTCTGCTATCCGTCATCACAGAGCCAATCCCCCCCACCAGTTATTCTTACCTGCTCCATTCTGCAGACTGGACTATCAAAGTTTTGTTTAATTACTCCATATTTTGCTCAGATATTTATACCACCAGCAGTATGACCTTAGTAGGGATTCCCATGAACATGAGGATAGAGCTAGTGCCCAACCATTAAGCAGTCATCAGATATGCCCTGAGTGGTTCTCACGCCTGGACACTGAAGCACAGAGAATAAGCAGAGTTCAAATCACACCTTGAAGCACCTTTACATACATCTATTGCCATTTTCTGGGAGGCATGTTATATTGCTTAAACTTAAAATAAAATACTGTGTGTACACACAAACATTTCATGCAACAGTGACACATCACAGGGGTTAATTCTAATTTTTAGGTATAGTCTGTCCTGTCAAAGATGTACTTGGGTATCTTCACGGAAAAGCTTCATAAAAATTTATAGACTTCCTAAAACACCTGCTTGTTTTCACTGCAGCATCTATCAAAGCAACCCTTTTATCCTTTTGTTGCAATCTATTCTGCTGCAACCCAAGAGCCAACAGAATTAAGACCCCATGAGAAAAGCTTGCCTTTTTAAGACAGATCCTCCTTTTTTTGATAAATAAAATCATACTCTTTGAATTTATCAACATGATTGTTATAAACCAGCTCCAACAGCGGCCAGATGGCAGTTCAAAACACTGTGGTGAGCATGGACTTGGAAAACGAAGATGCACTTTGAGAGAACTACATTCACTCGAGTATTGTACTACTTCAAAATCAAACTCTGCCTTTGAAAATGTCAAAGACAACTATTCACGAGCAAACACCATATGGTATATTTGTCCTCTTCAGTTCCTCTTACAATCAATAGGAAAAGAAAAGATCATTTCAGACATGAAATGATTGCATGCCACACTATACAGCGTTCACACAGCAAGCTCTCCAAGGTAGATGGTGACATGAAATTGCTCAAATACATGTTTTCTGGATTTAAAGGGACAGAAATAATCATTAGCAGTCCAGTCTCCAATAGCTCCACTTGTAATATTCATTGATGCCATGCTGTGGTTTTACTCTGGGATCCAGGTGTGATTTGCATAGGAAACACTTCCCAGGATGTCCCAAACCCCTATTTTAAAGTAAGCTGAAGTTGATTTTTTTGTGATTCTAATGGTAAAGCTCTGAAGATCTGGTTATTGCAGCTCTGTGATGGTGCAACTGCTGCTGAATCCCAACACGATAAAAGATAAACTGCAGTAAAAATAGTCACGTATCTGTGACTGGGGAAGAACAATCGCTGGGCCAGCAGCTGAGCAATTGAAGGCATCATTTTGACATTTAAAGGTGCTTTCAAGAGCAGCTGAGCAGGCAGCTGCACCCTTGTCTCCCTGATGGATTCCCAGTCCCCAGCTTGTGGCTGGTAGGTGGCTGTAGTTGCAGGACTGACCTGGCACAGAGGCCACCACGAGCAGCTCCCACAGGTTCAGGGAGGGGGAATGCTGCTCCCTCTGTTCTTCTTCGAAGAGACTCATAGAATCACAGAATGGTTTGGGTTGGAAGGGACTTTAAAGATCATCTAGTTTCAACCCCTGCCATGGGCAGGGACACCTTTCACTAGACTAGGTTGCTCAAAGCTCCCTTCAATTTAATATAAAATAAAATAAAACCAAACAAAACCATGTAAAAGGCAGCCACAACAACTGCAGCCCACAGGGGCACTCACATTCCTGATCAGTGGCTTAAGCACCAGCCTCTGAACTTGAGGTCCTCCTCAGCTTGGAGATATCTGCAGTCCCTCTGCTTCTGTTAGTGAAGTCCCCTGCATTGTCATTGTGATGCCTCTCCATGTCACTGAACAGTACCACAATGCTCAGTCCTGAGCCTTGGAGAGCACAACAAGCACCTTCTGTCCCTCCTGCCTCTGCTCAGCATAGCCATGCTGGCATATCTTTAAATCCAGGGCATCCACCCATTCCAGTGCCATGCAGCCTCGGTGGCCCAACACACCGCATTTTTAACGACAGCAGTGCTCCCTTTTTCTTTTGCAAATAACAGACATTGGCAAATTTATTGAAATACTTGATGGTTAACCTTACACTGAAATGATTCTTCAAACAACCGCAAGAAGGGGCAGTTTGCAGCAGTCACCGTGTTGGTGACGAGGTCTAAATTTCCTCCCCATGACCGTGAGTACTGATAGCTTGCACCAGCCAAAGCAAAGCCTGGTGAAAAGCAACCAACACCAAATAACCCCAGAATGCAAATATTCCTGTGATGCATGCACAAATGCAGGTGTTTGTGATCATTCTTAAAGGTCTTTTCCATCCTAAATGATCCTATGATTTGCAGAAGAAACACAGACATGAGTACTGGAATAAGTATTTCAAGTTTACATTTGAAACTTAATCACAAAATAATTACACGCTACCAAGCAGGGAAGGCTCAGGCCTTAAATTTTATTGTTGTAGATGAGAAATAAATCTGGCTTGTGATCGGCTGAGCACACTCAGGTAACAAATTAAAGCCACCCCTCTCGTTTTCCCCCTTTCCCAGCATGTGATGCCAAGGTTTTGGAACAACATTAAGTAACAGCTCATGAACCAAGATGGAAAACCCAGAGCAATGGCTATATGCTCTGTTGGCTTCTTGTGAAGTTAATTTTACACTTTGTGGGCCCTTAAGCTCCCACTCCTTAGAAGACTATTCAAAAGCAAAACTGTTACTTTCATGGCCATAATAAATAGTCCCGTACACCTCTGGTGAAAATGTTCAGCCTGAATGTAACAACCCACAGAAAATGGCTTCTGGTTTCAGAAGATGTGGCGACTGATGTCCACCGAGGAAAATGCTGGCATGGTTTGATCACTGCTGATTTCACATGTCAGCACATCTCCATGTTTAACCCAATGGTAGTAAATAGTTGCTGAATCTGCCGGAAGAGAGTTTTAAAAGTCATCTCTCGTATTGCCGATCTTATCCTTCAGGTTTGAACTCTGCTGGCTCCCAAACATCTAATTTTCAGTTGATGCCTCCAGCTGCAGTGTCTGTGCACCTCCCGTCAGAGGCTGGGCGTTATCTGCTCCTCTCCTCCTGGGTGGCACCAGGGAGCGATGGGACACAACTGTGGCTGATGGCCACACACTCTCTTGGCACACACTTACTTGAGTGCTGGCAATCCCGTTCCCAGCCTTTGCTGGCTGCTGCTGGGTGCATGGTGAAGCTGAGCAGGACCACGGGCACTGAGCTGTGGGCTGCTGGGGCCAGATTTAGATCTGCTCCACTGCAGGGGCAGCCACTTCTTCAGCATCTGAACTTCTCCCACCACCAGTAAAAGTGCTGAGCTTCAGTTGAGGTATATTAATTATCTGCAACACACTGGAAACCAACCCTCTGTTTCTCCCTTGCTTCTGCTTTCTAAACCACTGTGGGGGACATCCAAATGCTCGAAGCAAACACCAGAGCCCAATGGCTTTGCCTTCTCCAATGGCTTTGCCTTCGAGATGCCTTCTCCATCCCCGCCCCAGAACTTCCAGAAGCTGCAGCTGGCAGCCTTCACACCTATGCTGCTAATCAGCTGGAGTAATGGCATTTCAATCAGCCTAAGGAGAGATCTTCAAAGCATGAACAAGTTTTTGGGCTTGTCAGTGCCTAGCACAAGGTCTCCTACAGCTAAACCTGTACCTGATCCCACCAAGAACAGAAACCAGGGTTAATTTAACGTAGTAAATGTTGCTGTTAGTTCTCATTCGAGTCTCACAAGAATTTTCTTCACATCTCAGAACATTCAGTAGATTGCTTGTTAAAAGGGTAGAAAAAACTCATATAGGAACAATAGTTCAATATGGACCTTAGAGTTACTAAGTACAGTAGTTTCTCTTTTACAAATGAAAGTAGTGCTGCTGTGCTGGAGAGCACAGTGACATGATGGCAAGGAGAGCAGAGACTGGCTTTTATGATACTATTTACAGATTTTCCATTCTAAAAACTGCCGAGTTTGATTGAATATAAGATAGAATGTTTCTTCCATATACAAACTCGTTAGCTGATTAATTATTAAGGTGCTCAGAAGTGTGGATGAAGAGAGAAGTTACAGTAGATCAGTTAGGTTTTTGTCTATTTACAGACTGCACTTAGTTGCCTGCTGACACCAGCATCTTCCAAAGAAGCTGGAAGCAAAGTGGCCAGTTATGAATCTAATGCCACAGGAACTGTTGTTTTCTTCACAGCATCTTTGTCAGAAGGTAAAATAGTAGTTTCATTCCTTTTTTGTTAGCGAAGGTGGGTGCCCTTGCTGAGTCTGTGTAGCTGGTGGTGCCAGGCAGCACCACACTGTGAGACACCCTGATTCTAGCTCTCAACTCCTGTTCAACCCTTACCACCAGAATTTGCTGGTCTGCTGGGCAGCTGCCCCAGACAGGACTCACAGCACCAGGTTGGCACACTGAAATGCATTGTATGGGGTCTCCTAAGTACATGGAGTGCTCAGATTTACCCCGTGCAATAGAAGGGAAAAATTATGTGTGAGAAACCAAACAAGGAGAAATGCGCTTAGCAAAAACTTTGTCTTCTAATCGGAAAAAATAAAAAATCTCAAGTGGCCCATATTTGTAGGTCAAATTTCTTTCTCATTAACATTCTCAAAGAGTTGTTTTCTGTGTGATGGCCAAACTCTACCTCTAGTTTCATTCTCTGCTTACTGACGGCTGACCACGGACACTGCCTGGCATTGCTTCTCTCTATACTGCCTGTACTCACACAGGTGTCTCAGAGGAGCTCAAAGTTTGGCATTTTGAGAACGTGTCAAACCAAGAGGGTATCCGACCATAATGAAAATGCTGATTTTTTCCTCATCATTTTAAGATGCTATAGAAAAAAAAAAGAAAAGAAGTTAATTTGACTTCTGTTTGTGAACATAGCATGTACTGTCATCTTTCCCTCGTACATTTAAGTTTCAAACAGGTCCCAGAGATTGCAAGGCAAGAGTGTTAAGGCAGTATAAGAAACTCATTATTTCATTCACACCTCTTGATTCCCTTAAAGATATTTCTAAGGCATCAAAAGGGGCATGTGGTTTGTGCTTGCCTTTTCAGAAAAAGGCATTCGGTATAGTGTAAAAAACAGATGCTCAATGACAGACGGAAGCCACTCAGCCCTGGGCAATGGCCACACCATCAGAGAGGAACAGGAGATACAGTGGGGTTTCCCGGGTGTGGGTTCCTCACCATCGCTCCTTCTGGTACACTTCTGTTTGCACAATCTCACCAGGATGCTCAGATATGCAGGCCCCATTGATGTCATTGAGCTTGTTGTCTGGAAGATCCTCGGGTTTTGTGCAAAGTTTCAGTGCCCTGGAGATGAAGACATCCAAGTCAAATTCAGGGTCTGTTTCACTGTTCACCTCCGTGGGTTCTTTGTGGAGATGGTGAGGAGAAGACGGCAGGCTCTGTTCCTGAATCTCTGGAAGAGGACTGGGACACTCAAGACCCACCTGCGTGCTCTTTACCCACTGAGCAATCTCCAGAAAGAGGTTGGATGGTTCTTCTTCCAGCGATAACTCAGCTGTGGGTGCTATGGTTGCCCTTTTCCAGTGGGATAAATCTAAAATCAGTTTGGGCTCTGAGTAATGATGGGGCTTATTGTCTCTCCACAGCAATTTGTCCAAGTAGGAAGGTGACCCCACTTTGTAATCACATGATTTCCCACAATCGGCATCAAATACTCGGTCCATGGATGAGTGGGATAACTCCAAGAACCTCTCTGAACTGCTTTGTGAGTACTTCCGTGGATCAACTTGTGCTTCTTCAGCGATGGATTCAGACCCTGCCCGGGGGTCCCGCTGAACCTCATCCATGTCATGATATCTATCATGTCTCCATTCCAAATCAGAGGAGAGGCTTACGTGATACCTGTGAAAGACATGCTGCTGTTAGACAAGCAGACAATGGCTTCGTTAGAAACAGCGGTGCTCAAAAAGATATGCATGCTGCTGCTGCCATTCTTGCCTTTTTCTTGCTGATATATCACTCACCTACAAATCTCTTAAGTTCTCATTTATATTAGAGACCTTTTTCTTGCATGTTAAAAAAGGCAGAGGGGCCAAGTAATTTATCAAGAATCTGAGATGGACCAGTAGTGGGAATAAAAGCCCAACAACCCAACCAAACCGGCCCCTGCATTTAGCCCTTCATCGCCTTCCCTCTGCTTGCAATTAAAACATGATTAAAAACACTAATAAACTTTCCCTCATCCCACAGGCAAGTACCTGCAGTGAATGCTCCTTGTTTGTTGCCATAAAAGTAAAAAAAGACAAGCTTCAATCCCCACTGAGACTGGACATCACCAGTTTACTCTGATGTCATGACCAAGAGCACCCCTGAAAGGTCACCTTGCCAAGCACTAACTTCTCAAGCAAGTTGAACTCCCTTGACTGCAATTATAGACATGGTTTTCAAAGTGACATCTCATTTACTGGCTCCTAACTAAGCTGCCTTTAAAAGATATGTTATTCCAGGTATTTGGGCTCTATGTCCCCCCAATGACACACTCTTTAGGTGTCCCACAACACCCAGGCAAAATCATTTCTTGTCTAAAATACTCAGCTTGGGTTGCAAAATTTACGGCCCTATAGCAAATGTCCCCAGCTGGGTAGCAGGACCAATAGTCCAGGTCCTATCTTCTTGTATCACACCAAGAAAGCCGTGAGATAAAAATGTGACCTCCAGCAACTGATTTGCTGCTTTGGGGACTATGAGTGGCAGGGATGCTGGAGCTGTGGGGATACAGTGAAGATAAGATATCCTGAGAAAAGCCTCCACCTTTCCTCTTTACTTAATTTACCTGGTTGTCCCCCCCAGCCTCCATCCTCATACTTGTTCACTAAGGCAAAGAGATTAGTAATAGTGAAGACAAGGGATTTCTTTAGATTATTTTTTCAATGCTGGTGAAATACAGTGCATTAAGAAGGCAAGGGAATTTAATTGCCATGCAGAGAGGAACAATGCTGCAGACATCCTCAGCCAGCTCACCCCCTCAGCTGGAAAGAGCTCCATAAGAAAGTGGACCTAGTTAATTCTTAGCTGCTTATTTTGTCCTACCTGCTTTAGTACTGGGACTGGCTTAGTAACTGGGGTAATCATCTAGGACATGAGAGACCTCAGATCAAGGCTTTGATCTGCTCTGAACTTCCTGTACAATTTTCAGCAAACCATTTAAAAATCAAAACAATTAAGGATTGTTTTAAAAGACCCCAGATCTGTGGCCTCTGGGGCTTATGCACCTTGAAAAGTGATAAATATAGAGCTCCAGATCAGGACTAGTCCCCAAAAGGTACAAGAATTACATTATTTTATCACTTGTGTTATAGGGACAGAGGACAGAAAGAACCGTAACATCACAGATGTAACTCAAATGAAGACAATACAGGCTGTGAATAAAATCAAGAGCAGAAAGACACTCAGTAACCGGAACATGCAGATTCAACATCTGCTCCCTGTGGTAATCAATGGCGAACACCTCACTGGCTTCAACAAGGTGCCAGCTTGGGCTAGAATTCTGATATGGCATAAAGAAGGAAAAGGAGGTGTCTGCCATGTGTCTGGGACATGCCTGACTGAACCCAGTCAAAAGAAGGTCAGAGACTCACCAGTCAAGGTCTGTCTAAGGAATTTAAGCCAGTATCTGGTCTCTGGCCCAGCCTTGGGTACCATACCTGTCCCAGTTAGACATCTGGCTCTGGTTGGCTTCCATCAGTAAAATATCATCAATCTCATCCTCAATCCGGAATGGATGCTGAGACACTGGTTCATCCTCAGGGCAGGAATATGGACTCATGTAAGGATGCTGCAGACCCATCTCAGCTGTTAATCGATCCATAGGGTTAAATGTCAGTATTTTCTCCAGAAAATCAATAGCTGTGAAGCAGAGAGAAACAAGCTTACTAATTCCTCAAAAGCAATACCAGCTTCCTTTCCAGGATGAGCCTCATGGATCCCCCATAACAAATCCCCTCAAGGTAAGGAAGGAATTAAAGGTCACATCCTGTGTGCATCTAAAATGGGTACTTCTGTCCTTGCTGCATCCATCTTGCCCCCCATGGAAGCCGTGTGCTCGCAGTGCAGCAATCCTGCAGCCCCTGCAGGTGTCACTTCATCTGGCAACGCAGGAGAAACGACTGTGAGAGCATCACAGCGTCACAGCACAGGACATACATATATTATACTCGGTGCTGCAACCCCAGGCCAGAACACTGAGCTCATACCTCAAAAGGACCTTTGGGTGGCGTTGGGATTTGATTCCATGTTCTCAGATCCATTCGGCAAGCTCACTGCATTTCAGACAACTAATTTCACATCTTTATGCTCAACAGAAGCAGGATTAGATTTAAAGTGTAATTTTAAAAAGTCTTTGGTGTGACCAACACTATTAAATTATTTTTACTTATTAATATTTAAAGGATTCCAAGTGCCTAAAATTATTTTGGTAAAACTGCAGAGCATGGACTCTTTCTATGATGATAAAGGAGGAAATTAGGTTCAGTTAAAGTGGCTGGAATTAGATCTAAACATAGAGCGTTCATCGTGACTTCTTTGATGATTCCTTTTACTGAGGTTATGTGTATAGATCAAATCCTGTCATTAAAGATGTGGCTTATTCAGTTGATTCTTGGTGCATGGAAGAGTCCCTTAGAGTTCAGATAATACAAATAGGAGCAAGTTTTTCTTCAGTTACAACTTTGTATTTTACCTTCAGAAATATCCCTGTTAAAGATGTAACTGTGTGAATGGGACAGCTTCTTTAGGGGCAAAATCACTCAGCAAGGGTGGGCTGTACCCATGGCCTCAGTGCTTAAACATGAACTAATATCCAATTGCCTCCTACGACATTATTTCATTGCTTAGACTAATTAGGTAGGAAGGAATCAATAGCTTCAGAAGGTCACTGACTGCGGGCAAGAAGCGTGGTGGAACAATATATTATTAGTTATATATTACGATATATTACAGGTCAGAGAGGCAGGAAGATGTCAATGAATTATGTAAGGGGCACAGGTGACCTTTCTTCCTGCAGTAACGACAGGGAATAAATGCATTCCTGCTTGCCAGAGGCTGATACGGTCCCTGGGTAACCCTGGCCAACAGGTATCGTGTTGCCAAGCCCATACAGCAGATGTCTTACAATGTACAGTTAAGCCAGCAAACATAAGCCAGGCTTGGTCTAGACGTCTTCCCAAAAGCAGGTGGCCAGGTCCACCAGCCCGGTTTAAGCCTTGGAAGGAGCTCAGAAAAGGTGACGCACCCAGTCCACACTGATCAACTCTGGTGCCACCCTGCAAGCTCTCACTGCCTACAGAGCTGCTCCAGGCAAAAGTTCGTGTCCAAAAGCCTGTGGTTTGCAGCCTCCTTGCACCAACACACTGATTTTTTTAAGCTTTAGCCAAAGAAGGGAAGTGACTGAAGTGGTATCTAAGCATTGCAGGCTGCAACTGCCTGATGTGAGTGATGTCCAAGCCTTGGAGCACTCAGACAATGTTACTGTCTGTAGCAACCATCTCAGGAAGTTCAGATATTTGTGAAGTGAAAGCCTTTATCTCCTTGTACTACACAACTGCATTCTTGCAAAAAGCATACACCAAGAAAATGAACAGGTCTTGAAAATAACCTCTAGACTGAACCCTCACCGCTCAAGAAGAGACACAAGAAAGCAGAGATGCACCTTGAAAGTGTCTTGGAATACTCTTGGAAGACTACTTCCCCCTTATTTCTGTAGGAGCTACCTGCAAGAAAGCTACTGCATCATGAGTGCTGTCCTGCAGCCTACACCTTCCCTGCTGCAACGGTGAGCAGGACCTGGGGGGACAACAGTAGGGATGCCTGAGCTACAGGTGGGACCACACACAGCAGACCTCCAGATATTTAAATACCATTCACCAGTGTTCATGCAGTTGGCCTTAGAGCACAAGCCTTCCCCCCCGCCCTCCTTCAGGGAATTAGGTCTGAAAACATGGCAGCTGGAGGAAGTCCCAGGAGAAGGACACTGCCAAAGCCAGTGGCATGACAGTACCTTCGCTGTCCACTTCAGGGAGCAGCTTGCGCAGTGGCTTCCTCACTTCCCAGGTGCTGTTGATGAACGTGGGCATCACTTTGAGCAGCTCCTCTTTGTCTTCCTCATGGATAACAGGGATTGTCTCCAGAATAAGCTGCATCTGTTCCAGCTCGTGACCCCCTAAATGGGCAGAAAACAGGCAGTGAGGTGAGACCCAGAAGTCAAATTGAGGGGGAATGTGTGGTATTACCAACCACCCCTCTGAAATGAGTCATGTCACTGCAGCGCCACATCTCATCTCTCACCAGCCCCTCCACACTGACGCTTCCCAGCATTAGCCACTGCTCTTTGCTCCAAGGAAAATGCCCTTGCCACCTTCTTATGAACCAGGTGCAATGATGTCCCCAGGTCACTTCCCTGCCCCTCTGTTCCCATCCCATCTCCTGCTTGAGAGCTCGCCTTTTGGTTCTCCCCCTGTAGAAGAATGGCTGCAGAAGCGTGGCCTTAGAATCTCTGAAGACCTGCACAACCCAGCCCTGGTGTCAGAGTAGGCCTGCAATCAGAGTTGTGCTGAAGTTGCTGTGCTGAAGGCAACAAGAAAGGTAGCCTTGAGCTACTCTTGAATCCTGAGACCAAGTGACTATGTTGTGCCAACAGGCCGTGGCTGTAACGAGATACAGCTGCTGGGAAAGAGGAGCAGGGCCAAGAGAGACAGGGACCGTATGGGAAAATAGGGAGTAACAAACTACAAGGCTGAAGCACAGCAACACAATTAGCTACATGGATAGAATGCTTATTTCAGTCGTGATAATTGGGGGTGTGAGAACCGCGCGCGTTTAGAGACTACGAACCAATTCTATTTCTGCTTTACGAATATGCATGTGTATCGGTTCTATGTAAGTAGTGTTAGAAACTAATAAAGGTGAGCAGGATGCATAACTCATATTGAGCGTCTTCTTGACTCCGGCGAACCCTTCTCCCAACATCCCCCTACACAGCAGCACACAGAGCAGCTGCTCAGGCATGTCTGAGGCAGAGCTTCAGGTGAGGTGCCTCTGTCTGCACCCATGCAGGCTGTGCAGCCCCCAAAGCCACCACACCTCCCTCTCCCGCTCATGTTGGTGGGACTCCCAGCTGGGTCACCTCATTTTAAGGGTGAAAGAGTTAACCTAGATGATTTGCTTTCCTGGCATATCACCCTGAGGTTGCCAGGCTGAGCAGAAACTACCCAGCCAAAATCACAGAGGCAGGAGCTATTATCCATCGGTGGGCTCCATCCTGCCTGCTGGAAGAAGATGAATATCAGCTCAAAACTGACAACTCTAAGTAATGCCATGGCTGGGTTTGTTCAAAACCCCTAACAGCATTCCAGCTCACACGGCTGCAGCTGCGCAGTGCAGTGCCCAATGCTGTCACCACATGGACCTGCCATGCTGTGCTATACCAAGGAGCAAAGACCCTCTGTACAGCAGCAACAAAAAGTGCTGCCACAACCCCAACGGTAACAAGAAGATCGTGGACCCAGCTCCAGGGACCCCAAAGCTTCATCTTTAAATGAACAAGTGCCCAACCTCTGCGTTCTGCTAATGTGAAAGGCATTTTCTGAGCAACTCCTGCTGGCTCCTGGGCACCAAGTCAAGGCTCTGATGGTGACAATCCTCACAACTGCTATGAGCAATCATGTATTTTCAATCCTTTTCCTTCAGGACATATTTATCCATGCATCCCTAAGCCCCCCCGCTCAGGACTGGCTACCAGTGAGTGAGAGGAGAGAAGCAGCAGTGCCAGCGGAAGGAAGCCAACCACCTCATTAATGAACATTAATCTCATTCTTTAGCACACTATTGGATGTGACCAAGAGCTCTGCAGCTGATTTCCAGCTTCCTACGTGTACGGAGAAGCAGCCTGGCAGGAATACTGAGTCGTACTATTGATCTTCTGTCTGCCAGAAATGCCAGTTATAAATATTCTGTCATTAGAGGCAGGACTATCCATTCAGACAGTGAGCTGGCTGGGGCAGACAAACCAACAGGGATTTTTTGGCTACTGAATCCCTGCTGTTCAAGTCACGGATTCCAGGCCGCTTCACTGGCAAGCAGTGTTTGGCTGATCCACAGCAAGAGGAGTGAAGCTCATTTGTGGCACAGCACTTCTGAGGAGTCTGCAGGGAAGGTGGAGAGGCCACCTCATAGGGGATGGTAGAAACCATTGCTGGCTTGACATCCTCAGGCCATCCCATCCCTTTGGAGGTCCCTGGCACCTCACATGGGCTGCCCTCCCCAGCTCAGAGCTCCTGTGGGTCTGCAGGGGGTTTCCAGACTCACATCCCTGGAGCTGACCCCAAACACACCCATTCTGGGCAAGGTAGGTCCAAACGTCAAGGTTGGGAAAGGGTCACCATCCATCATGGCCTCATCACTCCAACACGGTTTGGTTCAATGCAGTCGTGGCCATTTTCACCCCAAATGGCAGAGCTCTGGGCCAAGACATGGCAATGAACTTGGACAACCCCAAAGCAACATTGACATTAGCACAGCTGATCACCATTGCACCACGCATCCACTCAGAACAAAGCCTCAGAAGAAGACAGAGCAATAGGAAAAGCAAAAAAACACAGAGGGACATCCTCTCAGTATCAACCCTAGGCAAGTTAATTCACTTTCCTACAGAAAAACTAATTTCAGGTCATTTAGAGGCTCACAGCATGGCTCCAGGAGAAACTAAAGATGACCATCAGGAAACAAACACCTTGTTAGTCAGGCTAATTCCCAAATTTCTATCAAAATTACAGGGTATTAAAGGTTGCAAAGGCTTCATGGCTGTTATCCTCTCAGTGCAGCTCCAGCCACTGCTCACTGAAGGTAAACGGCAGCTGAAAGGTACCATGTTTAGTCATATAAAGGAGCTGCTAATGCAGTGCTGGAAGGCTTGATTACGGCTCTCAGGAACCCAGTTCTCCACCATTATCCTCCATTTATGTAATTCCTAGGGACCTTCTGGAGGCATTAATATCTGAAAAGAAAAACGCAAACTACAGACAGAATAAACACAACGAGCCGTCGTCACCCAAGGAGAGAACGAGGAGCTCTGCGTCAAGTGCTGGAAAACAAAAGCCTTCCCTGGGCTTGCAACCAAGTCCTGGGTAAGCGCTCAAGCCCTGCTGGTAAATCCTCTGGGAGCAAGTACTGATCCCATGGGAAAAGCCACCATGCCACCTCCCAGCTCCCGGTCACAGGCGCAGCCCCACTGGTGAACCTCACAGAAATCCACGCAGACAGGCAACTTTTCTTTTTCTCTTATTTTCTCTTGCTTCCGCTGGCAGTGCTTTCAGACTAGCATCAGCAGCAGAGAGCAGAAAAGTCGCTGGAGGGAGCCGCAGCCGCGCAGTTACGGTCTTCCCCACACCGCTCGTGGTGGGGACCTCTCCAAAAGTCTGTGAACCAGATTTTTGCTGTGGGAGACCTGCTGCGCTCTGTTATCCAAACTTCTTGTGACCTCCCGGGGCTCTGCCAAACCCAAAGCTGCTCCTGCCACCGCACCCCCCAGAGAATGGGCTGCAGGGAGGGCAAGGGTGCTGTGGTCCCTCTTGACTGGGTATTATTAACTGGTGTAAGAGAGTGAAAGCAGTGAGTGACATCTATTCCTAATAACCAATCACCTTAATTTAACTGCGTTGCTTAACCACTCCAGATAGACTACTGAGTTAATTATATTGATTTATGCTAAGCACTCAATTTAAATTGTACTGCTGACGCATACTCAAAAAACAATTTATCCAGCGTAAGGCAATTACAAGAGGTTTGCAACTTTCTGGAAACTACACTGCTGTTATTTCCCACGAGGTGTTTGCTAGTGACCCAGGACTCTCTGAAAGCCTCGTCCTGCAGTGACAGGGGCTGCAGATGGCCAGGGGCAAACTCTTTCCAAGAGAAGAGGAGAAAAGCAAAAGCAAAAGATGAATGCATGCTGTCATGGAAATGTTTGCCAGTTTTAGCTCTTCTGAGGGGTTGGATTTTATTCTCCTCCTCTCTGGACACCAGAAGATGAAAGATGGTACGTGGCATGGGACAGCACAGGCACACTGCCCCACTGCCAAGGCTCCCACCCTGGCTCTTCTTTATTTACTGCTATGAGGGGAGGCCAGGAAAACAGGGCACAGGACCAGGACCTTCGCGTAACAACTGTACAGAGTATTTTTAAAGCAACCTGAAAGGAGTATCTATTTTGAGCCTCGGTTTTGATCCCCATCCTTTAAGTATCCTGCCATCATCTGGGGACGTATTAAGTGATTGCACAGGGCTGGAAAACAGAGAAGCAGGGACGCTCACAGCACACGTCTGGCTAAGCCCAGTCTGTGACCTGCCAAGTCCCATCTCCTGATATTTTAACCTGCTGCAGACTCTTAGGAAGCAACCTGCAAAGTAGGTTCCCATATGGCTGCTCTGGGGCACCCTGCCTGGGCAGCAAGGACGGGACTGACCTCGCTTGTAGCCACGTCTAACACCAGCATGGGCATTTCAGTGTGTTCCCCAGATGAGCAGAATTGGAAAAATAACTATTTCCAAGGCACAGTCAATCTCATGTAAGACAGACAGCTAACAGAGGCCGGATGAACACATCCTGGAGCTGCCTTTGCCTCTGCCTTGACCATGAATGGAGCTTTAAGGACCAGCTCGGATGCATAGGTGACAGACAGCTGGTGTCAGCCAATGTAACTTCTACCCTGGGGTCCACAAACAGTGACAAACCCAAACTGGGGCTGAGACGTGGTTAAGCAAGTTTGAAAAGCCAGCACAAAGATGAGTGCTTGGGTGCTATGGTAGCAATTGCCTGAAAAAGACCTGGACAAGTCAAGTCTTGTTTTGCTGTTTGACATGAGGAACAAATACGGGAGAACAGAAATTGACTTAAGAGTCCAGGAGGATTTGCCTGGGGCTCCAGCTACACCCAGTTTAATACAAGGCAGTGCACTGCTCTGGTCTTGTGCAACTCCTGCAGGACCAGGACTGCCATCTGCGCTGGGGTTTGCTTCTGCTGTGCTGGTTTACCTGCAGCTAGTTTGGGTCCAGTGCCCTGGACAGGCATCATCCAGTTTGCTTCCACCCAAAAAGCTTGGAGACTCTTCCACAGCACAAACCACAGCTTAGCAAGGGGAGGCGTCTGGCAGAGCTGCCTCAGGAGCTCACTCACGTGCAGCATCTCCCAGTGAGACCAGAAAATACCCTGCACCTGCAGGGACAAGTGTCATGTGGAGATGTCCCTGCTCCTGCAATATATCCCGAGGTAGCAGGAGCAGCCAGGTCTGATGTACGATTTCCAGAGCCGACATCCCTGGACTTGAAAATTTCGGGGAGAGGAAACCGAGGACAAGAGGAAGGAAGGAAAGTGAGGCAATTACAACGATCTTTTCAAAATTATACTGACTGTTTAATTTTCAGCTTTCACGAAAGAAATATGGAAGTTGTAAGTGGGAGTAGGGAGGGAGCAACAGAGCAGCTGCAATCAAGCACCGGCTGCAGAACTCCACAATGCACTGAAATGTTTGTGAAGAAAATGTCCTTCTCTATTATTAATGGGTCTAATTATTTATTTACACAACTCTGCGAACAGCTGCTCACAAAATGCGTTAAACCTTGTCATTCAAAACACTGATGGGAGATGAAAAGACAACCAAGGAGGAGCATTGCTGCAGACCTTGGGCAGGGCAGCTGCTTGTTCAACAGGCAGAGTGCCGCTGCTTCATTCCTGAATGAATGGTTCTGCACCCCAGCCTGGGAAGCCCAGCTTTGCTCCCGACAGTAGCGCTTTTGGAATTGTATTAAATAAAAATTTGCTTTTCAAGAACGTCAGAGTGGAGCTTCAAATGCTGCACTGGTAATTATGCACTCCTTGCCTCCTTGCACTGCGCCTTTACAACTCCAATACCCACTTCATAGAACAATCCTGGAAATGGCTGAAAATAGGTAGTGGCATTCAAATGTCTTCCCTCACAAAAAAAAAAATACCTTGAAGACACCAATCATGATTCACATGATCCACACCATAGAGTACAAATCTCCTGGGACAGGGCCACGTTATCTCCTGTCCGTATACTCCACCCTATTATATATTTTTAGAATCCTCCCTCACAACAAAAAGCTCTTATTTTCTGTTGGAAACTCAGAAACAGAAAAAAATGTTGTTATTTCATCAGAATTGTTCTTTCTTTGGCATTTTGCTTTCAGCAGGAGACCATCCCTGCCTACTGAGGCTCAGCACAAAGGCACGGTCGACCCTGGCCAGCCTCAGACACCCCACCAGCCGGTGGCTTCGCACTGGGTGCCATCGCACCCAATCCACCACACGTCCTTCCCAGACAAGCATAAGAAAGCTGAGTGAAAATCAAGATGGCAACTCTTCTTCCATCCCTAAAGGCCTGCCTGTATCAGAGGAGTTTGCACCAACCAAGGGACCCTCTAATAGGAGGGGCTGTCCAAGTGAAGTCTGCTCTGCAGACAGCTCTCATGTCTAATAACCAACCATAGGATCCCTGCAGCGATGCTGCAAGTATAGCTGTGGCTGGCAAGGAGAGGGGAATTCCCTCTGCCACGCTAGAAAGCCTTAGAATCAGGTAGCAAGGAAGGAGGGAGGAAAGAAACAAATGAATCAATGGGAAACAGAAACCTACCGGCAAAGAGCATCCTTCCGGTCAGCATCTCGGCCAGGATGCAGCCGGCCGCCCACATGTCGATGGCTTTGGTGTAGTTGTTTGGAGAGAGAAGGAGGCGGGGGGAGCGATACCATTTCGTTACTAAGCCTTCAGAAAGGTAACCCTGAAAGAGCAGAGAGAGAGAGGTCAGCAGCCTTGCAGAACTCCACTTCTCCCTGCCCGCTGTGGTCCCACCATCAGATCCCTGCAGAGAAACCTGCCCACCATGCTCGTGCTGCACTCATGGCAGACTGTGGTTGTATTATCTTGCAGGAAGCAAAGACACAAGACACACACCATTGGAAACAGAGATGCTTCAGTGCTCCAGGAGGCAAAGCACTTGCTGCTCCCAAAAAACTTATTTGCCGTTTGTCACCGCGGTAGTGAAACACCTTCTGCAAAAGGACAGGTGGCTTTAATAGCACAGATTTGCAGATCGTACCTGCAAAAGTTACTTCAGGTCACTGTTAGAACATTTACACCTATTATATAAATCCCAGTTCCACCGACTGAGACACGTTGTTTAATTATTTTGCTGGGTCACAGCTATAACACAGTAGTGCTTGAAGGAAGCTTTTCCCAGCTCGGTACCCCAAGCGCAGTGCTTAGATTTCCAAAAGTTACCGGTTTGCATCTTCTGCTGATTCCATCTCTAGTTAATCCTGCATCTATAGTCCCTCCATAGCTACCTAAACTGCTGGTAACAGCAAGCTACGTACTGCTGAATTCCCATGGATCCAACTCCCAGCACTGATGCTGAAAATTAATTTTTAAATGGCAGGAGCTCCCAGGGGAGCCCACATGGCTGTGCACAAACCCACAGCGAGCGCTGCAGGGGGATGTAAGACGGGAGCAGAGGTGCTACGGGGAGCACGCAGGGCTCCTGAGCGGGCAGCACCCAGAGGATTTGCTCAGCAGGATCCGGCCTCTCACAGAAGCCAGGCGAGTTCACCCCACCTGCATCCTTGGGATGCTGCTGCACTGAACCCCACTTTGGTCTGGGGCGTGTGCTGCGGATTGCAGATGAGCCCATGCAGCGTCTCACGGGGGTGAGATGTGAGATATGGTAATAAAGAGGAAAATGAAAGAACGGGCAGAAAAACAGATTTAGGGAGGGATATCACTACCATGTGGAAGGAAAGCCTCCTGGAGCAGCAGATGTCTCAAAGCATTGCCGAGTGGGTAACACAGCCCCACAATAGTTCCCAGCCAAGAATCTTGAAAATAAGATGCCGTGGGATAAGCAGGAATGCCCTTTGGTGGATTAGCTAGCTGATGCAGAGCTAGTAAACCCTGCCCTTTCTGCACCAAGCCCGAGTCTTGCCTAATAAATCGCCTCCCTCCCTCACCACCCAGCTGCTGGTGCCCTGGCATTGCCTCCAGCAGCCAGGCGGTGTGGGGCAGGTCCTCGTCCTCCATCCGACTTTGCTTGCAGTGAGGATGGTCAGTTGGGATGCTTGACTTGGTCTTAAAGGAGATGCCCTCAGCAGCACCTCATGGGACAAAGCCAGAGTGCAATCGTCTCTTTGGACTGCAGCCCTTCCGCACTCAGCAGCTCCCGCCGAAATCAAGGTGATGTGTTCAATCCTGCAAATAACGTTGGCATCATAAGGGATGTCCCAGTGCTCCCCACTTTGCCTGCCGGCCAAGCTCCGGATGCATGGGTGCCACATCGGGGCTGGACATGAATGGTTATTTCATCAGGATAATGCTGGAATATTCATAAGTGGCATTTTCTATATTAAATATAATGCATTAACAGAAGAAGATTGAAAGGAAGTAGAACAGTTAAATAAAATGAAATTATAAAGTTGAATTGCATTTAAATGCCATGAAGCATTTAGAGAGTATCAAAATGCAACGACAGCGAGAGTACAGTTCATGTAAAAACTCAGTTAAAAATTCCATCCTAACTGATGTAGTTTCATAATCTGTTTTCAGTTGCAATATAAGTGCAGATGCAGTTATGCTATATAATATTTCCTACGATCTTATAGGATACATCTCTCAGCCTAAACATGAGCACAGTGCACTACCACAAACACTGCAAGGTTTATAATGCTCTTCTTCCCCCAATGCAGGGTGGTGGTTTTTTTCAATTTCCAAATGCGCAAGCCGTCAAGCTTTTAATCGTAAAGAGGTTGCTTTTAAGAGAATATTTTAATTTTGGTCTTCTTAATATAAGTTGTTAATGGAGACTGATTAGCTGAGAAGTTTCATTTAATGCTGTTATTTTTTTGCTAATGCTACTGAATCAGAAGCAGCACAAAAGCCCCAGGCGTTACCCGATCAGGCTGCCACTTTTCGGCTACTGCAATTATTCCCAACAATGGAGATGCTGGAATTTACTGGAAAATCCTAAGGAAATAAAATTTGGGGATAGCGATCCAGGGCAATTCACAGCTAGAGCAATTCCTTCCCTTTCCCAGCAAAGGAATACCACTCTCCTTACAGATTTAACACTTGGTTCATATATTTCTCCCCTCTGACAGCAAGATGGATTTGAGTTCTCGGGGGTGTGCACACCATGCAAAATGTATGAGCAACATACTGCAAATATCTGTATGTTGCGACAAGCCAAACCTTTTCTTCGACAGGCGTCTCTCACGTATCAGAGAAAATTCCTTGCAAAAAACCTCCCTGGATATTTTGGACACATCTTCCACCCCTCCCCTGCCATGCAAGGTTACAGGTAGTAATTAATTGGCAGCGCTTCTCATGGTGCTTCCCTCGTCTGTTACTCATCACCATGTATTTGACTGTTGTCTCCCTGCCTTCATCAGCTGAATAACTCAGACCATTGGGTCACCCACCGCCAAGTGCAGGAAGGACCCATGGAGAGGAGCAACCTACAGCTGCTCCCCATCCCACTGACTCGTGGACCATACAGCTGGACCCCCGCCCTTGCTTCCCATGGCATTCTGCTGCTGGGCTCTGGGTTATCCCTTCTCTTTCTCAGTGGGGAAACACTGGGAAGTGTTGAGAAGTTTGAAAATCAAGACTTTTCCAACCTGGCCTAAGTTCCTCTGGTGGGGGTGGCTTGGGCAGCATAGCACCCCAGTCATGATCTGCTTAGACAGCCCCAGTGCCCATGCCTGCTCTTCCTCCACAGTGGCTAAAAACATGGAGTAGACCTTTATTTTTATGAAATATGTAAGGTAAGTTCCTGTCCTACCACCTGCAGGGAGTAATTACAGTCCTGTGGACTATCAAGTCCTATGGAGAAATACCACCAGAGCTTTGGGAGCCGGAATTATGCAGTTGCCAGCACAGCTGCAGGATGCTTGGGGAAGGATCCACCTAAACCTGGGTTAGGTACGGGCTTACGGTTCCAAGACTTACATGAGGGCAGCAGCCACACCAGAATGGAGAGCCTGAGCACTTCCAGCCATTCCCTATGCAAGGCATGGGCTTTAGCACAAGAATTTCACCATTTATGTAGATTCAACCAGACAGAAAGACCAAGAGCAGAAGCATATTAATAAGTTCTAATTAAGATGGAACATAAATCTTGATGACAATATTCTGTAGATTCAGCACAGCCCTTTCTGAAGAACCACCAGGATCTCTTTAAAAACCAATATAACAGAGTTAATTTAAAAACAGAAGCAGTTTCAAGTCCCGGGCTTGCTCTCAAGCCCTCCCACGCAATTTTTTTGCTATTTTCAAGTATCACTTTCCTGCTCCCCCTCTGCTCCTGTGGCATGTGCAGGAACAGCTCAGGCAATCTATAAAGGTGATGAATTCACTATAGGTAGGGTAAGCATCAGGTTGTACCAAACAGCACAGCAAGGAAACTGAAAAGCAAAGAAAAATGAATGCTTTTTCTAATCTTTACACAACATGGATTTTGTGTGTTGCTTGTAGCAGCAGCAGGAGACATAATTCTGGGTGGGTGCTGCTGCATTCTGGTGTCACACTGGACCACCTGCATCCCAAACAGCAGAGGGAAGCTGGCGCGGCAAGGCAGCGCGTGGGGAGCACAGCAAGACCTGCCAGTGCTCCAAAACAACCAGTGCCCAAGCCTAGAGCACCTTCTTGGAGGTGGATGAACCAAGGGCAGGTCTGCTCGAGGTAGACACTGAAATTCAGGATCCCACCCACTGCAAACCAAACAGCCCCAAATGCTGCAGCCCAAAGCTTCTCCCAAGGGTATTTCACACCAAAACTAATTTTCCCGCACACAAAAAGCCACAGAGGTGCAGACCAGGTGCCCACAAACTGGAAATTCAGCAGGACCAAGCCACAGCCCATGTATCCACACCTCTATCTACAGCCATGAACAGGATTTCTGGTGCTGCACCTGTAGAAGCTGGGTCAGGTCCTGGTGCAGACAGCTGCAGTGCCAAGGGGGAGATTCCAAAACAGCAACAATCCCAAGCTTTTGGAATAATCCTGTCACAGCAGCAGGCTGCTGCCTCTTCACAGCACGGTTTTTAACCTTATTCTTTTAAAGGCAGGTAGGGCAGTTCTAGGAGGGGCTGAGAAAGATGCAGGTTTGCAGGAACATTGCTCCATAATAAAATAATGAAACCGCAGTTGTGCGTGGCTCCAGCAACGTGACATGCGTTCTCATAGTTTTGGGATGACAGAGTGCATTTGTTCCAGGACCACAGACGATTACATGCTTCATCAGAGGACAGAGAAGGAGAATAACCCGGTCAGGGTCACAGTGGGGAGGCTCAGCGCTGGCTGCGTGGGGCCACAGGCAGCTGCCCAAGGGCTGAACATGGAAGGTGGTCCCTTCCAGGGGGGAAGTACGGAGCAACATCCTACACCCTCACCTTCTTTGAAGACCTCCTCATGATGACAGACCTGGGAATTTTAGTATTTTACTGGATGAAGTGGAGGCTGTTATGTTTGCACTGGTCAGCAAGGATAAAACAAAGGGAGGACTTCAAAGGTTTGAAGATGTTCTGGAAACTATTTACCACGAAATCTCTCCCTAAAGGGGCTGCTGCACCCTCCTTAGCATGGAACTTCTGCCAATTTATTCTGAAATTAATGTTTCCAACAGACGAAGAGAGAGAAGGTCCCCTGGCATGCCCATGCAGATGCACCCAAGTGTTTTGGGGCACCAGGCAGAGCCACCAGTAGAGATAATCTGACTATCTTGTACAACATGGGCAGGCTAAGGAGTGTCCCACTTCGCTGTCTCATCACCCAAGTAAAGAGATTCAGCAAGCCTCCACGTCCCCATACGGCAGGTATTTCTGTTGTCTTCTCCAGACAGGACCGCCCAATGCAATGGCTCCTCTCTGACCAGCACCAGGCAACACACCACATGGTAGATGTAGCCAGGGCTCAGTCTGCCCTCCAAAACACTTACTGTTTTTAAATTTAGACATTCATTGTTTGTAACGCTTGACTTTGCTGTCTCCCTGCTCTCCCATCCCTCGGGCCCATCACAAGCTGAGGATGCTCAAGGGAGTGCAACATTTCACTTTTACATCCCTCTCTCCTCCAAACTTGGGGCAGATCACATAGGGTACTCTCATCTGCAGCCAAAGATACTTATCGGGGCGTAAGAGTGGCAACGGATGGATAGATCGGCAGCTAAACACACGTAGGCAGCCTCTGAAGAAATGCAGGCAGGGGTTGGACCATGGCGGGAAGACAGCAAGGTGTGGGGCAGGCAGGACCATGAGGCTGCAGATGGAGGGGGCACTGCAAAGTGCTCTGATGGCAAAGGCGAGATGCTTGCACTCAATAAGGAGGTGGTTTAGGAGAAGGGAAACACTTGGCTTTGACTGTTCATTATGTTATAAGGATAAGGACCTCATGAAGGCCAGAGCTGCCCTTATCTTCATCTCCAACACTGTTGCACTCACCATTTGGGTACCAAGCCACACAGCAAAGTGTTCAGACCACAAACAGCAGCAACCCAGGAAAAAGGGATTAACGTGGAGATGTTCTAAAGGGACACACAGCAGGATTAGCAAACTCCTGGGGATAAAGAGTAGTAAGAAGGAAAAGAAAGAAGCCTGCATGGCCGGACGGTGAGAGCATCGAGGAAGAGACAGGGTGACACAGAGAGGGGGACGTACAGGATCATCTCCCAAAGGAGATGCTAGACTTGACATTCTGTGCCCTAAAGATATGTTTGCAAGTACGTGAGCACCCAGGGAGCTTAGAATAGTGTTTATCTAATACAGGGCTAAAAGTTAAGCCATCAGGTCTAAGTAGCCTGTGAAGGTGTGGACCCAGATCTGGATATGACCTCGGCAGCTTGAAATTCATCTCGTTTGTTACAGGGAAGTTTCAAACGAACGGATGCCCCCATGCTGTGCTTACCACATGGAGAAATGGATCCGAGCAGCAAACACCGGCCAAATGGTGGGAGAAACTCAGGAGAAGCTGCTCTGCTTCAAAGCTGGTGAAGGCCAACACTCTGTTGTGGTCCCAGGGCATCTCCCAGAATTGGAGACCTCTCCTTTTCCCATCAAATTATCCTAATTAAATGGTTGTCTGTTGCAGGCCATGTCAACAAGACACATTGCCAAGTAAGGACTATTATTTAGGTGGCACATGTATTTCTAAACTGTGTTTAAAACCCTGCTCACCATCTACTGCAGTTATTATTTGCCATTTTAACACTCAGGAGGACGGTTTGGGATTTGAGAAACATCAGGTCAGAAAAGCTGTGACCTTTTAGATGAATAACAACACACAACCTCAATTTTTTGTGTTAGCAGAACCCAGCCATCAGACTAAGCATATTCCACATACAAAACATCTTAAGGGCAAAAAAATCTAAGCATGTAAGACAACCCTTCCTCACTGCAAAGGCTTGTAACAAAACATTATGCTAGAGATGTAGCTCTGCACTGCCTTCAGAGGTTTGGATGTCTGGGCAATTTCAGCAATTAATTACCCAGGGAGCAGGATTTCATCTGCTTTTGAGCAGCTCTACACCAAAATTCAGGGTGTAAGGATCCCTGTACTGCTCAATGCTGGTCAGCAGCAGTGTAGAGGCTCTGCAGCTTCAGAGCACAGGGCAAGGAGCTTATAAATCTGTATGAGCCCTTGAAGAAAGCGGAGGCTGAAAGAGAAATACAAAAGGAATTGATTTTTCTGAGTCATCTGAGAAGAGCTGGCAACCAAAGGCAGGACTGACCCAAGCCCCATACAAGCCCTCCTGCTGCACCTCTGCCTTTGCAGTGCCCATCACCCAGCTTCAGCAAACACAGTCTTTCCCATCACCAGAATTTACAA